>NC_046332.1:0-600000 GCF_000738735.6 Corvus cornix cornix | reverse complement strand
GCACAGAGTCCCCAAGGCTCCTTGAGTGCAATTGGGACACAGTCAGTGCCCAGTGTGTAATTAGGTCATGGCACTGGGAGGAAAAGGCCATGGGGAGGGTGGAAAGGGAAGCCTTTTTTAACAGCAGGTGTGAGAGCAAGAAGAGTTCAATAGCAAGTTTATCCAGGGAAGGTTGTTTTTTCCCTGTGTTTGCTCAGAAAGTTGTACCAGTGTGCACAGCTTGGAACATCTCAGGTTCTGGTCTCTTTAGCAAATGACATTCTAACTTGAGAAGTGAGAGGAGAGGGATTAAAATGTTCTGTCAGCCTTTATCAGCACCGTGTGAAAGCACTTCTGTCCTTCAGCACCCTGGAAGCACCAGATGAGGCGAGGCTGGGAATACGCTCGGGGAGCAGCGTCAGCCCTTATCACATCTGCAGGATAAAGGATGCTCTTCCCTCGGCACAATCATTTCAGAACCTTCAGCAACGAGCTCCTGCACAGCTCCATTGCAAGCCCATTAAGCCCCGAAGATGAATTCCATATTTCAGGAGTAATCATTACTCAACCTGTCTCTAAACACAGGAGATAGTTCCTGATTTACTCTGCTCCGTTTGCTTGGACCTTCGAGAGAGCACAACTGGAGGAGATGCACTTGGCAATAAGCAGGGAAACTTACTCAATTCAGCAGCACGGGGAGATAATTTTATGCCTCCAAGTGCAAGGGGTCGTATCTTCCCCTCACAGGACAGCCAGTGAATTCTGCTGAATGCTAATTTAATTTAGAGGGATGATATGAGCTTAAAACTCTTCTGCTCTGCACAAGCTGGTGCCACATCCCCTTCCTCACAGGGAAAACTTTGCTTCCCAGCCCCCTTCCCCTGCACCACTGTTTTGCTCTTGATGTTAGATCCCAGTATTCTCCATTTCAGGCCATTTCTCCAATCTGCTGTGAATGATTTGGATTCCAATCCTGCTGTCCACAGCATTCACGACCGTAGGCAGAAATTTTATGAGCTCCTGCTTTTCTCATCGTCCAAGTGATTAATTAAAATATTGATTAGCCCTAGAGACGGGACAGACCCTGGTGAGATTCTTGGAGATAAATCCTTTTTGGTAGGCAGTAAACTACCTGCAGCTCCTGGAACTGAAGCTTTCCAATTACGCTTGTTTTCTCTCCTTCTCCTTTTCTCCTCTCTGCATGTTTGCATCTGGCTGATGCCAAAACCCTCATCTGGTTTATGAGGGTGAGGTGGGACAGGATCAAAACCCTTCCTTCAGTCAGGAGGGAGCACAGCTTCCCCGGGTGGGACAGGTGCCTGCCTGAAGGAGAAATGAAATGTTTGGTGTCATCTGTGTGAGACAATCCATGACATCCTTATCCAAGTCATTGCCCATGGATGAGTCGCTTCTTCAGCATCTTTCCAGGGATCAGAGCTGGGTCTGGATCTGCCTGGTTTCTGTTTTCCCCTTTGGAAATCCCTGGAAACCTCCAGTTTCTGGGAATTGTTGTGTTAATTGGTAGCAATTCGGTGATTCCTTGTCTCATCTTTTCAGTATCCCAGTGGGAACCTCCCGGATTTTCTTGAACTTCAGTGTAACATCTATGAGTTATTTGCCTTCCTCTTCCCCAGCCTGGGAACTGGATTCCATCCACAGCTCTGCCTCAGTCCCAGGCACAGCAATTCTTTGTCTTTTGGCCACAAACTGTGTCTCTTCAGCGAGCATTTTCTGGGAACAGACTTCAGGTTGCCAGAGGCAGCTCGAGTGCATTTTAATAGAAATATTCACTGGGTTTTGATTCACGTTTTGTTGGCCCTCTGCAAACAGCCACAGAATCCACTCAGGACCATCCCTATCCCCTGTGCTGGAAAACCTGCTCTGTAACACCAGCAGGAAACTGGGAGAAACCCTTTGGATGTGACTGCAGTGGAGCCAGGAGCACTCCAGGGAGAGATCTGGCCGAGCTAAACACACCAAAGGTGATTTAAAAGCTTCAGCTCAGCTCTTTTTCCTGAGGAACGGGAATTGTGCTCGGCTCTAAAGCAGCTCTCGGCTCCGTAAATGCTTTGGGTCCTTCCCTCCAGTTGTAACTCCTTCTCTTGACCCCGTGCAATTCCCTCCAGCCCTAAAGGCACCGTTCTGCCTCCGGGTCTGTGACCCCTGGTCCCACAAAGTGCTGCATGAAGACACCCAGTGCTCCGGTTCCAGGAGGTCCATGGGCTTCTGGCCCAGCTGGATTCACTCCTGTTAACCTCCCCAACACAGTCCATGGCTGGTGGCCCAGCTGCACCCCTCGGTGCTCTGTAAACTCTGTTTCAGGCTGTCTCCAGGGAATGCCTGCTCTGGGGAGAACCTGGCAGCCGGCACAGGGTGCATTTTGCTGCTGCTACCCCTTCCTTTGCTTCCTTTCTTTGCAGCCCTCGCACCTGCCTGCCCCTTGCTCTGCATCAAACACTCCTCCTGCTGCTCCCTCTCTGCTGCCAACCCTTTCATATTCCCTGGTTTTATCTCCTCCCTGCTGACGGGAGCTGGGAGCAGCCTTTCCAAGCTGCCTCTCTTTAATCTTCCCTGGCAAGGCAGTCCCTTTCAACTGCGTTCTGAAAGAGCCCAGAGGAAGGGACAGGGAAACGGGGGTTTATTGCTCTTTGTAGAAGCTCCAGCCCAAATTGATGGAAATTACCAGAGCAAAAGCAGAATAACAGGCCTAGAGCTAAGAGCCACTGTTTGCAAGTGCCTTGGGTGCTTATCCACAGGGATCTGTCCTCTGCTGGAGGGGTAACAAGGGAAGGAAGAATTCAGGCTGTACCAGCTTGTGCATTGCCTCAGCCAAGCCTTTCCACGATGTGATAGGAGTTTTCCAAGTGGAAAATGAATGTGGATCCCCGAGCCCAGCAGTGGGAATGGGCTGGGAGTGAGCCGGCCAGGCCATCCTGCAGGTCCCTGGTGCATCCATCAGGATCCCAGCCAGGCAGGAGAGGGATGTGCAGCCTGTCTGCCACCTGCAGCAGCAGCACAGGCAATTAAACTCACTGTTTATTTTGGGAAAGGGTTTCATTTTCCCATTCTCCCCTCCTTTCTGCAAGTGGAACCACCGCTTCCAGTGGCTTGAGGGGCTCTCAGAAAGGCTCTGGAGGGGCTCCAGTGGGATGGGGGAGAGAACCATGGAATCACAGAATGGTTTTGGTTGGAAGGGCCTTAAAGCTCATCCGATTCCACCCCCTACCATGGGCAGGGACGCCTTCCACTACCCCAGGTTGCTCCAAGCCCCGGCCAACCTGGCCTTGGACACTTCCCTGGGCAAAGAATCGAATCCCTGGCAGATTCCTGGCACAGCACACTGCAGCTCCCTACTTTTCACGCCATATGGAGCAAATTGTGCTGTTGTTTGTTTGTTGTGGTGTGGAAAGTACCTTGGAGCGACTTGGGATTGAGCTGAGCATGGCAGGAACTGCCTGTGAGCCAAGGCTTGTGCTCAGCCAGGAAAGAACCTTCTTCTCTGTGGATGCAGCAAATTCCTGGGCTGCCGGGAGCTGGAACGACCACTGTGGGCATCGTGAGCTGTCTCTGCCCTACTCCTGCCCGGAGAACCCCATTCCCACTCCTCTCCTGCTGCTTTAGCAACAGATGCTGCCTGGCCAAGGCTCGGAAAAAGAGGACAGTGCAAAACTCTCCCAGCTTCGGCTTTCCAAAGCTCCTGGTCAGCAAATGCTACTTGTCCTTCCTCGGATGGGTCCTCCTACATCCCTTCAGCATCCATGCACACCTCTGCCTTTCAGAACCTTCTCTGAAGACAGACGTCACTTCTTGGTACCCTGAACACGGCTGTAAACTCCGAACCCAGTGAACACAAGGCACTGCACAAAAATAGGAAAAGAACCCAACCCAAACCCCTAAAAAATTCCAGTCGACCTCTCAGGCTGCTCTGAGGTAACTGGGTCCTTCAGAATGGCTGGGCAAACAGTTTGGGGAAATAGCTAAATTCAGTCACTTCCCCACAGGCCTTCCCCCCTCCACTTCTCTGCACACCCAGCCCTTTCCAGAGGATATTTGCTGGGGGGAAGGAGGGAATGAATTCTCCCCTCTGTGTAGTTCTTTTCTGCATTTTTGGGTTGAACTTACCAGTTTTGTTTTCTCTACTAAATTCCATCCTGGCGCCAAAAATGACAAAGCCACCCTGTGGCTGTGGCTGCTTGCTGGTGGTGGGAGCAGCACAATTCACTCCTGGGTGGGAAGGAGTCCCAGCACGGGCAGAGTGCAGGAAATAGAGGCAGCTGAACCAAAATAACACCAGGCTGCACTTCCACCCTGTAATTACAGACAGAACCCCCTTCAGGGAGCCCAGGGCTGGCTGGCTCTGGGCTCAGATGGTTCAGCCACAATCTCTGCCCAGTCTGGAGAGGACTCCAACCTCCCCCTCTGATCCTGCGTCCCTGGGAAAAGTTCTGCCCTTCTCAAGCTGCAAACCAGGAATGCACCTGAACTCCCACGTGCTTCAGTGAGCTCCTGTGATAAGCACTGACCATCAGAAAGTAAGTGCTGATAACACAAAAAATAAGAATTATTATTATTGTTATTATTGTTATTGTTATTATTATTAATATTATTATTACTACTACTATTATTATTACTTTGTGTCCCTGCTGCCAAAGCAGGAATGGGAGTTTCTCCCCTGGGCTGGACCTCCTGGTCCTTTTGGTGTCCTCCCCTCCCCAGGATCCTCATCCCTGCAGATGTGCAGGTTGGTCCTTCTGACAAAAGTGGTGACAAAAATCCCAGCAGTGTCAGCTGGAGCTGGATGAAATGTCCCAGGAGGAGAGGGCATCTGACACCAGGAGAGGAAAGGGAACAAGCACAGCTGACATTCTGGAGGCAAGGACAGACCATCAGTCACAGAGATCTATGGGTTCAGTACAAAACCATTTCTTAAAAATGATTTATTTAAAAAAATACAACCCACAAAACCCTTCAGGTTTATGGTTAATGCTCAGTGCTGGCATCACCGAGACGCTCAGCAGGAAAAAATGCTTTGAAGGACACAAATCCTGGAGGCTGCAGAGTCCAAGGGTTGAAGTGTGCGGACTAATCCATGGGAAGGAAGAAGCTGCACCCCTGAGGTGGAGAACAACGCATGGATGGATCCCCAGCACTGCAGGAAGAGTTCATCCCACCTGGGAGATCAGGAGGCAGCCCCAGGGTGCATCACTCTGGGCATCCACCCTCCACAGCTCGGGTGTGGGCTGATTCACGTGGCTCCACCTCCCCAGACATGATCACAATTCACCTTTGCGGTGTCACACTTTGGATTCCGGGGTCTTTATGGAGTCTCCTGACAGTTTCTCCTTTTCTGGCTCCGCCTTTGTCTCCTGTGCCTGGCTGGCTTCCCTCTCCTGCTTGCTGAGGATCAGATACACGGCCCCGAAGCACAGGAAAGCGCCCACCTCGAAGAAAAACTGCAGCCCCAGATACCTGTGGGGTGCAAACGGAGGATCAGGGGAGTGGGGATATTCCTGAGTGCTCCAAGCACCTGAGACTCTGGGGAGGTTCTTCCAGGGACTGCCTCTGCCACAGTGCAGAGAGCTGGAAGGGCCTGGGGGGTGAGTGTCCCTGTGTGTTCACAGTGCTTTGCACAATGATTTGCCACGTCCCCCCCGCAGTCCCTGACCCCCATTATCCCGATGCCACGTGCCCCCGCAGTCCCTGACCCCCATTATCCCGATGCCACGTGCCCCCGCAGTCCCTGATCCCGGTCTCCAGCCCTACCTCTGCCTGAAGAGGGTGTTGTCGTAGTACCTGCAGGCTGCCCTCCGGTCACACCTGCTCTCCCACAGGATGCAGGTGGTGTCGATGGCGCTGCCGTACAGCACCGGGCCCGGCATCCAAGCTGCAACACAGGGTCAGCCAGGTCCAGCCATCCCCCCCACCAAAGTCACCCCAAATCCACGTCCCCACGTGCCCCAGCCAGGTGCCTCCGGAACGCTTCAGTGACGGTGACCCCACCAGCCCCTGGGCAGCCCATTCCAGCTCCCCTCCTCTGTACGCTGAGCACTTACTGCTCCTTCCCACGGCTGCTGTGGCACAGCCTGGGGGCCTCCAGGGTCACATGAACTTTCCCCTTTGGAGAAGTAACTGGTGGGATCCCAGGACAGGGTTTGGAGCCCCTCTGATGCACTGGAGGCGAGCAGAGCAGTGTCTGCACACAGCCTGAGCTCCTGGACCTGAAGTATTCCCATCCCTCCTTTGCACATGGAGATGGAGCCCTTGGAGCTGCCCTGTCTTATCCCCACTGCAAGCACCCCCAGACCCCACAAGGCAGCATCTTTCCCTGCCTTGGGAAAGCCCTCTCCAAGAGCTGCCATTATTTTCCAGGATGATATTTTAACACAATTTACCTAAAACTCTCAACAGCATGAACTGTATCCCAACAGCAAATGATTTGTCTTCAGGCTGGATGCTCCTGAAAAACAAAGTGGAAAACATGTCCTCTGGCAATCCCACCAGGATGGATGCTTCCCTCCCTGGCACGGCACCTCACCCACACATGGTCCTTCAACCCAGCCACCAAGCACCCAGGGAGTTCCCATTTACATCAGCAAAGCTGATGAGGGTTCATTCATTAGGGCTGAACACTGACCATGGCCTTCCCTTGGCCTGAAAATCCTGCCAGACCCAGGAAGACATGGGGAGGGCTTGGCTAAGGAGCACTTTTGCTTTTGAGTCAAAGAATCTGGGTGAGTGAAACAGAGGCAATGAAAGGGATGCTTTTTGTAACTGAGCAAGTGCTTTGCACGTGGAGGCAGCGGCTTTCCTGAGGTGAGAAGCCCCAGTGTCCATTCTGCTGGCAGCCCAGTTTTCTGGAATCTGTATTTCTGGCTGTGGTTCCTGCTGGGCTCACATGTGGAAAAGGACTGGTTGGCAGAGGACCCCCAGGCCAGCACCCTCAGGGGACTCAGCTTCCCTCTCCTCTCTGACTGCCTGGAGTGCACGGAGCTCTGGGAGGTAAAAAGGGGTTTTTAACAACAGATTTTTCCCTAAAAAGCAACTCTTTAGAGTATTTTGGCCATGGAAATGTGCTCGGAAGTATTTATAGACATTTATAGACTAAGACAGAGACTTCCCCATGGCTTTCCTCTCTCCCTCAGCTTTGCCCATGCTGGGGTCCAGCCCCACCAGCCTGGGCTCGCGTCTAGGTGGCTCCATCCTGCTCTGCCCCACAGGCACCTTTCCAAGGATGTGGGAAGGTGCAGCCCTAATTGCCTCTCTGCACTGGGAGGGAGGCCGCTTGCAAGCAAAGGAAGGTAATTAAACTTCTTAACTTCACACAGAGCTGCCTTAAAAAGAGCCCAAGTGCCATGTGCTGAATTACTGCTGAGTTAATGGTGCATCTTGTGCTGAGGTAAAAATCCCGGCAGGAACAGGCAGGAGGTGCAAAACAGGGCTGGTTTAACCCCCAGCTGCAGAAGTCCTTCCTCCTGAACCAAACATCCCCTCTGGAAGCCCTCTGTGGCTGCCCAGGACCGTGCCCAAGGCGTCCCCACCTGAGGATGAGCATGAAGGATGGCGTGTGGGATGTGCTGGCGAGGATCCCTGCCAGGCAGGACAGGACCACGAAGGGCACGAAGAGGTGGGAGCAGCCGGTGCCGCAGGTGCCCGGCCTGGCGAGCCCTGCTCCCGGGATGCAGCTGCACTCAGTGTAGTTCTGCAAAGAGAGGAGAACGTCCAGGGGCTGCTCACATGCCCAGGGATGCGCAGATGGAAGGGAACGCTGCCAGAGTGAAGGAGGGCAGTAGGATTTGTCTGGAAATAATTAGCAGTAATTAGCACTCAGTACTTCGGGGGCACATCAGAGCCCGGTGCAGGGCTCCAGGAGAGCTGGAGAGTGACTGGGGACAAGGGCTGGAGGGACAGGACACAGGGAATGGCTTCCCACTGCCAGAGGGCAGGGATGGATGGGATATTGGGAAGGAATTCCTGGCTGTGAGGGTGCTGAGGCCCTGACACAGGGTGCCTGGGCTCTGCCATCTGTGCCCAGGCGCTGTCCTGCTGGGAGCCCCTTCATCCAGGGCTGTGTGCAGGGCCCAGCTGCAGCCAGAGCCCAACCTCAGGGCAGCGTTAAATCAAAAACATAAAACCTCACCTTTGAGAGAGGCTCATAAATAACTGGCAGAGAATTATAGCAAAGAAAAGATGCCCTGGGGTGATGGATGAGGAATTTTTCCTTTTCTCTATTTTTTAGCCACAATTTTCTTTCTTTTTTTTTTTTTTTTTTTTTTTTAAACAAGAAACCTCTGGGTGGTTTTTTTGAGGAGACCTTAAAATTAATAATGAGCATCATCTTTTGGTTGCCAGAGGGGGTGGCAGTTCGCAGAAGGGTGATCCCAGAGGCAGGAGCAGTTCAGGGTCTCCCAAAACCTCATTCCTACATCCAAGCTTGCACGGTGCCCTCTGGAAAGGCTGCAGCAGAGCTGGGCACACAGCTGCAGGGCTTTCTGCAGGCTGGGAGGTTTCTGGAAACCCCGGGACAGGGAAGGCAGTAGGCAATGAGTGCCACAGGTCCCTGCACTGGCAGAGATGCTGAAAATTGTAAGAAAAGTGTAAAATTTCCGAGAAAGCAAGGGCTGGAAGAGGGAGGCAACTTCGAGGAGGAAGAAAGCAGTTGGAAATGATCTGCCATACAAAAGACAGGCGTGGGGGTGCAGGAAAGCACATTTGGGACTAAGCTCTGGCAGAAAGCATAATTGTTATTAAAATGAAGTGCTGTTAATTAACAAAACACTGCTGAAAACTGCCCAGACAGTCCCACGCTGCCATTACAGCCTGTGCCAAGCGGAAAGCCACTCATCCTACACAGACTGCAGAGAGGTTGGAATGGCAAAGATTTCCGTGCGGGTTATCTGTTGAACTGCGCTGTCTGCAGACCCACAGAGCAGCTGGGAGAGCTCAGAGCTGTCGGGGTGTTGGTGGCAGGCCGGGAGCAGCACAGCAGAGACAAGCACAGGGCAGCAGAAAGACCCCACCAAAGGAAGGCCAGGAGCAAACCCCACTGTTCCAGCCCCTGCACTGGACTCTCCACTCAGTCCCCCTCTCATGCAGACACTTGGCTGGGCAGCCTGTGCCCATGGAGAGGGTGTGCACTCTGCAACCAGATGGCAATTTCCACCCTGCAAACCTGGGAGCTGAAAGGTGGAATAACACCCCTCTGACAAGGCTCTCCCAGAGCACTCACCACAGCTCTGCCAAATGCCAGTGCTGGGAGCAACCTGGGCACCTGGGAGGCGTCCCTGCCCATCCAGGGGGTGACCTGGGAGAGCTTGGAAGTTCCTGCCAATCCAAACCATTCTGTGGTCCTGGGGCAGCCCCTCAAGCTGCTGGGTAGCAATGAATCTGGAGAAGCCAGGGTTTGGGGAGCACAGCCTGACCTGGGGGTCAGGGAATGGGGAGGGACACCTGTACATCCTAAAACACTGGATCCTAAGAGGTTCGTTCCTGCCTGTTGCCTTGGCCGAGGGATGTTCCCAGCCTCCCCCTGCTCATCCCACACGGATCACGCAGTGCTTGCCCAACACCAATGAACATCAGAAAATCCATCTGCCAGTCTGGAGCAGGACAGTGGTCACCCCTCAGCAGCCATGCCCCAGGCCCAACTCACCAGGACTGAGTTGTTTGTGTTGATGTTCACATTCCTGCAGCCAGCAGAGCAGGGGGAGGTGTACTCCACGCCGTTGGAGCCACAGACGGGGTTGAAGCCCTTCTCGGGGCAGTGACACTGCGCGTTGCACTCCATGTCATGGTGCCCAAACCCAGAGCTGAGCACGAGGGAAGTGTTAGTGCCAGGTACTGATCAATATGCATCTTACAGAGAAAACAAACTGCCTGTGTGCTGAGATCAGTAAAAACCCACTTGACTGCTCAACAAACCCTTCCCCACGTGTGAGTGAGGAGCCACGGGAATTCCACCATCACCCCGGGCCTTGGCTCTGCCTGGGCAAAGCATCCCAGCCACAAATGGTCCCAGGAGCCTCCCACTTCCTTCATACTTGGTCCCAAGCCCGGGCTTTGGGGTTCTTGCAACACCCCACTGTGGGAGGGAAGGAGGGAGGGAGGGAGATTCCCCTGAGGGCCGGGACCACAGGACACTGACCAGGCAATTCACAGAGACCTGGATCAAGCCTTGAGGGCACACAAGAAGATCCTGCCCATGTTTAGCTGCTGCAGCTTGGAAGGTGTGATCCCAGGGCTGGCCCAAAACTTTCCAAGATGAAATGTAAGTCTTGTGCTGTTTGTGCCAAAAACGTGTTTACTTCGGGTTCCACACTTGCTCCTCAGTGGGAAATCTCACTGGTGGAACTCTTATAACCCTGCTCCTAAAAATCTCATGTTAAAAAGGTTTTCACCCAAAGGAGATAAAGCTGAGCTGACTCCACCGTGTGTGGGATAAATCATGAAGGGTATCTGTATCATTTCTGCCCTAAACCTAAGGACACAGCAAACTCGGTGCTTATCCACAAGAATTTTTTACTTTATCTCCATCAGCCGCTTCTCCTGAGGAAATGAATCAATTTCTGGGGATTCTGCTTGGCTCCCACCCCCACCCCGAGGAATGTGCCCGTGGCTGGGGTGTGCCCACCCTGGGAATGCCCCCCCTGCCCCGTGCCCAGCCCGCAGAGCAGTGGTACCTGTCCCAGTAGGTGACACCGGCCACCTTCTGCGTGGGGCAGCCCAGGAAGAGCAGGGGAAAGGCCCCGAGCAGGCAGAGCAGCATGCCCAGCACACACAGGGCACTGCACTGCCTCAGAGACATCTGGAACCGCTTCAGGATGGCACCGCCCACCACAATCCCCACCATGGCCCCGGGGATGTTCACGGCACCTGGGGAAAGGCAGAGCATGGAATCAGGGAATCACAGAGTGGGTTGGGAGGGATCTTAAACATCACCCAGTTCCAGCCCTTCCACTGTCCCAGGCTGCTCCAAGCCCCGTCCAGCGTGGCCTTGGACACTTCCAGGGATCCAGGGGCAGCCACAGCTGCTCTGGGCACCCTGTGCCAGGGCCTGCCCACCCTCACAGGGAAGGATTCCCTCCTAAAACCCTACCTAAAGCCATTCCCCCTTGTCCTATCACTGTACCTTGCTTTCCATCCTCTGAGCTGCGTCAGTCCCTTCTCACAGCAAAGGCCCAGGGGATTTGCTGTTGGGTTCCTGTTTTTCAGCACAGGGGATTCAGAAGGGACCAAGGTTTTTGCAGGAACTGGTGGAATAATGCTACGAAAAAGCTGCTTTTCAAAGCCAGGGCAAACCGGCTGCCTTATGTATCCATGGATGGAAGATGCCAGGAGCAGTGGAAAGCCATGCTTCACCCAGCAAAATGTGATTTTTCAGTGTGGACAGGAGGAAGCACCAAGTAAACCTGGGGAGGATGTTTAATTTCTGTGCAGCACAGGACTGTGCCCATTTCTGTGGTCACCCTTGAAAAACCCCATTTATCTAAAACCCCCCATTTTTGGGGGAGACCAAAGTTCAGCTACAGACGTGCAAACTGATTAATTCAGCTGAGGATCAACGGGGAGGTTGCTTTCAGACCATAAATACCCACGCAAGGAAGGAATTTCCAGCTACAGAAAGCTTTTTGATCTGAGGGAAAAAGGCAAAGCAAGACTCAGTGGTGAGAACAAAGGCTAGAGAAATTCATCCACTGAGCACAGGGCTGACTTGAATGCAGAGGGTAAATCTGAGCTGGGAGCAGCTCAGCTCACATCGGGGCAGGAGAGCACTGCTTCAGCATTTAACCTTCCCGCCTGCATTCAGCCCTGGGCTTTGCCAGTCTGCTCTGCTCACTTTATTCTGATTTATCTGTTGCAGACCTCAGAGGCCTCTTTCCCTGAGGAGCTGTGGAGGAGCTCTGAACTCTCTGACTGATTCTGAGAGGGGGGCTTTATTCCAGAGGAACTCTTCCTAATTTCTAGATTATTTTTTAAAGAGTCAAAAGCTCAGCAACACTTACCAATGATCATGTTGGCCAGGGATGCTGTGAGGGAGAATTGTCTCTCCAGGAACTTGCCCATGAACGTTGCTAACCCAGCAACCATGGCAGAGATGTTGACCTGAGCCAGCACCACCAGCAGGTACACGGGATGCCGCAGGTTCCTCAGCAGCACCACAGGGAAACCTGAAAGGACAAGGGGGCACCTGTACCATGGAGAGCAGGGGTACACCAAAATATTAATCAAGGAATCACAGAAGGGTTTGGGTTGGAAGGGACTGCAAAGCTCATCTCATTCCACCCCTTTCCTTGAAGCTTTCTGGCAGGGCTTCTGCTAAAACAAACACAAAAGTACATGGGAAGTCACTAAAAGTTAATTTATTTGTTTGCTGCACTTGCAATTTCAGTGTCCTTTTTGTTTCAATAATGAAAAATGCATTTTTTGATTACAGGCAAGAAACGCTCCAGCAAGCTGCTCTAGGGCTGAACCCTTGAGCAGGAGAGGTCTCCACGGAGCTCAGCACAGGCAGCCCCAGCTGCCAGGGAACGGGGTGCCCGGTGCTGCCAGCTGGGAGCTGCAGCTGTCCATCCTGGAGCGATCTCCCCTTCCTGCACATCCCAACCCCACTTTCTGCTCCTGCTGCTGCTCTCCCGCTGCCTTCCCCTGCTCTGGCTGGCACGCAAAGGGCAACTTCCGAACGAACTGCTGGTGAGTTTCCCAGATGAGGGCTCGGGCAGCCAGTATGTTGGAGCAGAGATAAGGAATTAACAGGGAGGATTAATGCAAAGGACTGCCATAAATTAATGGTGTTAATTCTCGGCAGCTGACAAACAACTGGGACAATCTTTCTATCGGCTCCAGCCCAGCGGCACCAGGGCACTGCGGTGGGGAGGCCTCCCTGGGGCTTGTCTGGGAGCTGTCCCCAGATGGGGACAGATTTTGGCTGTCCTAAATGTTCTGTGGAGGGCAAAAGGACCCTCTGTGGGTGCAGTAGGGTCCTCCATGTGCAAAGGCAAAACTCCCCAAACTCATGGCAGCATCGCCTCTCCTGCTCAGCACTCTGCCCTCAGGTCAGGCAAGCAGCCCAAAATTTTAGGGAGTTGCAAAAGCAGGTCCAAGCATACTAGGCATGGTCAGGGACCCTGGAATTTTGACCTTGTGGAGGCTGGCAGTCAGTGGAGAGGGAAAGAGCTCCGTTACACCAATGTGAACCCAAGAGGGGAGATGGTTTTGCTTTCAAGTACCACTAAAGGTCCTGATCTTCGAAGCATATTCCTGGAATTTCTGAGCCATATTACAGATAGGAAACCTCAGATTGCTTGCTGAAAAATCTGATTTTTGTGGGAATCTTCCACCAAAAAGTTCTTTTCCCTGTAGGCCTTTGGTCTTTTCAGTCAAACCACACCCCCTCTGCCCCACCAGATCAGAGGTAAAAAGCTGCAACTCTTTTTACCACTCGGAGGTAGAAAGCTGAGCAGGTCCCCACTTCATGGTGGGAGCAGCAAGACTTCCCATCCTCTGCAATCCCCACCTCAGCACTAATTGGATCTTCCTCACAGCTCCAGAGAGGAAGCTGGGCAGACAGGAAAAACAAGTGGAAACTTCAAAATAATAAACAAAAAATATCCTTGAAACTGCCTCTAGGGACCATAAGGGAAACAAACGAGTCACGAGTGCAGCGTTCCAATTGCTTTGAAGATCACCTTTAATGGGCTAATTCCCAGTATGTGCAGCAGAATCGGCACATCCTCCCAGCTGTTTTCAACAGAAGCCTGGAAATTAGCAATGGAAATTACTTCAGGCAAGCTAAATCCTACAGTTTTTATTTCTGCAGGAAGATCCTGTGCCTGCAGAAGGAGGAATTGGTGGTGGTGGGGGTGCAAGCCAGTGTCCCACAGAGAGAGCATCTGTGCGAGAGCCAAGATCATTCCCCATGGAGGCCTGATGTCCCCAGCGCTGAGGGACTCAGCCAGCAGAGCTGCTCCCTCCTGGGGTGACTGACCTCAGTGCTTGGAACGTCCCCAGAGCCCCTTATCCTGCACACAGCTCCATCCTGTTATCGCTGACGGGGCTGGAAAGGCCCTTCCTGCCCAAGGCAGAGCCTCCAGGGCTCAGCGCGCTGCCCTCACACCCTGCCCCAGAGAGGCCCAGAGCCCCCAGGAGCACCTCATGGCATGGGCTCCAGCCCAGCCTTGTTCTGCTTGCAGGACATGGCAAAACTTCCCACAAGCCTGATTTTGCCCTCTGGTTATCCCCAAAGCAACAGAACACATGGCAAAAGGCATTTCCTTCTCCATAATCGTGGAAAGGTTTGGGTTGGAAGGGGCCTCAAAGCCCATCCAGTCCCATGCCATGGGCAGCGACACCTTCCACTATCCCAGGTTGTTCCCAGCCCCATCCAACCTGGCCTTGGACACTTCCAAGGTGATTCAGGCCGGACAATCTCCAAATGCTGCTTTCATAAATTATCGTGTAGAAAATAATAGTAAAAATAGAAACTGAGAGAGGAAACAAAACAAGCAGGAGAGTGATGGAATGGGAAGAAAATTCTCTTTCCAGTGACTCGTGGATGAGCCAGCCCTGAAGTCTTTAGGCTTCACCCAAACTGTCCCATCTAACCATCACACACTACCTGTCACCCTGCTCCTGGCTCTAAACAGGGTTTTGTACTGGAGATCCTGGTGATTTCAGCAAGATTGCTCTCCTGACAAAAACCAGATGCTTCATTTATTTCAGAACTGGGCTTTGGGGGATAAATTCTCTGAAATAATGAATTTAATACCACAGCCCTGACACAGCAACACTGATGCAAGCCCCGAACCAAAGCTGCAGCTGGAGCAGGGTAAGATATTTCCTCCTCTCTCCTCCCGGGAGCGGGGAGCTCATTTTCATTCGTGTTTCAGAGGCACAGAGCAGAGTGTTGGTGTGAAAATCCCATCTGAGCACTATCAATCTGTTCCCACGCAGCCGCTGCCATCACACAGGATTCTAAATGACAGTGCAACAAGGTCGGGGGGGGAAGAAACCCCCGACCGCCTCCTCTAATTGAGCATTAGGCTGACGAGCAAACGCTGCCACCAGCGGGAGGAAAACCTGCCCACGCCTCCCTGGCTGTGCCTGCCCTGCACTGACGTTCAGAACACAGAGGATTTCCAATAAGTTAACGGGATAATAGCTGGGAAATATGGTGGAAGCTGACACGGAGTGACTTCAGAGGGCCACTTTTCATAAGTAGCTGCCAAAGTGCAGTGTATTTAAAAACCCCAAACATCCCAACCATTAGCAGATGCCTCCACAGACTAAAGCCCAGCTGATCCCCTTCAGCACAAAGAGCCCACTCATTTCCAAACAACTTAATTGCACTGGATTCAAATCCCAGTCTCTGATTTTAGCTGCTCAGACCCTGGCCCCAGGCAGCGCCGGCCATCCTCAGTGGGACAGGAGGTCAGCCTGGCTTGGATATTGTCTCCAGCCTTGGAGGAGCGGGTCTGAAGAGGGTTTTTGGGGATGAAAGTTGCCAGTGCTGCTGTGGGTCTGATTCCTGCCATGGCCTGAGGACTGAGCAAGAGCAGCTGGATGCACCCTAGCCCCTCTGACTGAAGGGGGTCTCTCCCTTGCCATGGCCCTGCTCCAGGCTCACAGCTTGCACCCCTCTTCCCTGCCTGGATTTGGGCTCTGGCGAGATCTTGGCCGGTTTCCTACTGCCCACCTGAGCCATAAATCACAGAGTCACAGAAGGATTTGGGCTGGAAGGAACCTTAAAGCCCACCCAGTCCCACCCCCTGCCATGGGCAGGGACACCTCCCACTAGCCCAGGTTGCTCCAAGCCCTGTCCAACCTGGCCTTGGGCACTTCCAGGGAAGACATGTGACACTCAGAGTGACCAAGCCCAGGTGCTTTGGCTGGCATGGGGTGCAGCAGGGCAGTCTGGGTGAGGTGAACCACATCTGCTAGGAGCAGAGGGGTTAAACCCAACACTGAGCCTAAGGTGCATCTCGAGGGCCCATCCAGGAGCTGGGCTGAGCATAGGTGGGAACATCCCTGTTCCTTGGCAGCACTGCAGCCCCAGCACGGCCCCAGCTCAGCTGTCTGTGCCAGCAGGGAGTCGCCATCCGCGTGGGATCGGGACATTCCACACTTACGTCTGATGAACTCCGGTAGGGAGAGGCTCTCCATGTGCTTGGATCTCGACCTGAGCTGGCTCAGCATGTCCTCCCTCTTCTTGCTGCCACTGTCCTTCCCTCTCACCACCTGGGGACACACCAGAGGCTGTCACTGCACACATCATGACAGAGCTTCCCCTGCTCTCGCCTTTTCTCTCCCAAACCATGACACACAGCAGCCCATGATGTTTTTGGCCTTGGCCATCCCTGTCCATGTCCAGCTGCTGCTCCCTGCCCACACCACCGGGTTTCCAATGGGGCTGAGAGCATCCAGACATATATCCATGCTGCAGGGAAGTTTTCCCACCTTTCCTGACAGCAGTGGATCACACTTCATCAATATCAAGCTGTGCCGTTCCCCAGGCACAGCACACCGTGTGCTCAGCTCACACAAATTCAGGAGGTGCAAACCTTTGCAGGGAAAGCTGGATACCCTTAGGGGGATGGTTTTCTGCCCCAGAAGTTCTTGTACCTCTGTGTGTGGGGACAGGCACAGGCACCCAAGAGGGATACAGCTGGATCCCCACCAGCACAGCTTTGGGCACCGGTTTGGATGGAGGATGAGCAGTTCCCTGTGTCTCTGTGTTCCCTAAAAGCTGCTGGGCAGGAAAGAGGCAGCAATTGTAAGAGGAAAGTGTATCCAGGCAAGCAGGAGGTCTGGGATGGAGGCAAAACATTTGTCACCTCCTGAGCCAAGAGGCTGCCCAGGGCAGTGGTGGAGCCCCCAGCCCTGGAGGGCTCAGAGCGTGGAAGATCCATTGCAGCCCCACTCGGCCAAGTGTCCAACACCCCACGGCACTGGGAAGCCAAAGGAGCAGAGGATTTCTGGGATGTGCTTCGGGTCCCCTGCTCTGCTTTTAGGGGAATCACAGGAGCAGAGGGCATTAATTAGAGGAGCTGTGGGGCTGTGCCTGTGGGGTGGCAGGGCAGGGCTCAGGGGAAACCACAGAGTGCTTACAGCCAGAGCCAACAGCCCGGCTCTGCCACCCCCCTCAGCTCAGCAGCTCTGCTGCAGCTCCTGGCACCAGTCTGGGCTGGACAAACGAGTTCATTCAACAGCAATTAGAGACTTGTAATGGACACAGAGAAACAGGCAGCTCTTGGGCGAAAATCACCTCCTGTGCTCTGAAACTGAGAGTGGTCATTAAACCACAGCGAGGTCACAGTGTCTGTGCTGCGGGTGCCACGTGCCCCTTTTTAAGGGCAAAAGCAATGAAACTCCTTTCCTGTTTTTTATGGCTGGAGCTCAGGCTTTCATACGTTTTTCAAATGCAAAGATAAAATCCGGCTCCCTTTCACTTTTCAACTGCGTTACAGGGGCTCTTCTCTCTGCTCTGAAACTGCAGCACTTTCCAAAAATACATTCAAGCTGTTCCTGACTGTGGCTTCCTCAGCTTCCAGCTGTTTGTACTTCTGAGAGTCAACAGCCGGCACGTCCAGACAAAACGCAACTCCCCCCAAATTCCCCAGTCTGGGTTGTCCCTGCGGGTGACCCTTGCAAGGGACATTTCCGTGCTGGCTCGGGAGCAGCAGCTGCCTGCACAGGGAGCAAAGCCCTCACAGAGGAGGAAAGCTCCTCTCCCCGTGCTGCCTTGGCCCTGGTATATTTTTTTGCTGCCTGAAAGGATCAGGAAATACATTCCTCTGGGATGAAGGAAAGCAGGGGCAAAAGGAAAAGCAGAAATCCTGCCTGCTTGCTGCAGATGATACGGGAATGGTGCTGGAATGCTGCTGGCTGCGCCATCAGCGATGCCCAAGCCCTGAGGAGGATGCTGTGCTCCTGCCACAGGGAATTTTGGCACTCTCACGGCAGAAATTTGTCAAGCTGGAGCTGGAAGGTGCAGTAGCATGGGCTGGCTGCTCAGCCCTGCCCCAGCATCGTGCCAAGGAGAAACAAACTAAGCTTGCAAAATGCCCCTATACTTGGGTTTTCTTGGATGATTCCTTAAAGGACTCCATTTCTTGGTGCCACTCGTTGCATCTCACATTTTTGCAATGAGATTTTATCTGTATGGAAGATTTTGCCCACAGAAGCTGTGGCTGCCCCTGGATCCCTGGCAGTGTCCAAGGCCAGGCTGGACGGGGCTTGGAGCAGCCTGGGACAGTGGAAGGTGTCCCTGCCCATGGCAGGGGTGGCACTGGATGGGCTTTCAGGTCCCTTTCAACCCAACTCATGCCGTGATTCCCTGAGTCCACTGGCATCACTTCCAGTCTTCCAGGGATGGAGGAGGCAGACAGGCTTCTGAGGAAGGAGAATGAAGCTCCCACACACTTTGCACCAGGAAGAGCATCCCCAGCCTGACCTTGGCCTGGGGAAATCCCCAGTTTCCCTGCACAGACATGAATAAATCCAGGGATGGCTGAGCAGGGCTCTGCAGGAAAGGAAAATGAAAGCAGCTTTTGCTGCCAGCTCCTGCTCTCCCCACCTGCTACTGCACCTGTGAGAAGGGCAGCCAGAGGTGCCAGCAGCCTGGGCTTATCCAAATACACCCCTGGAAACAGAGATAAATGACCTGCTCTGTGACAGAGAGGTTTTCTTTGTTTATTTTGAGGTGTCTGCAGAGTTTCCCTCTGGCTGTGAACAGGACCTGGCACTCCCAGCTCAGTAAAGTCAGAGAAGTTATTTTCATATTAGACAAACAAAGTGTAAAACCTCACAGCTTGCAAAAGGATTACTTTCCTTTTGACAAGGTCACGCTCCCCACAAACACTTCATTCTGCCTCTTGCAGCACGTGCGGGTCCCTCCAGGGACCCTATTTCCAGGAGTGTTAACATCACCAGTGGAGGGGCACCTTGCTCCCACTGAATGGGAGGATTATTTTTAGCTGCTGTTTGTGCCTGACTTTAAAGCTCCCTGGGGAAAATCCACATGTAGAGCCCAGCCCACTCCTGAAGCCTGTCCTTCCACTTTGCCCTCTTTGCTCCTCAGATCATGCCCTGTACTCCTAGGCTGCCTTTGGTGGTGTTTTGGAGCTTTAATGAGGCACCCAGAGCATCACAGCACCTTTTCCCAGAGAAAGAGCTCCATCTCCAGCACCCAGTGGGGGCCCACAGGAGAGCTGGACAGGGACTTCTGCAAGGGCAGGGAGGGACAGGACAGGGGGGAATGACTTTAAGAGGAAGGAGGGCAGGGACAGATGGGATATTGGAAAGGAGTTGTCCCCTGGGAGGGTGGGGAGGCCCTGGCACAGGGTGCCCAGAGCAGCTGTGGCTGCCCCTGGATCCCTGGCAGTGTGCAAGGCCAGGCTGGAGTAACCTGGGATAGTGGAAGGTGTCCCTGCAACATGGAGGGAAATAAGTTTTTGAAACCTCCTGCCAGTGAGGCTCAGGAGGAGAGCACTGAGGAGTGACCTGGTGTCCAGAGGGGTTGTGTGACAGCAAACTGGAGCCACCAGGGCTTGGACAGGAGCGGGACATGCAGACCTGCTTCCCATGAAATCCATGGGAGCTTGGATACGAGTGGGACACGCAGACCTGCTTCCCATGAAATCCATGGGGGCTTTGTCTCGAGGCATCTGTCAGTGGATGCCGAGTGCTGACACGGCAGGGAGGTTTGTCCCAGCCAGGAGGAAGAGTCCCTCAGTGTCACTCAGTGTCACTCAGCCCCTCTGGCATTTGGGAGACGTTGGGTTCTGTGTTTGGAGTGTCCCAAAGCAAACCTGCAGCGGGAGGGATCTGGGTGGCCAAGACAGGTCCTGCACACAAGAAATGCTGAGCAAGGACAGTGCTCCTGTTTCTGTCTGAGGCGTTGCTGAGAGCAGCTTTCCCCCTTTCAGTCCCTCTCCTTGTCACCCTCAGAGCTGCAGGACAGACACAGGCTGTGGCCCAGGAATACTGGAATATTGTGACAATACAGCTGCCTGGCTTGGGATGCAGCAACACCAGCAGATGGCAAAGCATGAGCTAAACTTTGGCTACACAGCAACTGGAGAGTGCTTCAAGTTCCTCACAATCCAGGACACAACTGCAAGAAATGGTCCAGGCTCATGGAGGCAGGATTAAACTGGAACTACTGGGAAAAAAAGCTGTTCTTGACTGAAAACAGTTTTTCCAGTATAAAAGCCTCATCCCCTCATCCCCTTCTTGGGTTCATGACAACTCCATGGCTTTGCTGTGATCAGCCCCCAAACAGGATTATTCAGGATACTCTGGTGCTAGAAACCTACCGACAGGCAGCAAAGTAGAGAAATAAAGATGTTCTGGGCTCGGAGTGACTAATTTACAAAAAAAAGATCAGAAGAGCAGCCCCACATTATCATTAATGTTAACACGAGCCCTTGCAGGAACTTCAAAGGAAGAATTCATCAAGAAAAGGTGAAGCTGAAATGTGGCTGTGGAATGAAAGATGTAGATGTGTCCTGGCTGGTGGGAGGAGGCAGATAAGTCTCCGAAGACACGGAGGGCTGGGTGATACCCGGTGTTCGCTGCGTGATGCCCACTGAGGAGGGTGGCCAGAAATGGAATCCAAGCTGCTGGTGCAGGAACACCTCAGCTGCCTCTGGGCAGAGCAGAGCAGAGCTTTTTGCATGGGCTGTTCCCATGCCGAGCCTGAAGGCATCTGCTGTGGGTAAGACAAATTTTTGGGGCTCTACGAGCTGCGTGGAAAAGCTCAGTTGATTTCTTCAAGTACTTGCAGCTTGTGGTTGCTCTGCTGGTAGATTTGTTCCTGCTTTGGACAGTCAGAAATCCTGGAACACTTCCAGGGATCCAGGGGCAGCCACAGCTGCCAGGGCCGGCACACCCCCACAGGGAACAATTCCTTCCCAGTATCCCATCCATCCCTGCCCTCTGGCAGTGGGAAACCATTCCCTGTGTCCTGTCCCTCCATGCCTTGTCCCCAGTCCCTGTCCAGCTCTCCTGGAGCCCCTTTAGGCACTGGAAGATCTCCCTTCTCCAGACTAACACCACCAGCAACTCCAGCCTGAATCCACAGCCCTTTGTGATGGAAAACCCATCACTTTTGCGTCCTTAGCCAAACACTGATTTACTCCAAGGGCAAGCCAGAGAAAGGGTCTTATATACATATATATGCATATGTACATCTTTAGATATACATACATACATACATATATATAAATTTATATATACACATACAGAAAAACATCCACGACACCGCAGATTTCCAACAAATCTTGGAGTGCTCCTGCAGCCCACATGTGTTACCCACAACAGCATCTGGCAAACTTTCTACAGAGGCTTTTATCTGAATTTTTAAAGCAGGGCCCCTTGCTGCTGCTGCTGGCGCTGATACCCCCATGGGACAGGTGTGGCTGGCCCCGGTGCCTCCCATTCTGCAAGGAGGGCAGAATTTGGCTATCATTTAGTGTATTTTCCTATTCTTATTTTTAACTTTCAGCAGATTCCAAGAGCTTTCTGAGGGGGATGGCAAAATGGAGAGAAATCCAAGAATTCAAGAAACTCACGTGCTGCAGATGGATACGTGGGTGCTCGGCCATGTGGGAGCGTTCCCACAGATCCCAGCCAGCAGAGCAGGGTGAAATCCTCCTGCTCTTTCTTAAATCAATATCCACCCATTCCCCCCTTCAACTCTTCCAAACTGCTCAGAGTGCAGCACTTGCCAGAAAGTGCAGCTGTTTTAGTTGGAAGTGCATTATTTTCTCTCAAGAGCCGCTTATGAAATTAATATTCCCATCAGCCCTAATGAAGAACTTTTCCCTACGATGGAGCGTGCCACCCTGGCATACTGAGCAGGCCCTGCCAACACAGACCATCCCCAAGGCTTCAGAGCAACTCAGGCTGCAGGAGGATCAGTCAGGCACACTGCATTTGGGATCACCTTTACTCCGCCAGGCGCAGAGCAGTTCCCAGCCCATCACCTCACAGCTCGTGTCAGCCAGGAGTAAATCACTGCATCCCCAAGCTGAACTGGTAAAACAGGTCGGGGAACCCCAAATCTCCACTCACTCCTGTGGAAATTCAGGCAGTGTCAGGAGAAGTGAAGAATTACTCTGCAGCGGTGCACAGACTTGTTTGGACAGGAAGGTTTTGATGCTGCCTCAAAGCACAAGTGCAAGGCAATGATACCACTCAGAGCATGGCCAAGACACCGAGATGAGCACACCTTCACCTCCTGAGCATGTCCCAGCAGCTTCAGCAGCATCCCAACCCACAGAAAGTGCCTCCTCTGCAAGCACAGCCTGTTCTCTTCGCTGCTGCCAACACGCCGGGACGCGCAGCCAGGGAAGCGCTGGGGAAGCTCCCGAGTTGTGCACTCCAGGCATGCACGGCCACTGCCTGGCCCTGCTCCCCAGCGGCTGCTGAAGAAGAGCTCCCAGCGTCTTCCAGGAGCCCACTGCTCGAATTTCAGAAATGTCATAGTAATTTAAAACGTCCAAGGACTGCTCCTGAAAAATCCTGCCAGGATAGACAGGTCTGGCTGCCTTTACCTGCCCAAGCAGCCTCTCATTGGCACCTGAAACATGGGGCTAAGTCCTTTTCTCCTATGGAAAAGGGTGTCCTTGTCTTCCAGGAGCCCAGTGATGGAATTTCAATTCTACCTCCAAAATTCAGGAATTCTCAGCTGCCAGCACAGACAAAGCTGGCTGCCCTTTACCTCCCCTGCAACCCTCTCATGGAAACATGAAAATCTGAGACTGCACCCTTCCCTTCCTAAGGAACAGATCCTGGTTCCAGTCCCTGTGGCTGACATTCTGGCTGCACCGCTGTGTGTGTGTGTGTGTGCAGAACCTCTCCTACCTCCTTCGGCATTTCCCGTGGGAAGAAGAAGTAGGGCAGGGCAGACACGGCCACCAGGCTGGCGGCCACCAGGAACCCGAGCCACCAGGCCCCGACCCAGCGCGGGTCCTTGTTGGTGAGCTGCACCTCAGCTGCAACACAAGTGGGGAGAGGGGCATCAGACCAATGCTGGGACAAGGGAGGGAGCCCAGAGCACCGAAGGGTGGCCCCAGTCACCCCCGACATCAATCAGCCCCAAGGTGGTGGCTCCCAACCCAGGGACCATCAGTTCTGGGGTCTGAGCAGCGTTTGCCGCCGATCATCCCAGCACTAAATCACATTTCATTGTCTCTTTCCTATTTCACTGCTGTCCCCAGGACGTCCAAAGAGCCACTCAGCCCTTTGGATGGAGACAGCTGGGACAGGGATGTCCTGGATGCCCTCTGCCCCACCAGCACAGGGCACAGAACCCACAGGAGGCTGGGAGCCCCTCTGCTTTAGGAGCTCTCCCAGGACCCGCTCCCTCACCTGCGCCGACTTTGTCGATGTCCACGTAGAACCTCAGCATGGCAGAGCCCAGCATGAAGGCCACCCCCGGGCCGATGACCGTCACAGAGAACAGGATTCCTGCAAGGTACGAGAGCGGGGAAGGGCTCAGCCTGGGGGAAGGGACCACGGGGACCAGGCTCTGCTGTGCCTGCCTCCAGCACAGCCCACTTCCCCGGCAGCTTTCTAATCCCCAAGAGGCACAGCCCCATGCTCCCTATACTCCCTTCACACACGGAATTCCCTTTGGCACGGCTCAGACCTTTCCTGATGCTTGTCTGCAGCCTCCTAGAAGGACTGCAATACTCCCAGGAATAAGATGTGCCCCTTGGCATCAGTAATCCAGGAAACACCAAGGTTTGTTACAAGGTTAAGGAGATAAAATTTATCAGTGAACTCTCCTCCATGAATTACTGATAAAAGAAATCCCCACATGTAAGATTCAACTCCTACCTGGTTTGGATCATATACCAGAGCAAAATTTGATGCTGTGCTTCCGTTTTTTAACAGTAATGACCTGTTTCTGATCTACCTTTGCTGTTCCATTCAGTTCAAAAGGCTGTCACAGGCAACAGCTGGGAGAGGACTAGAAGGACCTGCAAGGACCACCTTGTCCATCCCATCACCCTGGGACAGCCCTTTTGGGCCTGTGCCCAAGCTGTTCTGAAGGATACTCTCCCATCTCCTGGGTGGTTGAACCTGCTTTCCTTTGGGTTGTATCACTTTCCTAACATCTAAACAGAGTCCTCGTTGCTGCCCCTTAAGCCCACAGCTGCCACAGAGATCAGATTGTCCCTCTTGTCCTTCCTGAAGCCTTTTTGGAGGAGGATATGGTTACTAACTCCATCTCCAGGTTATCTCTCAGGCCAAAAACCCCAGCATCTGCCCCAAATGGTGCTTCCCAGCTCTCCTGCTCTCTAAGCCTGAAGCAGGTAAACTCTTTTTGCAGAAACTTTCCTGGCTCTGGGCAGAGCACAAGGGCTGTAACGAACCCTGCTCTCATTAATGCAAATTAGTCCTGGCTGGCCTTGCTGTCACCTCCACCCTGGCTTCTCCCCCTCCCAAGCAGCCCAGCCTTACCCAGGTAGAGGGGGGAGTTCCTCTCACTGGCGAAGTCGTCGATGTAGGAGATGCCGAAGGGCTGGATGGGCACGCCACCGATGCCCAGCAGTGCCTGGGCCATGAACATGACCAGGAGAACCTCGTGGTTCTCCCTGGAGGCGTGGGGGGTGCAGCTGGCAGCGCTCAGGTTGGCCCAGGCCCCCGGGGCCCTGGGCTGGCACAGGTCCGTGGTGTTGCTGAAGGTGCCTGCAGTGTCAAGGGGAAAGGTCTGAGGAGCTCGGTCTGGAGAAAGAACTTCTTCCTTTAGGCCCTGCAAGGGGCTCTGAGCTCTCCCTGGAGCCTTCTCCAGGTGAGCACCCCCAGCTCTCCCAGCCTGGCTCCAGAGCAGAGGGGCTCCAGCCCTGGGGCAGCTCCAGGGCCTCCTCTGGATTTGCTCCAGCAACTCCATGTCCTTATCTTATCCATAGGTGAAAGAAAATACAAAGAAGGTGCAAAGAGCACTCCACTGATGTTCACAGAGATGGGTTCACGTGCCATGAAAAGCCACCTTCATCAAGGAAGTGGAGCTGAGGTCACTCCCAGGACCTTTGACTGACCTTCCAATACAGGTAAATGAGCAAACCTGCAAATTTTGTGAGTGGCTACCCAGGAAATGAGAACTCATTTCACATTTTACTGCCTAAGTGAAAGTGCTGATTCTAGCACCCTCCTCTTCCTTGGAACCCCAGGCAAGGGGGTGGGGGTGCTCATAGCAGGATTTCCATGGTTGTGCCCCAAATCCTGTGGAATTCCAAGTGCTCAGACACGGGGCCACCTGCACCAGCACTGCTGAAACACCAACTCATTGTTTCCAAACTGGGGTTTGCAGCTGGCCCCTATGTGCAGCCAGCAGTTATTCACCTTTTCAGCCTTCCTTTGGTGTCTGCAGTTGCCTGAAACAGCTGCACTTCTTCTGATGAGCCAAACAAAAGCTCCTCAGTGGAGGCTTCTAAAGACTTGCTGGAGCTCCATGGCAGGAATTGGGAAGGTGGCAAAAAATTGGTTTTCTCCTTTCTTTCTTTTCTCATCCCTTCACTTTCCTTCAGAAAGAAAATCCCAAACCCACCGTGTCCCATTCCCTCCACGAGTGATTTAGACCTGCATGTTTCTCAAGGGAGGCTGATTATCTGGTGGGGTCTAAAACCTCAAAGGCAGCCCAGCTAGACCAGGGAAGGCAGGTGAGGTTGGATGTGCAGCAAAGAAGGGGAATCAGAGGCACAGCCTGTATTTTGATTGTTTTCCTGCCCTTTGCCGTGGCTTCATGGTTCTCATGTCCCCTGGCTCTGCTTTCCACCAAGTAGCTGTTGCCTCTCAAGGCTGAGATGATTTCATTCTTAGAAAAATAAGATTTCTTGAGGAGAAGCCAACAGCTTGCAGCTCGCAGCTCGCAGTGCCTGGAGGGAAGGTCATTTCACAGTGGCTCCCCACTGCCAGGGGGCAGGGGTAGATGGGATATTGGGAAGGAATTGTTCCCTGGCAGGGTGGGCAGGCCCTGGCACAGGGTGCCCAGAGCAGCTGTGGCGCCCCTGGATCCCTGGCAGTGTCCAAGGCCACGTTGGAGCAACCTGGGACAGTGGGAGGTGTCCCTGCCCATGGCAGAGGTGGAACACGATGGTTTTTAAGGTCCTTTTCAACCCAAACCATCCTGTCATCCTACTATTTCCTCCTTCTGCCCCAAAAGGCCTAAACCAAGTTTCTGGAGCACTTACTGGCCACAGACTGGTCGTACTCGTAGGGCCCTGTAATGAAGTGGGGCAGGGACATGAGGAAGCCGGCCAGGGACACGAGGATGGCCCCGCAGCCGATGAGGCGCGGCCGGTGCACGCGGCTGCCGAAGTAGCTGACAAAGACAATCAGCAGCGTGTTCCCAACCTGCAGGGACAGAGAGCGGGAATGTCTCCCAGGGAACGGGAGGAGCACGGGACAGCGCTCAGCAGGGACGGGGGGCTGGCGGGGCTCACCTCGTTGAAGGAAGCGAGCAGCCCTGAGGTCTGGCTGGAGAGGCCGTAGCGTCTCTCGATGGTGGAGATGGAGCTCTTCAGGTAGCCGGAGACCAGGAGCTGGGAGAGCTGCAGCAGCCCATGGCAGAACACAAAGAACTGCCAACACAAAAAGAGAGCCCCCAGCAGGGTCACCGAGAGCTGAGGGTCACTGAGAGCTGCAGCACGAAAAACTGCATCCCCCTCAGAAAGGCACCGTTATCCAACATAAACCTCTGACCACAAGGCTTGGAAATATCACCTCTGCTCTGCCACCAGTGAACTCTTCTGAAATTAGGTCAGAGCCATGAAATAGCCCTCTGCCAAAAAAAACCAACAGGGTCAGCATCTGCAGGGAGGCTGTAATTCCTTCAGCTGAGAAGTGGCTTTGGACAAACACATTCCTTCAGTTGGGATGGCGCCTGTTTGTGTTGGCCTTGTCCCTAGGATGCAGAGCAGAAGAGAGCTTGCACAACGTTCCTGCTCCCATTCAGCCAGAGGCAGGCAGCCATCCCCAGTGCTGGGAGCTTCTTCTGGGACAGGAATGAGCCCTTCCCAACACAGCAACAAACAACTCCTTGAGGCAAAGTCAGGAGAAGGTCAGGGAGAAGAATTCAGACTGCTTCCCTTCCCTTCCCTTCCCTTCCCTTCCCTTCCCTTCCCTTCCCTTCCCTTCCCTTCCCTTCCTTTCCGTTCCCTTCCCACAAAGCCCTAGATGTAAAAGACTCCTCCTTTGGAAAATGTGAAGGTTCTCTTCCACTTCCAGAAGAAAACCTTGTCAAAGTCCACCATCTCCCAGAAAATAATTTGGCCTCATCTCCATCCTCCCTCCTCCAGGTGAGCCATCTCCTTCCCTGCTGCCTTGTGGCTCTCCCAGACATCCTTCCAACCCCCAGAGGAGTTCAAATAACCAGCCTGAACAGCCACAGCCCACCCATCTCCCTGCAGGACAGGCTGCATGCCCCAGGCTCCTTCCAGAGCTGCTGCCCTCAGCCTTAGGTAATGCCCAGACCCTGAGGGCACCACTCCTGCTCTGTGTGTTTTGCACCAGCTCCCACCACAGAGAAGCTGCTCAGCCTGGCCTGGATTTCTGCTCTGTCTCGTTCTGATCCAGGCCTGAAGGGAGGTCACTGCCAAACTGGCCTGCTCTGTAAGCCCAGGGAATATCCACAGCACAGAAGGGGGCAAGGGGAAGGCCAAACCCCTGGGGTCCCTGAGAACTGTGGGGCTGGGATATGGTCACCACCTCCCAAGGGGATGGGCTGGCACAATGCACACCAGGCCACCATCCAGGACCATCCCTGTCCCAGGCTCATGTCACCACTGATGGATGCAACGTGCCTGGACTGGGGAAATGTCAGCCAGCCAGAGGAAAGCGTCCCCAGAGTCAGCTTTGCTAAAACTCCTACGTTCCTACAAGTCGCTGGCTGTGTCCAGGCTCTGCTTCCTGAACACATCAGATGCAAAGGCTGGAACCAGATCTGTTTATTCCAGGCATCCACAGCACACAGCCCACTGGCAATCCGAATCCAGGACCTTCATGGGTTTACAGCAGCTCAGCAGCTGCCCAGCACTGCCCCGTGTCCTCTTCAGCTCAAAAGGGGTTGGGAATCTGCTATTTTATTCTGCCCTGTCTGGGCAGAGTAAAGCACAGAAAGGAAAGATGGCCCTGCACAGGACCTGCAGTGGGTTGGGCAAGGACCCCAGTTCTGCCTCCAGGGGCTCTTTGCTCTCAGCATCAGTGTTCTGTCAGGAAAAGAAAGAGCAGACCTTTCCTGGCCTTTGGATCTGCTGGACTGCTGGGACTGATGGACTGCCCCAACAGGTGACCCGGACTGGTAGACACCAGCCTTTCCCAAGACCTTTTCCCTGACAGCAGGACAGACCATGGAGAGCCAGGAGCAGCCCCAGGGCTGGGTGGTCCTGGAAGGGAGCCCCAGCTCACAGCCCAGCACCTTTTCCCTGAAGGGCTGAGCTGTGCTCCTAATCCTTCCCTCTACATCCATGGAACTAAAGCAACTCAGAGAATCCAAGCACCGGCAAGGTATGGCTGCTCCCACCCCGCACGTGCAGGAGAATAGAGAAACACACTGCATCCCACACAGCCAGTAAATCACAGACCTGGGAATTAAACAACAACATTTCCTCTCCTGGTGGTCTGGAACAAAGCTTCTTCCAAAGGCTCCCATTGTTTGTAGCGCTGATAGTGCAGCTTGGCAGCAAAGCCTCCCCGGGAGGCTCTGAGAGCCCCACACAGCGTCCTGCCCAGCCCACACCAGGCAGTCCCCACCACACTCTTTCCACCTGTCTGGGGACTCTGGAGGGTATTTTAAGAGAGGGGGTTGTGCCTTAGCACCTGACAAAACCCTGTGCACTGGGCTGTGCTGGGCAAATGGGTCTGGGAGGAATCGGCTCCTTCCAGTTTAATCCAAACCAGTTTGGCTGGGCCTGTACTTGGAAAGGAGCTTAAAGTTCATTCAGTCCCCCCTGCCATGGGCAGGGACACCTTCCAGTAACCCAGGCTGCTCCAAGCCCCGTCCAACCCGGCCTTGGGCACTGGCAGGGATCCAGGGGCAGCCACAGCTGCTCTGGGCACCCTGTGCCAGGGCCTGCCCACCCTCACAGGGAGGAATTCTTTCCCAATATCCCATTTAAATCATAATGCTCCTTGAAGCCGAACAGGGCAGTTGTTAGCTATGCCCCTGCGCTGCATTTTGCCATGCGGTGGGTGGTTTTTGTGACACACTCTCTGGAGATATAAATACACACAAAAACTGCAGTGCTGTGATTTTTGGTCCTTCGGCCACTTCGAACACATCCAACCACATTGTGCAATGGCTCTGCGTTTCTGCAAGAACCATTCGAACCCTGGGCTGGAGGTTTTGTTTTCTGAGGAAGTCATTTAGAAACCGGACAGGGAGGCCTAACTTCTTGAAAAAAATCCCCAAGAGATGAGGGGAAAACATCCTGTGCTGAGGATAATTGTGGTCTTGGTGACAAGAGCTTCCTCTACATCTGCCCGGGACTGGGGGTTGCAACAGGAGGGTCTTTAAGGTCCCCTCCAGCCCAAACCAGTCTGAGGTAGATTTTAGGATCTACCTTCACAGGTAGAGCAAAATACAACTTGAACCTGCTCACAGAGCCGACTTTGCCCCCTCAGTGGTTTAACCTTTGAACCCCTTTAAAATATCTCCTGAGGGAAAAATCAATGGGGTTATATCTTTATGGATAATGTTGCTGGCAAGTCAAGAAAAACCAACAAAAAGCACCAGATAAAAACAGCTGAACGGGCTGAAGAGAGGATTGGGGAAGAAGCCTCAGGATACGCCACTGTGCCTCCAACCTCTGTGCTCTGGTGGCCTCTGCCTCAGTGACTCACTTTCCTCCTGCCACATGGGATGAGGGTGATTATCTCCACCAGCACTTGAAGAAAAACCCTCAAAACCCCAAAACTTCCCCACAAAAGTGACAGAGAAATCTTAAGCTTTTAAGACTGACTGTCATCTTTTGCTCTCTGGCCTGGTGAGATTCTCTAATGAGCCAGGTAATTGGCTTCCAACTACACTGAATGTAGTTATAAACTGATGTTAAGGCTGCCACTACTAATAAAAAGGAATTATTGAGCCAGAAAGGAATGGAGTAGATGTTGCAAGACAGAGGGAGCCACTCCAGGTGCAGCCTGTGGTTCTGCAGAGCTCCTCAAACACTCACCTGGAGGGCTGGAGGTTGCACCAAATCCAGGAGGATGTAAGACTTTGAAGAAAGGCTTCCCACTGACAAAGCCAGAGCTGGATGGGATATTGGGAAGGAGTTGTTCCCTGGGAGGGTGGGCAGGCCCTGACACAGGGTGCCCAGAGAAGCTGTGGCTGCCCCTGGATCCCTGGCAGTGTCCAAGGCCAGGCTGGACAGGGCTTGGAGAAGCCTGGGCTAGTGGAAGGGGTCCTGCCCATTGCAGGGGGTGGGACTGGATGGGCTTTGAGGTCACTGCAACCCATCCCATGCTGTGATTCCCTGGAGTTAAATCCTGCAGGAGCTGGGAGTTAAACCTGCATTGAAACATCCTTGCCCCACCACTGGCTTTGGGATGGAGACAGCTCCACGCCAAAGGTGCTTTTGCCATAAGAAACACAGGGAGCATTTCCCAAATACACTTGGTACCCAGAAATCCTCTCAATGCCTCCTGCAGGAAGCTGAACTCCTCTTTCCCAGGCCAGTGATCCGAGGAGAAAGCAGGAGGTGTTTACCTTGATACTGAGAAAGGGGCTCCTGCAGAGTGTTTTCCGGGCCACGTCCGGGCAGCTGCTCCTTGGAGCCGTACTTGTCATTCTGTCAGCCTGTCAAAAACAAATCATTCAGCACAATGCTCAGTTGCTGGGCCCGGATTCCCTGTGCTCAGCAGGCAAAAAATCCTGTCGTGCTCTGCCAACACCCCCACAGCAGGCACACGGTCTCCCAAGCAATCACTAATTATTCCTGGGTTTCCTTTGCTCCGAGCACTTTAACTCTGCAAAGCCGCAGAGCAGCCTGCAAAATGTTAAACACCAGAGGTGCGGGAGGTGGAACGCTGCTCAGCAGAGCCAAGGACAATGTTGTGCAAACATCACTGGGGTCGGTGTGACGTCCTTATCAATGGCCTCGGTGATGGGGCACAGGGCACCGTCAGTCAGCTGGCAGCAGACACGAGACTGGGAGAGCAGCTGGCAAAGCTGATGGCTGTGCTGCCATCCAGAGGTACCTCAGCTGCCCGGAGAAATGGGCACTGGAGGATCCCAGTGGGCTGCAGAACCTCACGAAGCTCAAGCGGACGCAGTGCAAAGTCCTGTCCCTGCCATGAGCAGGACCCAGCCTCTGCATTCCTCAGGAGGGATTCCCTGCAGGCTCAGGGGCAGCAGCTCCTGCCTGCACAAGGGGGCTCATCCCTGCATGTGCTGGGCTCTGATGGATTGAAGCCCTCCTTTCCTGCATCCCATTTTCACCCACGGCGTTTCTGCATCTCCCCGGAAGAACCCCTCCACGCTCGCTTTCCCAGGCACCACCTAACCGGAGCCACGCAAAGCGGTTCCAACCCGTGGGAAGCCAGCACGCCGCTCCCTGCCCGCACATCTCCTTCCCTCCTCTGTGGCCGCTCAGCCTCTCCTCCCCGAGGGACCGCTGGTGCCTTTGTCGGGTTCAGTACCCAGGCTTCCTGCTCAGGAAGCTGCATTGTTTGGAGGCACGTTAAACCCATTAGGCTTTAACTTGTTGTTCAGCACACTCTAATAGATGTTTTCATCTCCGCAGCAAATGGGGTGAAAGGCTTCCCGTTATTATTTTGTGTAATTCTATTTCCCCCATGATGAGAAGCAAAGGAGCGAGGACCCGCAGCCTCGAACAAATTAACAAAGGCGGGGTTGATGTAACTTCGAGCAGGAGGAGACTGCCTTAACCGTGGTGTTTATAAACCCTTCAGCACGGAGCACAGGAGAGGTGAATTCCAGAGGGGACCGGCACGAGTTACGAGCTCCACTGCAGCCTCTGCAAAAAGCAGTTGCTGCCCTCAGCCCCATTCCAAGAGATATTGCTACAACAAATCCAGGATGGGATCAATAAAGTGAATTTGATCGTAAATGAAAGCAGCAACAAAAGCTCCCCTGGCCCCTGGAGGGTTCGGCAGTGCTGGGGCAGAGGCACCTGCCTGGCTGCAGCCCACGGCGCCCTGATGAATTATTGACAGCTCCTCGGAAGCTCAGGGGTTCACAGGCAGGAGAAAAAGGGTGGAAAACCAAAGGCAGGAAACCCAAAGGAGCCCGAGCCTGGATATCCAGGGATGGGAATGCTCATGGAGCTGGAAGCCACGGCAGGCTGGATGCCCTGGTTAGCTGTGTTAATGCCTTTGTCAATCAAACCCAGTGGTGTGCCGGAGTGCTCCGGTCCTCCTGCCCATCCTTTCCAGCTCTCCTTTCCATGTGTGGAAGGCGGAGGGTGGCTGACCCCCGAGGCAACGCTCAGCAGAGATCTGAAACGCGGCAGGGTTTGCCAGCAGATCAAACTGAGGATAAACCCATTGCCCTCAGATCCCAGCCATCCACAGCTCTCCTTCAGGAACAAAATGAAACAGAAAAGTACTTTGATCCAGCGCAAAGGACAAGGAACACATCAAATAAAAACACAGATAAGGCTTAACTGATTTAAAAAACCCCCAAACATGGAGACAGCAGCAGGTTAAGGTCAGTCTGGTTCTTGTTGCCTTCGGCTGGATGGAGGCCAGCCGTGGCAGTATCCCCTGCGAGTGGCACTGGCTTGGCACGAGCCAGGTTTTCCATCCTGGACAACTCCGGATGGAGAGAAGGAATTCCTGGTGCCAAGAGAGTGCCGCTCTCTTGGAGCTCTCAGGGATGCCCTTCGCCTTCTCCCCCCCAGTTCCAGGGGTGTGAAATCCCTTTGTTAGGGAGACCTGACCCGAGCGGCTGGTGGGGCCGGCACTCCGGGTGCCAGCAGGGGCGGCAGGGTGTGACAGGGAGCAGCGTCACGGACCCTGACACGGAGCCCCTGGAAAGCAGCACTGCGCCCTCAGGAAGCAGAACGCCGCGTCCTTGTGCGCCTGCAAGTGAGCCCTCCGGGGAAACTGCTTCTCCCATCCCCCCAGAGGTGCCCACAGGCATGCTTGGGAGTCCGGGGAGGTGCACAGGCGGCCAGGCTTCCCCGAGGGTCACCTCTGATGTGGGCACTGCAGGGGACCCCAAGCAGCAGCTCCCACACAGCCACGGGTTTCACTCCAGGGAAGGTGATGGATGGATGGATGGATGGATGGATGGATGGATGGATGGATGGATGGGTGGCTGTTCAGAGGGCAGAGGTGCTGCAGATCCAGCTGCTGCTATTCCTTCAGCTACAGGTGCAGGATTTGTCCTCAAAGCCCAGTCTTCTTCCCAGTGCTGTCCTGGGTCACTGCACCCCTCAACAAGGCCTGGCATGGCAAACCCTGGGTGCAGAGGGGGAGCTGAGCTCAGTCCCACACCAACTGCTGGCACTAAAATAGTGCCGTGGATCCAGCCTCGCCTGCCTGACAGCTCCTCCCTGCTCCTGGGAGACTGCAGAGAGCTGCAGGCTGGGGAATAACCTGGCTGCTTTGGGATGGGAGGGACCTTAAAACTCACCCAGTCCCACTCCTGCCATGGGCAGGGACACCTTCCACTGTCCCAGGCTGCTCCAAGCCCCAATGTCCAGCCTGACCTTGGACACTGCCAGGGATCCAGGGGCAGCCACAGCTGCTCTGGGCACTCTGTGCCAGGGCCTGCCCACCCTGCCAGGGAACAATTCCTTCCCCATAGCCCACCTGTCCCTGCCCTCTGGCAGTGGGAAGCCATTCCCTGTGTCCTGTCACTGCCTATACCCGGGCTAATCCCACAAACCTTTGCAGCACTGATTAAGATGCTCCACTTGTCCCCACACCACCCTTTCTTTGACACCAGGGCAGCAGAAATGCCCCAAACCCCGTGTGGGACCTGCACCATGGTCCTGGCTGTGAGAGCAGGGGTCTGGGCTGGGTGACAGCACCCTGTCCCCTTCCCGAGGACATGAATCCCTCCAACACCTTTATTAGCAGCTGCTCCCGTTAGCTGAGCACGGAGAGGCACACGCTGGGCTCAGCAGAGCATGAGCAAATAACAGCCGATGTAACACAGCAAATTAAACCCCAGCAGGGACTCGAAATGCCAGCAAATATTCCGTAATCTGTCTTCCTTCCTTCTGCTGAATAATTTTCCCTCACTGGCAGCGAAGCTGGGATGGTGTCAGGGTGTGTATTTATGGGTGTGCCTGGGGTAAAGGGGGAGCTGGCTCGTGAAAATCTGGGTGCAGAGATGCTTTATAACACAACAGAAGGAAAAGACAGTGGATACACATCATCCCCTCCTGGAGAAAGACAGAGGGAATAAAAAGGGTTGCAGAGACGTACCCAAGAGCTGTTTCTATCTTGCACCAAGAGGCAAAAAGAAAGCAAAAATGAGATTGGCCCAGCTGAGTGACTCTGTGTAATGAGAAATGGGCCACAGATGACACATCCCAGAAATCTTACACGAAGTTAGACAAACAGGAAAATGTTACTGGAGGTTAAAAATTAGATGAAAAAGGAAAACTGGTGTTGAAACACAGGACATGCAAGCACAGGCAATGAAGGAGAGGCTCCAGCCCTGTCCTGGTACCCCTCTGCCTCGGGAAGGATGAAACCCTGCTCCCTGTGTGTGTGCTGAGGTTTCCCAGAGCTCCCTGCCCTCCCTGGCACCCCCTGCCAGGGCTGGAGCCCTTCCTGGACGGATCCTCACCTGCTCCAGCAGTGCAGGATGTGGGGAAGGCATTGGAGCTCACCTGGCAGCATCAAACCAGAGATGGGAGCTCTCACCCCACCCCCTGGGCATGGGGCAGCCACAGCTTCTCCGGGCACCCTGTGCCAGGGCCTCACCACCCTCACAGGGAACAATTCCCTCCCAATATCCCATCTAATTCTGCCCTCTGGCAGTGGGGAGCCATTCCCTGTGTCCTGTCCCTCCAGCCCTTGTCCCCAGTCCCTCTCCAGCTCTCCTGGAGCCCCTTCAGGCCCTGCAAGGGGCTCTGAGCTCTCCCTGGATCCTTCTCCTCTCCAGGTGAGCACCCCCAGCTCTCCCAGCCTGGCTCCAGAGCAGAGGGGCTCCAGCCCTGGAGCAGCTCCGGGGCCTCCTCTGGACTCTCTCCAGCAGCTCCAGGTCCTTGTGCTGCTGGCCCCGGGGCTGGGGCAGCTCTGCAGGTGGGGTCTCACCTGAGCAGGGCAGAGGGGAAGAATCCCCCCCTCCCCTGCTGCCCACACTGTGGGATCAGCCCAGGGTTAAGGGTTTCTGGGCTGGTTCATGTCCAGCTTCTCAGCCACCAGCAGCCCCAAATCCTTCTTGGCAGGGCTGTTCTCCATCCATCCATCCATCCATCCATCCATCCACCCCTGCAGGAAGCAGCACCCATCGCACCTGGGGTGACATTTCCTTCCAAGGGGAAAGCGCCCCGGAGCAGCCGTGGCTCTGGGAGGGCAGGGAAGGAATCCCGGAGCCTCTGGCTGTGGGAGATGGCTCTGCAGTTACATAAGCAGGGAGGCTGGCATTGCATAATTCCATGAATCATTCACTTTGCTTTGCTTTCAGAGGCTGCCCAGGGCTGTGGAGCTGTCGGGGTCTGCAGCCACCCTGAGACCCCTCCTCACCCTCTGCTCCTGCTGCTTCCCAGGCTCTTCTGGGGTGCCTCCCCTTCCGTGCACCAGCAGCACCCATTAACTGCTCCTGCCCTCGTTCCTGCCCCGTGGCCTGTGGGTTTGTGCAGTGGCTCAGGGGTTTCTAAGACATTTGCCAAACCAGGATCTCCCGGCTCTGCCAGTTTTACTCCTTCCTGCTAAGGTTGTATGTGGTATTTTGAGTACAAAAGTCACCCCTGTCTTCAGGATCGAGCCAGATGCTGAACATGCACCCCCTTGCCCTGGGATGGGCAGATGTGGCTGTGCTGCAGAAAAGCCTCATCTTGTGTCCTCGGTGGGGATTTTCTATTTTAGCACCACCTCCTCTGTGTTTGGCAGGGAAACTCTACCTTTTTCAGGCAGCTCCAACCCCTGGAGAGGAGTTAAAGTGCTGAATGAAGGACGAAGAGCCCAATTCCAGCAGGGATCTGCCTCTCCACAGGCTGCAGGCAGTGCTTGGCTCTGTGGACAAACACCTGCCAAGAGAAGCCTGAAGGGAAGTGATCCCAAACCACACTTTTCCTGATTTGGGGTTTCATACACCATAAATACCTTCCTGATGTTTTTTTCCCTCTGCACTTCACTGCTGCTTGGACAGGAGTGAAGACTGAGAAAAACACGTGTTTTGTGCCGAGTCCTCCTGAAAGCTGTGAGAGTTTGCAGTGCAAGGAGCAGCTGGAGGAAACAGGCAGAGCCAGAGTGGCTCCAGGGACACAGACACCTCTGGTGAGAACTTTTTGAAGGGGAAGCTGTGGCAAAACAAGGAGCAGAAGCCCCTGCAACAGCCCCATGCCTTGAACACACATCCTGAGTGGAAACCCCAGCAGTTCCCTGGAGCTGAGCCCTCCTGGAGCAATCCAGAGCTGTTTGCTATTTATCATCTATAACTTCTAAAAAAACAGTCCCAACAAACTCCATCTGCACTCATGGCCTGCCCAGGACCACAGACCTGCTCCCCACGCTGAGTATTCCATGAGGAGCAGCCACACCCTAATCCTAAACATTTATTTCCAAGGGACATTGAAGGGCAGCTCTTTTCTCCCTCCATACTAACCCAGGCATTAACAACCAGAGCATCCCCAAATTTTGGGGGTGACCACTAAAAATTGCTTCACCAGGAGCTGTGAATAACACCAGCCACCTGCAAGCAAAAGGGATGGACGGAAGAGCAGGAGCAGGGAAATGCTGCTGCCAGGAAAGGGAACTGAGTAGAGCTTAGGAGAAGTGAGAAAATTCCTTAGCCAGCAAGAGGGGAGCTGGCTGTGAACAGCAGAGGAAACGCTGTGGGTGGGAGAGACCTGGTGACATCTCTGGGTGATGATGGACAAGAAGCAAGTGCTGGAGTGAAGCCCCAGCCCAGAGCAGCTGCTGGGGGCTGGAGCTGGCACGGGAAAAGGAGGAAACGCTGGTATTCTGGGCAGCAGGGGGAATTACTCAATGTCCTTCCATTATTTAACGTTACTGGACTGCACTGGCATCTGTACACTCAGAGGGAACACGAAGTCCACTGAAAGTGGAGATTATTTTCTGGAAGTGCCCCGACCCACAGCTGGAGCCACAGCTGGCCCCAGCCAAGCTGCCTGACAGCAACAAGCCCTTTCCTGCATTCCTGGGCGTGATCTTGTCCAGGGGTGTCTCCAGCCATGCACTCCTGATTTTCCCTGGATGACACCTCAGAGCCTTGCGGTGTTCAAATCATGTTTCAAGCCAGGAATTCCCCTCACCGCATGCTGAGCCTCCCACACTGCCTCCATTTCCTTAGAAAATCACCTTTTCCAAAGCTGGGGGGCAGTGACAGGTGCTGAGATGGGAGATGAAGCTCCCGAGCCATCCCTCAAATCCACATTCAGCCACATCGTGGCTCAAGCCACAGAACATTTAACCCACCTGCAGCCAGGGCACATGTGGCAGGTCCAGGGTAGAGCACAGTGCAGACCAGCACCCCCAGTGATCCACTGGGAAAAGACTGGGAGCCAGGAACCACAGAGGAAGGGAGGCTGCGATCTAATTGTGACCAGAGCAAGGTCCCCAGAGAGCCCCGGGCTGCTACAGGGAAGAGGCCAAGCAGCCCTGCAGGGGTCGGGCGCTCAGGTGAGCCAGGACGGGGCATTGCGGAGCCTGGAAATGCCACCTGTGCCCAGCAGGACGTCTGGAAAACAGGGGGAACTGGGAAAGTAGGAGGGGACGCAGAGAAACGAGAGCGGGCTGTGAAACAAGCGCAGAACAATAAGGAGCAGGAGGCTGGCAGACAGGGGGGCTCTCACAGCCACACTGGGGCCAGGGGTTCCTCAGGAGCCTTCAGAAGCTTTCTGAGGGAATTGGCCAAAGCAGGGAGGAGCTTTGGATGTGTCTGTGCTTCCAAGGTGGTGGGAGAACCTCGCTCAGGCTGCACGGCTGAACAGCCAAGGAAGGGTTTGGGTTGAAAGGGACCTTAAAGCCCATCCAGTGCCACCCCCTGCCGTGGGCAGGGACACCTTCCACTATCCCAGGCTGCTCCAAGCCCCGTCCAGCCCGGCCTGGGACACTGCCAGGGATCCAGGGGCAGCCACCACTTTTTGGGACATGCAGTGCCATTCCCTTCTGGGAAGTGTCATTCCCATCCAGGGTTATCCTTGCCCCTGGATTCCCATCTCCAGAGGGGCTGGAATCAGAGGGCTGCAGCAGCCCACACACAGGATGGGACGGACGTGTGCCCACCCCATCCCTGCAGACTGGTCCCACTGTCCCCATGCCCAGCAAGGACACCACAGCTGCCACCTGACAGCAGCAGCAAGTGTGGCCAATCTCACCCCAAACTTAAAATCTGTGTTCCAGGGAGGACAGGCTGTTCCCGGGGCTGACTCCCGGGGGATATGCTCACGCCAAAGGCTTTAAGGGACACAGCAGCTCCCCCATTTGCAGGACCCGGCAGAAATCAAGCAGCCTGCTGCTCCCAGACCCTGCAGCCAAGGGCAAGCTCAGCAGGGCGCTGGCAGAGGCAGCAGCTCAGCCCTGACCCCAGACCCTTCCATGTCTCTAGGACCGTATGGATCAGTTCTCCTCCCAAGCAGTGCCCTGCTGGAGAGGCTGGGCTCAGCCAGGCTCTCCCTGTGGCAGCAGGCACAGGTCAGAGCCACGGCTGCCCGGCATCTTCCCAGGATCCGGGCTGCAAAGAGGCATTGCCATTAGAGGAGAAGTGAAAGCATAAGAGAAACCCACCGTGGCAGCCTCAGGCATTGGGAAAACTGGGAAAATTCCCTGTGACGGGAGAACTAAGGGGAGCTGCCTCACCGGGGGAAAAAAAAACCTCCTCAAATAAATAAGCACAAGCAGAGAGGAAGCGACAGAACACACGTGCAGAAGGCTGACAGGGGACAGGCGTGGAATCACTCCTCATTTTTTCCCCTTTGAAGCTGCTCCTGAGCCTCAGCGGGTCAAGGAGCAAAACCAGCGGGGAAAAGCAGCGTGAGAAAGTTCACCTGTCCCGGCCCCGAGCCCGGCCCCACAGCCATCCTCCGCATCCCCTGGCAGCGAGCAGGTGCTGCCATACTCACAGTTCCAGGGCTCTCCCGATCCTCATCCCACTGGCGCTGGGAGCGAAAGTTTTCCTCTGCCCGCAGAGCTGGGGCCATTCGCTCTTTCCCTGCCCAGGATGGGTGTGGGTGTGTGGAGGTGGGGCTTCGGCACTTCTAAAACCCAGAGCACGTTTCAATCCAAACTTTTGCAATCACTTTCAATAGGATTTCTTTTATTTTTGTTTTTGCTTTCTCCTGAGGCTGCAATCCCAGAATGACAGAGCTGCCCGTGCGGTTTGCTGAGCCAGGGCTTTGCGAGCTGCTTCTCCAGTCCCTGTCCCACTCCAAACTGGGCTTGGCTTTCCCTCCATCCCCCGGATCCAGCCTCCTCTCCCCTCCCTGCAAGGGTCCCATTCCTCCAGGGCAGTTTCCTTCCGTTCATTTTCCTGTTCAATTTGCTTTATCTGCATTTTTTTTTTTTTTGGTGTAAGTTTTGAAGCTGTAGTGTAATCCTGGGATTTGGGACAGGGAAACTTTGTTTGTCTAACCCCAGACTATTTATTTTCAATGCCTCCCCAGTACTCCCTTGCTCTGAGCACTAAGGCTTTTCCGGAGGAGAACTGGAGAAGTTAACAAACAGGCAGCCTCATCCAGCCCTGCCCTCTGGCAGTGGGAAGCCATTCCCTGTGTCCTGTCCCTCCAACCCTTGTCCCCAGTCCCTCTCCAGCTCTCCTGGAGCCCCTTTACGCAAGGGGCTCTGAGCTCTCCCTGGAGCCTTCTCCTCTCCAGGTGAGCACTCCCAGCTGTGCCAGCAGACAGGTGCACAAACACAGGCGAGCTTTGCCAGGGCAAATGCACGTTTGGATTTCGTAAAGCTGCAGCTTGGAGACCGGGACAGCTGCAAAGTCCTGTCCAAGGGGAGTATGAGGGATGGAGGGAGATGGAGAGTCTTCGGTGAGTTCCCTGTTCTCCTTCCATCCCAGAAGCCACAACAAGCTCCTGGATGGAACCTCCGAAGGGGATGTTTCCCCTCCCAGGGCTGTGGTGCAGCAGAGGCAGAGAAAGGCACAGCCACCTTTTCCCCCTGGCACTTCTTGCTGGGCTCTGAGGGATGGGACAACCCACAGGACACACTGGGCAGAGAGACTTGATGTTTCCCAGGGGAAGATCATCTGCTTCCTCGCACTAGCTCATTAAATAATAATTAAACAACCCCTTTATTAGCTCTGGCAGCACGGAATCATTTGGCTGAGCAGGAGACAGCCACATCAGCGTGTCCCAAAGCGCTCTGCACCCCAGTGACCGTGAGCTGTGCTCCCGAGCAGGGCTGCCACTGCAGGGAAAAGAAACTTTATTAGCTCCACCGGCTCTGCAGTGTCACAGGAAGGCATTATTAGATTGGAAACAAATATTATTAATAATTTACAGCTGCAGAGCTCCTTTCTTCCCGGGGGGCTGTGCACACAGCGTCCCCCAGGACCCCCAGAACGGGCTTGGTTATGAGCCGGGGGAAGAGGAGACTGTGCAGCTGCGGGGGAGCATGAGACAGACACCCCAAAACCGCCCCGACAGGGGATCCTCGCCCCCCATGCCCGGGGAGCGGCAGCGAAGGGTGGATACCCAGGAATGGAGAGGCAGGAATCGCTGCTGTGACACTCCATGAAAGAAGAGCACCATCTATTGACTCTGCTCAGCTCCTCGTTCCGAGCTGCTCGGAGCCCGCACGGGTTCTGCAGCTCCATCCCACGGCCGGGGGGTGGCTAGGGCACCCCTGTCCCGCCGCTCCAGGGTGGCTGCTCCATGTCCCAGCTCCAGGACATCCCCGTGGTCTCCCCAAAGGCTGCTCATCCATCCAGGGCCAGGCTGGACGGGGCTTGGAGCCACCTGGGATAGTGGAAGTGTCCCTGCAGCGTGAAACTGGGTGAAGCAGGGTGAGCTGTAAAACCCTTCAGCCCAGCCCATCTGGGATCCTAAAAAGCCCGTGGAGTGTTCAGAGGAGGGCAGTGTTATCCTGGTGCCTCAGCTCGTGGCTCCCGCCTGGGGCCGTGTCCTGCCTCTGGCCAAGAGATTTCCTGCAGCTCCTTCAGCTCTTACGTCCTGCAAGGCTTTGGCCTCCAAATATTTGGGACATGCAGACCCCAAGTGCATCCCCAAAAGGATAATTCCTGTTAAAACCAAGCACTACAACCTGAGTGGGCACACAAGTGCTTGGTCGGGTGAGGGGGGTTGAATCCTCTGGAGGATGTACAGGAAGGAAGATTCCCTGGAACACTTGGGAGCAGGTTTTTTTGAAGCGATAGCGGCCCTTATTTGTGCAAAGAGACTGCCAGATCTCACGTGTCTGAGGTCAGAGAGGTGCACAGATGAACAAATTTGCGCTTCCAGCCTGGAAAAGGCCACATTAGGAACCCCGTATCTGCCCAGATTCTGCTGCTATTCCAACTCTGCTCTTGGCTCCAGACTTAAAACTGGGATGGGAAAGGAGCAGCTCAGTGTCCTGTGGGAAATGGGACACGTGGCTGCTTGTGGGGCTGGGGATGATCCTTTTCTGCATGTGGGGTTGGGAAAAGCCAGCTGGATTAGGGCTGGGATTTCACATCTGAGCTCTGCTGACGTCTTCTCACAGAGGGCCAGCCAAAAGCTGGAATGCAAACGTTTGGGATTCTGCAGAAACTGTTTGCAGAGCTGGGATTTAGACCGGGTGGCTGGTGGTAATCAGCTGCCTTGCTTCCGTGTATTTTGGGCTTGTCTTCTGAATCCCTGCCTGCATCCTGCCTTTTGCTGTCTGTGTTTGCAATGCCTGTAGAGGACAACAGAAAAGGGTCATCTGCTTTTGGGACTTCAGTCAGAAACAAACTGAATAAGGAACTCCTTTGTTTGTCCTCTGTGTTTAATGAAAAATCCCAAACCACCACCAAAGGAAATAAGACCAGGATGTGTCAGATTCTGGGAGGAATTGGGAAATCACAGGATTTCCACACCAAGAAAAGACTTTTCCATTATTTTCTTAACAGGGGGAAAAAAAAAAAGAGGTTTCTGGTTTTGTTTTTGCGGAGATTTATCACGATTTAAATTTTTTTTAATGCAAAAGTGGCTGCCCCATTCCTGAAAGTGTTCCAGGCCAGGTTGGACAGGGCTTGGAGCACCCTGGGCTAGTGGAAGGTGTCCCTGCCCATTCTTTTCCAGTTTGGAACCACAGATGGCAGCACGACCCTGGGAATTGCTGCCTCGCTGCTCCTACGGGAGAGCAACGCGACCCAAACTTCTTGGCTTAAAAACCCCGGAAAAACGGAGCGGGAAAGTGAATTTAAATTATTTGTACAAAAAGAGCGCAAAAGAAAAGGCAAAGTGCCAAGTCCTGCATTTGAGTCACCAGGAGTCCATGGAATGCTCCAGGCTTGGGGCAGCCGGGGGGTCGGGCTCTGCTCCCAGGGAACAGGGACAGGAGGAGAGGGAACGGCCTCAGGCTGGGCCAGGGGAGGCTCAGGGAGGTTTGGAGTCCCCATCCCTGGAGGTGTCCGAGTAATTCCTGGAGGTGGCACTCAGTGCTCTGGGCTGGGAACAAGGTGGGGACTGGGCACAGCTTGGACTCCACGGTCCTGGAGGGATTTTCCAGCCTAAATGGTTCTGGGATTCTACTCTAAGTAATGCAGAAGATAGATTTCAATATAGGCTTTTCAACTCGAAACCTTCATTAATCCCACCAGATGGGTGAGGCAGTCCCAGCACCGCTGTCCTGATGCTGAATGCAGGTCTGAACTTCAGAACACGGCATTCCGGCCGGAACTTTGCACGCTGGGAGTCAATCCAATCCCACGGACTGGAATTCAAGGTAGACATGAGAATAACAGTAAAAATAAGAGAAAAATACATTTCCCAAGGCTTTGTGCATTGTGAGTAAAGCTCAGCTGGAGAGGGCAGTGCAGTTCCCCTCAGGGCCCGGCCTAAAGCCATCCAAGCACTTTTAAAATATTAAATGTGCTATTAGCTCAAAGAGCTTCTGTTGCTTATTTCTAAAGGAGAAGAGGTTTTAAGATTCTGAAGAGAAGACTTGCTGTTACCCCTTTTACACAGCACCACTTCCAGCTCTCAGCTGGGGCCGTGAAATGCTGTCTACGAAGAGTTAGTGGGGATACAAGAGATGCTTAATTATTGTAGCATAGATGTTTAATTGTCTCGTTATTTTGCTGAGAGGCTGCTGCAGTGGGATCTTTCACACTAATGCTGTGCCAGATTAACCGAGTGTATCTGAAGAAGAGTGAAGAAGTTCCAAGCTCGTGTTTATCTGCTTGCACAGATAAAATATTTGCAAACTCAGGGACACACAGGTGCTAACAGGAACTTCTCCTTTATCTGTTATCCATCAGTTTAAAACACCCCAAACTTGTTAGTTCGCATCTACGTGGCAAAATTTTTTTCCATAATGTTACAAAAACTACAGTTATCTTTTTACAAAACTCTTCAAATACCCTCAGTAATAAAAGCTCTTTGAGGGTTATTAATTTGATTGAAAAATTACAAGCTAGACTGGAAAACAGCTTTTTGTTTGAACAATATCTGGGAAAGTCTTTGTTCTTGAGGTATTAAGATGCAAATGTTAAAAGCAAGAGGGTGCTGGTGTCATAAAAAGAAAATCATTATTTCAAAGGTGATTATTGCTTTACAGTTGTGAGAAATTTCCAAGTACTCCAAATGCTTTTTCTTGGTAAGGGAAAATGACCTGTGTGTAGTTCCAATCTCAAAAGTGGCTTTGAAGAAATCTTTTATTTGAGCCATCAAAAATTATTTCTGCCCCATCTTAAAATCAAACAGCTCTGCTTCAACCCAGGGAGTGCATTTTACCCTGGACTATAAAACTCTGAGGATGCAGCCTGAAACCTGGGTGGAACCAAGGCATGAAACAAGGCAGCACATTAATCCTGCTTTACTCCTGCCCTGTTTTCTTGCTCTGAACACCAGGTTTCTGGTCCCAGCAATGCTCTTTGCTCACTGGACTACCCTGTGGAGCTCCTCATGGGGAAAAACCAACTGTGGGGAGTAAGGTTCAGTGCTGCCACGGTTGGAAATTCCAACACCTCCCAGGTATTTGTCCCTGGAGGTGTCCCAGGAAGGCCTGGACGTGGCACTCAGTGCTCTGGGCTGGGGACAAGGTGGGGACAGGGCACAGCTTGGGTTCAGCGGTCTTTTCCAGCCTCAGGGACTCTGGGATTCCAGGATTCCATTCTCATGGCTGGGATTTTGCTTGCAGGGCCCCAAATTAGGGAATGTCTTAATCAAAACCCTGTTGTGCCAGGGACCAGAGCATCGGCGGGAGTGTGGATTTGTCCCCCCAAGGAGCTGCATTTTCAGGCAGCTCTTTGGGGTCGGCATTTGGGCGTTGCAGCTTTCTGATGAGCAAATTCTTCCAGGGAAAACACCTCGGGGAGAAACGTGATCTCCCGGAGCCTCGAGGGAGGCGCGGCAGGTCGGAATCGATGATTCACAGCCACCTTCGGCAGGCGGCCACTGCCTGCTGTAGCCCTGTTGGGAGCTGGAGATCCTGGCGGAGATCCTGCCCCAACAAACGAGGCCTGGCTTCTGCTCTCACGCCAGAAACCAAATCGCAGCGGCTGGAAACAGAGTCACTCCGGCTGCTGTGTGCGTGCAGGCCTGCAAAGCCACTTTAAGGGCGAATTACTGAGAGGCAGCAGGGATTTTAATTTGCCCTTTACACCTCAAGTCAGGCTCAGCAGTGCTAGCGATTGGCAGCACCTTCTGTGCTGGCAGTCACATCCCAGACCTTGTCCAGTGCCCTCTGAGAGGGGAAGCCCAGCCCCCTGCACTGCCCTGCTGGTTGTGCCATGACCCTTTCGCCTTCCTGCCAGCCTGTGACTCCTCATCCCAAAGAGTCCTCACCCCGTGCGTGCTGCAGGACCATCATCCTGCACTCAGGTCTGGGAATTAGGAGCATCCAGGACTCTCCTGTTCACTAGAACATAATTTATGCTTTATTTATATGTATGTATATTTATCAGAAAGATATTGTGCAAGACTCAAGAGAAGTCCTGCCCTTTTGCTGATATCTTTCTGCTGGTTTTCATCCCTTAAAAAACAAATTCACTTTGTGCTATTCCGACAACATGAAAAACATGGAAAAGTGGTGTAACATTGGTCATTACTCCCCACAGTTTTTAAAATGACTTCACAGAGTTTTTAAAACAATGACTTCATCATTTCAGGTTTCAGGGATGTTTCTTAAAAGTTTCTTAATCCTGAGCTGTCTTCCTCAAGGGAGGGAGGAAGATCGCATCTTAATCCTTGTGCTCTGTGAGTAACATTTGTGTTGCAAAGGCCCTGCACAAAAATCAGGTGTCAGAAGCCACACGGGAAACGTTCTTTTTAGTCACTGAGGCATTTTTTCCTGTGTTTATTTGCTGGTCTGTGTAGAAAATGTCTTTTTCCTTCTGACCTTTCCCTGCTCCTCTAAATAAACCCCCAGATAACTTTTGCTGTTCTATCCAGCTGTATGTGCTCTGTGAGGAAACAATCCAGATTAAGGAAAGTTTAATTCTGGCTCACTGGCATCAAACTAGGTTGAAAACAGTTCACAACTCCTACTGAACTTCAGGAAATTACTTTTCCATAGTCTTTGCCTCTATTTAAGCAATTTGAATAATTCAGGACCAGATAAACCAGGATAACCACCAGTAACAATGGGGTAAAACGAAGTTTTCGTTTCCAGGACTATGATGGAAAGTGGAGGGAGTTTAAAACGAATTGTGGAATGCTTTAAAAGAAACACAGCAGAGGCTCTAGTGGATTTTAACTCTTCACTGAAGAGGGAGAAGTGTTACAGTTGTTCTCTGCCAGAGGATATTTATGGACTTCCCTTTTTCTCCCCAGACCTTTCCCCAGGTCTGGAATGCCTGCGAGGGCAGGAGAAGGCAAAGGGGAGGCTCCAGCTGTCTGCCAGAGGCAGCTCGGGGCCTCTAATCTTCCAGTCTGTACACACAAGATTAAAGATCTGCCCGGAGTTTTGATTAAGAATGCAAAGTTAAAAGATTAAATACCAGGAAGCCAAATTAAAGAGCTTTAAGTCAATCTCAGAACTCATCAAAGTACCAAATTTTTAAGCTGTCATTACAACACAGGATTAGTGCAAAGCTTCCCTAACCCTGATTTGATGCCCTTCACTCAGCAGTGTTATTTATTCCCCGCTGCAGTTCTGTGCTCCCGGCATAAACCCAGCTATTGTCTTGTCTGTGGAGCTCATCCCACCTGGATCCCTCCGGGGCTTTCCCTGGCATTCCAGCCGTGTCCCAGTTAGCCTGGAGCCCCCGGTGACCCCCGTTTGTGCTGCCCTGCTTGGTGCACTGTCCCCGAATGCACCAGAGCTTAGACAGTGCCCTCAGGCACTCGCATCATTGTGGGCTAAAGGAATGAATACATCCTGAGGAATAAATACATCCCGAGGAACAAACAGATCCCAAGGAATGAATACATCCCAAGGAGTAAATACACCCCCTTTCCTTCTCACCTCTGGGCCCACTGATCCAAAGACCTGGGAAAAAGGGAGATGTGGTAAGAACCGGAGTGGGGTGAGGCCACTGTGGTTATTCACCTCCAGGTACCTGAAAATGAGCCCTAAAAGTCCCTGATTGATGCTCACGGCTTTCTGGAGCCAGGAATCCTTTCAGCTGGAATCACTGACAGCCCGGGATGGAGGGAGGAAGGCTGGAGGGTGGTTCTGTCCAGGGACCTGCTAGTGAAAAGGACTGCTCTGAAAACACATCCTGCAAACTGCCACAATTGCTATTTAAAGCTCCTGCGTTGAAGTGAACGTTCCCCTGCTCTTCAGGATAATAAATCCTGTCCTTCCCTTTTTATTTATGGGATTGGGATGTCTCAGCTACATTAAGATTGTGCTTTCCAGGGCTTTTTCCACAAAAGATAACTTAATAAGGTGGCTAAATGCTGTGCTAATTAAAGCTTTAATTTGAAGTTATTCTCCCTTGTAAGACGCTGTGCCAAGTGAGCCATTTCCAAATGAGCATCTCAAGCCTTAGAACTTTTGGTAAGAGTTAAGCACAACAATTCCAAGCTTTTTGGACCTACTTTTTAACTTTCCCACATACCCGTGCAGAATGCCTTACCCAAAACATCAAACTTACGCGCTAAATTACTTGAGGTTCTTTTTTTTGAAAGGGGAAAACTAAAATTTTTTGTTCCATATTGGATTTTATTGCCCTCCCTTCTGTATTACTAAGGACTCTTCTCTGCCTGCTCGGTCGTTACAGGGCGGATACTGCAACACGCGTATCAAACCAGGAGTCCCGTGGAAAAGAAATAGATAAGGACCGATTCTTGGTAGGTGTGTGAGAGCTGTGTGAGAGCTGTTTGAGCTGTTTCAGAGCTGTTTGAGCTGTTTCAGAGCTGTGTGAGAGCTGTGTGAGAGCTGTTTCTCCCTGCAGCCGCTCGGCCGGGCTGTGCCGAGGAGCCGAGGCCGCCCCGGGCCCGAGGGTCCTTCCCGCGCAGGGAGCACAGAGCAGCCAATGGGAGCGGGGCTGAGCAGGGGCTGGGAAACCCCGTGCCGCCCTCAGCGCCCCTCGCCCGGGGCTGCGGCATGGCGGGGGAGGGGGACCCCGACGCTCTTGTGTCTTGTGGCTGTTTCTGGTCATTTCCCTCAGTAAGGGGCACTGAGAAGCGCTGCTGTACGAGTTATGTGAACATGCAGTTCTGTAGTTAGCACCTGGTGTCCTTCAGAAATACTCTTCTGGATGGTGGAAGACGAGGGATCAATACCAGGACATCGAAGAAACGGTGAGTGTGGTGATGCGATGTTTTGCTGTATGTTTTGTCTACATGTTGTGTATATTCAACCCTGTTTCCCTCTTGCCCCCATTCCCAGGTGGTACACCCCAAACCCTAGCCGATCCCCCAGTGCTCCCTGCATTGGTTCCTTTCCTCCCCTCGTTCTAATAAGTTCTCCGTCAACCACCCGAACCCCTCCCGTGCTCCAGACGGTTCTGTGCCCATCCCCTAGGCCCTCCCTGATTACCCCTGTACGGTTCTTGCCAATTCCCTGAGACCCTGCGCCTTCTGGTGCCTCCCCTCTGGAAATCCCCTAAGCCTCGAGGCCCCGTTGGGGCATGTGATCCCTTTCCCTCTGCCCCTTAAGGCCATTAGTCTGTGTACATGTCTATCCCTGTCCATATCCCTCCCCCAGAGATCCCTATTGGACGCCATTCCCCTTGTCACACCCCGCATTTGTAAGTTGTTGGTCTGTGCTGCTTCTCCCTGGGCACCGTCCTGGCGATAAGCTTGGAAGTGTATCCAGAGGCAAGCCTCCTCGGGGCCGCTGGCAATCACAGCGCCTGGGTTTCGGCTCCCCTGGGCGGAGCTGAGACTCGGAGGAGCAGCCTCAAAGCCGAGTGCCCGCGGCTGCTCCCCGCTGCTGCCGGGCTGTGGGGGAGCGGTCACTGCGATGGGTGTGTTTTCCCCGGTAGTAGGAATAACCATCTTTTTGGAAGCTGCTTGCTGCTCTCGTTCGTTCTGGGTGTACTGCACGTAACCTGAAAATGCTTTCATTCAGCAAATAAAACACAGGCTTTCAGAAGAGAATTTATACATGGCTTTTGAGTAAAAATGGGAGGGAAATGAATGTGGAAGGACAAGGAGAATAATGAAGGAGGGAAAACAGTTGTTGCTTAAGAATGCCGTGGCATCCTGCTCCTGTCGGACTTGTAGGGTTTGTACCTGAATTCCCCTTGCTGAGGGTTTCACTTCTGGTGTGCGAGCTGCAGACAGGAATGGGAGTGGCAGAACGTGATTCCCAGCCCACAGCAACCATGGCAGGGGAGGGATTCCCAACAAACTGCAGTACTCTGTCCCACGGATCTTTCAGATTGCCCACATTTTATATCAAAACATGGCTAATCTACCAATACAGGGGTTTATACCAAATCTACTTATTAGCAAATTTTGTTTATTGCCAAGTGTAGTCAATGTCAAATTGCTTATTTGATTTCTCTGGTGGGATACAGCTGAATTCAATGAAAATGTGATTCCCTTTAATCTTCACTGTCACTACACTGAGTTTCCCAGGAGGAGTTTGTGGGTAGAAGGCAGCCCAAATCCTAAATTCCTCCTTTGGCAATCCTGAGGTAAAGCTGCCGTGCCATTTGGTCCCCTGTGGAGCTGTTGAGTGGAGAAAGAAGCAACTTTGAGTTCCTTTTTCCAAAAGTCCTTTATTAGTGCAGTTACTACTAATGGTTATTTAGTGTAGTTATTCCCAGCATATTTCTACTCTTAGAAAGCCATATTGGAATGAAGCTTTTCATCCTCTGGAATTACTGGAATGGTTTCCCAGCAGCTCCAGCCCAGCTGCTGCATTGTGCTGCTTCTCCCCAGAGCAGCAGGGCCCTCAGTCCTGTTGGGCACCACAGGTCTGTTCTTAACCCTCTCCCCAACCCCCCTCTTGTCTGCATTCTGACACAGCTCCCACCACGCTGCTCTTGTCTCCACTTTGTCATTACAGGTCCATCACATGCCAAAGACCGAAAATGCCACTGTGAATTGGAAGTCCTGCTTATTGAATATTCCTCTTTCCTGGGCAAGCTGTGGCCCAGCTTTGCTTGCAGGAGCAAGGCTTAAAGAATATTTTATTTTTATAAGAAAAAAGAAAATATGTTGATTGCCCAGAGCACCTGTGGCTGCCCCTGGATCCCTGGAAGTGCCCAAGGCCAGGCTGGACATTGGGGCTTGGAGCAGCCTGGGATAGTGGAAGGTGTCCCTGCCCATGGCAGGGGTGGCACTGGGTGATCCCTTCCAAGATCCCTTCCAACCCAGACCACTCCATGATTCTCTGATGATGATAAATTCATTTTAGCTTCTGTTAAAATTACAGATACAGCAACTCGGTGGTGCCACCAACAAAAGGGGGCTGATCCAACAGCTGCCCCTCTGCCTGATCCTGGGGCTGCTTGTGCTTCAGTGCCCGGAGCATTAATTCCATAGGTTGTATTTTGGACTCACTGGTTGGATTTGTGGCTGCATTATAAGTCTCTTCACGTTTCCCCAGTTATATTAAATGACTATTATTTCCTTCTCCTGCTCCCTCCCCCATCCAACTGTTGTTGTTTAATTAAGGATAACGTGCTGCTCTTCCGTGGGTGTTTGTTCATAGCCAGATAAATGTCAGGAATATGCTCTGGTGTAAAGTCTTTTAGCTGGGAACACTCACGTCCTTTTAACTACTATTGCATCTGTAAAAAATAAAAATGGTCTTAAAATCTCCTTTTCTGATTATTTAAAAATATTTAAATTATTCATTTAAAGGAAAAGTGCAGTTCAAATTATGCTTTTTACAATATCTTTCTTCTTGGCTTTTTTGCTCGTTTGTTTGTTTTGGTTACTTGCTGGCAACCTGCATGTTTGGAACCTGGAGAGGAAAAATGCATTTGTGATTTATAACAGTAGAGAACCTGTACAAGCTATTGCACTGATTTTTATTGGTTGTGAAGAGCACCTTTTTCAAAGCCAGCTCAAGCAGCAGCCTCTCCTCGGGGCCTCTGAGCTGTCCTGTAGCCCTCAGCAGGCAGAGTTTGGGCTCAAGTCAGAACCAGGAACAGCCAATTTTTCCACTGGATGGCAAAATCTGGTTTTTTTTTGCCTGGGGCTTTGGGGTTGAACAGGCATTTCACATCAGCTGTGCCATGGAAGATTTTACCTTGCTCTGCCCTTTCCTATGTATGGGGCAAAAGATTTTGTGGCCCTTTACAAGAGTCAGTGCAGCTGCCATGCTTAAATCACCTTAAAAACAAAGGAAGAGCTAATTGGGAAGGTGTCTAAATGCCTTTACTTTTTGCAATTCCTTTCATCACCTTTGCCAAAGTTAGAGAAAAGTTTATTTGAGCCCTCGGTGCGTCTTTGGTGAGCAGGCTCTTGCAGGGAGCGTCCCACTGCAGGGATTCAGAAGGGTGGGGAGTGTTCCATGGATCGTGCTGGCAGATGGGCCTTGCAGAGCTCCAGTCACGGAGCAGTGTCATCAAATCTGCCTTTCCCAGCACCTTTGTGCCACAGGCAGGTGACAGCCACCGGGTGCCGGAGCGTTCTCCCAGGTGCTGCTCACTTCCAGCCACGCCTGTGGGATATAAAGCCTACAGACTGTAACACACCTCTGGCACCTTGTGGGTGTTAGTCATGATTTCATCCTTATTATTTAGGGAGTTAAAGAAGGAGAAGACAAATCAGTTCAGAAACTCCTCTGAGTCTGAGACTTTGCCATCCCTGACTTTGGTTCTTGGCTGCGCCACCAATGCCTGGGGTGACCTTGGTCAGGTGCTGAACACGTCTGGAACGGTGCAATTTACACCCTGTGTGAATTCCTGGAAATGGATTTCCCTCTGCTTTCAGTTGCACTTTCTGTCTGAAGGGGATGGGGAGTGTCAGCTGCTGGCTTGGCTCTGGATCCCCTCCTGTGCAGGGCTCAGCATAATGGGACCTGACTTTCGCTGCCACAAGGACTGCAGCCTGAGCAGCTCAGCTGAAATGCTGGAATAAATGATGAGTGCTTGAGAGGCTGGTATGAGAGACAGCCACGTTTTAATTCTCTGTGAGGAACCTGGGCGTTCTCAATGGATACCTCTCCTAATGAAAAGCTGTAAATGCACACTGCTTTCTCTCTGAGGTGGAGCAGCCTGCAGGTTCCAAGTGCTGAATTTCTAAGAGGCTGTTATCAATCACAGCCTTTCTGATTTAGCCAAACTAAGACAGAAGACCTCGGGAGGGATCTCTTTTCCATGAAATTCAGAGGCCAGTTTTTCAGCCCCGGAGCGCTGATGGGAAGTCACACTCCTGTCAATAATTATTGCCTCCGGGACTTCATCCAGGTGTACAAATGCAGGGCCCTGGTGGCTCTTTCAGGGCTTTCCTGGGCCATTGGTGGAGTTGCAAAACCCAGATTGGGTTCCACCTGTTTGTATCAGTGGGAAAAAGCTCCTTTGGAACCTCCCCTGGTGTTTGTGCCTGACAGCACTGTGGATCTGGGTATTTCCTCACGGCTCTGCAGGGAAGGGCTCAGGTTTGCTACTGGAGTTAGAGATAGGAAGTGAAAGTGAGCAGTTTTTGGCTTGTAAACCCCAGATGTTGGCTTGCAGCAGTTCAAGGGCCGTGAAGCTGGGATATGAATTGCAATCAAAATTAAGGCTGAAATTACTTCTTTGGAAAGCAGAGGGAGTTGTGTCCGTATATTGCGGATTGAGGATAATTTGCCTCCCTCTGTTCCCAGGGGCTTCCCGTAGTTAATGGGGTTAGATTTCTGACCCAAGCACCCTATTTCTTCCCTTTATCTGCTATTGACCTAAGCAACAGCAACAAAAAATAGTCACAATTTCTTTATTACCTTGATATCCTACGGAAAACCCTTAGGAAGCCACGGGCATCCCTATTCTTTCCCCAGCAGAAGATGTGTTTAGGATGTGTTTAGGATTCTCTTTGATTGGAGGAATTAAATAGCAACATCTGTCAGGAATACAGGGATATCTGCAACTCTGTTTTTGTGTAGGGGAACTGAGGGGCCTCTCAGGACTCCTTCCAGTTAAATTTTCTGGCTTCCCTATGTAGGACATTGGAACAGATACAGAAAGAGAAGAAAAGGTCCTGTATGTGTGTGTGTGTATATATATATATATGTATAATTACTGTGCTCTTTTCAATAGCAGTGGAAGGTCAGATTTGTCGGGAAAATCCCCTTTACAGCCCTTAACTCCCAAAGCTGCTCTTGGATTTCCAAAATAAATGTAGAAGTGCAGCCATTTATTAAAGCAAACCCCAACACTGCCTGAGCTGGATAAACATTGATCATCTATGAATATTAAGACTGGCACATCTTGCTGCTGCTTTGGCTCTGGATCAGCATCATCATTTATTAATGCTTTGAAATAGCTCTGCAGAATGGATGATGCTCAAACCTGTACCTGAAAAATCTCCCCAAATCTCCCCACAGAGAACTTGGGAGGTGAGGAAAGCAGGAAAAAAAATCAGCCAAAACTGATGCAGGAAGTTCAGCCCCTCAATTTACCCACTTTCAATGCATTCTGTATAAATCAAAGGCTGTGTTTTAAGTCTGTATTAGATCATCAAATAGCTCTTTTCAAAATGTCAGCAATTCGTTGCCCAAAAGCCTGCCAAATAATAGTTAATCAATTGCAAATGGGATGCAGATTCTCCTGGAAACTTGGGGGAATTGTTCACCTCAGCTAAATGCATGTAACACTTTAGTCACTTCCTGCACTTGCCTTGGCCGGATTAGGCTGGACAAAACTGATTGGAATAATTGCAGAAATGTGGCTTAGATTGAAAGGTCCTGTTTGATTTTATTAATAGAACTGTGCCAAGAGTTCTCTGCTGTGGAAACCCAGCCTCCCTGCAGGTATCTGCCACTGCTTTAGAGACTCTTGCAGTACCTCTTAGCATTATGCAGATTTTTGCTCTTATCAGCTCTGTTATCAGCTCTGCATCTCCACTGGCTCCCACAGAATGGCTCAGTGTGCTCCATCCACAGCCTGCATGCTGGAACAATTTAGATGTCACTCATCAGACTTAATTGTTCACCTGCCTGAAATCCACATTGAAACACTATGGATGAGTTTCAGGCAATTAAATTTGCTCAAGGCTTGGCAGACACTGGCACAAAGTGGAGTCACAAGCAGAAACAAACAAGTTCAGCTGGTGCCTCTGCATAATGTACACAGCTTAAAATATCGGATTAATCAAAGACAGGAGTGAGAATGAGGAGCAGATGAGGAATTGCCTCCAGTTTTGGTGCTCACGTGTCCTCCGGTGGCATTGGCATCCTTGTCCGGTGCCCCTGCTGGACACTGGGTCCTTGTCCAAGGAAAAGCCAGGAGCAAAACCCCTCCAGCCTCACTAGCCTGGCTCTGTGGCAGGGGAAGCCCCAAACTGCTGTTGGAATATTTGCTTTCACTCGTGCTGCACACAGACCACTTTCCCAGCTTCCAGTTGCTTCAGAAATCCAGGATGTGAGGGGGTTTTGCCGGTGATAGACTGGTAACAACCGGCAGAGATGAAGCTGAAGGCCAGATAAATAATTAATGTAGCCCTCCTGATGAACGCCTCTTCCTTAGCACTGGGTCTCGTTAAAATCAGTAGAGGGAGCACGGAACAAAAGGCCACGTATGCACTGAGTTTAGCCTGTAGATAATGAAGTGGCAAATAGGTCACGCTGCTTAGGAATTTACTTAAAGCAATTTTATTTTGATAATGCCAGCTGTCACCAAGTGCTGCTGGCAGGGATGGTCTCCCAGGTAATTCTTCTTCCTACCTGAGCAAGCCTTGACCCTTGAAATACCAGCTCTGGGTGCACAGTGCAGCTCTGGCAGGGGCCTGGAGGTGTGGGCACTTTGCGTGGTGAGAGCAGAAACTGGAAAAGGGCATTTAGCCATCAACAGCTGGGCAAGTTCGCTGTCTGTAGTTCAATAGCCAGATCAACTTTATATTTGGTTTTATACCACTGGGCCTTCTGAAAGGACTGGGCTCCAGGTATGCACTGAAATGAGGAGATAACTCTGGGGTCTAGAAGAGAGCAAAGATCCCCTTGCAGGGCTCAGTCTGGCTGGGGTGACGTTTCTGTCTGGAGAAAAGGGAGGTGGTAATTCAGGAAGAGTTGGGACAGTGACAGCATGCTGGAAGAGCTTTCCTCGAGCCTCAGAGCATCCCCTAGGGACGCTCTGAGTGATTTAATCAGCAGAGAAAGATTATTTAATCAGTCATGAACCTGGGGTTGGATTTTTTAAAGAGAAGCAATTCTCTGTTCGTTTGGAAAGGGAAGCAGGAAAGTGGTGTGGCTGACAGAAAGCTGTCCTTGCTGGGGACTGCCTGTGGTGGCATCCCCTGACAAGAGGAGCCTGTGTCAAACAGGTGTGAGCTCGGTCCTTGTGCTTCCTCCATCCCCTCCAAAGCAGCAGAGCCTCTGAATTCCCTTGTTGTGGCAGAGGTGCAGCTTCAGGGGTGTGTGCAGCGTCTGTGAGAGATGGGGCAGCCCCAGGCCCTGCCGGGTGTGGGATCCCTGGCAGGGTTTGCGGGGTGCAGCTGCTCCCCCATGCCTGTGCCCGGCCGGAGAGCAAAGCCCAGGCTGTGCGTCTGAGCAGGGCATTAATCTGCCAGCAATCTGATTGAGTGGAACGGGCAATCCCTGCTGGATAGCAAAATGCTAGATTAGCAGTTAGCAACCCTTGTGATTAGAGAGATTAACTGCTAAAGACATCGCTCCTTCGGAGGCCAAGCCTCTGTTTGCATTCCGAGCTGGTAGCCCGTGGAAAAGCACCCATCTGGCAATTAGGGGAGCACGAACATGCTGACCTGCACAAGGGGCTGTGCTTTAGGAGAGCTTTGGTAGCAGTATTTCTGCCTGTTTGCTTGTTAGGCAGCCCATTTTTCTTTCTCTGGACATTTAAGGTGTTGCCTTCTCAGAAGGTGCTCCTTTACTGGAAGAAAAAAGACCAGGCTGCTCCAAGCCCCGTCCAGCCTGGCCTGGGACACTTCCAGGGATCCAGGGGCAGCCACAGCTGCTCTGGGCACCCTGTGCCAGGGCCTCCCCACCCTCTCAGGGAACAATTCCTTCCCAATATCCCATCTACCCCTGCCCTCTGGCAGTGGGAAGCCATTCCCTGTGTCCTGTCCCTCCCGCCCTTGTCAAGAGTCTCTCTCCATCTTTCCTCTCAGCTCCTTCAGGCACTGCAAGGCCACAATCTGAACACCATCAACATTGTATTTCTCTTTTATAAACAATTGTATTTCTGTTTATAAACGTCCTGCTGCTGCCAGGAGAGGGATCTAATGAGGACACTGGCTTTCCTAATCTCTAGCCAGGCTTCTCTGCTGCCATGCAGGGAAAAAGGCAGGGAAACAGGATTTGCTGGGATACAGGGAGAAGGTCACTGCAATCATATCTGCTCCTACATCCACATGTACAACTGTAAAAAGTAACCAAACAAAGTGCTGTCTCTTCAGGCAAACATGAGTAGATTTTTTAAAAACTGAACTTGGAATTCTTTAATCTGAAGGTTTAAGCCACAGGAAAAGCTTAAAAAAAAGGCTTTTAACCAAGTCATTTAAAAATGCCTTAGCTGAGGGCCATGGATGGCAGAGCAGTAGGGTTACAGGACTGGAAAATAATAACCTGCTTTTCAATCATAGTTTCAATAATAACCTGCTTTTCCACCCTCACAGCGGTGCTGGGGGTCTGCAAGGTCTGTTTGCCACCTGTTGATGACACAAATGAATGAAGCTGCCTGTTACAAGATTCTCTGTGAGCTCTCCCAGCCAGGGGCTGCTTTCCCTAATTGCTGCTCACCAGCCTCTGCAGCAGACTGAGCTTCCCAAAGCAGGCATGGGGGTTCCAGCTTCCCACTGGAGGCACCTGAAAGAGGCCCTGCTCTCTCCTGTCCCACTGTCCCAAACCTCCTGGAGGACAGACACCCTCCAGAGGAAATGCTGGAAAGCTGCAATAATACTTCCTGTTTTCAGATGGAGGAAAAGAAGAACGCAGGCAGTTTTGCATTGCCTGACAAGCACTTGAATGAAATAACGATTTTTTAAGAAAGTGGGAGAGAATGAACAGGAATTAATATGAGTCTGTCAAAACCAGGCCTTGTTAATCTGATTAATTCCTTTCTTCAAGAGCTTGACCGTCCATGGGTGAGGGAAGGGGTCCTTAATAAGCCTTTGATGTCCCTAAACCCAGGCTGAAATTCTCCCTGCCTGCACCATGGAGGGGTCACCCAACCCAGGCCAGACCTTCTGTTATCTTGGTGGCAAAGATTTGTTATAAATCTAATATTCTCAGCCCTAATTTCTAAGAGATTGTCATTTCCAAGTCAAGAATTGCTTTGTTGGCATCAGGATCTGGAGGATATGACAGTGTGATTGTGTCAGGGTTGCTCACTGATCACTCCTTGTGGCATTTTGATTTTTCTTTTTTAAACACCAGCACCTGCTGATTGTATCACCTGGTGCTATGATATTACCAAATAATCATGTTTTAAAAGAACTGAAAAAGGGAAAAGATGGTGGAAAGCAAGTTTCTCACAGAAAAGAGCCTGCAGAGTGTTCCTTACAATATCAGAGAAAATAGAAACGCCTTGTTGCTGGATACCCTTGTGCTTCACACATTTCTGTAGTCACAGTTCGTGAGTTAATGGTGTGAATTTCCACTTTGGTGTCTCGGGCCTGGTTCCCAAACACCTGTGCTCAGCAGAGCTGCAATCTTTGCTTCAGAAGGGAAAAGAAAAGGTTCACTCCCAGATTCTTGGAAAAAAGAACCCTGTCTGTTGTTTATTTATTTATTTAGAAAGCACATACAGCGATGCACGGGGTGGGGGGGGACAGAGATGCAGATCGGGTGAGCAGAGAAATCCAGCCCGGAGGAAGAGCCAGACGCTCCCCGGAGAATCAGGAGTACATCAGTCTAGGCGAGCATTTCGGCTGCTGTACCTCTAGATTAAAAAAAGACACCGCAGAGAGCCTCTGAGGGCCGGGAACGTGTGTCCCCGTGCCAGCAGGGCCCCGGTGTCCCTCGGCAGGGCGGCTCTGTCCTGCCCGGGCTGCCCCCGCCCCTCACGCGATGGTTTCCTTCCTCGGCGTGCGCCGCTGCTGGCACGTCAGGATGCTCGGGAAGGACGATTTCCCCTTCGTCCTCGACCTCTTCTTCAGCTTCTTCTGGTGCTTGAGGGAGATTCCCAGCTCCTCCATGATGGCGTTGAAAGACAGACACTGTGGGGAGAGGGGATGGCATTAAACACCTCCCAGCGCAGAGCTCGGGCCGGGACCAACCTGGGCCCTCATGGGGCTCAGGGAGCTCCTCGGGAGATCCAGCTGGGAATAAACCCCCGGCTGCCACAGGTCACTGCACACATCTGGGCTTTCTGTCTAACTCGGCTTCCACTGACTTCCATTTAACTTTGGCTCAGCTAAAGCTGCTTACAAATGTTTCCGAAATCCCCCACAGGCGCATTTACGATGTTTGGGTTGGCTTCACATCCCCAAATTTACCCTTTCTCATTTTCCCCTGACCTCACAAGAGAAAAGATCTTGTTTTAAACGCCATATACCTTAGTCACAAAAACCCATGAGCATGCTAGAGAAAATGTCAAAGAAGAGTTTTTGAAGATTTCTTTGTCGTTTACTTATTTTCCCCTCATGAAATGAACAGACATTTCTAAAACACAGCCCAGCCCTCAATCTTCTTCTCTTCTTTGGTAAGAATCTTTTCAAATATTGTGTGTTGAAGAAAGGAGATAATTACTACAAGAATCAGGGAGCTGAATGGCTTAGAAAGAAAGAAGAAATCTTTGTTCTTCCCACCATCACAACATTAACAAAGACATTTGAGGCAAGTGGAAACATCTTTTAAAATCCACAGCTGGAATAATTACATATAACACAAAGGAACACAAGGAGCCTTTAAATGGAAGAACAATTGTTCTGTGCAAATATACATGAATAGATTATTTATATTGAAAATCAAGTGATGGCAGCAGGGGGAAACAAAGCTTCAAGCCCCTTACCTTCACCGAGCTGAATAAAGTGTGTGAGCCTGGTTCTGCAGCGAGCTCCTGCCCCCAGTGCCTCAGTGTGGGTGTGAATTTTGTGTCCTGTGTGTGCCACCCCGTCCTCATGGGCTGGGCTGCACACAGGCTGAGATCCCAGACTGTGGCAGATTTATAGCTCAACGTGCTCCTTCTCTGAGGTGCTTCATTTTTGTTCATCTCAGATTCCGAGGTCAATTAAACTCCTGTTAATTCGTGCCCCTCCCCAGGGTCAGTAGGCACAGCCAGGGCAGTGCACTGCTGCTGTTTCAAATTCCTGCTGTGGTAGCCAGGCCTCTGCTGCTGCAATTATCATTTAAATACCCTTCCTTTGATAATATAATACGAGAATTCCTGTCCTCCTTCCCCCTGGAAGCAGCAGGAGGAGCAGGTATCCTCTAAACACACTTGCTGTATTGCTCCAGGCTCTTCTGGGGAGCAGCACCACTGATTGCCAAACTAATAAACCCAAATGCTCTGAGTGGCTGACTTGGCCTGGATTATTGCTCTCTGTGATCTCAGCTTTAACTGAGTTTTTAAAATCTGGATTACAAAGTGAATCTGGAATGCCGTGGTAAATAGGGACAGGATCCTATTAACCCTTTGTAGGATTGATCAGGCTTATTTTTATTTTCTTTCCCTGTCGTTCTCACTACCCTTCTAATGTGTTGTATTTAATCCCAGGCATCACTGTCTGCAGAGCACAGGCAGGGATAATTTCTGCAGGTGAAAGAGTGCATTTTACTGCCTTGTTAATAGGCTGGTATTTTAATTTTCCAAGCGGATTCCTATTACTCAGACTGTGCAATAACCACAACGCCTTTCACATTCATCCCCACAAAATTTTCAGCCCCATGAAGATCATTTAATATCTGCAGGCAGCTACACTGAACATATTGCTGGGAGATTTGGAATTTGTAATATCTCATCTGTGGAGTGCCCAGTGGTTCCACTTCCAGCTGTCTGGAATTTTAAAATAATTATTATCAGGAAGACGTCAAGTTATTCTCAGGAAAAGGGATGCAGAGCGAGCACCCCTCAGCCAGAATGGTGTGGGATTTGCAGGAAAGCCATGGACAAGGAGCACACCCCATGGGGAAGCCCAAGACGTGGCCCTCTGAGCAGCACCTGCAAAGCAGCCTTCAGAAAGAGGATGCTGACATTAAAATTCGATTTAAATGGGTAATAATGGATTGTTCTTTCATCTCATATTCAGGTGGCCAGACTGAAAGGGTTGCTTTAAAACCCCTCTTTTTTCCGTGCTGTTCAGTCCACTGCTGAGGTCTGCCCAGAACAAGAGCAGAGTGGGCACGGAGCGATGCCTTTTACAACTTAATAATGAATTTAACATTTTGCTTTCAGCCAGCTTAACGTTCTCATTCTGGCAGTGTCAAAATGCTGCAGGCCGTGGCATGTAAAAGGAAATGTCATGCTTTAAAAACAGAATAGGTTCTGCTCTCCGTGCGATGTGGGGCTCTTTTCTCTGTGCCCTTTGGTCATTTCAGCAGCTGCTGAAGCTTAGTCATGAAGCTCCCAAATCCTTCCTTACACTCCCATGCAGAGGTCCGTGCTAAGCTTTAGGAGAATTACAGATTCAGAATTAAAAAAAAAAAAAAACCAACAAAACATCAAGTCGAAACAATGAAAAAAAAGGAGTTGTAGTCAGGATTTATCAGTCTGTTGCTTCTGCTGCTGAACTACCACTGGGGACACGGCATTTTATTAATACCTTGCAAAACCAACCAAATAACAATAAAGAAGCCACCCCAAGCCCAGTGTGCTGTGTTGAAGTGCTGAGAGCTGTGAAAATCAAAGGATGTGGGGCAGGCTTCATTCTGAAGGAACTCCAGAAGAGCTCAGGGTCAGAGGAGGAAGTGCAGACGTCAGGATTTTTCTCCTGCACCCATAGCTGGGACACTGACCTGTGTCTTGTGCTGAAAGAAAAAGCTGGGCACGAAAGGAAAAATATCCATAATAGTTTCTCTTAGTGAGCAAACTGCTGCTGGGGCACACTAAGGATCTGTGTGAGTATTCTGTCGCTGATGGCATGAGGAGATCCCCAAATTAACTCTTTTAACCTGCCGGAGCCTATTGAGCTGTGGTTGCCAAAACAGTGTGACAGTAATCCAGGGCTTAATTTAATTCTTCCCCATTTACAGAAACTGCTCCTCTGTGTCCTGTTCACTAGAAAAAAAAATCAGCCAAGCTGCCTGCTGGTCTCCCACATCATCTGAACACCAGTGATAGTTTTTGATAACTCTTTTTGTAGCTAGGCATGAAGCTCTGTCAGGGCCAGCAGGAGCTGCTTTGGAATCCCCCCAGGGAACTGCTCCCAGCCCGTGGGGCTGTCTGTGGGGACAGCTAAACCCAGGGAACGGTGGCTGTCACTGCCAACGGGGCTGTGGGACTGACAGCTGGGAAAATGTTTACCCAGCAAGTGACAGAAACGCTCTGGATCTGGCACTAATCTAAGGAACAATTACAAAACCGATCCAAGCTGCAACCCAGAGGATTTCCTGCGTGGAGCAATGATGGAGATAAACACATTAGGCATCTTCCTTCTCCTCTGAGAGCTGAGAGAAGCTGAATTTAATTAGTTTTAAGCCTCTTCTACTGGGAAGCTGCAAATAAAAAGTGCTTTCTTAAATCAGGTATTCAGAGGACCTAATTCAGGTCCTTGCTGGCAAGAAGGAGCACTTTATGGAGAACCGAAGCTTTCAGGGCCCCATTCAAACAAGTTAAGAGACCATTCTGAGCAATCTGCAATCTCTTGCAGCATCTGGAGTGGAGCATCAACTCCCAGCCCCGGATGAGTGGAGGAGAATTGGTACAGCCGAGCTGCGAGCAGCACAGCTTTGTCACAAAACCATAAAAATTGTAACAGGGATGAGAGGAAACCGCGGGGCACTGTTTGCTCTGGCTTTCCTCAGGAGCCAGGTACAGCAGAAACCATTCAAGGATTTCACACTTTGGGTGTGAAGGCATCCACTCCAACCAGTCCCCGACTGCAGCAGGGGGCAGAAACGGCCCCAGGAAAACAGAGCAGCAACTTGTTTGATGAGCCGGAGCTCCACTGAGCAGGAAAACATAAAATAGAGGTGAGGGGTGAGGGGAGGGAGATGAGCTGGTGAGGCTGCTGGGAATCTGGGATATGATGGAATACAGATAAAAGGTTTTGGAAACACTGGGGTTTGGCACAGTTCATGACATCCCACAAGCTGGCGTTTCCGTGCACTTTGTGCATCTCAAATTGTTGACATGTGTTTTTTGGTGGCAAAACCACATCCAGCCCATTGTCCCCCGCCCTGTCAGTCCCTGACTGGCTGAGGGCTGGAGGAAATCCAAGTGTTGTCCTTGCAGGGTGTAAAACACATCCAGTGCCAGCCTCCTACACAATACATCCCACCAGGGGTTCAATATGCAAGGCAATGCCAGGGCTTTGCTATCTGGGATGAATTGATACCCTGATTTTCCCACAAAAGAGTTTTGTCTGTTACAAATGAACGTCATGAATTGCTCAACCAAGACAGAGGAGTTGCTCTGTTAATGGTCTGTGCGGGTGTTGCCTGAGGGTGCTCCTGTTCAATATGTTCTTGATGGTTACGTGGCATAAAATTTAACTGATGCCTCTGATTTTGTGCTATGATAGTTACTTGCAGGCTTTGAGTAATGAATTTTAAATGGAGGAATTAGCATTCATTAAATATTGACACAGGGAATAAGAGATGCCAGCTCAACATCTCTGGCTGCTTGTAACAGGGGTTCAGGAAGTTAATGGAGCCCTGCAGGGCACTGGGGAGGTTCCTGAGGAGCTGCCTGGCCCACTTGCAGCAGACACCCAGCTGAATGTTCCTGCCTGCTTTCAGTGATGAGGCTGCCACTGTTCAGCTGGGGTTGGGGAGGAGATGAAAAGGAGGTAAATAATTTTTCTTACCTGAAGCAGGTGAATGACCCCGGGAAATGACAAGGTGACAATTGCACATGAGAGACTGTGATAATTCTGAAAGGCTGCCACGCTCTGCTGAGCTCCCTGCTGGCCGTGGGGCAATTACTTAAATACACATTTAAACTGCCCAGGTTTCAGTAAATTTGGCAATGTAGTCTAGATCAGCTTATCTCCTGTGTTAACCCTGTGCAGTGCTGAGCCCTGCCTGGGTGGGATGCTCTCCCCGGACACACCTTTGTCCTTCCTGACTACACGGTGTGGATCGAGGGCTGCGCTCGGATCCCTCGCTCCTCCCGGATTAACTTGCCACAGTCTAACTCCGTGGATAAGGTGGTGCCAGAGGTGGAGTTGGACGGGTGGGGTTGCTTACACTGCAGTCCGTAAAAAAAACAAAAGGCCTTGCATGCAAGAGAAGAGAAATGGAGAAAGTAAATAAATGAACGCAGCAAAACTGAAAACAAGCATGAGAATGATTCAAAAGCCATTTAAATCAAAAGAGACTCCAGTTATGGAAACAGAAAAGTCACAGATTGTATTCAACAATGCTTCGGATTAGCTTAGTGATAACGCACCCTGCACAGCATTTGCCATCTAAGCTGCTTATTTCACCAGGGAAAGGAGAAAACAATCCCAGAGAAACCAGAGAGAAACACTGGAATCGCTGGTATTGGGCTCTCTGTGAAATTGCTTCTGGAAAAGAAGCAGGATGTGCCACATTAACTCACTTAATGATTCTAATTATTAAGCAACGCCTTGCTGTGCAGCAGCAGTGCAGGTGCAGAAACGGGGTGTGTGTGCAACCCCGAATTCTGTGTTATTCACCCCACATATTGCTCAGTAAGTTAACACTCCTGGCCTAAAGCTTTAGGTCTGCTTTAGTCCTGGTTTCCAGGAGGTTCTGCACCATGTTAGCACTTGAACGAAACATTTTAATTATACTAAATGTTTTAATTAGCTGCAACTGTTCTCCAAAACGTATTTGAATAAAAGACCTCCCGAGACATAAACAAAACAAAGATACCAATACATTTTTTATGCATTTTGTGCTAATACGGCCCTGCCTCTTTCACAGGGCGGGTGGTTCTCTAAATGGGTGTTTACACTCAATTTTAAAGACTGATCCCTTCTCACAAACTGCTCTAATGCTCAAGGCGTGATTTACACACAGCATTTCCTTTGTTTTCCCTCTGCCCTTTTAAATTGCTCATTACACTTCAGTGGAGCTATAACCAGAATTTCTTTGGCTCCATAATCTTACTTTACAGTGGCATCTATCACATCTCATCTCTCTCACTTCTCCCTGCTTTGAAGTGCACCCTTCAGCACAGCTTGTAAACCCCCCGGCTCTGAAAAGAGATGCTTTCTAGAGCAAGAGGAAAACGACTCTAGGGATTTGGATGTGCTTTCCTGTGTTACTCAAGGGGCTTGTGTTAATGCCACATAAAAAACCAGCAGCCCAGGTGTGTAATTTATGCTCGAAGTCTTAAAGTTCAAGCAGAAACTGTTTGAGAAATTAATTGCCCTTGTTCTGCACTGCCCTGCTAAGCAGCACTAATTGGACCGTGGGTGAGGCACTGCCCTGTTCTTATTAATAAATTATTTGTCGTTAGAGACAGGAACGGCCGGTGAGAGCTCAGCAGCACGAGATCCCCGCTCCAGCAAGGAGGGCTGTGCTGCAGAGCCCTCCCCAGGCCCAGAGCTCAGGCTGGCAGGGCCGGGGCAGGGCTCGCTCACCTGCTCGATGTCGCTGTTCTTGCGCGATTTGTAGATGAACTCGCCGATGGCCACGAACACGGACAGCACCAGCCCCGCGGCCAGCACGATGAAGATGCCCCCGATGTTCTCCACGCCGAGGGCGCTGGCTTCCTTGCTGTCCTCCTCGGGGCAGCCGTTGCCTCGCCACCACTTCTCCTTCATCATGTGCAGCTTGCCCTCCTCCTGCAGCTGCAGGATGGCGATGGTGATCTTGTCCCTGTACGGGGACCCTGCAAGGGGACAGCGAGGCCTGGCAGTGCTGGTGGGGAGCAGCTGCCAAAATCTGAGGCAGAAGCACTCCCTTGTCACAGGAGGGACTATTCCAGCTGGAAAGGCTGGAGGCGGGAGGGGGAATCTCTGTTGGTGTCTGCCCTGGGGACTGGGAAGCAGAGGGCTCCACTGGTGCAGTTATTTGAGAATTCACAATAATTTTAGGGTCCCCTAGTGAGGTTTATTTAAGCCTTGGCAGTGGGTTTTCTGGTTAAGTCATTCCTCCACATCATATTTGAATATTGCTGTGAGCACTCTTTGAGGATTTCTGCTTTGCATCCCCTCTACTGACTTGAGCATCTGTTGGCTCTTCCTGCTGCATGTAAATCAGTGCCTGCCTCGGAGGAGCCCACAGTCTCCCTGACACTTCCTCTTCTCATGTACACCTGCACCACGCACAGCTCTGCCTCAGCTACCTACAGCTTGTAAGAACACCGTGTGGACAAGGCTTTTTTATTGTGATTTGCAACAACCGCGGCCCTGCAAGCTGAAAATAGCAACCATTCCATGCTTTTGGTTTGTAGGCCATCGTTTGCTAAATGATGTGTGTGCAGGCTCTGCAGCTTTATGGGCCTGGCCACTGTCTGGCCACACTGGGTGGCTCAGGCTGTTCAGATTTGCTCTCACACACTCTGCGCAACCTCTCCATCTTCCAGAATCTCTGCAGGCCATGTTTGTGAGGGACTTTTTTTTTTTGTGGGAGCAGGATTTTGTGATCTCAAGGCGGGGGGGAGGGGGGGGGCTTGCAAGAAAGGTTCTGTGGTTCTGTGAGAGGCCACTGGGCTCCAAAGGCACACGTGTGCTCCCAAATCCTGCCATGCTGGACTCCCTACAGCTGGAAACATTCAGAGGCTGGGCTGAAACGCAGTGCTGAGAGCCCTGTGTCCATGCAGCTACTCCTGCCCACCCTTTTCCCTCCTTTAGGAACACATATTAATAAGACATGAGGGGACAGGACACATGGAATGGCTTCCTACTGCCTGAGGGCAGGATTAGGTGGGATATTGGGAAGGAATTGTTCCCTGGGAGGGTGGGCAGGCCCTGGCACAGGGTGCCCAGAGCAGCTGTGGCTGCCCCTGGATCCCTGGAAGTGTCCAAGGCCGGGTCCAGTGGAAGGTGTCCCTGCCCATGGCAGGGCTGGCACTGGATGGGCTTTAGGGTCCCTCCCAATCCAGGCCATACTGTGATTCTGCGGTTCTCAGATTTTCTTAAACCGCCTTTTCACCAAAAGTCACATTTTGCTGCACATTAAAGTTGTTGCAAAGTCAACTCCGTCAAGGCACACCAAGCTTTAAGGCACACTGTGTACCAGAATTCCAGGGATCATGTGGCACTTCAGAAAAATCTCACTGAGGGCACTGTTCCTGAGTCCTTATGCATTGCAATAGCCTTGGAAATTCGGCCTCACAGATTCAGTTTTCCTCCTTATTTTGCTGTGCAGGACATTATTAAAAATTCTTAAAAATTCTTGTCCCATGAACACACGTCCCCCTCCCTGCTGTCCACTCCCTTCATCCCCCAGCCCCGTCTGAGGAGAACCAGCGTGAGGAACATTGCAGTTCCTCATCTGGTGTGCCAGCACTCAGCTGCTTCTCAGGGCAGAGCACTGCCAGCACTGGGCCATGCTGTGACCACAGCTGCCAGGAAACATGTGTCAGACTATCCCAAATCCATCTGGGAAGCCAGAGACCAGCACTGCTGGAGGCAGCCAGCTCTGAGAGGAAAACGTGCCTGCTGTAGGAGTGGAAGATTTGTGTGCTTGCTGTTAAAGGCCCAAAAATAACAGCACAGCAAACAGGCCAGAAACACCTCCAAAGACTGGCTTTGCACAGAGAAGGGAATTCTTCCCACAGCAAACAGCAGTGCCTCGCAGAAGAGAGAGCAGAATTGTCTGTGCCTTAGGAGAGTTTGTCCCCTGCGATGTGTAACGCTGCAGGACTCATCCGTTCCCCCCTCTGGAAGGACACAGCTGGGAGGTAAATGAAGCAGCCAGAGTCACAACACCGCATTTGTGGGGTTGTCCACCCTTTCTTGTGGTGCTTATGTTGCCATCAGGATTAGCACAATCCATCTGGAGGGTGACAGGCACCTCCATATTTCTGCATGGGCTTTTAGAGTTTGTCAAGAGTGCCTGGAGAGCTGCACTGGTGGTGGTTTATTGGTGAGCTCTAACACCACTCACAAATCTATCTCCACACCTCTCTGAATATTCAGCACATTAGTTATGGCCTCTGAGCTATTAACAAACCTCTTAGGCCAAGGAATGCATTTATCTACTTTCTTAGCAGTCTCCCAAGGAACTGGGAAGAGCTTTAGTGCTACAATTACCTGCATCAGCACTGGCACAGATCCTGGAGTTAAACCTGCCCTGACATATCACAGATCCCAGAATCATTGAGGGTGGGAAAGAACTGAGACCGTGGAGTGCAGCCTGTCCCCAGTCCCCACCTTGTCCCCAGCCCAGAGCACTGAGTGCCGCGTCCAGGCCTTCCTTGGACACCCCCAGGGATGGGGACTCCAAACCTCCCTGGGCAGCCCCTGCCAAGGCCTGAGCACCCTTTCCAGGAAGAAGTTCTCCTGATGGCTATAATGGCAGTATTTTACGTGCAGAAGATGCTCTGATAAAATAATACATTTCCTGGATTCAAGAGTTCTCCTCCCTGTTTCTTCGGGAGCCATAAGGGGCTGTCCAGCTCTCTCACTGGGATTCTGGAGTGCCAAGCACTCCTCTGCTGCAGCAAATGCCCTGTGGTTTTACATTCCCCTGTGGGCCAGTTAAGCCTTGCTGAAACTTTGGTGTTAAGGGGCACAGGCAAGCCTTTATTTGTCTTTTTTATTTTCCATACAGCCTCTGCAATCAATACTCTTCAATGTTATGAGAGAAATAGCAGAGCCTTGGGGGTCCCTCTGAATAGTGGCAGGTTTATCTTGTTTATGAAATCAGTTGTTTATGAGGTGCTTGATGGTGCTGGATTATTCCACAGTGCTTGGGGATATCTATTCCCCTGGATTTTGCAGGTTTTCTTAAGAAAAAAATAAAGGAGCACTTCTCATACAAGAAACATAAGTATATTTCACAGCTGCATTTCCAATGGCTGCACTGTCTCTGAGGATTGCCATCTGTTCCAATTATTCCTTCATTGTTCTTGGTTTAAAGTGTGGCAGCTTTATAACCGCAAGGAAACTCTTGCCATGAGTTTGTCATTCTCGGGGATCTTAGCTTTTGCATCGCTTTCCTCAGGGTGCCAAGGCTGTTCTCACACAGCCACGGGAAAAATCTACTTGGGATGTCATGTCTGTGACAATCTGTCTGTGGTGCTCAGCACCACAAAGAATGACAGTTCCCAGTGCAGAGGTGTTTCTCCCTTATTTATATGTGCTCTGCCGAGCAATGGATGAACCAATCCCCAGCTGGACGGGGCTCGGAGCAGCCTGGGCTAGTGGGAGGTGTCCCTGCCCATGGCAGGGGGTGGGATGGATGAGCCTTAAGGTTCTTTCCAGCCCAAACCCTTCTGTGGTTCTATAATTCTATGAACACAGGACAAAACTGGGCTCCCCAGTGCCAACTGTTCAGAAGTGCACAGCACAGAAATCTGACACAATTTTTAATGCTCTACAATTAGAAACTCTCAGAAAGGGCATGGGATATGCTAGCAAAGGTCTGCCAGAGAGAGTTCAGAGAGACTGGGAGTCTTAAAGCTCTGCATTAAAGGAGATGAATTTCTGAGTTATTTCATGACCTCAGAGCAACACCTAAGAGCAGTGAGGATCAACTGCAAGGTTCTGCGTCAGGGATTTCAGTGTTTTGAGTAAGCAGTTTTCTTTAGAGAAAATAGAGAATCCTGGAATAGTTTGGGTGGGAAGGGAGCTTAAAGCTCTTCCAGTCAGGTGAGCAGGGACACCTTCCACTATCCCAGGCTGCTCCAAGCCCCAATGTCCAGCCTGGCCTTGGACACTTCCAGGGATCCAGGAGCAGCCTCAGCTTCTTTGGGCACCCTGTGCCAGGGCCTCCCCACCCTCACAGGGAAGGATTCCTTCCCAATATCCCATCTAACCATGGCTTTGTCAGTGTGAAGCCATTCCCTGTGTCCTGTTTCTGAGATCCCAGGACTGAGTGAATCGTTTGCCTCAGGATGTGCTCTGCAGCAGCTCAGCCCCAGAGCCTCTTACCGATGGGGGTGCCCACGCCGTAGCCCTTGGAGTCGATGAGCCCCCCGATCTGGGTGAGGTTGCAGTTCCTCTGGGTCACGTACTCGATGCTGGTGGACTCCATGAGCAGGGCGTAGTCGGTGGTGAGCACGCGCTGGATGCCCTCGTCGTTGTTCTTCACCAGCGCCGTCTGCTGCCGGCTGCTCATGAACGCCCACATCTTCTCGTACGTCGAGATTTTGGATTTCTGCGGAGGGAAAGCAGGGCACAGGCTCACGCCAGTACCACATCTGGAGTGACAGGGAATCAGTGGCAGGGTTTTCCTTCCCCCAGCTTTTCCCTCTTACTGGCCTTTGTAGAGGAGTTTCCTTTTTTTCCTGCTTTCTTTGCAGTGCCAGGAACTTCATAACCAGCCTGGCTGTGAAGTGCTCTGAGCTTTACCGGGCCAATGCCTTTCCATGGACTCTAGCAGCCAAGCAGCTGAGCCAGTGCAGCTGGACACTGCTGCCCTCGGACACTGCTGCCCTTGGACACCCCACTCCCGCCCGCTGGGGCACACCCACTGCTCCAGGAGCCTGGTGATGAGCAAAGCATTCATCTGCCCCTGTTATGTTGGTATCATGTGCCTAAAAGTCATGCACTTCAGGGATAAAGTTTGAGAAACAAACCGAATAAACTCCTGCTTTGTGCTTCCCACTGCAATCCGACTTAAGGATGTGATCCTTTTGCCACAGGGTTAAGGGCAGCGTCTCCTCAGTCCCTCAGGCCCTGTCTCTGGTTTGCAGCCATCTCACCTGGTTCCAGGCTCAGTTTTAAGCACCAGCTTCAGGGGAGATTCCTGTGAGAAGTTGATTTTCTGGTTCTTTGAGCTTTAAATGTTAATATGCCTCACCTGTAAATTCAATATCTGCGAATGTCACCTAAATTCCCCCTCAGTTTGGCGAGCCACAGGATACCACTAAACTCTGAAGGTGGCTAAGTGGCTCTTTGCAAGTAGAAACCCTTTTTACTCAGTGCTCAGTGGGGAATATTTTTGAAATTGATGCTATGTTTATGCACCAGACTGAGTCTGACAGTGAATTTACTGGAAGGATGTATTCCTTATTCAGAAGAGTTTGCAAGAAAGATCTTGCCTTCTCAACTTGCCAGCTCCCGTTTTTTCCAGGATAGATCCTGTGCCAAATGTGCCCTTTGAATTTTCATTAGTTTCAGCAGAAACACATCTGCACTTTAGAAGGGAGGAGCTGGCACAAGCTGCCACACAGGATGAAGATCTGTTATCATGGAGGGGCAAGGCAGCGATGGAAGATTTATGGACGTGCTGGAAACAGAGCAGGGCAGCAGTCCGGAGAAATAAATGTGTGTCACTGCTTGGGGATGGGAAACATCTTGCCTTCAGCTGGATTTCTCCTAGATCTAGCCATCCCCACAGATGGGCAGTGCTGCCTGGGGTGCTGCTGGCTTGCCCTCCTACAAGGCTGAACTGTCCTGAGCTGCCCAGGCCCTGGTTTTGGGGCATTTTCATCTGTTCTGGACAGATCTGGGATCTCTGCACAGGGAGGAGGCTGATTCTGAGGTTCCTTTCAAAGTCAGAACTCCATTTTCCCCCCACGAATAAATCCAATTGCTTCTGTTTTCATTGCCCTCACTGTCTGGCTAAAAGTCACTGCAGAAACTTCCTTGAAAAATATTCCATCTTTGGAATAATTTTTCTTCTGGGGGAACTGTTGCAGCAAGGACACTGGTGCTAGGCATTGCAAACCAGTAACAATCACAGCTGTTGGTACGTGCATTATAGACACCACTCACTGAAAGTGATGGCAGCTTGAATAAATGCAGATGGAGCCTTCAGGAAAGCAGTGGCAGTACCTTGCTCCTCTAATGTGCTTCCCGATCTCCATCCCACCCAGCAGTTACGCTGGGTCATCTCATCTTCCAGGGACTTCCTGCTGCTACTTTGAGCACAAAGTCCTAAATCAAAGCCCTTTAGAGTCTGCTTTGTGCCAGCATCTTTTTCTGTGCCTGATGGCTCCAGAAATCCTCCTTCCTGTGTGTGTTTCCCTTACAGTCCTGACAACCAGAGGGATCTGGGCTTTGCCCCTCGTGTCCTGCGTGCCACTCCCTTGTTCCTGTCCCCTTCACAGCGAGGAACTGTTGTGGTTTGCTTTAGAAAATGTTGGTCTGAAGAAATCTGTTCCTCTCGGCATTCCTTGGCTTTAGTACTGTTTGATTTGCCAGATCACCTCTGGCAGCACAGAAAGCACTCGAGGGAATGACCCTCCCCAGGGCACCCCAGCCCTGCGCCTCACTCCCTCACGGGGTTTGTGCTGCTGGTGCCAATCCCTCCTTTCCCTCTCCCTGTTCCCGGCACTCCAGCACTGCCGGGGACAGGACAGCTCCCAGAAGAGAGGCGGCGTCTGGAGTGTTACGGCAAAGGCGCTGTAACTGTGCTGGACCCTGGGTGGAGTCCGAAATGGAGGAACTGCTGCCTGAACTCCCCCCTGCTGCCTTCTCTCTGTCCCCTGGCCCCTCCCTGGGCTCTGTGTACTCATGTAGCTGTAGGAGATTGGCAGCATTTCTCAGTCTGAGGGAGGCAAAGTCAGAGCCTTGCTTTGCAGACAGAAGTATCTGGTTTTGTTCAGAGATCTACTCCAGGGTTTTTTATTCCAAATTTTGGACAGGACAAAGAACCCCTGATCTTGTGAGGGTCTGGAGGTACTTCTGTAATAAAAATCATAACACCTTTGATAAAACACGGAGTGTTTACAAGTGTGAGACATTGCATTTTTCATGCATTTCCACTGTGTCGCCATCCCTGTGCCAGGGAATCCATCCCCAGGTTCTGCGCTGTCCTTCCCCTGTGCTTTGTGCACATGTATTTCAGGCACAAGTAAGCTGGCACGTGTAGTGCATAAATATTTAACCACCTTGTCTGGAAGTTCTCCTTTAGAAGCTTACATGCTTTGAAGCCTACATATTTCTGCCTGAGGGATTAATGGTGCAAAAAGAAATCAGTGTAAAACTGGAAACAGCTCTAGGAAATTTGTTGTGAACTTCTCATGTTCAGCTTCAGGACCTATTTCCCCTAAAAACGCGGGGATGCAACAGGTTTTGAAGTTTTGTCTCTGAAGCTAAATTTTACTTCAGAATATCAGTGGCAGTGAGCATGCTTGGGCATGGAAGAGCCAGAGGAGAATCCAGAGCTTGCCTGACAGGTGGGTTTCCATCTCAGTGGAAATGTCAGCTCATCATTTCAGGAGCTGACTATAGCAAAATGCTGTAGTTGCTGTCTTTCTTTCAGCAAGGAAACATTTCTGTTCAGCCACAGGAGAGCCTTGGCAGGGGCAGTTCACCCTTGGCAGCCGCAGCAGGGACAGACTATACAGAACCCCAGAATCCTGGGATGGTTGGGGTTGGAAGGGACCTCTGGAGATCACCCAGTCCAACCCCCCTGCCAAGGCAGGGCCACCTGGAGCAGGTGACACAGGAATTTGGATTTTAGGGACGTCTCCAGAGAGGGAGGCTCCACGCCCTCCTGGGCAGCTGTTCCAGGGCTCTGCCCCCTCCATGGACAGAAATCCTTCCTCAGGTTGAGGTGGAACTTGTTGTGTTTCAGTTCATGGCCACTGCTCCTCATCCTGTCACTGGCACCACTGAGCAGTGTGGTCAGAGTCTGGCACCATCCTCTGACACCCCTGGGGACATTTGCATGGATTGATGGGATCCCCTCTCAGCCTTCCCTTCCTCACCCTGCCCAGCTCCCACAGCCTCTCCTCACAAGAGAGATGCTTCAGACCCCTCATCCTCTCTGTGGCCCCCTCTGGACCTTCAGATCTCCCACAACTGGACCATTCTGGGTGTGCATTATCCCTTTTCCCTCAGAAGGGCTCGTGGCTGAGGGAAGGCAGGGTCAGGCTGGGGCAGCTCTGCCTGGCACAGATGTTGTTCTGCCCCACTGCTGCTCCCCCAGAGTCCTGTCCCCTTCAAAGGCTCTGCATGTGGGCCTCCATAAACACCATCTTCAGGTACCACAGGGAGAAGACTGATCCGGCCTCATCCTGAGCCTGACTTCCCTGCTGAGACTGCTGACGAAGCTGCTAATTAATTCTGACTGTCACAGGATTTTTGTGCATGTATTCTGTATTTATAGCTTGTTGGCTTTTACACTGACATTTTATGAGATTACCCATTTTGTATATAATTGATACTAATAACGAAGAAAAAAAAAAGAACACAATTATCACAGTAATACCAAACAATTAGCCACAGGAAACTGTCTGTCACTTGCAGATGTGTTCAGGTGTGTGTGTGGCCCCTGTATTGATGGTCTGGGTAATACTGACCATGGAGCATTAGAAAAAGGGACAAACAAACTTGCATTTGCGGAATTACCATGGTGCAAATGTGACTTTCAGAAGGGGAAGCAGACTTTTCCAGCTGCTTTTTCGTGACGTGGCTGCAAGGAAATAGGATCCCAGCTGGAGGAGGATATCCCCATGTCCATGCCCTGGCTCCCATCAAAGGCAGATGGGTTTGCTCCTCGCTGCAGTTCAGTGCCAGGCTGGTTTTCCACATGTCCTGGGGGAAACCTGCCGGGTTTTACATTCCCGTGCTGAAGGGTCCGCCGTGGCTGTGGGAACCTGGTGTATTTATCTACCCCTCCAATCCCTCGGGATGCTGTGGCTCCGCCTCCCGGGGCTGCCTTACCTTGAAGAAGGTCATGGTGGATCCGTCTCTGACAGCCCCGTACTCTATCTTGGTTTGCTTTGCCAGGTCATCTGCCGAGTCGATGGGGGATTCCATCCTCTCCACAGTCAGGAAGGCAGCCAGGTTGGCAGTGTAGGATGAGATTATGATTAAGGTGAAAAACCACCATATTCCTCCAACTATTCTGGTGGAAAGAGCTTTGGGCATCAGCTCTGATCCTGTTACAACACCACCAAGACAATCGTATTAAAATGAGGCTGAAGGATGCCTTGCCTGATACCACAGACTGGTTTTAGGCACACAATGCTTTTATGAGCTGCAGCATGATAAAATGGTTTCAACAATAATCTCACAGATGCACAGCTGACATTTATAATGGTAACACACCGGGAAGGGGATGTGCGCCATGATACATGACAAATGGAATTACCCTTGAGCCCCCTTACCTCTCTGAGCTAACCATGCTTGTGATATTAACCTTGTACATCCCCAGCAAGCTAGTCTGGCATTTTTGTCTGCTTCTGGAGTCCCTTTGTGCCTGTACACTGCAATTGATTTTGTAACCAGAGTTCTATTCTGCTCACAAGTATCTGACAGAAATACCTCACGGGAGGAGCCTGCCCTGTGCCTCCTGTCGACACATCTCAGCACCAGCAGGGAGATCAATGCAGCTCCAGTGGCCTCCAGTGAACCTCAGCTCAGCCCCCAGAAAACCTCTTCCTACCAATGTGTGCTTCACATTTGAGAAATCAGAGGGGTGATGGACACATCCCTCGCATCTTCAGGGCGATGCAAAATTTTGGATACTGTATTTAACACTCATTATTGCTGAACAGGTTTCAGCAGGTCTCTGCCATTGCCCTAGCTCCCCACAGAGCAGCACATGCTACCTGCACTGAAATGGCTTCAGGCAGCTTGGATAGCCTCTAACCTCAGCCACAGAGATACTGCTGTTTCCAAGCGCTCTGAGGCAAATTTTCTGCTCTTGTTGGGGGCCCATCCCCACTGAATTCTGTCCATAACGTGGGATTCAAGGATCTGGTTCAGCAAAGCTCTTAGGCTGCCACCTGAGGACTTCTGACTTCAAGTTAAGTTTTTGCATAATTATTTTGCTGATGAGGGATGGACTTAAGAAAATACTTAAGTGCCTGTGAACAGAGTGCTCAGGGCTAAAGCTTTTGATGTGACAAATGTATTTTTATTACTGGAAAGACACGTAGACCTATTATGTCTCCCCAGCTGTTCAGTGGGTTCTGCAAGAAATTTCAGCATGTTTCAGAGAAGGTTTTCAGACTTTGCAAAAACTCTTAATGTGACTTTTGGGGCAGAGACCGAAAGGGTAGAACCTTCCCCACCAACCAGCAAACAGATTGGAGCTGGCTTTGTAAACACAGAGCTCTGTCTCTTAAAGGTCAGAGCTAAGCTTAGCCCAAGGGTTGGAGTGTGTTGACAGAACTGCCAAGCAGCGAGAACAGTCTGAAGGCAAAAACTCTCACTTGAAATTTTCCAGTCCAAAAGGAGTTGTTTCCAGAGCTGTAGCTCTGTCTGGGTTTGTGTTTGGGGTTCTGCTGGGGTTCATGCTTTTTAGATTTTTTTTTTTTTTAATACAATGAAATATTTCCTCATTGCTCTCTCTTTTTAAGCTGGGGTTGAACTGCAAAAGCTGTGCTGATTCAGGTCACCCTGAAGGAATTCTTGCTTTTAAGCTTAGGCAGCCATACAAATGGAATTCCTACACTTGGCCCTTGATGCTGTGCCCCACCCATGGAACGTGCCAGTGCTGCTCAGGAGTGGATGGAAAATCCCTTGTGCTGCGCTTGTGGGGTGGATGCCAAACCTCCTGTGACTTCTGCAGCAAGTGGTGTTTGTGGGAAAGAACAGGCTCAGTTCACTGGGCTCTGGGCACCACAGCCTGGTGATTCTGCATGGAGTGACTGCTCTGCGGAGGTGAGAGCAAACCCTGCTCCTGGCTGAGTGGGGCAGCATCTCGTTTTCCCAATGGTCATTCCAGTGTCCACCTTTCTGAGTGCCTTGAGGCAGCAAAAAGTTTATCACAGAATAATAGAGTGACCTGGGCTGCAAGGGACCTTAAAGATCATCCAGTTCCACCCCTGCCATGGGCAGGGACACCTCCCACTGTCCCAGGCTGCTCCAAGCCCCAGTGTCCAGCCTGGCCTCGGACACTGCCAGGGATCCAGGAGCAGCCACAGCTGCCCTGGGCACCCTGTGCCAGGCCCTCCTCACCCTCCCAGGGAGCAACTCCTTCCCAATATCCATCCCTGCCCTCTGGCAGTGGGGAGCCATTCCCTGTGTCCTGTCCCTCCAGCCCTTGTCCCCAGTCCCTCTCCAGCTCTCCTGGAGCCCCTTTAGGCCCTGCAAGGGGCTCTGAGCTCTCCCTGGAGCCTTCTCCTCTCCAGGTGAGCACCCCCAGCTCTCCCAGCCTGGCTCCAGAGCAGAGGGGCTCCAGCCCTGGAGCAGCTCCGGGGCCTCCTCTGGGCTCTCTCCAGCAGCTCCAGGTCCTTGTGCTGCTGGCCCCAGGGCTGGGGCAGCTCTGCAGGTGGGGTCTCACCTGAGTGGGGCAGAGGGGCAGAATCCCCCTCCCCTGCTGCCCACGCTGGGGGGTCAGCCTGGGATCTGCTCCATCCCCCTGCTCCACCCTGGCACTCTCTGCCCTGTCCCTGGCTGAGCTGGGCTCTGAGGGACAGCTCTCCTTTCTGACAGTGACAGCTTCCCTGGATGGATTGGATGAAATGCGCCCTGTTTGGATGCTTTCAGAGGATGCAAACATATCTGAGACTTCCAGGGGAAAAACAGGGGAAGCAGCATCTAAATCAAAATGTTGCCAGCAAGACTCAGGGGCAGAGACAATACTTGCTGAAGTCTCTCTAGTGCCTTTTTATGGCAGACATGACAGCCAATCCTGATCCAGACTTTGCTCACGCTCTGTAGAAAAGAGAAAGTCTGATCATCACATTTTAAAATTTAATCACAAGTGGCTTCCAGTCAAGCATAACGAGCAGCTGCTGCCAAGGAGGAGGAGCGCAACGCTAGACCCAGACTTCCACCACCACTCACATCATGTCCAAACTCTTCACGTGACCATGATGCACAGACAATCACACCACAAGTTTGCACATGGAAACATTTGTGTTGCCTTACAAATGTTTTTTGCGGTTTTTTTCCTTTCTTTCTTTCTTTTTTTCTCTTTCTTTGGTTTTGTTTTGAATCTTCTTAAAAGACAAGCAGAGTCTGGTTGGGGCTGACTGTCATGTACCCAAGGTAGTGGTAACGAGCAGACACTGCATCCCACAGTTTGCTGTGGATGATGGTAAACTCCAAAAAAGGCAGGACAGGAAACACAGAATCCTGGGGCACTTTCACACACAGGGCAACCACAGTTAGATACACACACCTGCCTGATACTGTAAAACCTCAGCCTGTGTTTTACTGACAAATTGGAAGGAAAACAAAACCAAAAAGCTCCAAAACAAAGCAGAAATGCTCTTCTTTCATCCAACCTCCTTCAAAGCAATTTCTGTGGGGAAGCTCTATATCCTCTCAATACAATAATGCACCATTAAAAGCAAGTGCATCTTAGGTACAATACAAACTTTATTCTCTACCATATCTAGGAAAAAATCCTCTTTATTTTAAAATTTCTTTTACTGCTACTCATGTCTGTTAAAGAGGAAAGAGTAAACTGTACCTGTGTGACTGCAGAGATGGTTTTACATTCCTTACTTAAATGTTTAGGAATTTAATACCAAGGTACTGCTGGGCTTTGCCTTTTTGGTTGTCGTGGAATGGGGTCTTTTTTGTTCAGCTTTGATTGAACTTCAAAAGTTTGTCAGAAAACATTTTCTCTCTTTTCAGTGGAGCCCAGTTTTGGTGAAAAGTGATTTAATTGGATACCTTAGAACATAAATGCCATAAACAAATGTGTTTAGTACACAGGTCTATTTGCGTTCCCACATGGAGTAAGCTTCACTGCCCCTCCTTGGCACCTGAGTAAAATGTCAGCTCTTTCCAAAATCATCCGCAACGGGGGCTTGTGACTGGGTTAAGTTAAGGCTTCTGGGTTTGGATGCATTTACAGAGGGATGGGACTCACACCTGCAGGAAAGCCATAGAAAACAAGGGTTTGGTGTTGGTTTTAAGCAACGTGTTTGACAAGTGCCTGCAAACTCAACAACCCTTCTGGAGAAAGAGCATCTTCCCTTGTTTGGCAGCTGGAACAGTTCTTCTAGGGCAGCTGAGGCTGTTTGTGTTGGGATGGAGCCCAACATTTTCCTGTTGCCAAACCTCTCATACCAATGAACTCAAATTGAGCGTGAAGCACTTCATATCCCTCTTGCAATTAATGCGCATTTCAGCTGCAGAACGCCTGCGTGGTCCTGTCTGCTCCCCCTTCTCTCAGCTGCTTGCCCTCCTTCCTCCTGGTCGGGGTTGCACAGGTTCCCCTGTGGCAGTGGCACATGGCTTTGTTCCCTTCTGCTACTCTGGGTGTGTGAGATCAGGTTTTACAGTACATGCTGCATTTACAGAGGGTGGAGTTTACCAGCACAGAAGCCCTTGAGCAGACTGTGGGACGTGTGCGAGACCGAAGTGTAACCGGTGTACCTTGCTGCATGAGAGCTCCAACTCCAAACCAGAAACTATTTAGTAAAGTAAAATTGTTTTCCACCACATCTGAGTCTGGGTTGCACGGGTGGGGGTTATACCACTCGTATGGTGTAAACCTGTGGCAGTCAACAGAAACAGTCTGTAAACATCGAGCAGAGGACACACAGCAAACCTGCTGAGCGGTGCTCCCCAGCACGGCACCACGCAGGGAACGGGCAAGGGACAGCCTGGCGTGGAGGGCTGGCCCCGGGACATCCAGCAAAGGAGAGCCTGCCATGGAGGGCTGACCCTGGGACATCCAGCAAAGGAGAGCCTGCCATGGAGGGCTGGCCCCAGAACATCCAGCAAAGGAGAGCCTGCCATGGAGGGCTGGCCCCAGAACATCCAGCAAAGGAGAGCCTGCCATGGAGGGCTGGCCCCAGGACATCCAGCAAAGGAGAGCCTGCCATGGAGGGCTGGCCCCAGGACATCCAGCAAAGGAGAGCCTGCCATGGAGGGCTGGCCCCAGGACAGCCAGCAAAGGAGAGCCTGCCATGGAGGGCTGGCCCCAGGACATCCAGCAAAGGAGAGCCTGCCATGGAGGGCTGGCCCCAGGACAGCCAGCAAAGGAGAGCCTGCCATGGAGGGCTGGCCCCAGGACATCATCAGCGCCCTGTGCCAGCAGTGGAGCAGCTGTGGAGCGATGGCTGGCACAGTGCTGGGCCTGGCACGGGGCTGCTGCTCCTCTCCTCCCTGCCACAGCCCCACAGATCCCTGCCCTGCTCACGGGGCACCGCTGGGATCCACGGGGCTGCTCCTGGGAAGCGTTTTGGGAATAAGGAAGGAGCAGCAGCCCTTTCAGGGCAGCAGCGCTCGCTGTCTGTGGGCGCTGGACGTGCTCTCTCTGCAGCAGCAGGTGCCCATCATTCCCAGAATCACTGGATGCTCTGAGCTGGTGGGGCCCCACTGGGATGTGGAGTCCCACTCTGAAGGACAGGGCCCATACAGGACCAGCCCCACAGCCTGGGCCTTAGGAGCACCCTGCTCTGCCCGCTCTGGGAGGCGTTCGGAGCAGCGGCAGCTCCAAAGCCACAGGGACGCGGGATGGGCACTGCAGAGGGATTCCTGGAAGAACTCTGGGCTAAGTACACACCCAGCAGGAGCACCCCGAGGACCGTTCCTCCTCAGGGTGCCTGCTCTGGCTCTCCAGTGCAGCGTTGCTTCCTCATGGAGCGTGTGAATGCAGCTCTAATCGACAACCTCACCCAACGTTCTAATTACTGTTGCAACAATATAATTACGCATTGAATCTATGCACGGTTGAGAGCGGAGTGCCTTGCTTAGCTGAGTAATGAAATCTGGTAATAATGAACCTGTTAATTGGGAGAGGATGTAGCTTAGGATGCCATCAGCTGCACAATACCCAGAACGAGAGTAGCAAAAAATCACAACAAAAGACAAAGTTTTCAGGTTCAAGTTACAACAGTTCTGCATGCACCCGTCACAAGAAAAGCAATTCCCAAGTTATGTTTTAGATTTCTGCTGGAATAATGGAAGCAGGTGTTGTGGAGTGACCAGACTGTTCCCGACTCAGTCCATGCACACAGAGGGAAGCACATCCCTAGCAGGAGACCCTGAATTAGGACCAGTAGGTTGCCAACAGCCCTAGGAGTGACAAGCTCCCCCCACAGTGTTCACACAGGGCAGGAAGAAGAATAAATCCCTCTGCCTGACCTGCCTGGGAAGCCCAAGGCTGGAATTTTGCAGGGTTTCAGAAAACCACCACATTCAGTGAGTTGGACACAAATGTCTCATCACAGAAAGAGCAGGAGAGCCACTGCTAGAAAGTGGCCATGAAATTCTGGCAGCAAACCTCTGTCTTCCAGACTGGAAAGGTTTTTCTAGCCCTGGGTATATATTTCAATGTGTTAGCAGGGTGTCTGCCTCTTTTTCACCTTGAAACAAAAGCTGATTTTCTTCTCGTGTTCCTACTGCTGTGCTGAGCTCTGGTTTACAGTTCAGCAGAATTCACTGCTCAGACCTTCTGTTTTCCTGGCCTTTTTTCCCCATGGTTTTCTCCCTCTTCAGCAGCAGCTGTGCTGAGGTTTCTGATAAAGGTGAGATGCTCAAGGTCACCCAAGCACCTTTTATCACAGCCTCTGTGTGACTTATTGACTCAGCTACTTGGCTCTACCGTCACTGATGTAACAGCACAGCTGACATGGCATTAGCAGAAAGGGGAATTTTGGCAGAAAGCACCTCGTTCATCCGCTGCCAATGGACTTGGGACAGAGCTTTGCCAGTCTGCAGCCCTTCAGTGTGATAAAAACTTCCGTGTTTGAGATTAAAAATTAATGTAACAATGACAGGGCTACCTAAGGCTCAGAGACAAATGAGAAATTATCCAGCTGCTGAAAGTTGAAAGAAATGACAGGAGGATTATACCGGTCTGTGCACATGATTCCCAAGTATTTGTTTCAGGAACTGATGTCAAAATGTGTGTAACCATTTAATTTACTGCAGCAGTGTTTAGAAGTGGATGGTTTCTGGGGTTATTAAAACCAACCGATATTTGCTGAAACACTTCGCAAATCTTACAGAAATTTTGATGTATTTGGAGACGTGGACAGGTCTCGATGTGGGTTGCAAGAACAGCTTAGCTTAAAATGCATAAATCCAAATTAACTTGAACACAATTTCACTTCTTCAGCCCATGCAGCTGAATGTAACCAGGCACTGCTTTCCGGCAGCAGCTCAAGGAAAGCATTTGTGTTCCCTTCCACTGTTCTGAAGTGCAGAGGGCTGGGGGGGGGGATGTTTTCAGTCTTGGCACACAACTGCAGAAAAGTCAGTCTGTCAGAGTGGAGCAGATTCCAGATTAGTCATGACTGAGATCATGGGTTGTGTACAGTAGCGTTATTATTTATGGTACAGTGAGACACTGCAGGAGCCTGCGGGAAGTCACGAGTAATTGTACACAGCCCCACAGCTGCCAGGGTGGGATAAACTCTCCTTTCACCTCGGGCCACCCCGGGAAGTTAACCCCTGACCTCTCCTCCTGTAATTCACAGAACAATTTCAGTTGGAAAAGACTTCCAAGGTTGGACCTCCAGCAAAACTAGGTTCACCTTTTGGGTTTTTTACCTTTGAACTGTGTGCACCGTGAGTGGAAAAGGGAAATGCCTACATGCAAGGAACAAGCTGCTTTTCAGCACATGTCTGCTGGGGTGCTGCCTCCTGATGCATCCCGTTGGATATTTCTCTTGGAACAGCCCTTAGGAAAAGCAAAACCTCAGCGCAATACACAAAGGGGACAGCAGTGTTGATGAGAAAATACCAAGCCTTTGCAGAAAGGTTTTAGGATTGGATAACCCCCTTAGGATGGTTTGATAGCCCTGTATTCCAGAGCCCATCCAACACCTGCGAGGGGAGAGGCTGTGGGTGCGTCTAAAACTCTGTCCTGGCCTTACCTGGCAATGACAAAGAGGACACAGCTGACTCCAAGGCAGGCCAGGAGAACGTACATCCAAATATCCGGGGAGAGAGGGTTTAAAAAGGAGAAAACGCCGGGGTTGGTCCCATTGGGCTTCCGGTACAAGATACTGATTCCCAGCGTCATGAAGGGCTTGGAAAAGTCAATCACTTTCTCTCTGACATAGGTAATGGTGAGAGGAGCAACAGCCAGGTCAGCTTTCTGGGAACACAAAAGGGAAAACACTCGTCTCCTTCATGTTCAGCAAACCCACCGCAACTCCCTCCATTTCTTCCCCAAGAACTAAAAAATATGCCAAATTTGGCTCAAATTCAACAAAATTTAACATTTCTAGGGTATTTGGGGGGGGTGACACTCTGTTTTCTCTTTTTACAAGGCAGGGGAAATTTGGGATGTGGCCACTGATGGAGGTTTCCCCCCAGCACCTGCAAACTGTTCATTCAGACACTCCTACTCTGATGGGTGGCAGAACAGACACAGCAGTGGCTCTAAAAAGCGAAAACCACAGCAAAGATTTCATTCTAAAATACCCCAGGTGAAAGGAGAATAGAGAGAGAAGGGTTCAGTCTTACATGATCTATGAGTTCCTTGACCATCCCATTCCACTCTCCCTTGTCATTCTGGGCTCCGTATTTGCCGTCAGAAACGAGCTTGACCTCATAGATGAAGCCTAAAATATTTGACAGCTCCTTTAGCAAGTCCAGGCAGTACCCCTCGAATCTGTCATTGCCATACAAGGGCTTGTCAGACTTCTTGTACATCACATAGGGATCCTCCTGCAGGAAAAGACAGCAGTCAGTCAGCGAGAGACCTGAGGCTTGCCTTGGGTTGGATCAGTTTCTCTACACGATGGTGATGTTTTCCAAAGGGATTGCGAGTAGATGGAAACCAGCAATTTTCCCTGTGCATTAAAAGCTGTTCTAGGTGTGTTAACAAACTCACTGAATGAATTAGAGATGAGCATAAGGGCCCTAATTTTCAGTGGAATGGACCATTTGTGGCTCCCAGGAGCTTTAATTCCAGTTGTGCCCAGCAGCTCCAAACTCAGACCCAAGGTCTGGATCCTACATTGTCCCACTCCAAGGGACAGGAAGGGATACTGATGGAGAGAGGATCCTAAATAACAGAGAAAAACCCTAAGGGGAACCTAACATTTTATATTCTGTGAAAAATAAGCATTTACTGAGAAAAGTCTTCAAATGGAGCAACGAGGGAATGGAGAACAGAAAAGGCAGATTGCAAAGTGCATTTTTGCTTTCCCTTTCTCAGGATTTTTGATAGAAGAAGATCTGGGCAAGCAGTTTGATGTGGCAAAACACCTCTGGCAATAGACAAGTAGTGTAGCAGGGACCCTTTGAGCTCTTTCCCTCCTCCTGAGGGATTAGGCAGAGCAATTGAAAAAAATGTGGCATTACTGGGCAGGCAGAAAGCAGGAGGCAGAGCAGCTCCCAAATACCCAGTTACACCCTTTCCATTCCTCACAATAAGAACAATGGCTCAATCTGTCTGTTTGCTGTTTGCCACTTCCTTTCAGCCCTCTTTGTCTCATTTTCAGGAAAACAGAGGCTGTATGAGCGCTGAGTGCAAACCTGAGTGGTTATGTGTGTTCGCTCTCCTGGGAGGAAAAGTGCGCAGGGCTCTCTGAAATGCTGGAGAAAGTGAAGCAGTTTTGGAGGCAGAGGTTCCTGGGAGTCTTCCACTGGCAGTGGGGTGGTTTCGAGTCAATCTCATGGATGGGTATGTGGATCCTGACCCTAAATCTAAGGATCTGGGGAGCCTTACCAGAATGGTGGTGACGATGAGCGTGCGGTTGGCCAAGGAGTCCGTGATGTTGGTGGACCGGTCCTTGTTGCTGTCCGTCATGTTAAGGCCACTGTAGGAGTTCCAGACCCCAATCTGCACAGAGGAGAGCAGGTGAGAGGCTGCCCTAATCCCCTAAACCCCTAAAGCACCGGCCTCGGGGCTCTGGTCACCTCAGGAAGGGACTGAGTGCTGGAGGAGGGCAGGAGCTCGGAAAAAGGCAGCAGCACCAAGGGCTGGTCCAGAACCCCCAGGGAACGACTGCAGAATGCAGAAGTGCAAACCCAGGAGCAGGGAGAGTACAAGGCTTGGCAGTTCAGTGCTGGGGTGGCCAACTGGCTACTAAAGTGGAACACATTGGCTTTGTTCCCTGCTAAAGAAAATCTCAAATGTCTATTTTTGAGTTTTTAAAAATTTTTTCAATGGCAGAGTTGAGACACGTGGCAAGACCTCTGTCTTCTGATAGAACAGGTTAAAAGCCTGAATAACTACATTGGAGCAGACTGATGGATGCACTGGCCTTTTGCTTGCCCTGTGCCTTCAGCAGGTTTAGTAAAGATTATTCTGTCATTCCTGGACTCCTGCATATGCCAGAGCTGTCAAGGTGATACCATTTCACACATTTGTTCAGCAAACATCAGTGGCCAAAGGCAAATTCCTTTCTAGCCCCAGAGACAGTGACAACTTCCAGTATTTACTACCCAATCCAAAGCCTCCGGGGAAGATCTGTGTGATTTCAGTGAATTTGGATCTACGCCTTGTGGGGGCAGAAATTAGAACCACGTGATTTATTCAGCTCAATATTTACCCAACTTAAATGCAGCCTGGAAGCATCTCCAGTGTTTTTGCCCTTGGACTGTGGTGCCCAGCCTGTCTGAGGGCTGATGTGAGGAGCTCCAGGCGAGGAGCTGGCTCAGGCAGTTTGGTTTGTGCTGGGCACTGTGGAGAGCACAACCATTTCAAACAAACTTGGGGTTTGTGTCCCCGGGTGCCACTGCTCTTGCCTTTCGCAAACTTTTATTTTCCAAATTCTTAATGGGGACAGCCATGCCATTTAAAAAAAAATGCTTATGCCAAGCATTTGTCAGTCATTCCCTTTGTTTCCAAAACTAGATCAGGTTGGAAAGCTGATCTGGAAAGTACACAAATCTACAAAGGAGATAAAGTGTTGGCTATTATGACAGCCTGTGCCAGGAATACAGTGAATATCCTTGGATTTGCACGAGGGTGGATGAGCCCTTCTGCTCACTGTTACTGACGTGGAATGTGTTTGTTGGCTGGCAGCAGGGAAGGGGGAGAACGACCATGAGAACAGGGAGCAGCATGGCCACGGAGCACACAGAACACACCAGGAGAGCACTGCACATCTGGGCAAGGGGACAGCACCGCAGGGCAGCCCTGGCTGGACGGGGGAGTGGTCAGAGGGCGTGGGAAGGATGAGGCCGAGGTAGGACGTCACTGTGGGGAGTCCAGGGGGTGTTTGCAGTTTAGTGACAAGTTTGAGAGGTGTCATGTGCCCTTCCCAGCGAGCCCCTGCTCTGAAGCAGCTGTAATTGGCTTTACCTCAGTTCAGCAGAACACGAGATGCCTGCAGTCAAAAGGGAGATTGCTTCTGCGTGTCAGGGGATGATGTACTCCCCAGGAACGAGGGGAGAGGGCCTTTGTGCCTCAGCCTGATCCACTGGAGATTAAACTGGGCTGTTAAGTATGTGTGTGCTTCATGAGAACACAGAAAGGGTTCTAGAGGGTGTTTTACGCTGGTCTATTCTCACAAAAACAACACAAACCCCAAACTTTCTTAAGCTGCGTATGAGGGAGGGGAGTGGAATAATGAGATCTGTGTGAACCACGGACAAAATACAACTCTAAGCACTATAAAAAATTCCTGTCTCATGACTGCAGAGCACTTTAAACTTGGTGGATGCAGTTTTTATCTTCTCCTCATAGAACAGCACCCAGGGGTTGTGACTCCTGTGGGGAGCCGTGTGTGGAGCTGGTCTCCAAATCCCACTTTTGTGCTTTAAGCACTTAATGTTCAAAGAGGGATGAGATTCCTGGGGTAATTTACATCTTTTATAAACAAGCTTAGTCCCAATTTCCGTATGTTAGTGAATGGCAGCACCCACTTAATCATCTCTATTATTTGCTGTAAGGAGCTAATAACACACTCATCCAAATCGTGAGGCAATAATGCTCAAATGCTGCCAGCACTGAGGGGTTTGTGTGGGCAAAACCACCCCCAGCCCTGCACGTTAAACCAGACTTTGCAGCTGATGCCAATACACATCCAAAATAGTGTAAATTTACCCCTCGTGGTAAATTTTAGGTGGATCAGGAAGGATGGCACCTGAGAAAGGGACCGGTTTTGCTGCAGCCAGGGGCCTGTGCTCAAAGAAAGGGAAAAGCACAACTCCCAAGAAGTAAAATAATAATTAAACCCCCCCTGATTTTGGTGAGAAATCTGAATCCTGCCAAGATCTTTATAGTCTTTGGAATTACAGTGTCTCAAGTGGAGAGAAACTTATCCTGCCAGGAAAATTCCTGCTTTCAGAGAGATTGTTGTCTCTAAACTGCAATAGGAGAGTCACTATCAAAACGCAAGGGCTGAGTGTGAAGACCCAGCCCAAAGGGTTTTGGCATCACCAGTTTGTGTACAAACCTTCTTCCACACTTTATATAAATGATTAGAACCCTCGCCAGCAGCCTTGGTACAGGGAAAAACAAACAGAGTGCTTCATTAAAAATGAAAAGAGAAGCCGTCTGGAGAGCTGTGTGGGAGCAATTACAGTTAAAGCCTCAATTAACCCATCAGCAATTACCATCCAGAGCTGAACCAGCACATAGAGCAAGGGCCAGCAGCCCCCGGAGCTGCTGTCACCTGTGCTGGGGTTTGGGACACCCACAGCAGCCACCCCCAGGGCGGCCCATATGGATGGCTGAGGGCTGAGGAAAGGGAAGAAGAACCAATCCAGTCTTAAAAACCTGGAGGATTCTCAACATCTCCACTTTGTTGAGGTTATTACTCAAGCACCTCCTTTCCTCTCTCCCTCGTGTCCCATTTGTCTGTGCATTTCTGTATAAATTTATCTCTCTCTCATATATGAATTTACCATTCACTGTTGCAGTGGCACGGATTGAAAATGAGGTGCACTTAAAGGGATTCTTTCCATCAGATAAGTATTGCCTGCCCCAGATTCCTCTCCCACACCTCGAAATGCACGGTACACACTGTAAAATGACAAACCAATCCTACCAGCTCTGCTTTAACTTTGACTCAAATCACTTGAGAATAGTGGGGTTTTTTATCCCAATCACGGGAGAGTCAAGCTGAGGAGCCATGCCCTTGTCAAATTAGCTTTTTGCCATGTATTTTTACAAAAGGCCTGCTTACCTTTTCCATGCCTTCCTCCTTGAGGCTGATGATGTCCAGGTCGAAGTCCTTCCTGAGCCCGTCAGTTTTGTTGAAGGTGATGCGCCCGGTCAGGCCGTCCCACCGTGCCTGGGGACACAAACACACCCTCCCTGTGGCACCCAGCAGGAGCTGCTCGGAACCCACAACAAGTACTGCAATTTAAATGCGCCACAGCATTGAATCACTTCCAAATCTGGGGCTTTTTAAAGCATATGTGGCTTTGCTGCTTTGACAAAACCCCCTTTTTTTGTTGTTTAGCTTCTCTCCGATATGTTTTGCGTTTTGCAGCCAGGCACAAGTCTGTGACAGTTGACACAGATTGATTTACATATGTCTGGTACCGATAAAAAAGTACAGACTGACTAAAGAGAAAGAGAGACTTGCACGTGCCCAAAGCCAGGGCAGTTCTGCACTGCATAGGAGTTCACTGGGGAATTAAGAAAAGGAGTCTGCTCTGCCCAGGCTGTGGGGCTGGACCTTGGAGCTCCCAGGAGAAGCCCAGGCAGTCACAGAGACCCCATGAAAGCTTTGCAGGGTAAGGACATGGAGTGTCACACGCGGGGCTGAGGGACAGCACACGAGTCCCAGAGGAGCAGGTGTGGCCAAGCAGCATTTTCCTGTTGCAGCCTAACCCAGTGAATCCTAATCCTTGTTGTAAACGCTGGCACCTGGGCCTGGATTTGTCCTGCACAGCCAGGAGGATTCCCCGTGCTGGGAACCCTTCTTCAGGGAGAAGGACCAGGGGCAAGGATGGACTTTCTCCGCAGTGTCAGTTTGCTGCATCTTGTGAGCTTCCCACCCAGCCCGTTTGCCTTGAAACGAGATCTCTCTCCCTCCCAGCCCATATTGTCCCCAGAGCTGGTGCTTATCCATAAAACAAAGTGATGGGTTTCAAAGTGCAGACAATTTTGATAATCCATTTTTGGGAGCTCCCCCATTAGATTAAATTGGTCAAAGCTACAAGGAGAGCTGCCGGTAAATGATGGCATTGTTCCTTCGTGTGTGTCAGCCATATAATTTAAAATTACAAGCTTTTCCACCACACATCATCCCTCATTTGATTTATCAGAGACAGAGGACAGAAGGAGAGCTGCATCAAAAATCACCACACTTACAGACTGGTGTCTCCCTGTTTAATCTGAATTCCAGCCCTGAATCTGCAGGATTTAATCTCGGGTGCTGGGGAGTTCTCACCACGTGTCTCAGGCAAATCTGGTGCATTTGGAATTCATGGAAACAGCAGGACTTTGAAATGTACTCAAGTAACGTAAGAATGGAAAAGCATAAATTGAACAAACTTGCTGTGAGGTTTTCCATTGTAATGACTTGGGAATATACAAAAGTCTCTGCTGTAAACAGCAGAACACTTGCAGGGTTATTCATTACTTGTTTGTTTGTTATGCCTGATATAATCAAGATAGCAGGGGGGGACACACATATGAATGAATTTCAATCTCTAATATCTCTTTTTCCAGCCTGTCTTTTTATTCCTCTGGCGTGCCCCCATCTCTTATTCACAAAGATGGAAGATTTTACAAAATCTGCTCTTTAGAGATCAGTTTCTCCTGGAGGGTGATTTGCTCCTGTGAGATGCTCCCGTTCATTGATCACAAATCCTGCGCTCGGCTCCCCTGCCAACAGGGGAGGATCCTGAGTAAACACCCAACGTGTTCTGTTGGGCACTGGCAGCAGGAGCCTCCATCTCCGCTCTTGTGGAGAAGAGATTTAGATGGTGAAATGCATCTCACTTTTCCAAACAGGCTTTGGTGCTTCTACCTCTGCACTAAAGGAAGGAAAAGGTGCTACAAGCTGCTTAAATTTTAAGGTACAGAGAAGTGAACAGGGCCTTGGTCCAACTTCAGTCCCACTCAGACCACCAAATAACGACCCAAACATGACTTCAATATAAACAGGAGCCAGGCAGTGTTTCTCAGAAGGGTTAAATGTTTGATGGGATTTCTAAACCCTAATGATGAGGAACACGCTTCAAATACCATCTGAATTCTAAGTTTAATTTCTGATTTTTATTTTCTTTCTTCTAAACAGAAATAGAGAAAGCAGCAGCTGCAGAGTTCGTGTTAATTAACAAACTGAAATGAAGCAGAACTTCTGAAGAGCCAGGAGCTGCATGAGTGTGTATCACAGAGATGGGATTTCATGCTTTCACACTTAGGATTTATAGCAATTTTCGTGTTCCTGGTGACACATTGAATGCCACAGGACATAATAAGAGTTGAATTGGAACCTGATCATGTAATTCATCAGAGAGCATCACTGTGAGCAGCTGCTCAGACCCCTTCTGACTAAGCCTCGAGGAGGGAGTGGACAGAACAGGTTTCAGACACTTCAGCCTGCCAGGGACCTGCCATGGCCAAAATACACAAAGCAACCTAATGAGAAAACTGTGAAACTGTTTTTACTGCGAAACTCCTTGGTTTTACTGCTTGAAAAGATGAGGATTGTGGGGAAAGTACAAGCTGAACTCTGGGGTTAAATATTCCGATTACAATCCCCATCAATAGATTGATGGGAAATTACAACAACAGGAGAACAGAGCTGACTCAGCTTCCAAGGTCCAACCCCCCAGAGGAGCTTTATCAATTCCCACCCATCAAACGCTCTCCGTATCAATTTCCACTTCACCATCTCCAATCAATCCCTCCAGCAGCCTCTGTTCCAGCCAGAGCCAATCAACAGGTCAATCCCAGAATCAATCCGTTCTGCTGCTTCCGGACTTGCCACAGAGTCATGGAATACCCTGAGTGGGAAGAGACTCCCAAGGATCACCCAGCCCAGCCCCTGGCCCTGCACAGACACCAAACACTCCCAGCCTGTGCATCCCTGAGAAATGACCCGAGAAATTCCCCAAGCAGACCAGATTTAGTTATTTATTTTGTAGAACAGACCTGTATTTTTTTATTCCCTCTCTCTTTTTTCCTCCTCTTGCTGTTTGAATGTAACTTGAAAATTTGGAAACTTTTTCCTAAAGGCCAGAAATCAGCTGGGTTTTTCTCTGGCTTTAGTGGGAGTTTGGTCAGAAATCAGCCAGCTGGACTCTTCACTGGGGGAGGAGTACACTCAGAAGCTGGAGTGAAGTCTATTTGAAGGTAAGAATATTCTCCTGCCTATTCTCTTTTGTCCTGGGATTATCCTGACCCATAGCATATGTGTTTAATTCTTGGGGTTATAATCTGTTTATTTATTATCAGAAGTTCCTAACAAAATGAACATCAGTTAATGATTTAGTGTGCATTCCTAATTAACCACAGGGGTGAAGGAACTGATATGCCCAAATTTCTGATGAGGGCTGTGATGGTACCTGACACCCGAATGAAAAATTTAAAAAGCTAAGCAACGCTCAGAACACCTCAGGTCACTTTTACACAACAAAATCTCCCAAGGCCATAAATAACAATACCACTATAATAAGGAATAATAACTAATAATAATAATAATAATATTAGTAATAACCAAGATGCTACTGACCAAGAACCAAGTTCAATTTTCCTTTGGTTTTCTTTCCTTTGGGAAGAGAGTCCCTGCTTTATTGGAGTTGCAAAGAGAGCTGCCAGATTGAAGTGACAGTGATACTGCTTCTCCTTGAAGGGGAAATCATCGTGTGTGGTGAGCCACACATCAACTTGTCAGTGCTTACAATTAATCCCCTTATTAACAGAGATCCCCCAGGATTAGGGAATACAGTGAGTTAGGGTATGACTTTGCCATTATCCTGCTCCAAATCTGCCATAACCGATGGAATAAAGAGAATTTCAGCACTCGCCAACACAGAGCTTTATCTGTGGAGATAAACTGAGAATTATGATGCTCCACAGCCTCTTTCCTTGGAACGGGTCCAGGAAAAGTCCTGGGATTTCACTGAGCAGCACTGGAATGGAAATGCAGTGAGAAGCAGGAAGGTGCATTTTCCATGGCTGGAGGGGTGGGATTATTTTGGACTGTGAACGTGGAAAATGTAACCTGTGCAACGTGTTTGAGTAAGCCTGGATATACAAAATATGTCCTGAAAAAATGTTTTGTGTAGCAAATGTCAAAACATCCCCCATGTAGTCAGATAAAGTCACTTTATCATAGCTCTTGCTCGCTTTCATAAACAAATCTACTGCCCGGGTAACATTTAATGAACTGAAAACAGAATGGAAGAAAATATATGTAATCTTGGTGTCAAGCAGCTTGTTTTGACTTGGGATATCACAGTATCAGTACCTCACAGATAAACTTCTATCAATTTTCATCAATTCCATATGTATTTATTCTCAGCATGCAATCCTGCAATTACTTTGCAATCTGGGCAGAGATCATTGCATGAATAAGTGTTTTTCCACTTGAAATGTGATTTCAGAATAAGGGTTCTTGTTGACATTACCCTCAGCCATACACTGTCTTCTTGGGAAGCCGAGCTTTACTTCCTAATAAAGCACCATGGGCTGCAGGTCTGGAAGTTGTTTAGTTTGCTCTCCTAATTAAGAGCTTTCAGGTCAAAGTAACAGCCAGCAGTAGGCTCACAGCAGAAATGCACTTCATGGACAAGAAGTAAGTTTTGAAAAGTAAAACAAAGGAAAAAGATTGCTTTCGTGGGAGTGGATCCAGTGTCAATATTAAATCATCTGCTGAGAGAAGCCCTACCAAAGTAACAACTGTTTTAATTTGAAGTAACCAAATAGTGTAGCACCAGAGGCCAGAGAATAAATCCAGCCAGTACCCACAGACCCTGTCACTGGCGCAGTGCTAAAATGCAATGACAAAGATGCAGCAGAAGAGATTTTATTTCATGTTTTGGAGCAAAATGTTGTCATCTTTTCCCAGTCATTGCACAAAGATCTCAGTGCTGCCACAGAGCCCCTCTCTCAGAGAGCAGGGGAGGTGGGGAACTCCTTTGCTCTCTCCTTTTCATTTGTTCCACTCTGCAGGGTTGGAGTCCCACGAAAACACTCTGACATGCTGACTCTGGGAGCAAAGACCATCAAACAACAGAAATGTTCTGTTCTCTTAGAAGATGTTTTGTGCTCCTGTGTTTGGAGATGCCGTCAGTGGGGAACAGAACAAATTGATGGATACCTCTGCAGATGGATTGCTCTCACTCCTGGGCTCAGTGCTTGGCATGGATCTCGTCAGAAACACACCAGGAACTGAAATCTCTTCAGATGTCTTTCAGTCTCTGGGATTTTTCTCTGTGATTCTTCTTGAGGGCATTTAACAGTCACTCGAAGTCAAATCTGCATCTCTCTCCTTGTCTCTGCAGTTGTTCTTTTAATTGTGGCTGCATTTGAACAAGGGGAGCTCACACTGGTTTTGATGACAATTGAAAAACAACCATGATCTGGGGCCTTATCTTATGCTTTAGAGGGGACATGACCAGGACTTGATCATTCAATTATAAAAACATTTTGTGTTTACATCCCTTTTTCCTCCAGGAAAGGTGGGATGATCCTTTCTGTCCCTGCTCCCCCTCTGCAGACAGACAACAACCTCCTTTTCCCTCTGAGCAGGGGTAAGGGGCACTCCCTGCAAACTCCTCCAGAAGGGCTCAGAGATCAGAATATGCCTCACTTGTGAATGGCATTGGGTCACTCAGACACAGCTTCTGACAAGGATTTGCTTTTCATGAAAAACTCCTTAATGAGCTGTTGCAGAGCCTTGATGCCAGACATTTCACAGCCCTGGCCGACAAAGCAGATGAGGTGACCTCAGTTCTTATCAGCAGAATAAAATGCAAAAACCTCACCAGGCACTGAAGCACTTGTTAACTCCAGCAACTGCAGGAATCACTGCAGGCAAAGTCTTTGTCTGAAGCTGGTTTATTTAGACTGGAGTACCGAATATTTGTCTTTAGTCCAGTCTGTAAAATGCCTTCACAGAATGCCAGTACCACATCACAAAACAGGAGAATTAAATTCTATTTATGTGGTCCCAGGCTATCACTCTGCCTCCTTGACTTTATTTCCTCCATACCTATTCACTGATCCCTAATTTATGAAGTTCCTCTATCCCTGTTGAACAAACCAGATCCTAACATGAACTAGGGAAATTCAGATGTATTTGCTATTTGTTTCCAGCTCCTGTTTTAGACTTTGCAGGAAATGCAATACTGTCTTATTAAACCTTATCCTCTGCTTTTAACAACCACCTTTTTTTGGCCACAACAGACACAGGAAGATGAGACTCTCAAGAGTATTTAAATCAGTGTTTTAGTGACCATGAGAGACTCTATCTGCAAGGCCATCAGTAATTAGCTCCCATATCTCACTCCATGCAGGAGAAGTTGCTTGTCCATGATGTGTGAGAGCTGTGTCACTGTTCAGCTTTGAATCGATCTGCTGGGGCACATCTGCTACCCTTAGTTTGATACTCAGCATCCCCCAAAAAAGTAGGGCATCACTATAGGTTTATTCACTGATACAAAGTCTTTTGTTAACTTTCAATGTCATTATAATTATTCTTCAAATGGAAGGGACTGAGGTGGGGAAAAGGTAAAGCATATGTGGGACACTCCATGTAATTTCCGATTTTCATTTCTGCGCTGTTCCCTAAAGGAAAGGTTTCCATTTGAAATTCATAAAAAACCTGGTACTTTTGAAAGAGTGAAGGCATTTCAACTAAAACGCATCTTTTTAGGACACCTCTGGATCAAGCTCCGTTGCTTCAGGAAGCAATTTCCTTCTTTAGAAATACTGGCTGCAATGTTTTCTGGATATTGATCACTGATCAAACAATCTGCAAAACAGTGGAATTACCCAGTGAAGCAAGGACAGAGCTACAGACTCGCTTTTCATTCAATTTCCAGAACAACTGTCGTAGTCACCTCGCATTTGTAGAAGTTATCAATCAACCGTAACAAACATTACCCGAGTAAAAAACCTGGGGGGTGTTTCAGTGTTTTAGTCTGAGACTTTGCCACAGCCAGGGTTTAGCAGCTTCATTTTTTGGGAAGAGCAGAATGGAAGCCAGAGCCTTGTGCCTGTGAATCAGTGCTGAGTGAGGGAGACTTTACCCTGAGAGTGCCAGGAGCAGGAGCACGGCAAGGAGCGGGACAGGGAGCAGCAGCCCGAGCCAGGGGAGAGGAAAGGGAGGATGGCACTGCCCACAGGCAGAGGTTCTGCACTTGCCTCTTTGATGAGGTTCATGAAGCGGGGCCCGAAGCGCCAGGGCTTGTGCCGGTGGCACTGCAGGGAGCTGACGGTGAGCTGGGAGGCTCGCTGCGAGGCCACGGCCACCATGTACACGGCGTCGTACATCAGCGCGGCTTCCGTCTGCACAAACACAGGGCTGGGTTAGTGCCTGCCGGGCTGCTCCTGCTGCCAGCCCGGCCCCGCGCTGCTCCCGGGGAAAAGCCACGCCTGGGCTCGCCGTGGAGCCCTGAGGAGCAGCAAAAGCCGGTTTTCCTATTGAGTCCAGAGTGTTTTCCACACTGGGAGGGAAACTGCACCGGGGAGCTATGGGGAGAGGGAGCTCAGGGGGTCCCAGGCAGGCTGGAGAGGGGTTTTAGGAAGTCCCAGGTGTATGAGCCACTCTTCTCATGGCCTTCGTGGGATTGCTGCCTTCCCAACAGGTCAGGCTGGCCCTGCTTTCCAGGGAAACCAGTCCCACTGATCACCTGGAACACATCCCACTGCCCAGGTATCTGCTACCTCCAGGTGCCTGCTGCCCTCGAGGATCTTGGTAGTTGGCACAAAACCTGTGCAATGGCATCCTAGAGGGAGGGGAATTGTCCTTCTGAGGTGTGTTTTTGGGGGATTAACTTGGACTCGCACATCTGACTTCTCACTACAGCCCTTAGGTCCTTGAACATTACCCCATGGATTCAGATACCAAAATTACTGGGTGCTCTTTGTGCATCTGTGTTTCTTTTGAGAGTGAGTTTGTGGGTTCAAAGGCACGGCCTCAAACTGACATCACACACTCTGTCCCGCTTTGTCACTTCAGAAAAGTCTCACCTTCACCTGCGCTGTGCTTCAGTGCTCTCACAGTGAGGTGGGAATGGCCGTGCCTCCCTTAATGATGCTGTACAAATTACCTTCCAGGTAAACCTAATGAGTAATTAAGCAGTGGCCTGAAAAAGAAAAGGCACTAATTCTGCAGAGGAGAAACTGGACTCCTTTATGGGAACTACTGAGCTGATCAATTTTCTATTTCTTTTCCATGCAATTCCTCTGGGAAATTAATACATTTGATTCTTTGTCTGTGCCATTTACCTGGGTAAATTACAACAGCATCAGTGTTATCAGCATTGGAGGGTTTTGCTCAAATGTATCTGAATCTAAGGACTAATCTTAAGATAGTGCAGAATAGGAATTGGTCTTGATGTGCTTGCCAGGATCTGCTGAAAATAATGCTCCACAATGGCAGCACATTGTGAGATCAGAAGACATTGTGAGTGATGAGTCAAGCAGGAGGAGACAGTACCAGCTGTTCTCACCGTGGAGTGTCTCACAACAGACAGTCGTTCCAGCCACACTGAGGGAACCAAGGGCCGACCCCAAACCCCTCAAAATCAACGGAAACATTCCCATCAGTGTCAGCAGACCTCGGTTTTTACACTGGACTGGGCCCTCAGGATTGGATTTTACTGGCCCTGGGAGGAGATGCTTTATGAGAAAGCTCCTCTGCCCTCACTGTGCTGCTCTGTCTGGGAGCGCTGCTGCTTTGCCTGGGTGCATCCCCAGTGTCCGCAGCACTGCCAGGCCTGGCTGCTCAGTCCTGTCCTTGTGCCACCTGTCACTCGTCCCTCCTTCCTGCAGCAGTGGGGAGCTTGTACCACCCCCTTGGCTTTTCACTTCTCCCCTCACTGCGGCTTTGTTTAGGGTTGCAGGGTGCAACAGGTCACCTCATTTTCCAAAGTCAACCACCTCACCCTGATGTCTGTGCTTTTATGTCAGGAGAAAGAGACTCGGAGTCAGTCCTGGAACTGGTCTTTCTGATTTTTGTGTGCTACTTAAACCATGCAAAGAAAGCCAGGGATGTCATTAGAACAGCTCTGCCTCTGGGTGCGGTGTGGGCACCAAGCAGGACGTGAACTCAGAACTGTCTCTCTTGTGCCCTGCTGACTTCCCACAAGCTGCTTTCAGGGCAAGCAGCAGAGCACAAAGCCAAAGGGATAAATCCCAAGTTAATAACAGGATGTACAGTCCTGATCTCCGTGCACTCTGCAGCCTGTCACAGCCTCATTGTCAATGAAATGCAGCAGTGGTGCAGCTCTCCATCAAACTGGGTAATCATGGAACCTGCCAGGAATATGGAAATGATCGCAGCGGGAGGGAGTGGCTACCCTCAGGGCTGTGCCAGAGAAGCAAGGACGCTGAGATTATGGAGATGCAAAGGAGAGGACAAGAGTCTGGGATGCCAAGGAGAGCAGAAGAGTGGTGAGAAATTTACTTTTCCCAGTGTTCTGTTTGGGGTATTTCTGTGTGAATTCCCATCAGGAATTCCCAGGGACAACTTTCTCCCTGCTTTGGGTATGAGTGAGCACAGTGACGCTGCCCAAAGCAGCACCAGTGTGTGAAATGCCAGGGACAGCACACTTAATGCGTCTCTCCTCAGGATGTAAAGGCATTTCCGAATTTTCCCTGCAATCATCTGCAATAAAGTCTTATTTCTTACTGCTTTGAGCTCCACTCAGTCCATGAGATACATTATCTCATACTGCAAAGAGATGGCATCCCATCACCCTTGTTGTCCATGTAATTGTTCCTATTGTTTCCTTTCCTTCTTGGGGGAGTGCTAGGGAGGAATCCTAATTCCCTGGCTTGATGACACCTTTCATCTATCTTTAAATTACATCTCAAAAGCCAGAGTTTCTGTAGAGAGGGAAATGATGCGAAAGGGCACTTTACCCATTTAAAAATGCTACTCCGTTCCCAACATGTGAAATCTGCCCCTGCAGGTTATAAATCCTGTACCTGCTCGGGAAGTTTGATTTGCTGCTGTGTTTGCCACTGCCCAGTGCAGAAGGAGATTGGACAAGCAAGGCAGCACTTTAGTTTTTGACAGCAACGAGACGAATGACGGCACGGGGAATTGTCCCTGTGCCACCCCCCAGCGTGGCTGTGCTCACTTACTGTCATCATGCCATCGAGGAGCCCCGTCTCGGGCTTGGGGGGCGCCTGCAGCCGCTCCATCGACCACTTCTCCACCACGGACGACACGTGCGGGTTGTCGACGTTGAGCAGCCGAAAGCCCGTCATGTTCACCCCGCTGTACCTGTAGGGCTCCAGGTCCAGTGCAAACAGGTCCTAAAGCACCAGCAAGAACGCAAACATGTGGCATTTTTAAAGGCAAAGGTGGGGTTTTTCGCGTGTGCCCACCCTGGCTGCCCTCAAAGGCTGCTCCCGTTTGAAACCCGACTGAGCCAAAGCCATGTGAGATGGGTGACAAACCACACACCTGCTTTTTGGAACGAGAAGACCGGTTCCCCACAGCAGAAATGCTTTGCAAGCAACCCGCACATTCCAATTTATAGCAGTGCTGCAGCTCTGACAGGCCGACATGAGGAATTAGCTGGCCAGTGTCAAGCTCCTTTCTCAGCTCGGGGGAGGAAAATGCCGAGAGACACGGCGAGCGCTGCGCTTTGCCTGCTCATGAATCCCATTTTCCCCGCCGTGCCTCCCCAGGCGCCTCTGCCAGCCTGTGGGAAGGATGTGTCACTGCGCAGAGGCTCCACGTGCTCCAGAGCCTGGCATTTGCAGGGCAGGAAAAGAGTGGGTATGTGGGGTGACTGAACCGTGTGGGACCCTCCCGAGCTGTGCTGGTCAGGCAGCGCAGATGTGAGAACTGCTCCTCAAAGCCGGAAGCTGCTTTTCCATGGTTCCGCTTTTCCCGATCCCAGCAGGGCAGGAAAATGACAAATGAGTTGGTCATGGTTTGCTACCACAAACCAGAATATTCCCAACACCACAACCCCAGAGGTGGGTGGTTGCTCTGAAATGCTCTGCACCATCTCCTGCACACTGCTGCTGGTGGTGACCGTATTCTGGTAGATTCTTGTTTGTTTATTGTATAAATTTGCGAATTCCACAGCAAATCCTAAATTTTCACATTTTCCTTGATGTTAAGATGGCCTCAAGGAGAACTATTTCAAGCTCCTTCTTCAAGTTCCAAAGAGCAGGAGCATCTCTTCTAATGAATTGGATATTGGATTCAAAATGATTTGTCACTTCCACATAAAATTTGATTTGGGAAGGAAATAAAGAATAAGCTGATGAACATGATGTAGTCCAGCCCTCTAGGACTGTTCCAGCAATATCGGATCTTTGCTGCCTTTCTAGTCTACAATGCAAATGAACCTTAAGCACAAATTGAATTATGTTTATATATCTCATGTAAGGTAAAAAAATTGGAAAAACATGCTGAAATAAGTATAGATTTCGACCACCAAAGAAAACTTCGGGGTTTGCATTTATTATAAAATTTACTGAGTGATTTTTTTCCATTAGTGATTTTGTGTTTTCATATGTAAATGAAATATTCCAGTGATGAACCAGCAGTGCCCACGGTGCAAAGCCGTTCGTTCTTTATTTTGTTTCACTCTGGTCCATCTGGACTGGCGGTTTCTCCTTAATCACCATGCTGCAATTAATTTTCACTGCATTAAAGTGTTACCAAACACTAAGTGTTAGTGGCCGAACAATTTCTTTACAAAATTGTGGGTGCTGATATTCCTAAGGAGTGTTAGCACCCATTCTGCAGGGCTTTCCTTGACTAATGGCAACAAAGATCTCATAGAAAAAGGGGAAGTTTTTAGCTGTCTTTTCTGAAACAGAGGAAATTCCCCCCCAGAATTTTATAGTGTTCCTTACCAGTGTTGTAAAAAAGTAGTGGTAGTATTCTGTCATCATTCCCATGGAGAGAATCTGTGAAAGAGATGGAAAGGTGAGGGTACTTTACTCTGAAAGCTCCCAGTGTGTTGCAGTGCCTTTGAAAAGCAAGGGTTAAACACATCACAGGTCATGAGAGCTTGATTGCAATAAACCCTACATTTTTCTTCAGGAGCCAAAAATATCCTGTTGTATTTAAATGGTGTTTTATCACCTCTGCTCAGGAAAGAGATTAAAGATTGCAAAACTTCCAGGACAAGAAAAATTACTAGAGATAACAAGACACTGATTTTTAAAACCTTTAGTCTGCAGTCTGGAAGTGTTAAAAAGGAATTTACTAGCAGACAACACAGTTTGTAGGGGGAAGTGCTTAGGGGCAGGTTTTTGTTCTGCTGCCAGGTGAGAACAGGACACTGGTGAGGGCTCAGGAGTAAAGGAGGAAAACAGAAAGAAGGAAGTTTCTCTAAGTGCTTTTTGTTCCACCTGGGAATGTGGGTCAGCGGGAGGGTGCCAAAACAACTGGGGTGGAAGAATGTTTGGGCTGGATTGACCTTCCGGAGGTCTAAATGGACACTGACGGCCACGTGGGGCAGAGGAGGATGAGATTTTCCTTCCCAGGCCTTGTGCTGCAGGACACTTCCAGAAGGATGTGCTTTACTCCCTCAGCTCTCCCCAGAATCAGTGGGAATGCTTTCATAACCCCCGAGGGTGTGTGGGTACCTGGCTGCTCCACAGCCTCCCCCCAGCCTTCCTACACTTGTCCCCACACGCTCTTGCCAGGATGGGAAAATTCTGCCCTCTGGCATCTTGTGAGGAGGAGGAGGAGGAATTATAAACTGGGAAACTGCTGAGGGATTCATTGCCACGACAGCAACAGGGAGTAAGGTTAACTCCAGTTCAGTCCTGATCACAGCAGTGTAAGGATCTGCTATTAATTCCTCCCTTCTAGGACAGTTTTGGGAGTGCCTGAGTAGCTGTTTGAAAGGCAGGGGGGCATAGTGGGATTTGGCCAGCCAAAATTCCCTCTTCTGGCAGAAGCCTCTGAACATCAGTTGAGTGATTGTGTATGGCAATTCCTCACATAAAAAAAAAAGCAGAAAAAGAAAGGAAGAAAGCAAACCCTGAACTTCCTGAGCTGCAGCAGATAATAAAACCAGCTCATGATTAATCGCAAACAACTGATCCGTTTCCAGCCACTAAAAGTCAAGCCAGAAGGCAACTATTTTATTGAAATGCTGCACTGGATTTACACATCAAAATTGCCTTTTTTATTTCTGATTTTATTAATCCTCTTCTCTTCTGTTTCTTGGAGCTATTTTATTACCTGTAGAATAAGCTGGAGGCTGCTGATCCTTCCCTGTTTATGCACAAACAACAATACAGGTCTGTATCCAGGGGAGCTTTTGTGTGCTGTGTTTCTGGGACTGGCTGGACTCAGTCCCCCTCCCTGGAGCCTTTGGATTTCCGTGGCTTTGGGAAGGAGGTGCCAATTTTATGGGATTTTCACGATGCAGATCTCCTTTGAGCTGAAACTGCACTGAAATAGCCAACTGTGACCCTGTGGGGCTCAGAGCAGCTGCCAGGTTAAACAAATGTGCTCTGAACCCAGGAGATGTCCAGATTTCTCTGGTCCTTTGCAGGGTGTTTGCAGTCAGTGCACGGTGGGGTGAAAGCAAGTTCTTACCAGTTTACATGGGGGAATCCAAACGGCCAGACTGAAATAAATGATTCCTTCCTGCTCGGATTGCAGCCCGAGACAGGAGAGCTGAGAGGCCACTGCACTTCTGTCAGCAGAGAATACAACCTCCAGCTTGCCTGCGTGGCCAGTGCTACCCCACCTACTGCCCTGAGACACAGATTTCCATGAGGCAGCCAGACACATTTACTGCAGGGATTACAAAGTGCAGCCTGGACCTTTGGGAAGCATTTCCCAGCTTGTGCTGCTGCAGCTGCGCTGCTGAGGGTACCAGCAAGCTGAGCCAGGGCAGCTCTCCTGCCAGATCCAGGAGAGCAGCTGAGAGCAGCGTTTGCCTCCTGAACACGCGCTGGGTGAAAGCTCTTAGGAGAATATTGATCGCCAGAGTGAACAGAGCTGGCAGGACACACACAGAGCTGTGAATGATCCTGATTTCACAAGTCAAGCTACAGGTTTGTTCTCTAAAGCAAAACAAGCCCAAAATGAGCCTCAAAACATGCCCAAAAACCAAGCAAAACCCCCAAACCCCACACCAACCAGAAACAAAGCCCCTGAGGAGAACAACCTCAACCGGTTGTCCTCCCCTCTCTAAGTCATTAAGGATGATAATTAGCTAACAGCTATTAATCACTTAGACATGCCTGTGACGTGTGCACTAGATACTGAACAGGGGCTTTCTGCTGGTGGATCAAAGAGGCTTTGCAATTATCATTTGTTTATGTTTAAGGGTAATATGGCTGCTAAGTGAAATTCCCACTGAAGGATGATTTACTGCTCCAATGCAGGAAAACAGGAGATGCAATCAAGCCAAAGCAAAAGCAAGAGGAATGCTGAGAATCATGCTGTACATTCCAAAGCATCAATAACTGCTCCCGAGGCTGAATCCCTTGGATGCTCCTGTCAGTGTAAACAGGAGTTTCCAGGGCTCTTCTGCTGAGTGTTTGCAGCACAGCAGGCACAGGAAAGCAGCTCCCAGTAGCTCCAGGAGGAGACAGTAAGAGCCTGCTTGGACCAAAGATGGATTTCAGGCTGGGACAGCCCTGAAGCACCTGGCAAAGCTTCCCACAGAGCAGGGAACCTGAAAGAGAGAAGGAGCCCAGCAGAGAGAGGGGAAGGCAGCATCTCTGTCTGTGTGCCTGCCCACAGGAAACAGGGGTGAGGTTTCATTGCACGTTGCTATTTAAATAATTTTGCATGTAATTATGTAAATAATTACGCACCTGATACAAATGTCCTATTTAAATAATAATAGCTTTTGCTTACAGTGGAGCTCAGATGAATGGAAACTGGGGAAATCAGCCTCAAATATTCTCCTTGTGCGTCTCCTGCCCAGCCTTCCCCGTATAACATTTGTTCTCCAGCCAAACCCAGCGATGGTTGGACAAAGGGAGATAAAGACACTTCCATCTCTAATTATCCGTTCCAGATCAGGAGCCTGGGCCTTGTCCTTCACAGCTGTGCACTTTCAGCTGTGGGTCACGAACCGCAATGTGAATCCAAAAAAGTATCAGTGGTCAAATTATATATGGCAAGCTGACAGAGGCTGGGTAAAAATACTCTCCCTTATGTCTGAAAATCTCTTTTGGGTGCCCTGTTCCTGGCTTGAATCACATCCCAGCTCTAACTTGCATTTGTTCAACTTGTAAAAAACTCCCTGCCTCATTTAGATCCATTGTCAATCTCCCTTCGAGGCGGGCTGGGACTGGAATGACGGGCAAGTGCATTAGTGGGAACTGCACCAAATCCTGTGCTTGCTCTCACTCTGCATTTCCTTCGCTCAGGCTGTGATTTAGTTATTTAATGTAGTGATCATTAAATGCATTTCATTTTCCAATTAATTATCCCCGCTGTTTTCTGAGATCAGCAAGGTGCAGCACAGTGAATAAAAGCCCCTCTGCCTGCTCGCCTCTCGAGTGTCATAGGTTTACACTGGGCACACAGTCCACGCAGACAGCTTTATTTGGACTTGACTGCGCTCCCTGGAAGTCTGCATCCCTCTGAGCACAGCAGGTGTCCAGCCGGGGTGGCTCCCTCCCCTGCGGCCCTGCCAAGAGACAAGGCAGCTCTGGAAGCACCGTGTGGTGCCGGGGCCCAGCTGGAGCAGGGACCACGGCACTGGGGCAGGACAAGTGCCCCATGCAGCCGGGGGTGCCTCCTGCTGCTTCCTGAGGAGATCCCAGGCTTCTGGAGCAGCCACACCACCCTTCAGACCCCATCATCCCACAGAGCCCAGGCGGATTTGCCTCTGCAGAGACCCACCTGTCCTTTTGGGAACTGGGCTCGCTGCTGGATTTGGGGCTGAATTACCACTGTCACACCCCTCCACGGGTGTTGCTGATGTCCCAGCAGGAACCAGGGGGCCGAAGGAGGGTGTCCCCCACCAGCAAACCCTTCATAAAATCAGGAAGGGGAGGAGAACCAGCCAGGCTAGCACGTCTCTGCTTCTCACCCAAAGCGGGGCACCTGGGGGATCTGCCACTGCTGTTTCTCCCATGAAAGTGGGAACAGAGCTAATCCTGCCTTTTCTTAGCAGGGAGTGGGCTCCAGCCTACCTGCCAGGTTCCTGAAGGAGCACAGTCAGGAGCTGAAGTTTTCTATTCTCACGTCTATTACTGTACCAGGAATGTGCTCCCTGGTGACACCCGGTTTTCAGCCTTCTGTAGGAACTGAATTAATGATTCCTTTCGTTGTCTGTCACATCGTCTTTACAGGAGGCTCTGTGAGAGCCTTCAGCCTGATTAAATATACAGTACACTTCCTCAAGTGTGTTTTGGAGGTGTGAGGAAAGGAGTAGGTAATTTAAGGTTAGCAGGGACATACTTCCTGAGAGGTGAGTTTGCCTAGCAGTAAAATTTGTGCCAGCTCCTGGTGTGTTGGAACAAACTGAGGGTTAGCCACAACAACTACACCTCTTCAGCCAAGTTTCTCTTACAAAAGGCAGTATCAGACTAAATAACGTGCGGGATAAATTGCAGGATTTGTGCATAAAACAGAGGGCAGTCTGCAAGAGCCAGATCTCATTTACTTGGGGAGTGCTCGTCTACTGCAGACAGAGCACCAACCTCCGTTCTCCACCAAATATGCCAGGTAAATGCCACAGCCAGCAAAGGAGGGCCAGGCCTCGTGGGGCTGGTGAGGGACTGAGGACATCCAGGCTCTCTGAGCATGTCAGAGAAGGGGCAACGTGGGAGTTTAGGGAACAGCTTGTTCAGCTCTGTATTTTGGCTAAATTAGGTTATTGATTTTCCTGTTCTTGTTGTGCACACAAGGAAGTGTGTCTTGATGGGGTTTTAGTGGAGGCCATAAATAAGGAGAAATTAGAGAAGCAATCTTTGTAAAGCCAAGGCTGGAGGAGGCGAGTGAAGAGGTGCCCTGGTGCACACACTCCCAGCACAGCTCCAGCAGAGTTCTGGGCTAATCCTTCTGCTCCCAGAGGAGCTTCTGGGCACCTCTGTCCCTGGGAAACAAGCAGTGCCACAGCTGGTGCCCCCTCCCTGCTCCATGGGCTACTAAACACCTACTACATTACCTAAATACAGTGAACAGGCAAGGAAGAGTTGCCTCGGCACGGCTTTAGGTGACCCTGAGTCCTGCTCCTGTTAGAAACCTTACAGAATTTAACTACACGGGAAAACAGCACTTGTTTTTCCCGTGACGTCTACTGGATTGTTTGCAAAGTCAAAAATATTCTCTACTAAAACCACAGAGTTTCCTTGAAATGATTTCTCCAGTGTTGGAAATCCTGCTTCCATCCAGGTAAAAAGCCACAGGGGTGTGTGAGTACCGGGATGGGGAGGTGAACCAGGGCTGTCCCTGTGACCTGCAATCAGAGGAGTCCCACAGGAATGCAGAGCCCTCCACGCCTGCACATTTCCCTGCTGCCTCTGGCGGGGAGGAACTCAACCCCTGAGTTATTGCTGCCAGCATCCACACTCAGCCACAGAACTCGCTCACAGAAAAGCCATTTTCCCTTTCTTTCTAGCCTATATTTATGTTGTTTCCTCTCCCACAGTGCTGACCCACAGGTGTACCTCTCTCAGTTTTCCTGTTTTCTCCCACACTGTCATTCCCCCTCCTTCTCCCAGTTCTTCAGGCACTGGAGAGCATTATCTGTATCTGCAGCCTGTCACTTGGCTGGCTGATCCATATCCCACACAAACTCTTCTGCTGCTTTGCCCCGCTTTGGTGCATCTTTCAGCACTCCCTCCTCTTCCTTTGACACCCAGGTTTTGTTTTCGGGGGTTTTTTTCCATACTCAGCCTGGCATATTGGAAACTTTGTGCCTCCTGCAGTGTGCCAGACATCTGCACCTTCCTCTTGAAGACCCTTCAGAATCTGTGTTGTCAACTCTTCCCCCACAAATCTCGTTTTGGAGCAGCCAAAAGTGGGGATGCTTTTGGGCAGCCCTGCAGGGAGCAGAGTGGGGGCACAGCCCACTCCCCCTGCCCAAACAGTGCTGCTGCAGTGCCCTCCCCGTACCTCAGATCGCTCGCACTGAGAAAATCCTAACATTTAGTGCAGGCCAGCATTCCTGAGAGCAGGAAATCTCACCCTACAAGCTCACAGGAATTGTGTGCTGCAGCTCACTGAGGATGCTGCCAGTCCCTGTCCCCAGCACCAAGTTTCTCCAGCCTGGAGAGGAAGGTTCCAGGCTCCACAGATGAATGCAGTAACGTGCCCTACCAACTTTGACACAAAAAGCTGCTCTGCAGAACCTAAATATTTCAGTAAAACATTCTGGGATGGGAGCAGAAAGGGACCTTTATGAGCATTTAGTCAGTGGAACCTCTCTGGCGCTCTTCTGGGATCAGGGTATCCCATCAGATTGACTGGCAGGAGAAATAACAACTCCTCCCTCATCCCTCCAGGTGCAGCAAGAAGGGAACTGCCATCACAAAGCACGGCTTGCTCGGAACTATTTCCTGCAGGTCAACGAAGTGCAGGAGCCAGTGCTTTAGACTTTGATTGTCGAGGAATGTATAGCAAGTGACACCAGTAAATTCTAATTCCCACCACTCCCTGTGTGCCCCTGGGAACGTCCCAGCCCATTACTGTCAGGCTCTGTTTGTCCTTGCCTGCTGTGGCTGCCCAAATCTTGCACTCAGGCTGGGCCAACCCTCGCACATCAACCTCTCTCAATGTTTTAAAGGACAGTTTTCCCTTCTGACTCTGCCTCTTTTTTTCTTTTGATGGGAAAGAAATAAGAGCACTGTCGATTAAACAAGGACAAGCTGAAGCACAGGAAGTTATGTCCCCAGTCAGGCAGAACCTGGAATGCTAGAAAGAAAAGCCTGTTTGCTCCTGTGGGACACACGTGGGGCTCCCCAGGGATGGCAGTGGCTCTGCGCAGCCCTGGGCTGCTGCACCTTTGTTGGGACTTCTGTCCCTGTCCTCACAAGCCCAGCAGGGGAGTGCCTTTGCTTTTAGTGCTCCCAGCAAGTGGAAAGCAGAGAGGCTGGCAGATTTCAGGGTACTCACATCGAGTTCTGCCTCCCCATCCCCGGTACCTGCTTGAGGATTTCTGCCGCCGTCTCGTGCGAGCAGTCGAATATCACATAGAACTCCTTGCCCTTCTTCATCTCCTTCAGCAGAGGCCTGGCATCCTTGTTCCCAGAGGGCAGCTGGCGGATTTTGATTTTAATGTTGTATCTGGAAGGGGCTTTGATGAGCTCCTGCAGGCGAATTAGACCTGAAAAATGACAGGCAATGATACAATCACCATCCCGTGCCACAAGGGTCTATTGTCAGTTAAACAGGGTCTCTCACACTCCACACTTCCTAGGGATAATTGCTAGTTCCGTATTTGCCAGCCTCCTAGCTAATATTATTAAAGCTTTTCATTCCCATGTTTATACTGGCTTCCACATCTAAATATTTTTGAAAGGTGTTTTTAACTGGTTGACTACAGGATATGTTTGCACTGGTGAAATGCAATATAAACATATTGTAGTATGTTCAAATTGAGATGCAAAAAGCACATAAGGCTTCTTCCTTGGCAGCTCATTATTATTCCAATACCAAACAGCAAGAAGATAAAACAGAGGAAACCTCCTCCTAACTTTCCTGCCTGATGTCTCTCAGCAGCTGTGAGATCTTTTAGAATGTTTTGAGATCCAGCTCTATGTCCTCAAACACAGAAGGTGATTTCTCAGGCTCTGTGTTCAGCTGGCACAGCTTTACACGCCTTAGCTGAAGTCAGTGGAGCTCAGCCAGAGCCTTGTCCGAGTGTTTAAACACAGTGCAGTTCCACTGGCTAATTCAGCACTCCTGTGTAATTTGCACTGCCTCCAGAACCTAGGCAAGATAGTTAAGAGCCCTTTGAGGTGTGTGATTACAGCCTCTCATTACCCACGAATGCAATTCACCCACAAAAATATTCCTGATCTCCTGCTGAGGCAAAGAGGCTGCCTGGAAAATATGCACAAAGAGAGAGAACGAAGGCAAAGAGCACTTCTTGAACAAAAATCAAACAAACTATTAAAATGAAGGAACTCCTGCCTCCCCTGCTGGGATAATATTTGTGTGGGGTGTGAATGCCCCTGGTTGAATGGCACATTTAAGGCAAGACAAAGCTCCCTCTTCCCTCTGAGGCTCACAGGCCTTGCTGAGTCTAGAGCTGTTGGCTTTCACTCAAGTGCTGCCAAGGTGCGTGGGGAAAAGCTGCTCTGCCCCCGCCTGCAGGGCCGGGGCTGTTCCTCGCAGGTTTTCAAGTATCAACAATCAATAGAGAATACTCAACATTATGAGCATTCAGCTGGAAATGCTGCACGCGCCGGGAGCCGGGCCTGGCCGGGAGCCAGCTGGGGAGCAGGAAACCTCTGGAGCTGATTATGATGGGAATGGGCTCCCAGCACTCACTGACAAGGGGCTGGTGTCACCTGGCTGGGGAAGCGCAGCCCGGGTGTACCAAGTGCTCACTCCTGGCTGCAGTGCCCCGGGATGGCAGCTCCAAGAGGGAGAACTGAGATCTGGGAGCAGGAGCCTGGCATTCAGGGAAGCCTTCGTCTCATCCACACCTCACATTGAGAACTGGTGTTTCTCTTCCTAGCAACAGAAAGCACTTGAGTGCAAGTGTGGCGAAAAGCGGAAGAAACAAAGGGTTTGCCCACCCACCTCCCTCTCCTTTTAGGGGGCAGAAATTACTGTGTGCCTTAAAAGATCTCCTTTGGTCACATCAGACTGGGACCTTGCACTGCTGCCACACGACGTGGAGATGGAGCCCAGGTGTGGTGTCCTGGAGAAACCAGAGCAGCACTGGAAAGAACTGCAGCTATTTTTCCAGAGGACATGGCAAAAGCCTGACCCCCATAGCCCATCCAGTGCCACACCCTGCCCTGGGCAGGGACACCTCCCATGAGACCAGGACGCTCCGAGCCCCGTCCAACCTGGCCAAGGTGTTTTTATTTCTTGTGGTGTAACGATGTCAAACACGAGGGATGAGAAATGAAAGAGCTTGAGTTAACTGGCATTGCTCTAACCCCAAATCCAAGGACTATTTATACTGATCAAAGCTGACATGTTTACTTTCCTGACTCCAAGTTAATGAGATGATTGATGATTAATTTACTTTGCAAATACCTCTGCAAATGAAATCTTTTCAATATCAGGCATCTTTGTAACTGAGCAGGTACACAGCATTTGGCGTTTTGGAATGCCAGTTTGGTCATGGGGTGGGCCAGAAAAGACCTCTCCTTGTTTCTATTCTGTCTGGAAGATTTATCTAGGAGCTACTGGACAATGTCCAGCAGGGGCCACAAAGATGATGAGGGGTCTGGAGCATCTCTCTTGTGAGGAGAGGCTGTGGGAGCTGGGCCTGGTCAGTCCAGAGAAGGGAAGGCTGAGAGGGGATCCCATCAATCCATGCAAATGTCCCCTCAATCCACACAAATGTCCCCAGGGGCTGTCAGAGGATGCTGCCAGACTCTGCTCAGTGGTGCCAGTGACAGGATGAGGAGCAGTGGCCATGAACTGAAGCACAACAAGTTCCACCTCAGCCTGAGGAAGGATTTCTGTCCATGGAGGGGGCAGAGCCCCAGAACAGCTGCCCAGGGAATGTGTGGAGTCTCCCTCTCTGGAGACATCCCAAACCCACCTGGAGAGTTCTGTGTCACCTGCTCCATGGTGGGGGGGTTGGACTGGGTGATCTTCAGATTCTGGGATTCTGGGATTCTGTGACCAGTTTGAAGCTGTGTTACGGTTCCACAACCAGGAAGCAAAATGGGATTGAATATTCAAACCCCAGGGGCTCCTTCCCAAGGTCTGGTGAAGTGAGCAGCTTTCCAGAAGCCATGGTGGCAGCAGGACAGGGGTTTTTCTCCTGCAACGCAGGAGAACTGCTGAGGGCACGGCAGAGTGAGCTTCCCCAGGATGTCATGTCTGTACTCTGACAGGAGCACAGGCCCTGCAGCCCAGCACCACTCACCCGTGCTGTCCTCGTACACCACGGTGACGATTTTCCAGTTGTAGTAGAGCACGAGGTCCAGCACGGCCCTGCTGATGGCGGCGTAGTCGGGGTAGAGGTTGATGTAGAAGGCGTCCCTGTTGTCCACGGTGGGGTGCTTCCAGCGGGTCTGGATGTGCGGCACCTCCAGGGCGTTGCAGATGGACTGCACGGCGCTGACCGACGAGCTGTGCGCCGGCCCGAACAGCGCGGCCACGCCCAGGGCCAGCTGGTCACAGGCTGAGGGGACAAGAAGCTCTTAGCTGCCAACACCAAGGGACTTGTGGGATGCTCACTGGGAGCTTTCATCCTCCATCCATCCCCATCATTTCAAAGCGAGAACGGGGCACTGCGTTGCCTCAGACCCACTGAGAGATGTGCCAGTGGTTCCTGAGGCATTTAGAGGTGCTTTGGAGGGTAAAGAGAGAGGTTGAGGGAGCTGGGAAAGGGGCTCAGCCCGGAGCGAAGGAGGCTCAGGGGGGACCTTGTGGCTCTGCACAACTCCCTGACGGGAGGGGGCAGCCGGGGCGGGAGTCTGGGTCTGCTCCCAGGGAACAGGGACAGGAGGAGAGGGAACGGCCTCAGGCTGGGCCAGGGGAGGGGCAGGTTGCCTGTCACGAGAATTTCCCCATGGAAAAGGTTGTTAAGCTTTGGCAGGGGCTGCGTAGGGAGGTCTGGAGTCCCCATCCCTGGAGGTGTCCCAGGAAGGCCTGGACATGGCACACAGTGCTCTGGGCTGGGAACAAGGTGGGCATCAGGCACAGCTTGACCTCGATGGGCTCAGAGACCTCTTCCAGCCTCAGTGATTCTAGCCGGATTGAGGTTCTGCAAATGGCTTTACTGATCAGCATTATATCCTAGACCCTGCTTGCTCCATGTAAAACCTTCTCTGCTCGTTACCTTGCAGACCACGTGGATTCCTGAACTGCCCTTCTCAGAACAGCTTTATTCTGGAGGTACTAGGAGCTCTGTGGCTGCCAAAGGAACGTCACAGCAATGAGGTTCCATGGCAAAGTGTAATGGAAATACGTCCCTGGATCCCCCCGGGACTGGCACCTTGCTACCTGTGTCAGCTGCTCTAATTTCAGGCTGCTGCAGGAACACAAGCAGCAAAGGGCACCACGACTCACTGCTCTCCATAATCTGTGTTTACAAAGCAGGCAGTAAAGCCTAAAGCCCTCAGTAACAGCAAAGGGAAATAAAGAACCGACACACACTGACATTTTTATACCCCTCCAAATCAGCCAAATACATCAGCAAAGGTTTCCTTCTCCTTGTGCCCATATCTCAGCCTGAAGAACCCTGCCTGGAGCTGTCTTTGCATTTTTCTTTCCCTCCCATGTCTTTGCAGGCTGACAGACAGGAGATGAAGTAATATCAGTTATTTCTGTCCATTGGTAAAATTTACTGCCAATGTATTTAACAAGGCTCCCGACAGGGACAAAGCCTGGCACTGAGCTGCAGTGCTGCTCTCTTTGTGAGGCTGGGAAATTACTGGGAAATCAGAAATGACTCTGATTGAGTGAACTATTAAACACACCAACTTCCACAAGCAGCTGAGATTCTTTCAATGCGTATTTAGCTCTCTGACTGTAATGGAATATGACCGAAAATCAATTATTTTCTGTTTCCGTTCTACAAATGAGTGTTTTACAGGCAGCATAAAGCGCACAGGCTTTCCAGGTTTCATTCACAAGCCTTTCTAAAGGTTTTAATGTGCAAATTGTATAAATAACTTCAGTAATTTATGATGAGAAGAAATTACTGCTGTCTGTGTGAGTTTCTTGCATGTAGATTGACAACTTCCTACACATTAAGTGGAGAAGGCACTTTCACAACAGTCATGGAAGAGATTCTCACTCTACTGGGAATCTGAAATACTGTATCGGCCTGGATGATATGGATTATAAATCCACCACACTTGAGGTTCGATAGCATATAGCTCCAGCACATACCTGATAACTGAAAAAGAGCGCAATACATGCAGTTTAAAGCTCTTTTTGATGTTCTTTGAAAGCATTCTCCTTTTCCCCACTCTTACTGAGAAACTGAAGTAGCAGAGGAAAATTTGGTAGTGTAGATGTTTGAAAGGTGACAGCTCACCAGCCTGAGTTCTAAAGCGAGGCATCTTTATTTTCCAGCCTTCTAGCAAATCCCGTTCCAGGAACTGGGCTGCTCTTTATAACATTTTATCAAACTTCAAGCTTGCCTCCTAGAGGCCAAGGAACACATGGAGGTTAAGGAAAGTTGTGACTTTCTGCCCCTCTCAGTTTTGGCCTGCAAGCCAATTAGAAGGGGCTAAATTGGGACGTAATTTTCCTTCTCAGGAAAAAAAAAGAAGAGGCAAAAAATTCCAAACTTGACCACTCCAATTCCTACAGTCATTTATAGCAGAGAAACTTATTTCTGTCTCTAGGCCACTGAGCATTAACATTTCAGGGCAGGGAGGCTACTGGCCTCTGGTCTTTAAAGTGCAGTGGAAATAATTTACCAATAATGGGTATCTGCGCTAATTATGGGTTGTGATGTCCCGCTGTGCTTCCTGTGAGTCCGTGGTCATTTTTCTGCAGAATTCCAGGTGGCAAATGTAGGTTTTGGAAAGAAAAATGCCTTGGACTTGCCACCTGCCATCTGTGGCTCTTAGCATGCAGACAGGACATAGGGGTTTATTCAGAAAGCACATGACAGGTCCAAGCCCAGCTTGGTTCTTGGTTCAAACACCTTGGAAAGATTGATTTTATGTTCCTGTTGGTGCACATGATACAAGCAGAGCACAAAAGGAGATCAGGCTGGGGAAAGGTATAGGGTACAAACCATGTATGTAACGGACACAGTAAGTGAGATAATTACCTCTTCTCGAGGCTTCAAAGCTATCGAAAAGGTTAATTCTCTGGATGTCATAGGTTAATGTGGTATTAGGCATCAGTGTTCTGTTTCTATTAATGTTGCTGACAGCAAACTTGAAAGCCAATTCTTCAATATTAACAGGTTCGTTTTCCACAGTTTCGAATATCCCTCCTGTTGGAACAGAGATAAATGAGAAGGATTATTCACCTCTTAATCGCCGCCCATAAAGAGAGGAAAATAAATCATGAGCAATAGCTTCTAAATCATGAGCAATAGCTTCTGAGCCTTCATCAAGGCAAACCTGATGGCTCTTCAAAGCACTACAGCAGAGCACAGTGGATCATTAGCTTTTATCTGCAGTGGCACTGGGGTTAACTCAGTATTATGAATGTTGCTCCACAAACATCTGGGGAAGCCAACGCGTGTTTATTATCGAGCCTTTTCAGAGGAGCACTTTAAATGCTCTGAAAGCTTCCATCCAGCTCCTTTCTAATGAAAGTAGGGATGAGCATGGGTCTTGTTCCCCCTGCTCCAGTCTAATCTACATTTGGAGATGAAACTTGGACGTGTGGATGTGTTCTGAAGTGTTTCTGCACATCCTGGCGGAACAAGATCCACTGAGGAGTTTGAGAGCACACGGGCTGGGAGCCTCCCCTCGAGCTCCGTGTTTCCTCTGGTTTGTCATAAACCTCGGGCAGGGCTGTTGGTCATTCCTCAGTTTGCTCAGGGGCAGGGAATAGTTTTGCTTTCCAAAAGAGGGCTGTAAATAACCAGCCTGAATTTTGGAAGCATAATGAATTTCCCTGGAGTGTATCCTGGGATGGGGAAGGTGTCTCAAGGCCACAGCCTGTCCCAGTATACTGGGATGTCTGCTCCCTCCAGCCTCTAGAGACCTTATTATGCCAGCAGCACATTCCTGCTGTCCAGGGGCACTGGGATTTGAGGAAGGCACAGCAAACACAGCTAATTAAAAAAAATAGCTCCTCTAAGCAGCAATCTCCAGCTTCAGTGCTTGATTTTGCAAGTATAATTTACTCATTTAGTGCAAGTCACTAGAGAACACTTTGGATTTCTCACTTACGTATTTCCCCATTTCCCCAAGTGAAATTTGAGGCCCGTCTCTTTGTAATTCCTGGGCATCTGAACACATTCAGCTCATGAGCTGCAATTCCTGCAGTTTTGATGTCACCCATGTAGGAACAGTGCAGTCATTAGCTGACCATCAGAAATGGGAACATGCTGGAATTAAAACCTGGTTTGAATCTTAATCCAGCAATGAAAACCCTGCAGTTTGCCAGCCCCAGCCTGGTAATGTTATCCCTGGCTCCTGTGGAATAAACGGCGTTATTTTATCTCTTGAGCGCCCATAGAGCAATGCCTTGACGTGGCTTAAGCAATCTGCCAACTTCAGCAATTTTCTTCTTCACTCCATGGATTCCTCATGCAAAATGTGCAGGTATCAGAACCTTTGGGATTTCTTCCCCCTCCCTCAGAAAACATCCCAGTGATTACAAAAGAGTGTGATACACAAAAACAGCCCCCCAAAAAAGCCTAATTGCAGGATTTGGAACCAAAACATCAAGTGGAATGCTAAAAGCCAGCAGGATTTTCCAGAGCTGCAAACTCCAGGTCACCTGGAGGGAAAAAATCTGAAGCCTGTCCTTTCAGATCCAGTCCTGTAATTCCTCATCCCAGTGATGATCCCAGCAAGTTTAGTGGTTAAATTCAATTCTCTTTCCCTCATTTCACCCGAGGAAGACAATTCTTTTCAGTCAGCTGCAGTGCCAGCCTGGGCTTGGGCCAGAAAGTCCCACTGCTGAGTTTTCCTTGAATCCCTGCTGGAAGCAGCAGAACATTGCTCCATCAGGGAGGGTGGATGTCACAGGTAAAAGGGACAGCCTGAGATAACCCGGAAATAAGGGTGTCCACAATGCCTCCCCACTTCCAATAGGATGAGTATTTGGCCATTTGATCTTGGCAAAAAATCCTCTCCACCTCAGAAATTATTACTGTGCATTCCGTCCCTTTCTGCTTTTTTTTATTAATTAAAACTACTTCATCCAACCGCCCTTGAGGCAACCTTCATACCTGGATGTACACAAGCACTTCCTCATTCTAGGGCCAGAACTATTTCCAGCCCTCTAATCAGCTGCCTATTAAATGAAGATTAATTTTAATTGCTGTACAACCAGGAACTATTTATACTTCATTAGCAGAATTCCGCAGGATCTTTCCTTTTGGAAAAGAGTAAAAGCTCACTGGACAGCAGGAGGGCGGTGAGGGAAAGGAGGAGTGATGGAAAGAGGGGGAGTTTTGTGTGGATGCGTTTTCTGAGCAAACTTATCAGAACTCTGCGCTATCAACACACTTCCATGTTCCTTTTGCACACATGAACGGAGCAGGAGAGCACCCACAGGAACTGTGATTGCAGGCTTGATTTGCTGGTGACATATCTCGGATAAAAGATGGAATCCCAGACTGGGTTGGGTTGGAAGGGGCCTTAAAGTTTACCTCACTCCACCCTCTGCCATGGACTGTGCCTGAGCTGAGGGACATTGCATTAAAAAGGCTGGGACTGCACCTATTTGAGCTTGATTCTTCTGTTCAGGCCTATTTGTGTAACAAGGAGTTGAATTACTCGATAAATCTGCATCACAAACAAGCTGTGCTGCAGCATTTTCACCCATACATCCCTACTGACATCCAGCAAGTCCATAAATAGTCTCTTGTCCTCCTTCTGCTGGTGACTGACAGCCAAGCTCAGAATTTATTGTAAGGTCCAGGTAAAAAGAAAAATGGCAGAGTAAGTGACAAGTTTGATGAAGAAGCAGTTTGTCAGATGATTCATTTAAATAATTACTGTACAGCATTTTAAAAACAAATTAACCACAGCATTATACATAGGAAGGAAGGAAGGAAGGAAGGAAGGAAGGAAGGAAGGAAGGAAGGAAGGAAGGAAGGAAGGAAGGAAGGAAAGGAAGGAAAGGAAAGGAAGGAAGGAAAGGAAGGAAAGGAAGGAAAGGAAGGGAAGGAAAGGAAGGAAGGAAGGAAGGAAGGAAGGAGGGAGGGAGGGAGGGAGGAGAAATCAGTGTTAACTCAAGATATAAATATGTTCCAGGAATGAAGCTGTTACTGCTGAGCATAAAAACAAGCACTGGCTTTCATGTTGGGCTGCTGGTAGCACTTAGGTGAGAAAAACTGTAAATTTTTGAGTCCTCTCTTTCAGTTCCCTCCTCCCTCAGTCGGAGAGTGAATCCTCCACAGCAAACCGAAGGCTGCTGAGTCCTGGTCAGTGGCAGACCTGACTTCTCACTTGCAGCACTTCATTTGCAACGTGATTTCTTCAAGGATGAAGGAGAAAACCCTTATCTGCCCCTCCTTGGAATCCAGCCATGGAAGGTAAGAGGGAACGACAGCCTGGGTGCAGCTGCTCTGCCAAAGGGGGCTGCGCCACGTGAGTGAGTCAAAGTGGCACACGGGGCAAAGCATCAGCTCCATTCACTCTCTGAGCACAAACACGCCCCACAGCAAGGAAAATGTCACAACTACAGAGCACACTTCAGCAGGCACACCTGGAAAAGCTCCTCCAGCCCTCCCAGGCAAGCAAATATTTCCATTGCAAGGGGTCAGCAGGGACTGAGGGAGTTTCAGTAAAGGTCAGGGCTGAATCCATTCCCAGAGGGGGATATTACAGTTTATGACTCTTTCTAGCTGAGGATAAACCCCTGTTTCTACATGGCTGATGCCCAGATTTCCTGTGCTGGCTCAAAGGAGGAATTTTCCCAGGCTGAGAGTCAGCTGTGCAGCTGGGGAGCTGCTGGGACACGGGATAACACATGGAAGAAGCGATGTGGAAGCACAGGGACTGTGGGATGCTGCTCCATCCTTGAGCTGGGAGCCACCGACAGGTCCCAAAGGCAGCCCAGGGCCACGACAGGCAGGGGATGTGCTAGCAGGGCTTCCAGAAACATCTGAACATCCATTTCCTGCAGGGATTCCTGCTCGGAGAAGCCTCGCCTCCTTTCCACAGTGAACCCTGGGAGGTCCACGAGAGCTCATTAAAAGCCACCTGTCAGTCACTGAAGGGAAAGGAGAGCTAAAATCCTGATGATGGTGAGCTCTGTGCTGCTGCATTCCCCGAAGAGAAGCTGGTGGTGGTGCCAGGTTAATGTAGGGGGTTCATAAAGCCAAACTGACACACGGTTTGCCCTTGGGCTCTTTGAGAGGGGTATGGATCCCATGAGGGCCTGGAGCACACACCCTCAGTGGGGCTGAAGGCTCAAAAAGGAGCAGGGCGCAGCAAAAGAGTGCTGAGGAAGATTATTTCCTCCAGGTAATTCCGTCTGACAGAGTCCCACTCGGACCGAAAGCACCTACTGCTGGGAACCCCCTCCAAGCAAGTTTTCCTATCTTTATCTCTTAGCAAAGGACAGATTCTCCTGTGCCACGTGGTGTCCAGCTGGGAGCCAGTGCCTGTGCACTCAGCACACTCATCTCCCCAGAGGAGAATTAAAGAAGTTAGTGCTCACAGTTTAGCAGCATCTTCCTTTGAAAAATTACCTCTCTGGCAGTGAAAGCTTATCCAGAAGTTGGCTCTTGCCTCTCATTTAGACAGACCCATACACGGCTCTGTGATGTGGATGTGCAGTAAGAGTTTCTCAGGAAGAACGGGGAACAGCCCCACTCCTGTCACAAGCAGCAAGTGCAATTCGCATTTGCCCATCCTGCAGCGGGTTTGCTCCCCGAGGTTCTCATGGAACTGGGGCCGTGTTTGGCTGGCAGAACCCACCCTGAGCCCATCAGCATTCTGTGCACGGGTGGGCTGAGCCTGCAGCAGCCCTCAGAGTGAGGAGCTATTATCATCCTCATTTTACACACAGTGGAGCTGGGAGCCACGTTCCCACCGCCATTCCCTCTCCAATCTGTTCAAAAGCTGCTTTGGAAGCCTTCCATGCGTCGTGCTCTGTTCCAGCCTCTTCCCGCCCTCTCCAAGCCCCTGGCCCTACCTTGGCATCCATCATGCCTGCCTTGGCCAGCCTGGGTCCTGGCCAGCCTGCCCCCAGCTCTCCGCCTCGGTGCTCCATCCTGCCAGATGTCACTGCCATGCCCTGGCTCTGCCAGCTCCGGGATCACTCCCCCTCTGTGACTCAGCACCCACCTGTGCACTCCTGCTTTTAGGCTGCACTCAAACACAACTCCCAGCCCCTGCCCTTGCCCTTCCTGCCCTTTCCCCTCCTTGTTCTCAGCCATCAGAATCTCGAAGAAAAGACGCTGAGCACGGAAAGGCGAATACCCCGCTCTGGAACCCGCCTGGATTTCTGCCTCCCTCACCCCATGTCTGCAGCTATTTGCTCCCTGTCTCTGTAGACCAAAAGCTTTGCAAGACTTTAAGAAATGTTCAGCCAAACAGAATAATTTTTCAAATGTAATAAATGCAGGGCTGGCTCTGGGGTTGGGGTGGTGGTTTAATTCTCAGTCACCTCTGACTCAAGGTTGATGGTTTAATTCTCCTTTCTGTGGCTGTGAGGAGCTGAAACCTGGGACAGGCTCAGGACTCAAACCCTGACCAAGGGAGGGGATGAGCCCCAAGTGTCAAACTCAGCAAATGGGATTTTTTAAAGAAGACTAGGCTTGTTTATAGCAAGGTCACTGCCTATTTGACAAGCTGGGTATCTCCTCTGTTCCCAGCTGCCTATCCAACATCCAGCTCCGTGTTCCAGATCTGGTTTTACTCCAGCTGCTTTTGTGAAGGTTTTGCTCCCAGCTGTAACAAGGCTGCTCAAAATTTGCTTGATTTTTTGCTGAACTCTCAGGAGGACTCGGCCTTTCTGCCCTTTTCATGCAGCATGGCTGGTGCTTAACAACCAGTGATGAAACTGCTACAAATCCCACTTTGGCCTCAGACACGTGCGGGCTCTGCGGCTGCCCGAGAGCTGCAGCCCCTCACGAGGGGTCTGAACCCGTCACCCAGCACAGAGGACAGAAAAAAAGGGCTCAGTAAAAATGGTACAGCATTTCTCCACCCAAAACAGCCCCTGTGAGAGCCAGGGCAGCTTTTTATAATCATCTGCACTCCAGAAAGGTGCATTCAGCCCTGATTTGATCCTTTGGAAAGCAGAGGGATAAAAATACTTGTGTGTATGTATAGGTAGAAGAAGTTGAGCTTATTAAGATACAAGGATCTGCTTTTTCCAATGGGAATTATTTCACTTCAGCTTGTGAGTGGAGATATTTCCCAAAGGCACAATTGGCATGATTCATGTTACAGAATTTCTAACTGATGACCTTTTTCCTTTTTACTAACAGGAAAAAAATCTGGTTGACCTGATTTAGGTATCTCTTGCAACACCAGGCAGGAACTAAAGTGTCGTTTTCGAGGTGCAAGCTCTCAATTTGGTAAAAGTTTTAAAACTGTGTCCTTGCTCCTTTGTTTTTTATATTTCCTTCTGCCTGCACTATGTCATGGCTTGTGGGCTGTTCCAAACACTTCTCCCGATTCCAGCAGAGTTTGATCAAATTCCCTCACGGCTGAGCATTCCTCCCACCATGCTGTAACAACTTAAATAGTCCCACTGGCAAAGAAACTTACTTTCCCGAGTCCTTTTAAATCTTTCAGAGCCCTGCTTCACAGATCTGCTTTCCCTCAGTGTCTGAGTCAGAGGATTTCCCAGACATCCTGACACGTTAATTGCTGATCATGGGCAGGGCTACAGGGTGCTGCTGGAAATGGAGAGGCAACGGGAAAGCAGAGGGGAAGGGACAATCAGGAAAAAAAATCAGTGCTTATATTGAGGAGTAAAGGAAGGGGAAAAGAATTTGACAGAAATAAAAAGCAGAGGAGGAGAGTGGACAGCAAGCAGGTGGGATGAAGACTGACAGACTGATGGCACTGAGCTGCAGGCATTGGTGGAATTTTTATTTACTGCTTTTATCTGAGTCCATTTATCAAATGCATTCAATTGCTTACAAATATAGTGAGAATTTTTGGCAGATTGTACCTTACGCTTGAGGAAAGCTCAAACCAAACGAAGCTTTAGAGCCCCCATCTAAAACAACAGCAAGGACAATAGAACTCTGAGGGGTTTTGCCGCCTGATTTTACACAGGCACCCGGTTTAACCAGGAGGATATCTGTGCAAAAAGTGCTTTGCACTGTGCTTTGCTGCAAGAGGTGACACTCACAGAAAGCAGCAATACATGCAGGGTTTTCTGCACTCTGACAGCAGATCACCCCTGGAAACAGAAACATTCACTCGACTGAGCCCTGAAAAGTTACTCCAGAGAGGAGCCCCGAGGGGAGAGAAGATGGCCCCACTGCAGAGCAGTTGTGAGTTTCATTTGCAATGGAACTGCTTCAGGATGAGCCATTTTTCTCCAGCTGTTAGCCAGGAATAGAAAGACATTTCAAAATCCAAGACAATGCTTTGAAATGAGCGCTATTTAGCAAACAGCGTTTTTGTGCATAAATGTCAGGGTTATATCTTTAAAAATTACACAGTCTGTCTTTCCTTGAGTGCCCATTAAGCACTATTATCTCTAAGATGCTTAGGAACATAAGGTCTTTATTAAAGCTGAAGAAATCCGAGTTTATCCTGAAAAAGCATGGATAAAATCAGATCACAGACTGTCCCAAAGTACATCCCTTCCAGCGAGGAGGTGCTGGACGGAGGTTGAGGTTGGCAGGGGGACGTTTCAAGCTCTGACTTTAGTCTTGGGCTGTTCTCTTTGCAATTGCAGCGGCTGCAGGTGCCCTGAAGGCAGTGGTGCCTGTCCAGCCAGGAATGATGGACACGGGGATGCCTGGAAGCTCCAGAGCTGCAGCAGGTCCCCCATTTGGAGACTGCTGGGCACACTTTGCACCTTGAACTATGCAAAAAATCGTGTCCTGATCGAGAGTTAAAACATTAAGGATCCCAAACAACAGCAGCCCCTGTTGTCACACCTTCTGCACGAGGCCATGGGGAATTTTGGCTTTGCCTTCCATCCCAAATGCAACAATTGATGATGGCAGATTTCTCTGAGGCTGGAGTTCCTCCTCTCACACTGGAGAAAAGGCATAAAATCATTCAGCTAAACTGGAGAGGACTTTGCCTCTGATTGTCCCCACCCTTCCTTCTCCCCAGATCATGCCAGGCCTGGCATTAAGGAGGGATAAACCTGAAGTTTAAAAATAAAAACTGCAAAGAGACATAAGTGATTTGATTGATTTTCAGTATAAGAAATAAGTCCCCCCCTTTAGCTTCTCTTGGCACAGAGGGAGGATATAAACCCAAATGTTACCAGGTTTCGCACTGGATCTGTGGGTTTGGTTGTCCTGAAGGTCCAGACACATATTTGGGGTGGGGCACTCCATAGTTTGGGGGACATGGGGAAACTTGCAGGTTTTGCTCAGGATTTCCTTTGAACCTTACAGCAGCATATTGTCCCATGCTGCTGCATTGTTCTGCCTCCCTTTAACTGGCATTCATGGAGTTTCATCCTTAAATCCTCAGGTATCAGGAAGGAGCACAGAGAAAATGGGCTGCCATTTTCCTAAGCAGGGCATTATTTATCTTGCAGCCTCAGCAGCAGCTGGCTTTAAGAAAACCAAGGTACATTTTCAGTCCTGGGAAGTGTAATATCTGAGGAGCTCATCTGAGATGATGCTCTTAAGGGCGGGGGGTGCAGATTTTGCCACAGATCCACTCTTACGAGTAATGTTTAATCAGCACCTGTGCTTTGAGCTGCCACATTTCCTCATAGTAATGATCTTGAAAAGACACTTACTGGAGGTGCCTGCAGTTTAAAGCTTTCTTGGTAATTATCAATCTGGAACATTTCTATTCCTCAGTCTACCGAGGGCCATTTGAGTCTGAAAAATGCCTTATTCACTGTCTACATTTGCAAATATTAAAGCACCAAGTGTAAACAAAACATGGCTGCACCTGATGACAACTTTCCATCAAGTGCTAAATTATACACCTCCAAGAGAAATATGGAGTGGGAACCCAAACAACTCTGGGAACACTTCTTTCTTGTAGTGCTTCCCTCAAAAAGAACTTAGAGAATCCCAGACTGGTTTGGGTTGTAGGGACCCAGTTCATCCCATCCCACCCCCTGCCATGGGCAGGGACACCTTCCACTATCCCAGGCTGCTCCAAGCCCCAATGTCCAGCCTGGCCTTGGGCACTGCCAGGGATCCAGGGGCAGCCACAGCTGCTCTGGGCACCCTGTGCCAGGGCCTTGAGAGGCTCCTGCTCAAATCACTCAGGAGAGCTGTAAAAAGGGGGATCTTTTAGCAGAGACACTTTCATGGTGTGCAGGCAAATTTGGGGATGCCTGAGGCAGCAATGTTATATGCAGATGAATCCCAACCACGAAATGTTTGACATTTGCACCTTGTGTGTGCACAGCAATGTCCTTCATGAGGAATCACACTCAGATTGAGACATTCCACTGCAACAGCTTCACTGGGAGCAGCTTCATCAGGAAGTATTGACGCTAATTAAGGATGGTAATTACAGTTATTACATTTATTGTGTTCGAGGTATTCTTAGTTGTAATTATTGCACTTATTGATAGGGAAGTTAGATATGTACTTTGGGAAAAAATGGCAGGAAAATTTGCTCCTGGATAATTTTACCCAGGGGTTAAAACTGTATTTAAACAATTAATTCAAAAATTAAATAAAGAAAAAGACAATTATCTGAAAAACTGGATTTAGCTTTAGTATTTTTAGCCTCATAGCTTCATTGTAAGAAAGAAATTTCCATCAGAAGCCCATGAAATAACTTTGCCATGAAGAGGCAACTGTAATTAGTCCAGTGCGTAAAGATGGCTTCAATTCAATTAAGCATTTCCATAATTGATGAAAGAAATGATGGCCAATGTGTTACCACCAATCTCCTGACTGAACAACTTAAATTTCAAAAGAAAATCAAAAATTCAGCTGAAGGAGACACTTGATGTTTTTCCTTGCTCAGTTTTCCTCTGTGTGTGTGTCAGATTTCCCACTCAGGGTATTCCAGGATCCTGTGATTCCACATTTCAACAGGTTTATACTTTCGGGGAACTGGATTTTAAGTCTGTTCAAAGTGGCACCAAGGCCAATCTTCCCCTGAAAATCAATCCCACACGCACATTTTTAGCATCATCACATGGGCTCCAGTAAATCCAGAGCTGAGCAGGCAGCACAGGGAACACAGAGTCGTCTCTGGTTATTATTTTCCCTAACACGTAAGAAGTGTTTGTTTGTTTTTTAAAAACCAGGTCCAGTTTTAAACCCCAAATCCAGCAGTGCTGCTCCTCACCAGGCTGCCAGCAACTCAAATCCACCCTGAAAGCTGGGCCACAGTCAGGCACAACTGGCTGGGCTCACTTTTGGGGTAAGGGCATGAAATCCAGCTGCTTGTTCATGCTGAGAGATCACTGTAGATCCTCCGATGCTCCTGCCTGCCCCAAAACTTCCTGAGATCCTGGAGCAGCAATAAACGCTGGCCAGGAGCTCAGACAAGAGGGGGACGCTCCTGTGGGGCAGGGCAGCTCGTGGCACACTTGTGTATCACAGCACAGAGAGAATTCTGTGCTCTCAGTGCCAGCACCAGCCTTGCTCTCACTCCATGTTTTCTGAGACACAGAACACGGAAAAATGGTCAAATTACCCAGGGCCATACATTCCCTATGTAAATGGAATGCTGTGTACACGGCTCTTTGGGTGATTGTGGCTCCCGACATGACATATGTCTAATCATTGCCATTGGCTGCTCTTGAGGGGGATTTAATTTAAGGCACTTACGGCACCAGGCTCAAATGATTTGCAAGAGTTGATTGAAGCTTATGTTTTACCCTGCAGCTTGTGCTCAGCTGAGGATCATCCGCTGCCTACATTGCATTTGTCTCCCGCAGGATCTCGGCTGTGGGCTCCTGCCACACTTTTACATCTCTGTACAATTGTCCAACCACTTCCCGGAGCAACCAGAACCTGCTGTAAAATCAGATGCCTGAACAAAATCGCCCAATCCTGGTACTTGATGTTTTTATTTATTTAATCATAACATCTTCAATTTTTAAAGCCACCATGGCAACAGGTTTTGGATATCTGGCTCCCATGAGAATTAGAAAGAACTGGCCATCCAACCTCTCAAGAAGCTTTCCAGCTCTCCACTTCTCTGTCTCTCAGCGCTCCTCCATGAGCTGCTGATTGAAGGAATGTGTGGATTCAGAAGTGTCACCACCAAATTTGGTGGCAGCCCAAGCTTGGTGTGAGGCCGCAGCTGCCAGGGCCCTGGGCTGTCACATCCCATGACAAACCCACCCCACAGGTCCCTGCAGCCCCCAGGGCCCCATCCCTGGCCAGAATGCCGTGGGAGGGGAGTGCACAGCTCTCCCTGGAGCTGTCTGGGGCTGCAGGTGTGGTTTGATCTGCTGTAGAAAGGTTTTCCATGAACCTCCCTGGCCTTTGGGCTGGCCCCAGCATTCCTGCTCTGGCCCTCAGCAGGAATGCCGGGGAAATCCAGGGGCAGGTGGGGACCAGGGACAGCAGGTGAAGGTCACTAACAGAGGGAGTGCCTTGTTTCCTACAGCGCAGTTCCAGCTGGCTTGGAAAAGGCTGAGGGCTGCTGAAGCAGTGCTAATTTCATTATCAGAGAATCCCAGGATCACTGAGGCTGGAAAACCCCTCCAGGATCACTGAGTCCCAGCTGTGCCCGATGCCCACCTTGTCCCCAGCCCAGAGCCCCGAGTGCCACGTCCAGGCCTTCCTGGGACACCTCCAGGGATGGGGACTCCAAACCTCCCTAGAACCCTTTTTCTTACAAACCCAGCCCCCACAGAGGAGATTAGCACTCCCTCCTAGCCCAGGAACATTCTGGAAACACTCTTTTTCCTGAGCGGAAGGGAGCCACCTTGAGCTCTGTGCAGCATCAAAAGCCTCTTGCTCAGAGAAACCTGTACAGAAAACCACCTGGGATTTAAGGGACCATTAAATAGAAACCAGCTAAATGGGCTTGAGAGGAGAACAAACGCTAAGCTTTTTTAAGTAAAAAGAGTTAGAACATGGGAGTGTGAAATCTCACACCTCTCTCTGTGTGGGTATCTCGTAACAGTTCATTCTGATTCTCCTCTGCTCCCTGATGATTATTACATCTGTCTTGCACAAAGTATGGAGTATTTCCTGAGACAAACCTTTGCCTTCATATCCACTGTAGCAAATGCCATCACTGAAATACTACATTGTTCCAGAGAAGGGAAGTGAGGGCACCCTGTAATTCACAGATGACACCAGCTGGGTGGGAGTGTGGATCTGCTGGAGGGCAGGAGGGCTCTGCAGAGGGATAGGCTGGATGTCAGGGAAAATTCCTTCCCCAAAAGTGGGAGCAGAGGTGGACTGAAGGTTTGAATTCTAGACAAGGCAGTAAAAAGACATTATTAGGCATTTAGAACTCATTTTTGTTCAATAAAGCTGCAGCAGGGAGTGGAGTTAGCTTATTAATATAAGAAATTGCTGCTGGTCCTTAACACATTTCGATCAATGTGTGAGAACTGGCAAGAAATGAAGAGCAGGAGAAAATTAAAAAGATCATCAAAAAGTTTCTGACTGACAAACTCCTGGTGCCTCAATCAAGTGTTTATTTGTGCAGCTGTTTTCTGGTGATCTCCTGGAGCATGACTGGGATCTTTTCAAAGGGGTGGAGATCTCTAAAACCTCCTTTTGTGGCAACGAGGCCCCTTCTGAACAGTGAAGGAGCCCAGATGGCACATATTGGACAAGTCTGGGGGAAAAACCAGCAGAAAAGCAAATGCAGCTTCTCATTAGTGCAGGAATTGGCACAGGACTCGGAGGCAGCAAACGCTGCTGGACAAGCTTTTGGGAAAAGGTGCCCAGGAACGCTGTCGAGAATCCCCAGCTCCCTGGAACATCAGTGGAAAGGGTAAATCACAAGGTGTGATTTGTAAAATGGCTGGTGAAAATGACCTGATGGACAGCTTCCTTGTCCAAGGCATTATTTTGGAAATCTAAATATAGAAATAAATAAAGAAAGAAATGAATCTGTCTCTCTGAAAGCCCCATGTAATTTCCACAAATATTTTTAGTCTGAAGGTTGTTGTGCATTTTTTACACCAGGATGTAAAAATGAATTTCATGCTGCTCCTGCCCGTGAAGGAATGTTGCCACATGCCCTGCCTAAACCCAGATGAACTTGGGAAATTGTGACATGACCTTTACGCAACCTTCCCCATGACATTCGTCAAACTAAACATTAAAAATCAGGAGGGCTGTACAATAGCAGTGCAAACATAAATTAATTCATTTTCTCCCTCTTTTTTGTCCCAGTGCAAATGGAGAGGTGAGAAGCATCCGAAAACCAGTGGAATTTGCAGAAGAGAAAATAAAAATTGTTTTCCGCATTTCACACCTTTGGAATATTGCTGATGTAGCCTTCCGGCAAGGAGGAAAAGGACATGGGGGAACCAATGGTTTGTCCTTTTATTTAAAACACAGCATTGTTTGGGCTTGCTTTGATGTTCTAGCAGTGAGACTGGTTTTTTCCTTAGCACATGAAATTATATTGTGGCACTAGGATGAAAAGCAGCGCAGCTCAGCTGGAGGCTGTATGGCTCCATCCAGAGTGCCAAACACATTTCTGGTGTTTTCTTTTTTGCTTTTAGGGAACATTTTCTGCAGGTTTTCTTAACAACTCTTAGACATCGCTGCTTTAATAAAACCATCTCGTGTTCTGCGACATTTGGATAATGAATTGAGTGATGGAGCTGTCAGCTCTCTGCTGCTCAGCTGACCAGCCATCACACCAAGGACTCTTTGGCAATTGGGAGATGTTGGGTTTCATGTTTAATTCCCTTATTTCATCAAAGGACTTTATTTGAAAAGCGTATTTGAATCATGCATGTGCTGGAGATGTTCCTTATATCTAAATCATCTGCAAGCAGCAATGGGGTTTTAAAGATTAAATTGCTTAAAGGTTTATTCTTTTCTAAAGAAACAGAGTTTTTTTTCATGTGGGGACTTCTGTTATGGAAGTGCCTCCTTTGCATTATTGAGGCTTGGTGGTGATTAATCGCAGATTTCCTCAGCCAGCAAAGCGCCCCTTGTGCAAAGTGTGCCCTGTGCTGCCGAGGCTGGGACCCAGCCCAGCCCTGCTGCGGCCCCTGCCCTGCACAGCACTGCATGCTCTGCTTTCTGTTCCTTTTTGAGCACTGGAAGTCACTGAGGAGCTCCACTGGGAGGTGGAAAGACAGGCAGAGGGACGAGCTCTGCTCCATGGGGAGGTGATTACAGCACCCAACAGAAGAGGTTCATAAAAATAGAACAGGTTTTGGTGAAAACCTGATCCTGAGGATCACACTGAAGCTCCAACATGCTGCAAAGTGAAAGTCAGAATTATCCTGAGCTCCTGAGTCCCCTCCAGCCTCAGTGATCCCATGAACAGCCGGGGACCTTTTCTGGGACAGAGCCCCACGGTTTGGGAAGGGGAGTTCTGGCTGAAATAATGCACACTCCATGGAATCATGGAATGGTCTGGGTGGGAAGGACCTTAAAGCTCATCCAATCCCCTGCCACGGGCAGGGACACCTTCTCTTTCTCTTTTTCCCTCTTCCTTTTCATTTTCCTATTCATAGACTCCCAGAGTGGTTTGGGTTGGAAGGGAATTTACGTTTCTCACCGAATCCATAAGAAAAGACCTCCAAGAGTGTGGAGTGCAGCCTGCTAGTGAATCCCCTGCCCTGAGGGTGTGGAACGCCCCATTTAGGGCTGCCAGGAGTGCCGGGGAAGCTCCGCGGGCTCCCCGGGGAATGTTCAGACTCCAGCAATGCTCACTGATGTCACCGGTACTGCCACAGCTCAGTGCCGTGGGTGCCCAGTGCTGATGCAACAGCAAAAAGCCCTTTTGCCTCTTTACTGCCGAACCCTCTTTTACACCCCAAGCTCGCCCATCCTGACCAATGTCCACGTGGATATAGGAAATGCCTCGGATTTTAGGATGCCTTTACGACTTGCAAACTACCCAATCCCATTTGCAAGAAATTATTCAAGGCATTAAGGCCCCAGTTTTCAGGCTCAGCCTCTGTGCCTGCAAGTAATTACAGGGACAATTTCCAGCAACCAGGGGCAAGGGCAGTTTTCTCTGTGTAGATCTCTGCCTGCCTGATTATCCCACAAAAAGATGGTTCTGTGCTATAAAATGTTCCCAGAATAATCTGTCTCTGGCAAATCGCTCCCATACGAGCCTGAGTTGAAGTCCTCTGGAAAGAGCCCCACCCAAAACCCAAAGTGAAGCATTAATTATACAATTACTCTCTATCTTTTTCGCAACACAGTTTTAAAAATCTTAAAAATCTTTCTTTAAATACGTGCTTTATTGTTATCATAATTTCCCTGGAGTCTGCTGCACAGGCAAACTTATGGTGCATCACCTAAAAACGTCGCTGTGGTGCCTTTGGTACGCATAAAAAAAGGCAGATCTTCCTTCATGTTGTTCTAAAAACTATTTTCATGTTCCAGCATTTGGATTTATGAAGCATGGGCTATATTATATAACTTTATCTTAAAGTAGTAGACTTACAAAAAGTAAATAGGGCCCCCATTAAGTAAAAAATGAACACAACAACCAAAATAAAAGGTATTATGGTAAAGGAGCAAAACATCAGGGGTTTTATAAGGCTTAATTTCCACTCTTCTCCATAGCCTTGGGACTGCTTACGTCTAAATATTGTGAGTTACTCAGATTCACACCCCAGTCTGATGGAGGTTTTCATGCACCCCCTCCCCAGCAGTGCTGTTGAAAATGCAAAGGAGGCAGGAAATGCTGAGGTGGGCTTTTCCCCACTATGAAGCCAGGCAAAGCTGGAAAGTCTTGTCAGGGCTGTTAACTCTCCTGGAGAAAAATAAAAGGAGCGTTTTGCAAATGCAAGTGATGCAATCCTTATCCAGCCAGGTGAGTAAATATGCAGCCAGTGAGACACTAAGGCAGCAGGAGGATGCTGCCTAATAAACCCTGAGGAGCTGAGATACTCCCTGCGCTGAGTGCTGCAGCTTTCACTCAGGTGTAGAAAAGGTTCTCTGGGCAAAATCACTCTGTATTTTCTGACAGGTCCCCTTTTCTGACCCAATCATAGCAGCCAGGGCCCAGCTTCCTGGGCTAATCCACTCAGAAAAACAAGATTTTTATCTCCTGCTTATTAGGGTATCCCGCAGTGGTAGGGAGGAGAGAACATCCAGCAGGCAGGAATTGTGCAGCAAGATTGATTTATTTAATTATTTTACAAACTCCTTTATAGACTTTTTTCTTCATAGTCTAATTGGACAGAGGATCAGCCCCCCCTTGGGGGTGATTGGCTAAAATCCTAAAACATCCATTGTCAAAATATTTTTCTACTGTGCCATAAACAAAGCTCTGCACAGTCGCAGGTGTTCATGGCTTATAGAACTCTGCTGAAAACTTCTGTGAGAGAGAAAAGTATCCCACGGGACTGGAAAGAAGCGAGAAAAATTCTTGCTAGCAGCAATATTTGTATCCATACCTGCTGAGCTCCCCATCTGAAACTTGCCCCTGTCTTTTTTTAATTGGGTGACCCTTTATTTTCCCAGAGGTGCTGGTAGCTCCAGTGAAATTGAACGCAAACACCACAGAGCTGATAAAGATACTGCAACATATGTATCCACAAAATGGCACACACCATAAATATACCGTGGATTTCCCAGGAAAAGCTATCACAGGGCAGGATTTAGTGGATGCATTCAAACTGAAATATGTGGAGTGGAACTCTGTTAACATTTTTCACCATATCCTCCATTTGGTACTACTGAAACTTCCATCAGTAGAAAAATGTGTTTAAAAAGTAGGAATTCCATCCAAAAAGGAGAGGGAATGTTTTGTAAAGTATTTGAACCTTGATAGTGTGCCCCACACAAACCATTTTTGGGTAGTTTTACCAGAGCCCTCAGAGTGGGACCAGGCTGGAATTACCCTCACTGGCTTCACTTGGCCTTTCCACCTTCAGCTGCAGCACATCAGCCCCAAGAGGGGTTTCAGCTCCAGGCTGAAGGTTCAGGGGGAGAGGTGGGACAGGTTTATTTCTGCTCCCTGGCCTTTGCTCTCTTGTTGTTTGGATTTCCTGGACTAACTTGGCTGCTGAGCACTGGATGGGTTTTGTTGCTGCCATCATCTTGATGCTGCTTGCCTGCATCAGGAGCCCCACCTGTTAGAACCCTCAGGAATTCATCAAGGACTGAAAGGTAAACTGTGCTGAACTGGGAAAGAATTGGGAAAGGAGAGGCTGAAAAACTAAATACCAAGGCAGCAAGGAACAGATAAAAGGGACTGTGCTGCACTGCATTAAAACCAATCCTATTATCAGAAAGTGTGTGTGGAGCTCATGGACAGAACAGAGAAACCAATCCAGCACTGTGAGGTCTCGTGCACAGCAGTTGCAAAATGTGTATGGACTGTGTTATGTGAAGGTTGTAAAATGTATAGGTAGAGCAGTCTGTAAGAGTAGGTACAGTGTGTAAGTACTGTGGTATGTAGAAGCTGTAAAAATCATAAGCAAGTAAGAAAATGTATAAGTAGAGTGATGTGTATCTGTATAAGATAAGCAAGTGAAATGTATGAGTAGGTAGAATGGATCAGTAAGTAAGGTGTGTAAGTAGGGTATGATGTCGGAGCTGTGAGCTGTGTGAGCACAGGGGTGTTTTAAACAAGAAGGAGTTTCTGTGTAATCAGATTGATTCGTGGATCAGAAGGTGTGAGTTCCTGCAGGAATGAATGTTTTGTTCAAAGTATATGTATGAAAAAGAATTGTTCAAAAGCAGAGGCTAAACTTTGTTGAAAGAGAAGGTTCCAGAAAGCTCCCACTGACTGAGAACACAATTTATTCCCAGATAAATGGGAATATGGGCATCCAGGGAAGGTTCCAGGTCCTCCTGCGATGCTGCTGCTCTTGTGAGCAAGGTGACAATGTGTCAGGGTGGCCCAGAAGCTCAGCTGCCATCTCCTGAAGAAACTCTGACTGCCCCAGGAGGTGACTGACAGAATTTCTTTGGGCTTTTGATGGCTGTGAGCTCTTTCTGTCACTAATGAAGGTGGAAGCTGACAGCTTGTTAAACAGGAATTAGTTCTCTTCTTTGACCTATTCTGAATTTGGGCTGGACAGAAAATGAGCTGGCAGCACTGGGTCGGGTCCAGGGGGGTGTGCAGGGCCAGGAGCATCCCTCCTGGGGCTGAAAGGCAGGAGGGCAACCTGCAGGAGGAGAAAGCCCTCCCAGACCATCCAGTCCCTGCTGTGCCCGATGCCCACCTTGTCCCCAGCCCAGAGCACTGAGTGCCACCTCCAGTGCCAACCTCCCTGGGAAGCCCCTGCCAAGGCCTGACCACCCTTTCCATGGGGAAATTCCTGCTGGCATCCAGCCTGAGCCTCCCCTGGCCCAGCCTGAGGCCGTTCCTTCTTGCCCTGGCAGGTTGATGATGTCCCTGTGGCTGGCATGTGTCCTTCTGCAGGGAGGCTGCTGCTCTCTTTCCTGCCCCACCTTCTCAAGCTGAGTGCAGGTGCCAGCTCCCTGCTGGGAAGGAGGGAAGGGGTAAGGCTTGTGACAGCCGGTGTTACTCTTGTGGCTTCTGCCTTCCCCTGCAAAGGTCACACAAACATCGATTAAATGGGTAACTTTTGCAATGTGCTAAAGCTGTCACACAACCCTTGCCTGCTCCTCACTCCCTGCTCTAGACACGGGGGAAGTGCAGCAAGAAAACTGGGGAATATTAAATAGCGACACTTTAGCCACAAGGATTGAAGGGCTTTTACAATTTTTTTCAGTCCTAGCCATAGTGCAGGTGTTGTTATGGAAATACAGTGAATTTGGGTAATGGTGTTCTGGGCAGTGTCCAATTGCACAGTGTCCACCTGGAAGATGTTGGGCAGGGTTAGAGTTAGGCAGCCAAGTGCTTGCAGGAATTTGGAGCTGCCACAGGCCCCTCTGCCCTGCTCTGAACATCCCCAGGACTGGTGAGGCTGAGCTCAGGGTCCCCTCAGACCTCTCCTCTGGGCTTCCTTCCCCCTATCCCTCCTGGTTCAGTCTCTGACAAACTAAGAACTAAATCTGTGGTGTTTTGTTTCCTTTCCCTTGGTGCCCTCATTCCTTTCTGCCGTGGTCCCTGTTCCCAAAAAAGCCATTTGGTTTCCTTCTGTGCACCAGTTTGTTTCTCATCCCTCCTTTTATTCACTCTCCACCTCTGTTCTTTTACCCTGCGCCAATATTTACTTTCCTTGCCAATATTTTCCTTCCTAAATCACTTTATTCCCTTTCCAGCCCATCCCAACCAATATTACTTTGAGTCTTACATTTTATTCTTTATTCTTGCATAAAATTGAGGCTCCTTTCCTTAAAAGCCCTGGAGTGATAACAACTTCCACAACCTCCCCTCTCAAACCCTTGTTCAGCTGTTCTGTTCCTCGCCTTGGTTTTTAGCTCAGGCCGTCCTTCTGTTCTTTTCATTTCACTCTCACCCCGTCCCCTTCACTTTTTCCCTTAAGTTTCCATCACTCAGCCACACCACCACTGCTCTATTTCCCAGCTCCATCCCTGCTGCAGCCCCACCTCTCTCCCCCTCCTTTTCCATGGGGATCCAATAGTTTGTTCCTTCTCCTGGCACTGGTTTTGCCATGGGTAGAGAGATCTTCATCCCTGCATCCCAAAGCAGTGTGTGCCTGAGGCTGGATAATGGAACAGAGATAAGAGCCCTAATTTGCTGCTATTCTCAAAATCTACTGCAGACAGAGATTCCAGCCCAAAAAGAGATTATAACTTTTAAAGACAGTACAGGCAGTCTATGACCATCAGGTCTGGAACTGTGAATTAAATGAACTGTCAGGTTCCGGACTCGCCAGCTTCTAATTTAGCCATAACTTAGTCAATATCAGACATAATTCCCCTTCTTGAGAAGTTATTAAAATTTTAATAAAACCAAGGAGATGCTAGGACAAAAGCATATTAAGATGGCATAAAGGTTGTGCCTACATATCATTAATTTAAAGGCAGATTAGCTGTTAACTAGAATGACTTAATTGAATATTTCCAAATATGAGCATTTTTAGATTCCCCTGGAATGCATTTTCAGCTCTGGGTGGCAAACGCAGAATACAAACAAACCAAACCCCAGCAGCAACAAACTCTTAATCTCCCACTTTTATAGCTATTATATAGCCATATGTGTATAAAAAATCTGTATTTGGGGGCTTCTTGAACCTCTTTTCCTTCAGTGAAGACTGGCAGCCATCAGAATTAGAAGGAACACTTTCAGTAAATTGCTTGTGCAGTTGTCAAAGGTCTCTGGGTTCATTTCAGCATTAAATCACCCTCAGAGGCTGGGTTTGCCTCACATGTTTGGGCATCCTTTAATGACAGAGGAATTAACTGCCAAATCCTGTTTGGGTGCTTTTGGTTGGTTGGTTTGGGGTTTTTTTTAAAGTATATTCATTTCATGTACCAAAATGAGGAATGATATGGGTTTGGTTTTTTCTTTTTCTAGTGAGGTTGCTCATAGTTCTTCACCCGAGCCAAAAGTGAGTTCTCATTTGGACTGGATAAAGATCTCTGCCCTCATCCCCTCACCCCCACGTCTCCTGCCTTCCCACTTTCTGTGCCTGTTCTCTAGAACTGCCCCTAAAGGAAATTTGTGCCTCCTTCCACCCCTCCATACCCCTCCTCTAAAGAGCTACTTCCATTAATTCTGCTGAGAGCTTGCTCATTAATCTCTGGGATGCTGCAGGTGCATTTATTAATGGCAGGGCCCTGTTGAAATGTTGGGATCCTCTCTGACACATTAAGCCATTTTTAATTTGCTCCCAGCCTCTCCAGCAGACATGAGATAACTCTGGGGTCCTAAACAAGCCACAGTGACTTAGGAGGAAAGTGAGTGAGTCTTAATCTTATGCAAATGCCTGTTTAATTTTCAGGATCTTGGCACCATTTTAAGTGCTAAAAGTCATGGACTATAAAGAAAAAAGGTAATTTCCTGTTTGTTTAATTGATCTTCTGTAGCTTCTCTCCTGGCTGGTAAAGCCAGGTAATGGAATTTGCAATGTAAAGCCATTATTAGAAGTGCCAGCATGACACTTGATTAATCCAGGCTATTTAGGCTTAATAATACACACTTGACTTGTGTTCTGGAAGCAAACTTGCCTGCTACTTCCCCTCCTGCTTTTTAAACATGTTTATAAATACCCTTAGCATGATGAGACATGAACCCATTTCTTCAGGCATTGTTATTAGGAAGTGATAATCCCCCCAAAGTGTGCTCCATCAGCAATAGGGTATTTGCTCTCAGATTTGCACCCACAGGCAACTTTTGGTCCAAGGATTCCTTTAGGGGACCAGTGCCTTCCTCAGGTCCCTACAGATCATCTCTGGCCCCCTCCTGAGTGGCAGATTCCCAGGGAAAACCCAGGCAGGAGCTGACACTGCTCTCCCTCAGCGATGACTCCACTTTCTGACGTGCCAGGGCTTGGATCCAGCAGGGAAGAACAGCATCTGTGAGTGTCCAGGGAGAAGAGGGGCCATTTGTCACCTCCCTTCCCTGGAGTGCCACAGCCAGCTCCAGGTCAGGGGGAGGTTTTGTCTCCACCCACATTCCTCCGGGCCCTCTCTATCACCTGCAGCATCTTTTATCTACCCCCGGCCCACTGCTAAAAATTCCTGTACGCTATTCCTGGCATTGTTTAACTCAGCAATGGACCAAGACATTTTTTCTTACAAAGTGCTTTGGGGTGTAAACAACATTTTTCAAGCAAGGTGCAAGCACTGCAAGAGATGCACAGGGGCTGTGGAGGAGCAGGGTCACTTGATGGAAGTATTTTTTGCCATTATGCTACAGGACTTTTTCTGTTTCGGGTTTAATTTCATTTCACAGTAATTGCTCCAACTTCTATTTCCATTCCAGTAATATTTACTGCAATCATACCCCTTTAATTTCATCATTTATGTTCCACTGCCGTGGCCAAAACAGACCATGCACTGCTTCATGTTACCATTGGTTACACCTTACTAAACCAATAAAATAAAATAAAATAAAAGCAACTGTTGTAAACACCCCTAAACTGGTGCACATTGCACTGAAAAATGGGAGGAAAATGCTTTTAAATTGTATTATTTTCAGGGAAAAACAAAATCCCTCTGTGTTGTTTGTGCTTGCTCTGTGCTTCATAGCCCAGCTTTGGTCTGTTGAGTCAGGATTGTATGGGATAAGGAATATTAGTAAGGAAAGCACCGTGTTATTCCATAACAGCCTTCAAAAGGAGATTACTTCTGTAGGTTGTACTTAAATGCCTCTGAGTGTATCTCTTCTGAAGGGAGCCCACAAGCGAGCTGCAGAGGGACTGGGGACAAGGGCTGGAGGGACAGGACACGGGGAATGGCTTCCCATTGCCAGAGGGCAGGGATGAATGGGATATTGGGCAGGAATTGTTCCCTGGGAGGGTGGGCAGGCCCTGGCACAGGGTGCCCAGAGCAGCTGTGGCTGCCCCTGGATCCCTGGCAGTGTCCAAGGCCAGGCTGGACATTGGGGCTTGGAGCAGCCTGGGACAGTGGAAGGTGTCCCTGCCCTTGGCAGGGGTGCCACTGGATGGGCTTTGAGGTTGTTCCAACCCAAACCATTCCAGGATTTTTTTGAGGCTAGGACTGTCTGCAAAGAACACCCAAACAAGACAAACACTGGCAGAGCAGATGGGAAAACAAACACCTTTTGAACAAACAAACAAAATCTGGCCTGGATCGTTTTCAAGCACTTTTTGCACAAAGTCAGGGATTGCTGGGAACCCACCCTGGATCTGACTGAGAGGCCAGAAGTGAGTGTTTGTTTGCCTCTTACCAGGAGTGCACAAGAGCCAGTCAGGGATGCTGTGGGGTGGGATGGGGGTACCAACACCACTGGCTTTCCCCAATCTCCTTTCTCCGTGAATCCGTGTCATTTTCCCCTCGTCCCTCCTGGCAAGCCTGGCTGTGGTCTGTACCTGTCACAGAATGGCTCTGCCTGCCCAGAGCAGAGCTGGGGCCCAGATGGGGACTGGGCAGGGGGCAGCCTGATTTATCTCAGAGTGCTGCTGAGCTTCCACAGCTGCTCCCGAAAGGGAATGTTCCCTTGGAACCAAGTGCAGCCTCTAAATCAAGGGGCAAAGTTGCAGGAGACTGGTGTTTGTGTGGACATTTATTTTCTTGTTGGACTGGGCACCCATGAGCGAGGAAAATGAAATCTTTGGATGCTCTATCCCCTAGAAAGCGTAACCCCCTGGTGAGAGCTCCCCAGGAGCACAGCACACAGTCCCCATCACCTGCACATCCCAAACTGGTGTGCAGAGACAGCTGCCAAGGTGCCCAAGAGGAGGACAAATCCATCTTCTGAGCAGGGGATGGATGAGACAGGCTGGATCAGGGAGCACAACAAAGGCTGCAAGAGCACCAGGATTCTCCTTCTAATCCCAGTTTCTGGTGGTGTGGAGGGCTGTGATACAAAGGAGGGAGAGGCTGAAGGACACAACCAGCACAGGAGATGTGGGGCTGTGAATGAATAAATTAATGAATGAAGGCAGTTCTGCAGCAGCCTCCCATCCTGGCAGGCTCAGATTGAAAACTGAGTTCTCAGAGGGCAGTGGGGAAGAAAAGTCCTCTCTTGCACTCCCTGCTCCTCCCCTTCCTAAGAAAATCCAGGTTCAGGTGGGGTGAGGGAGCGGGAGCAGGAGCAGGGGGTGCTCAGGATTGCTGGGGAAGGGGAGCTGTGCTCCTGTGGACTCATCCCTCAGCGGGAAGGACAGGCGATGCCTTCCAGGCGCCTGCCTCCCCTGTGGTGGCTCTTTACGAACTGCTTGTGTTGCTCTGGGGGTGCTTTATTACCCAGGGAATAGGTGTGTCTGACAAGCCCTAAATCTGAGTCTCTGCATGAAATAGCTGCTGCCAGGGCCCTGCTTGGATGCCTCTGCCCATCTCTGTGCAGAAGTTTTCTGCTGTCTCCTTTGTATGTCATTACTATCTCCTGTCCTGTCTGATGCATTCCCCGGCCTGCCAATGCAACTTTCATTCTGCACTTAAGGGCAATGAGGAGTTCAATCAGTTGCCTTCCAGTCATGCTGCATTTTCTCCCTGCAGTGCCTCCTATTTGCGCACAGAAATAGTTATTATTCATCCTGGTTGGCACTGAAAACCCACAGAAGGTGAACCTCCACCTGCCTCAGCCCTGCCTCACATCGTGAGCTGCACAAACAGAGCAGAATAAAGCAATTTCCTCTTTCCACACCCTGAATTCTGCATTACAAAGTATTGTGCTAACAACATTCTATTAAATTCATTTTACCAGCTTAATAGTGCTTGTTAGGCAGATGCTGTGCTCTGTCTCTGAGCACATTCTGGTTCTCTCAAATGGCTCTTGGTTTCCCTGTGCCTCACTGATCCAATGGAAATTGGGATGCTCGACTTTTTCAAGATTTTTCTTGGGAACTGAGGTTTTTAATTTTATCATAACAAAGTAAATATTCGTTAATCGAAGCTTAAGCTAGCAAAAGATTAGAGAAATTTAATTAGTCAAAATTATAGCTCATACTGTAATATAGTAAATTAGATTAGACAGGCTTTACACTTCAAAATTACATTAATGACTGCATGCATTTTCCTAATATTATAATCTTTAATCTTAGATCCCTGCAGATACTAATAATTCTCTAACCCATCACTGACTTTAACATCATTATTTAAAATCAGCATTAAGTTACAGGAAGCAATTAGGCACCAGAAAAAGGCAAAATTATTCACCAGAAAGAGACAAGATGGTTCAGAATGTGAGTCAGGGATCTTCACCTTTCTGGCTGGAATTTAGGGAGAGATGTCCCTGTTCCCACTGTCCTCATCTCCTCCCCTGCACAGGGACACCCCCGCCTTTGAGAAACAAGAGTTTGCTGGAAGAGAATCTTCTTTTCAGAGTTCCACAGAATTATCCAGGCTGGAAAAGCCCTCCAAGGTCACTGAGTCCAGCCTGTCCCCAGATCCCACCTTGTCCCCAGCCCAGAGCACTGAGTGCCATATCTAAGCCTTCCTTGGGCACCTCCAGGGATGGGCACTCCAAACCTCCCTGGGCAGCCCCTGCCAGTGCCTGGCCACCCTTTCCATGGGGAAATTCCTGAACTGGTGTCCACTCTGAGCCTCCCCTGGCCCGGCCTGAGGCTGTGTCCTTGTCCTGTTGTCATTTCATCCCAGATCTCCCTGGATGTCCCCAGAGGGGCACTGCAGTGACAGGATCAGTGGCTTGCTCTGGCTCCCAGGAGCCCATGGGCACAGATTTTTACTATATTTTATATACTTAATAGATTATAGAACCCATGGTATCCAGCACATGGGCAGGTCTCCCGAAGGCAGAGGAGCAGAAACCCCAAGATGTTTGATTGGGATCAGGAGCCTCTGGTTCAGTGGCTCAAGCCCAGCCCACGCTGGGTGAACTTAGAAGCCTGACAGCACAACGTCTCAATGTCTGACCTCACTTTAGAGGTGCAATTTGTAATGGTTTCCCCCCTCTGGTTTCCCAAAGGGCATTACCTCATGTTTCACCTGAATCCATTTTGTGCAGCTCCCATGCCCCTGCCCAGCCAGGCGACTGGAGAGGTCAGTGTGGCACTGGGAGAGCTCAGCAGGGCTGGGGGACACGCTGGGTCCGAGGAATGGGAGACATAAGAGGAAAAAATCTCTTTCTCTTAAACCAAAATGAAAGCATGAGAGGGTTGGCAAGTGAAGAGCAAAACAAAGTCGTTCATGTTTCAGCCCTGCTGATTTGGACACTTCCCTCCCTCACGTAAATCAGAATTCCTTCTGTCAGTGGGAGCCACAAAGGACAGGCAATAAGTACTGGGAGCTGACAATGTTCGTACTTAGAAAGTTTTTCCTCTTTCAGGGACATTTTCTTAATTATACTAATTTGTCAAATGTATCTTCAGTTTTACAAGAAGTTTCCTTCTCATGCATTTGTTAAAAGAAAGATAATTGCATCTGGAAAAAAGCAAAATGAAAAGAACTTTAATTATGCATTATAATAACAAATGTGTTCTAGTTCAGGTGAGCCAGACCAATTATATGTGATTAGTGAATGGAAACAATTGATGCTCTTGCATTTTCATTTGGGTTTGCTGACCTTTCCTGGTGAATGAGCTACAATCTGTCTTCCCTTGGTGCTCAACACAGAGCAAATATTTTAATTTATAGAGCCATTTGGAGAAATTATTGCAGTCTGATCAGAGACAAGTTTTACTGAACTTGATCTGCACTCCATTCTCACAGAGGAGCAAAATGAGTCTTTGCAGCTCTTTTTTTGAAAAGGACACACAAGGAGATGAGGCTTTGGATTTCCTCTGGTAATGTTGACATAATGTAAGTAATTAAAACTCTTACTAAAAATGAAGCTGCCTTTAATATACCCTTCGTGTTCCTCTGTGACGTGTGATTTCTGGAGTTTACTTTTGCTTAGCACTTCTGAGTCTCTCTTAATCAGGTGCCTGAACCATTTGGGACAATTCAAAATGCCTTCTTTAGCAGAGACATAGAAGAAATGCCCCATGCAAATGTGAATCACCAGCAGCTCCAGGAACTCCTTGTTTTACGAAACCTCAGCTTAGTGGGAGAGCTGCTGAGAAAATCGGTTTCGAACGGGCTGTAAAAACAGATCAAAGGCTTGCAGTTACTGTGTCCCACGTTTTCCTTCCAAATATTTTCTCTCCCCTCAGAAGTTCAGCCAGCACAGCTGGGTCCTGCCCAGCAGCAGGATATTCTGCAGTTAATGCAATATTCCATGAGTCCATTGCTGCCAGTGCCTTTGGACAAACCTGTGCCAACCCGCTCGGTCCCAACGAGCTTGTACCTCCCTGGCTGCACCTGGAAGGCAGCAGGGCTGCACAGAGGGACCTGAGGGCACAATTTGGCTGCTTAAAACAGTGGTGAGTGACAGGAGAGAAACCCCCTCGATCCTCAGAGTCCACAGAGAGCTTAGGACAGGGAAAGCTGCTTGACTCTGGGTAAATCTGATACACAACCGGGGGGGCACAGTGAGTGTGGATCCCTGCCATGGCTTCATCCCACCTCCATGGTGGATGTGGTTACTTTGTTAGAGAGTTAGTGACACTTTCATTCTTAATGGAACCAGCTGAAATCATCTTTATTGAGCCAAGAGGCCCACTGGCAGGGTACCTTATGGGTCAGGCTCACAGAAAGGATGTGCATGGAGGCAGAGCAGAGATGGCCACACTAAAAGATCACGTGGGAGGGATGATGCACCTAAAAGCTTGCCCATTCTTTCCACGAGTTTCAGGTAGCCCAAGATTACCCTCCACATTGTTCTGTGACACCAAACAAGCTGGAAGAGGAGGGGATGAATGGCAGAGAGTCCTGTAGGTTTTCCTGGCCTTTTTGTCTTAGAATCCTCAAGGATGTGTGCACAGAAAAGCCCCTTTTCACCCCAGTGCTGTAACACTAAGCACCACCTTCTCCATTGCAACCCATCAAGTGATTTCCCCCATCATCAGCCGGCCCTCCCTTTATCCTGTGCAGCTGGGGAGATAATGGTTACTGTTTCCATGCTGGGAACTTTGGGATTGAACAGAGATCCAAGGGTAGCTGTGTCCATGCATATTCTGCCATCACTGGCAGCTAGAATTAATCGAAAGCTGAATTGTCTTCCCAATTCTGCAGCACAGAGGGAGGATTGCTGTTAGTTCTGCACACAGGGAAGCACAGAGGGATCCAAGGAGGATGTGGAGCATATGGCAGGTGAGTAGGAAGGGAAGGGAAGCAGAGTTGCATAAGTTATGTTTTTGGACGTCAGGAGGAATTTCTTCATGGAAAGGGATGTTAAACCTCACCTGGTTCCCTTTGGAAGACAGATGTATTTGCCAGAAAATGAATACTCCTACCTTTACCTGGGAATTTCTTCAGCTAGCTCTTACCTACCCATGCTCCTCGTGTCCATGGGACTTGGCCTTCAGGGGTGGAAGGCAGGTGATGCACCTGCACCACAGGGGTTGAGGCAGAGACAGACTGAAATCCTCTTCCCAGTGGGAAAGATGGAAGGGTTTGCGGGTATCAAACCAATCCCACAACAATGAGGGCTCCTGCCCCACAACTGGGCTCCCAGGTGGGGAATTTCCCTTGGCTGCATCCACACCTATGTGAACCAGAGCAGGTCCAGCCCTGGAGTCTCTCCCTGCTGTTCCACCACTCCTGCTCCTCCTTCCTTCCTGCAGCCTCAGGTGGGAAGTAGACACCAGGGCACATTTCTTGCCCTGCCTTCAGCTGCCCACTGGTGTCCATCAAGACCCATGACAGCTCTCCCAGCTCCAGCGCCTGCAGATGTACAGCTCCCAAGAATTACAGAGTGAAAAACACTCACTGTACGCGGCCAGCAGCAGCAGCAGTTCAGTTCCAAATTTTCCTACCTGATACATCATACAGGAAGTTAGCTATTATCCAGCAGTGCTTATTCACTCATTTGGAAATGCATCTCTTACCAGACTGAGGAGTAGTGCTTTTCTCTGAGCCTGGCCTGCACAAAAATCACAATTTATGCTTTCCAGTGAAAGCCTGTGCTGAATGTCCCTTTAGTCTGCTTAAGATTTATCACCTGAGAAGCGTGAGTCTTGTCTGCTTGTGAAGAGAAAGCTAGAAATCAGATGAGGAATAGTGCAGCAAAAGTTTGGTGTGTGTTAGTGTTCCACTCGTAAATTGAGATATTTTCCTGCTTTACTCTCTCAGCTATTTCAGACTCCGCTGTGCTGCAGTCTGACATGGAGGATAATTCATCAGCCTCGATGTCTTTTTTTATTATTACCGTTACAAAAGAAATCCTGAGTTTAGGAGAAACAAAACAATAATTTTGCAATAATGCCCCAACAGGCCGGGTAGGAACATAATAGACCTCGTTATTCTGATGCTGGAATAGCAAGGAATCACTGAGCACGGTACACAGGAGCATTCATGCAGAATGCTCAAAAACACCCCGTAGATCAAATTAAGTTCCCAACTCAGAGAGACTCACAAAGAGCACTCAGCTGCATCTTTTGGGACAAAACCTGGATCTATTCCCACTGCGGCTCTGGGTCCTGACGTTGTGCCAACACCCAACCACTGTGGGTGATCATGGAGTCATGGAATGGTGGAAGGGACCTTAAAGATCACCCATGGGCAGGGACACCTTCCACCATCCCAGGCTGCTCCAAGCCCCGTCCAGCCTGGCCTTGGGCACTGCCAGGGATCCAGGGGCAGCCACAGCTGCTCTGGGCACCCTGTGCCAGGGCCTCACCACCCTCCCAGGGAAGGATTCTTCCCAATATCCCATCTAACCCCTCCCTCTGTCAGATTGAAGCCATTCCCCTTGTCCTGTGCCTCCAGGTCGTTTTAGATAGTCCCTCTCCCTCCTTCTTGTGGATCCCTGCTGAGGTGTAAAGGGGCACAGCCCCTGTTGGTGCAGGGGTTGATGTAACAGTGCTGACAGCCTGATGGCCCTAATTTTATAACATGAACATGCTCAGGTGACAGAACTTGAGCCCCTGAGTCTCTGCTTTGCTGCAGGGCACAGCCACTGCATGTCCCCGCTGTGGCACCCCTGGGCTTCCAGGAGAATGTGGAGTCAGCACTTGCAGGATGGGGCTGAAAGGGCATTTAGGAGTTTATGTTGAGTTTTTGGACTTGACCTTAGGAAGCATTTTTTTACCAAGAAGGTGCTTAAACACTGGCACAGGTTTCCTAGGGAGGTGGTTGATGCCCAAGCCTGGGGCTACTGTGCCAAAGGCACCTGGATCACGGCTGGAGGTGGGGTTTGTGAGCTGGAGTAGAAACTCTCCAGCAGAGCAGTTTTTGGGGCTCAAAGTTCCCGGGAACTGAGCCCAGAACTCCGTTGTCCTTCCTCTGCACCCCAGCAGTGCCTGTGGGTGGCACTTCCCTCCCAAACGCTGAGCCTGCCACCCAAGCAGAGGCACAAGGAGCTGATGCAGACGAATTTCCCCATCACGAGAGCCTCTCCAGCACGGAGAGGAAGCTCTCCAGAGAGCTGCCAGGCTGAGTTATGCAGTGGCACTTCACTCCCACATCATCAGAGCCCTCACTGCCGGGGCTGCACGCACAGGACGGATTCTCCTTGTGCACCGACGCTCAGGCCAGGGCAGCCTGGGGACCTCGGCACAGGGAGGAGGCACAACATGAAAAGTGCACATTTGGGATAACCTCACTAGCCATTGCTCCTCGAGCTTCTAATGGGGTGTGAAATGCCATCAGAAAGCTTTCTGCTTTGATCAAAATATTCCCTATTTCGGCAGTAATTCAGGAGTTGGCACCGGGGCCTGCTGCAAAGTGTCGGCTTGCATACGGTCTGGCAGGAGTGGGAAAACATGTGGGGAATTGTGAATGTACTGCCTTCCAGAGCAGTGGTTTCTGAATTTACTGCCTTCCAGAGCAGTGTTTTCCAACAGCCCTGCTACACACTCAGACCCAGCACTCTGAGGCCATCGTGCAATAGAGAAGGAGCTCATCCGTGCAGGAAATTAATCAGCACAGAAATGCTGGGTGTCAGCAGTGCCATTATGAGCCTCTAACACAGGGCATTGTTCTTCACCAGAGAACAGGCACTGGAAAAGAACCTACCCATTTCTTTTGCCTCCCAACCCATCTTGACACTCCAGAGAGGATCCAAAACATGTATCAGACATGCTGGCACGGGCACCTGAATGAGATGTTAAGCCAGGATTAACAATCAATTTTCTTCTATCAATACACAGAAAAGTGGAGCTCTCTGACCAGCTGGATAAAGAAACACAAAGGTTTAAGAGGAATTTCCTACACTGAGGGGGAAAAAGCAGCCTCTGTATTAGGATAATCAATCCATCATTATTTAAGGATATCATTAATTAGCTCAGCCTGGACTCTGGCCTTTGCTTCTCCTATTCATTCCAAGACCGTGAAGAAAAAACAACTCCTTCTGGACACAGGATTTATATTCTGCAGGGACTTCCATGGGTACCAGGCAAAGAGGGATTATCAATTTCTATCCCTCGGAGAATCGTCCATGGAAACCCAGTGCCGATCCCTCAGCAAGAGCTTGGATCCAAACCCAAATCCCTCTGAAGTTTGTCACCTAACTAAGTCACACTTACCTTCAGAACAAAAATCATATTACTTTTAATTGTTCAAAAACTATAGTGAAGTTATGAGGCCTAAAGATTTTTGCAGCCTTTTGGCTCAGCCTGTAACTCCCAGGAAACGTTTCATCATTTCATGGCTTGCATCTACCCCAAAACTCCCCAAGCATTCCCTGAGTCCTGACTTTTACATTTCAATTCCATTCAGGTTGGAAGTGGCACAGGATTAGCTCAGCTCATCAGGAACATCAGTAGCGGGTAGTTCACAAATAATTACATTTTAATGAATTCTAATAATTTGCAAACTGATTTTTATTTTGTCCTTTATTAAGTAGGATGCAAAGTCATGGATTTATTAGCACGAAGAAATGCCTTATCTTGCCACAAGAGCAAATAATCCATTTTGGGGTTAAATTTGTATTTTTTGAGGGGTCAAAAGAATTTTTAAGTACAGACAGATCTTGTACTTTTCAACTTCCCAGTTTCACAGTAAACACAAGATGAGAAAAAATACACCACATCGAGATGTCTGTGCTAAGATCATAAGGCAGAGATTGAATTTGGGGCTTACTCATTTTTTTCATGTTCCTCAGAGGAGTAAAATCAGCTCAGAAGAACATGGGAGAAATATAATCTTTGGATCACTGCTTTCATTTTCCTCTAAAGATTTAGGGAGGGGGTTTCCTGGGATTTTATATTTCTGCTGCAGACTCCGTGAAGCCAGACCAGAACGGCCAAGTGTCAGTGGGATTGGGAGAGGCAGAAACAGGATTGTGTCAAAAGAGTGCAGGATTCTCAGCCTGCAGTTTAGACCTGCAACTGAGGTGTTTAAATCCTCAGTCTGATAAAGTCAAATGGCAAGCAGGGCATTGCCTTAGGGAGAAATATCTCCAGTGCCACTGTGTCCCTTGGCTTCCTAAACTGGGCACCAAAGCTGGTTCCCAAAGTGCACTCCTGTGGATATTCCAGCTGCCCAGGGCAGCAGTCACGGCACAGTTCTCTGTGCTAACCTGCACCGTGTGAAAGGGAGGCTGCAGAAGGGAGTGGTACCTACAGAAGGATCACGTTTGCACTCCTGCCTTGCAGCTCGGGCGGGTCAGAAGTGTTCCGTGGCAGATGTTTCCAGTGAGATGCAGCACTGTCCTCAAATCCCAGCCTGGCACTGGACAATCATCAAATCAGAGAATATTCGGAGCTGGAAGGGCCCCACAAGGATCATTGATCCAGCTCCACAGACACCCCAGCAATCCCACGCTGTGCATCCCTGAGAAAATTTGTCCACACAAATTTTCCCTGAATCAATGATGTTAAGAAAACAAAGAGACGCTTCCTGTGTCTTCAGGTACCTTAATACACTGATTTTCTTGTCTTTGTAAGCATGCACAGCAGTATTGAAGAAAAGCCTGATTTCTCAGAAGGGATCTTTCTCACGTTAGGTACTCATCTATACAATTATTTTCTGGATTCAGCTTTTCCTCCCAGTTGTTCACCAGCTCCAAACTGATGACTACAAAATGAGAGGTGTTTTCTACTGAAAGATGTTTTCTACTGCACAACAGAAAATCTCCTTGGAGAAACGCTTTGCTCCACCATGAGAGGGGCATGAGCCTGGTGAGCCTTGTGTTTGTGCCCCAGCTCTGTTCCTCTCCGTGTCCCTGCTCTGTGGGGCCACTGGGACAGAGGACAGTCGGATCTGGCTTTGCAGAGGCTGCCATGCAGGGCAGGGCAGGGCAGAAGGCCTCTCTGCTGCTCTGGCAGGGAAAGGACATTTATTATGTCAAGCAGTCAGTGCAGTGCTCAGGACTTTGTTCAGTGGCACTTGGGAGCAGCAAGCTGAGCAGGGAGGGGTGGATCTGTGCCAGGGATTATACAGGAGGAAGTGAAATCCATCAAAACCAGGAAAACAATCCCATTTTGGCAAAGAAGAGCCAGTGCAGTGCAAGTGCCATGTTGGGCAAGGTGGAGGAAAAAAAACCCAGGAAGGGGAAAGCACAAAAGTGAATTTGGGAAGAGGATATTAATTCTTGCTCTAAGCAGCACATCTGACTCTCACACAGAGGATGGTGCTACAGAGGTCAGGGAGCACTGTCTAAAAGGCAGAAATAACACAAAAAAGCTCCTGACTATCCCAAATGAAAGTTAATTCCTTGAAATAGATGGCCCCTTTGGGAAGAGCTGGGCACACATCACAGGATATGTCAGCGATGCCATTGCCCCGTGGCTGGTTAAGAAAGCTGCCAGTTTAACAAGAATTTGTGCCTGAGGAAAAGCAAACACCAGGAAGATGTGGCCAGAGTTATTCTATGGTTCTCCAAGAAGAAGTCCAAGCTGTGCCAGTCCCCACCTTGTCCCCGGCCCAGAGCACTGAGTGCCACCTCCAGGCCTTCCTGGAGGAAGGCACCTCCAGGGATGGGGACTCCAAACCTCCCTGGGCAGCCTTTCCACAAAAAAATTTTTCCTCAAAATTATTTTAAATGAAATTATTCCGCCAGATTCCTTCATTGCTTTGCTTAGACAGCACTTCCAATGGACTCTTCCCACCTCTCCAAGGACTGGCAGAGGAACCCCAGGAGCAGCCAACATCCCTGCAGGATCCAGGACATCTGAGAGCACACAGTTTATCTCTCCCAAATGTGAACAGCTCTGCAAACCCACCATGTGACCAGACTCCCTCTCCTCTGGCCTTCAGCACACCCAAAAGCAGAAGCAAAAACATTCTTGTGCCAGAAGCTGATTTTTCCCCCCTGCTGAGTCCTGCCTGGGGCTTGCTTGGAGAGAAGTGCCCAATTTGCTGCGTGTCTGAAGAGAAGCTGCATCCCTTCTGAAAAAGCCACTGTGTGTATCCACAAGGCAACAAGGAAAACTAAATAAACACAGGAAAGAGCAAACCACTTAATTTTTGCTTAAGCACCACATCCGCTTAGAGATGTCTGGATGGGAATCAAAGCACAAAATGCAATTTGAAGTAATTTTTCAGTGTTCAAGCTATTAAGTCAAATCCATACTTACAACAAAAACCTCTTCAGAGAATTAAATTTTATTTGCCACTTAAAGTAGCTCTCCGCCTGGACAGGCACTGGTTCATATTTCTTAGGAGAGCAGCAGAAAAAAATCACTGCAATTCCACAGGGACAACCTGCAGTCACCAGTTTTCCAGCAGGGTTGCACAGCATTGATCTGGACAAACGAGTCCTGTCAAAGTGGCTTCTTTTTTCCCCACAAACTTCCTTTGTGGTCAGTTTAGCTCCTGAGGCTGATCCAGCCTCTAGGAAATGCCTCACTGGATCGAAGTTGTTCCCATCTGATCAAACTGCAATTTATCCTTCCATTTTCTTTGATTAAGGAATTAGAAAATAGGAGATATTGGGTTAAATGGAAAACAAACCATTCACTATTTATTCCCATGTGAACAAAACATAACAAACTCTGCTTTTAGGAGATGGACACCCCCACAGCAGAATATGCTTATTTATAAAAAAATAAATGTTTGAATGTGAGGATAGCAGACTTAGGTTCATCCCTGAGTACACACACGAGAAGGAACAATGCAGGAGGGGGGACCTGGAGGCAGCTGGGAGAATCCCAGCTTATTGATGGATATTGCCTGATGCCATTTTTCAGGAAAAGCACCGTGTCCCACTGTTCTCACAAATTCGTGGCTCCTGGGGGGGACGTCTCAGAAATGGAGAGCTGAAAGTGGGGCATGGGCGGAGTTTGGGTTGGGATGCCCTTCCTCCTCCCTCCAGTCCCATGGGCAGGGAGCACAGTGACCAAGTGACCTGCCACACTCTGCTCTCTGCTCCACACACATTTATTTATGAAGAACTATTAAAAATTTAAATTCTAAAAAGTGATATTTCAGTGCTTAAAAATACGTCAGGTGGTGCTGAGCCATCCAGTGCAGGGTCTATGAGGATGGATATTCTCTAGAGGCTCACTAGGTAATTTATTTGCCTGTTTGGGTTTTTTATCCATTTATTTAGCCAATTTTTTTCCTCTCTGTATAGACAGGCTTGGGGGGGAAATGTGTTTGCACAGTGCAAAAGCACTGATGGTGAGCTTCTGTTGAGTTTCCCCACGATGCTCTCCTTCATACAACAAACAGCTCCAGCCCATTTCCCAAACCTGAATGACTGACACCTCAAAAAACCCCACAGAACAGAGTAAAAACAAAGCTTAGAAGAAAAAAAAAATAAATAAAAGGAAGCCAAAAAGAGCTTTATAGCTCATAGGATTGAGATATATAAATAGGGGTTTAATCTTCTAGGCATGAATAAAACTTCAAATTCTTCAGTTTCTGTGTGGCTGAACCACAGGGAGCAGCAAACAGCTGCCTGGGAAAAACTTCTGGGGAAAAACCACCCCAGCATTAACATTTCACTGCATTTCCAATATGGGAAAGTTCCCAGCCCATTTCTGCACTTATTTTAGGAAACACATAAAGCAAAGAGGAACAAAGTGGCCAAACCAGCATCTTACACTGTGACAAGGGAAAGAAGAAAAGGGCAAAGGAGGATTTTTTTAGAATGCCCTAAACCTGACCCCCTCCGGAAAGCCCCATGAGCCAGGGGCATAAAGGAAGGCAAACAGCCTGGTTTGTGTTCTCCCTTGTGCTCCCTGTAGGAACAGCCTGCAGGAGAAATCGTTGGGAAGCTCAAAAATCCACCCTGCTGCAGCTGCCCTGACGTGGGGCTAGCTCCCAAACAGGGCACGAGCAATCTCCTAAATTCACCTTAAAGAAAGGAAAGCTGGGTTGGATGTGGAACCTGCTCCCTGGCCCGCTGTCCTTGAGCCTATCAAGTGAGCCAGGGAATCAAAAATGAAAATACACAGCGTGTCTTCTGTCTCTTTAAGCCCTCATGTACCTCCTCCTAAGCGGGACAGAAACTTCTAAGAAATCAGAACGAACCATTGGACAAATGAACTGTTGGGCCCGGGCAGTGAAGGGTTATTTCTGTGTTCAGTAAAGGCTTATTTCTGTGTCCAGTAAAGGGCTATTTCTGTGTCCAGTAAAGGCTTATTTCTGTATCCAGTAAAGGCTTATTTCTATTTCCAGTAAAGGGCTGTTTCTGTGTCCAGTATAATAAAGGGTTATTTCTGTTTCCACTAGGTATAAATGTAGCACCTCCCCAGAGTTTCCTCCCTAACTACCCTGTGCTGGCATGGGTCAAGGCCACCCAGTGCTACAAGCATCTCTATGTCTATTGATTTGCAATCTTTAGATCATTAAGGGATAGAAACCCGATGCTGTTGGATTTCACTGCGGTTTTGGGTTGCATTTCACATTTGCTCCTTTGGGAGGAGTGTGCTTGGCCAGCACCTGGCTCAGCAGATATCCTGTCAGGGCTTGTTCACACAGATATGAAGCATCTTTATCAGCATCCTGGGCGGGGGAATGAAAGCAGGCACTGGAGTGGAGCCAGGGAAGGGCTCCCGTGACACAGCACGGCAGCCTGGGCTGCTCTGCAGTGGTTCACTGACGCTGCTTTGGTCGCAGCTCCGTGTGCTCACCCAAGCAAGTGTGTCCTTACAGCCCTCTGGGGACTGGCACAGGGACATCTGGGATGTTTCCCAGTTCCCAGAGGGCACAAAGAACAGAGCTTTCAGGGAAGGGAAAGGCAAGGGAAGTAAATTTTGTGATTTTACCACATATGGTTTAGTGCTGGGCTGGGCGGTGCTGGGTTAGGGTTTGAACACGATTCTTTCAGAGGTCTTCTCCGAAGTGAATGGTGCTGTGACTCCTTGGCACACAGAAAGGAGCCTGGGCTCCTCACTGAGGCTGCAAAATGCACTTTAAAATACCTAATCCTTTGGGAGAAGGTCCATAATCGACTGTCATGATCCTTCAGTGTAAATTCCTCCTGTTACTACCCCTCTTCCCCAAAAAACCCCACAAGAACAAATCCAAGTATTGCTTCCTGACATGGTAGTCAGGATTTAAAGGACCGCTCTTCTTTTTATGTAAAAAATGGATTCTCAGCAGCTCTGCAGTGGCCAGAATTAGTGCATGGGCATGAAAAGCAAAGGGATTGGTAAATATTAATATAGCTGGATAGGCCTGGACAAGCACAAAGTCCCTGGGTCTTTTTACATGGGTGCATAAATACCTATTACAGCATTATCTGAGGACTAACCCAGTGAGCAAGAGCCCAAATTCCCTTTCTCATAAAATGACCAAACCCCTTCAGAACAGGAAAATGGAGAGACCTCCAGAAAGCAGAATGTTGAATGAAAGGCAGGAGGTTGTTTTCAAGGGAAACCTTGTCTGGCAGATGGGACAGCCCCCTTGGAGAAGAGGGAACTTTGTGTGGGATGCAAGGCATGGTGATGTCCCTGATGTCCTGATTTACACATGGAAAATCAGCACTTCCTTTATCTTGGGGTGTGACCTCTGAGTGCTGTGTCTAAAAATCCAGAAAGCCACAGCAGAGACCTCACCTCAGCAGGGCACTCAGGAAAAGGGGATTTTTAGGAGATCAGGAGATGCTGTTCCCCTCGAGGCATCCTTTCCTGGCAAAGGGAAGGGAGACAGCACAACCAAAAGCACAGATGCACACCCCTGTTGTAAAGTATTTGAACCGTGATAGTGTGCCCCACACAAACCATTTTTGGGTAGTTTTACCAGAGCCCTCAGAGTGGGACCAGGCTGGAATTACCCTCACTGGCTTCACTTGGCCTTTCCACCTTCAGCTGCAGCACATCAGCCCCAAGAGGGGTTTCAGCTCCAGTCTGAAGGTTCAGGGGGAGAGGTGGGACAGGTTTATTTCTGCTCCCTGGCCTTTGCTCTCTTGTTGTTTGGATTTCCTGGATTAACTTGGCTGCAGAGCACTGGATGGGTTTTGTTGCTGCCATCATCTCGATGCTGCTTGCCTGCATCAGGAGCCCCACCTGTTAGAGCCCTCAGGAATTCATCAAGGACTGAAAGGTAAACTGTGCTGAACTGGGAAAGAATTGGGAAAGGAGAGGCTGAAAAACTAAATACCAAGGCAGCAAGGAACAGATAAAAGGGACTGTGCTGCACTGCATTAAAACCAATCCTATTATCAGAAAAGTGTGTGTGGAGCTCATGGACAGAACAGAGAAACCAATCCAGCACTGTGAGGTCTCGTGCACAGCAGTTGCAAAATGTGTATGGACTGTGTTATGTGAAGGTTGTAAAATGTATAGGTAGAGCAGTCTGTAATAGTAGGTGCAGTGTGTAAGTAGGTACAATGTGTAAGTAAGCAAGGTGTATAAGTAGTATGTTATGTATAGGTAGGTAAAATGTCTCAGTAAGTAAAGTGTGTAAGTACTGTGGTATGTGGAAGCTGTAAAAAGTACAAGTAAGTAAGAAAATGTGTAAGTAGAGTGATACAAGCAAGTGAAATGTATGAGTAGGTAGAATGGATCAGTAAGTAAGGTGTGTAAGTAGGGTATGATGTCAAAGTTGTGAGGTGTGTGAGCACAGAGGTGTTTTAAACAGTAAGACACTTCTGCATGATCAGATTGATTTGTGGGTCAGAAGTCGTGAGTTCCTGCACACCCCAAGCTGTGAAATTCCTGCTGCTGTTGCTTAACCTTGGAAACCTCCTTCAGGACCAAAAAATTCCCATTAGGATGCCTCCAGGAGGAAAAGCAACCACCCTCTGTTCTCTTAGCTGGTTCTTTCCTTCCCTCTCATCAGAGAAGCATCTTATTTAACCACAACTAAAATTTGGGACTGAGTTAGTGCTGAGGGGAATCAGGCTCCCAACCTTTGGGGATGGAGGAGCCAACAGATGGAACAGAGCAGAGAAAACGGGATGCAGATACAGAGAATAGCAAGAGGGATACAGGCAGAAGATTATCCTCTCCAGTTGATCCTTTTCATTTGTGTGGGCACAGGCAGATGCTCAGAGAAATGGGAAAGCACCAAATTTGAGAGGGATAAAAGAAAATGCAGTCTGATACAAGGGATAATTAACTCGGGGAATGTGTGGCTGCAAGGTGATCCTGAGAGCTGAGGGTTCAGGGGGATTCAGGAAAAGAGGAGGCTCGGGGAGTGTGAGAACAGCTCTGATTACATCAGATGAGATTAAATGCAGAATTCGTGCTCGTGTGTAATGGGCGAAGCACCGGAGAGTGAGGAGCTAGGAATGAGCTTTCTTGAGGGATATCTTTCCATAATACTCCATTACAGGGTTTCTAATTTCAGCCTTTCAAACCTCTAAGACTGAACACTGTTTGACATTGAAAACTGAAATGAAAAAGCTCCAGAGGATGCTTGTATTGTAATTCCTCTGATTTATGTAACCATTTCTGGGAAGTGCCTGTTCTCTGAAAACAAACTGCCTGAGCGTGGAGGTAAAACTGCATTTCAGTATGTACCTGGGTAAAATGAACCTTCTGTTTCTGAGCCACTGGCAGCAGTGAGGCTGATCTGTGCCCTGGGGCCCATCTGCAGCCCCTCGGCCGGGGTCTGTGACCTCCCAGGAGGAGGAGTCCCCGTTAAACCCCGTGTTCATTCACCCTGACAGGCTGTAAATCACTCCCAGGAAGGTGGGACACCTCTCAATAACTGCCCAAACCACCTTTCATTTCACATCTGTGTCTCCAGTGCCGTCCTGCTCCCAGGTTTGTGCTCAGGGGGCAGGAGTCTCTGGCTGCAGCAGGCACGGGATGTGCCTGGCACTTCACTGTGTGCTGGATAAATATTTGTGGCTGGGCAGAAATAACCCAGCAGATTCCAGCTCGGAGGGGAAGCCCATTTGCTGTGATTTATCCACTTGCTGCAGAGGATAAACACTGATGCCATCGTGATTGCCCCTTGTAAAGATCCTGTCAGCTGCAGCAACCTGGCTGTGCCAACTGTTGTGGCTGCTGCTCGGCAGTGAGGCCCTGCAAGGTGACTGTGAAGGGACAGCCTGGCAGCAGCACCCGGAGCTGCCCTGCCTGGGCACTGCCACCCACCTCAGTTTTTAACCCTTCCAAGGACAGGAAACTCCCTGTCCTCCTCACAGTTTGGTCGTGGCTTTGTCTCACCCTGGCAGGAAACACTGAACGTCTTTGGGTCTTAATTCAAAGGTATCCCTGAAAGGGAAATGGAGAAATCCTTTATTTCCCATCAGCAGCAAATCCATTCTGGTACTGCCTTGGTGGTTTTCTGAGCACATCCCCGTGATTTGCTGCATGTCTGAGCTCCCACTGCAGTGTTCTCTCAGGTTTGGGGCACAGCACGGTGTGCCAGGATAAGAGAAGAGCGTTTGAGAATTTCCTGACACTTCTTGCACTAAACCCCACACCCTGCAATCTCTGAAGCATGTTGCATGCTGGAAAGCAATGGAGTTTCACTGGAAACCGGGCACAAACACAGTCCCACGTACTTAAGATTATCATCAACCTGCCAATTCCCTCTTATCTGAGACTTCTTTCATTCTGCTTCCTTCCCTTTATCCTCTTTGTGTGCCGGTGCTTGAGCTCCTGATGACAGGAGATCGCAAGCCTGCAGCTCAGAGCTCCTGCAGGACTCCAGTCCTGAATCCCAGAAAAGCCAGCACCTCCGGGAGGGGAGAGGGAAGTTCTCTCTTTGCTTTCGTGCTGATCATCCCCAGCACAGCCGTGCAGACCGAGCTGTGGGGAGGATGCAGATCACACTTCTGGAGTAAGAAGCGCCAGTGCGCTCCGGAGCTTCCCGAGGCAGGTTTGCCTCCAAGGAGGAGGGAGCTGAGCCGCTGATGGGTCTGACAGTGCAGAAGCTGCTGTCCAAGCTCTTCCCTTCGCGGTGTGCCCACACTCAGGCTGCAGGGGAGGAAGGGGGTGCGGGTGTGTCTCTGCACGGCTGGAATAGGAGCAGCACCACACCTTAACCCACCGGGAACGAGAATCCCCCAGATGTCATCTTGAGCAAAAGCACAACCTTCGTGTGCTACCTTGGTTCTGAGTGCGCGTCTGCAGAGAGTGCAGCGCGGGCAAACCTGCCTTTTGGCTATTCTAGGTGTAAGCTAATTGGTGGGCAAGGCTCATCCAGACACTTGAAGTCCCTTTTCCAGACAGATTTTCTAGGGAAAAGTATCTGTGTGCATTTAGAGATCGATTCTGGAGGGAAATTGCTTCTTTTTTGTTGTTGTTTTTAATATTCGTTAGGCATGAATACAGAGGGGATTTTCTACTTTGGAGCACACCACTCTGAGCCTTTTTTATTTCACTTTGGCTCTCTCTGAGCAGGAACATGCCAGGCTGCCTGCAGTTTTCCAGCTGGGTCCGGGCTTTGGGAATGGTGGGGGCTGCCCAGTGCCCCCTTTCCCCCACTGCTGCTGCCCTGTGCAGGCTGATGGAGGCTCCCCAGTCTGGCCTCCTCCTCTCCCACTCTCAATGGCATGAGCAGTTGTGCCAGATGATGTTTAAATATGACCCTTTTAATCAGGTTACTCAGTGTAATACAAGCAAAATGATGATGAGATGGATGCCGTCAGTGCACTCCCTATTTTTATCTCCATTGATTCTCCTGTGTCTCTCATGAATCACCCTGCTGAAGATGTGACAGGTTTATGTCAGCCACAACAGGGCTGTAACAATATTAGCTCCAGCACAAATTCAGCATGACACCAGGATTGTGCCTCACTTGACCCTGTTTGATAAATCCGTGTACAGAATGAGCAGCTCTGTGCTGGGCTGCACAGAGCAGGGGCAGGTTCAGTTCTAAGGCATTTTTCTATATAAAGAAAGGCTTGTGCTTTTACTGCTCACTGCCCTGGCTCCAGGCAGGGGATTGTATGTAAATAATAATGTTATTTCTAGAGACTGTGGCTAAAAGACATCCCAGCTCTTCAGTTCCAGCCTCTTCGTTCCATCCTAGCTGGAATAACTCACGCCTAACAGCACTGGTTCTTACTACAACCCAGGGGATCCTGGCATCCTTTCCCTGCTCCCCTGTGCTGAGAACAGGCAAGGCAGAGAAGGAAACCTTTGCAGGAGAGGGAGACTTTGGCAAAATCAGCAGCTGGAGATTAAAAAAAAAAATAGGAGGAGGCCTTTTCCTGCTGATTTCCTCAAACTAAGGGAATACAGAACCTTCATTTGCAGTTTGGATGAGCTGCAGTAAATTGCCCAACTGTTCTCTTCTGCCAGAATAATGCACTTGCCAGAAGCTCATCACTATAAACTGCTGCAGCTCCACTGACTCTGGCACAGGCAGAGCTAAAGGAGCCTTTGGGTCATTTGTTCTTTTTTTTTTTTTTCTGAGAAAAAGTGTTCTGCCACTTAAGACAAAGGGCAGGGAGCCAGAATAGATGATTTTGTACCCAATTTTCTCACAGATTTTCTGTAAGAACTCACAGATAAGAGCAAGGGCTGGGATTTCAAAGAAGTTTTGCAGTTTAATTTACTAAATTTAAAGCTCCTGTCACTGAAATTTCCTGGAGAAGATGGCTGTGAATTCACTGGGCTCTACCTGTGGCCAATGAGCTGTATAACAAAGCCACTCCATGGGACAAGGACGGAGTTTTGACTCTTTGAAAGCCTGTGCCCCCCTTCTTCAGCCCTGCCAACACTAGGAAGTGATTTTAAATATGAGGCATGAGCTTGTCAGCACCACTTTGTGTAGCAGGACTTGAGCCTCATTCTAAGAATTGCCATAAAATACGCTCTTGGTGTTGCAAGCAGATGAGTGCAAACATAAAACTCTGGAATTTTAGCATTAATTAAAGCTCCCCAGCAAAGTTTGCTCCGCATCCCCTAAATTTCCTTACTTAAATTATTTAAACCCCTCAGTTCTCACTGTGCAGATGCGCTGTCAGCTGGTGCCACAGAGCAGCTCAGCCTCAGCTAAAAGCTTCGCACTCTTCTTATTAGGAGTTGCTAAGAGTCATCAATTCCAATCAATGTGCCATGGAAGTAACAGCTCTCAATTTTTCCTAGTTGTGGAGGGGTACTCGGCCTCCCCAGTGCTCCCTCACTCCCCGTCCTCTCCAGGACTCAAGGACAAATCCTGGATGGAGAAGCTGGGTCAGAGTTAAGACTGGGACATGGTTCAACAGCTGCTGCCGTGGGCAAAGCAGACTCAGCTTTTTGAGGTTTTATCCAATGAAAATAGATTGGGACAGTGAGAAACAAAGACAAGTCAAAGCACCAGCTTTCCCCAGGCTCAGCTTCACACCTCCAGCCCCACCTCCCCTGCCCGAGCAGCACCGAGGTGATGGGGAATGAGGTCCGGGGCAGCTCCTCTCTGCCACCCCCTTCTCCTCCCCCTTTGTCCCTGCTGCAGTGTGGGGCCTCTCCCTGGGCTGCAGCCTTCCAGGGACAGGGCTGGGAACAAGCACACTGCCCAGGGAGAAGTTTCCCCTGATTGCTGACAGTGCAGGGTAACAATTTACTGCTCACAGAAACACTCAGCAACAGAGTCCTGCAGAGATTCCTGCAGCAACTCCCTGAAATAATCCCCTCTGTGCAGAGTGAAAAAGGTGGGATCTCCTCACCTTCCTCAAGGACGTGTAGAAATCAATTAGCACACGAGTCATCCTAAAAGAGCAGCTGTCACATCAGCCGGGGGGAGTTCAAAGAAAGGCTGAAGAGGGAAAGCGAGAATTGTTCCTTCTTGTTACCTCGTTACCTCGCCCTGCCAACTATTTCAGTACATCCTGGAAAACTGGGTGAACTTTTGCCTGTGGAACAGTCTGATTCCCTTCCCAGTAATCTGCTCAAACACGGGAACACTGCCCCTGGCAGCAGGAGCCAGAGGGCAGGGAGCCCACAGCCATCTCCTCGGTGCAGAGCGTTTCCTCTCTGCCCCTGCCCTGTGCTCACCCCGGTGCTGCCCCTTCCCGGAGGCCCTCCAGATGCACAACCTGGCAAGGACGAGCTGCTCTCGAGCCAGCCACCCAGGGAACGCTGCCTGCAGCAGTGCCAGCTGTGCCAGGGGTCACCTCTGCTTCCCCTTCCTTGCTACTGCTCCTCAGTTCCCTATTCCTGAGAGAAGGGAAGCCCAGCGAGGAAAAATGATCCTGTGACTGCCCTGTGGAGCTCATGAGGACCCCACAGACAGTCATGGAATCCCGGAATGGTTTGGGTGGGAAGGGACATTAAAGCTCGTCCCATCCCACCCCCTGCCATGGGCAGGACACCTTCCACTGTCCCAATGTCCAGCCTGGCCTTGGACACTGCCAGGGATCCAGGGGCAGCCACAGCTGCTCTGGGCACCCTGTGCCAGGGCCTCACCTCCCTCACAGCCAGGAATTCCTTCCCCATCTCCCATCTAAACCTGCTCTCTGGCAGTGGGAAGCCATTCCCCCTTGTTCTGTCCCTCCAGACTCTTTTCCAAAGTCCCTCTCCATCTTTCTTGTGGGCTCCCTTCAGGTACTGAAAGGACACAGTTAGGTCATCCCACAGTCTTGTTTCCAGGCTGAACAATCCCAATTCCCTCAGCCTTTCCTCCAGCAGAGCTGCTCCATCCCTCTGATCATCCTGGTGCCTCCTCTGGGCTCTCTGCAGCAGCTCCACGTCCTGCCTGTGCTGGGCCCCAGGGGTGGGGCAGCTCTGCAGGGGGGTCTGCGGTGGGTGGCAGAGGTGTCCATGGGGAGCCCTTCCCACCCCGTGAGCACCCTCTGGCCCCAGGATGTGCCCACCCCAGGAATCGTGCTGCCATTTTCGGCCAGCAGTGTTTGGGGCTGCTGTGCAGGCACCCACGGGAGAGCTGCAGCAAGCAGTGGTTTAGCTAAAATCCCCGTGCCCCACAGACGTCGGGCGCTGCAGGGGAAGGGCTGCACATGGGAGAGGATACATTGCCCCAGCTGCTTTTCCTTCAGGACAGCTGGGGTTTCAGGATGGCAGCAGAAGGATTGCAGCTCCCCAGTGCACTCACTGTTCAGGGCACATCCCACCCTCACTCCATCTGCAGATGCCTTTAACGTCAGGACACGGCTCAGCCAGGGGCCGTGGTCCCCAGGGAGCTGCCAGGGCTCTGATGGGAAAGGGAGAGGCTTGGGCAGCAGAGCGAGAGCCAGCCATGCCAGGGCACGCCAGGCTCTTCATTTCAGAGAGAAAAATCTCCATTCTTTGGAAAACACTGCTCAAAAATTTAATCTTCATTCAGCTCAATGGGGCAGCCTCATAATTTACAGCGGCAGATAAAGCTGGGAGATGTAATGTGAAATATCTGAAGCGGCTCTCCCCGTGATTTAAAATGCACCTTGGGCAGCAGAGCCTGAACTCCCCTCGGCGTGTGTTTCTGGCAGATAAGTAAACAATTGGGAACTTTCCGAGATAGTCGCAGCCGGGGAGGCAGGAGCTCCCATTAAACTGCAGCTGCAGTGCCCCACTGATAAGGTTTTGGGGTGGTTTGGCACAGCTCAAAGGAAGCGGCGCTGGAAGAATAAAAAGCTTTTTGTGTACAAGTTGTTGGATCGGAGATAGCAAGAAGAAAGACATCACTTTTACAGGAGAACTCTGAAAGTGGCCTCAGTGGCAGGGGTGAGCCTCAGACACAGGGCAGGTGCCAGGGCAGCTGAGCAGCCCCACGCTGGGAGAGCAGGGGCAGCAGGGACACAGGGGCCAGGCTGGGGAGCTCAGAGCACACTGCTGGTTGTGTTCTACGCAGGGACAGAGAGTTGCACTTAAAGTCTTTAATAAACAAATAAGATGGGAAGGTGAAAGCCCAGAGGATGGAAAACACCACACCAATGTTGACTGAGCAACCCCAAAATCCCGCTTGTGTTAGCCAACTCCACAAGATTTCTGCCTCCTTCACTGCAGCCCTTTCGTGTGGCATTTTGCACTTCATATTGGTAAGCACAGGCAAATACACTGGGGGGGTTAGTGTCCTGTTAGGCCATTTTGCTGGGAGTCACAGAACACGCTGAGCTGGAAGGGATCCATCGGGATCATCCAGTCCAGCTCCTGCCCTTGCACCGGACACCCCAGGAACCCCACCCTGTGCCTGGCTGTCCGAACACTTCTTGCATTCAGACAGGCTTGGAGCTGTTTGGCACAAGCCCAGTTTATCCCACTAAATGCATTTGAACAATCCTGAGTGAAAACAGCCCAGCAGTGACTCCACATCCTTCTTGTGCCCTGTGCTCATTCCTCTCCCGTTCCCACAGGCTGTTACGGATCACCTCTTTCATTTTTAAGTCATTTCCTATGCTCTTTCTGAATTCTAAGATGAGTCAAAGCAACCAAACTGAAAATGTTTTGGTCAGAAATTGTAATTTTGTCTCCAAATTGCGCGGAGGAATTCTGAGGTGGCTCACTCATGGTGTGCTTAACAGTTCTTGGTGCATGATTGCTCCATGATTTTCTGTGGCCAGCCACGCTGCGATCCACGTGGGACTGCTGAAGTTATTCATGGTGCATTTCGAGTCCCAGCCCTGATGTGGCAGTGGCTGACAGACCTGGAAAAGTGTAGGACAGCTCCAAAACCTGACCTAACTCCCAAGCAGCCTCCCGTGTGATGGTGACACGATCAAAGGGAGTTTTACAGGTGTCGGGCGGTTGCTGCAGCAACCTGGCTGCTCTGACTGCTGATAGGCACAGCTCTGCCTGATCCCGGCTCAGATGGCTCCGATTAATCCCCTGGGACTGTGCCAGGGAGGTCGGGATTCATTTGCAGTTCCTCGAAAATGAAGTGACTGTTCCATGGAAACTACTCCTGAAATTCCTGCCGTTCCCCCTCCCTCATGTGTAACCTTTGTGGGAATGGCTGGGCTGGCACAGGGCCCCAGGAGGGTCAGGAGAAAGCTCTTTGTGTCACAGCAAGGACTTCTAAAATGGATTTGGCTTTTATTGTATTTTTTCCTGAGTGTGGGCACGGAAAAGGTTATTTTGGGAAAGCAGGAGCTGCGTTTTTGGGGGCTGTGTTCCCTCTAGCTGTTCACATGTCAGTGCATCCCATTTCCAGTTCTCCAGATCTTCGCTGGGCCGGGAGGGAAGCAGTGAAAGCCAAGGGCTGTGAGCACCGAGCTGTGCCTGTCCCAAGGCCAGAGTTAATCCCAGCCAGCCTGGCTGGATGATTGTGTAAGGACACGTGCAGCTTTGATGGAGACTTCAGGAGTCTGGAGGCACATCCCACATCCCTGCACGCGGCTCAGGTGCTCCAAAAGCCTCTGCTCGGAGCCTGCTGGGAGCAGAAGAGGGAAACGCTGTGCTGGAACAGACATGGTGTAAGAGAACAAGTCAGGGCCATTCTGTGTTTGCCAGCGAGCGACAGAGCAGGAAAATCCTTCATCACCTTCCCAAAGTGCCCAGTGCCCTCCTGAAAGGGCATAAAGAACAGAATGCTGCTGCTGTGTCCAAAACGTGTGTAACTACAGAGGGCCTGTGGGCCGTAGTGCACCAGTCTGTGGGAGTGCCAAAATGGGGAAAAAATTTGTATTGTAAGGCCCTAAAAGCACCAGTTTCCAGGGATTTGTCTCCTAATTATACGACCCAAGAGTATAAGGTCTAGAAGTTGTTCTTCTCAGTACTGCCTTGCAGAATCACACTAGACCTGACTTTTCTGATCCAGAACCCCCTGGCAGGACTCTGCTCCTTCCCTCTCCCCAGGGCAGGAGGACAATAGACTTGTACCTTCAAACAGTTCTCCTCCTTTTCTTACAGCTGCCTGATGTTGTCCTTCTGAAATAGATCTGTTTTCCCCCAAACCCTCCGATCCCCAGCACACAGGGATGTCTGTCCCTGCTTATTCTGCCCCAAACACCGGGAACTGAGCAGCCTGTGTTAGTTACAGTGCCCTGAGGGGCTCTGGCTGTGTTTTGCCGTGTTTGAAGCGGTGCTGCTCCACCTGAGAGCCAAAACAGAGCCCAGGAGCGGTGCTGAGGCTCCCAGCCGGGGGCACCTGGACACAGTGGCCATGGAATGTCTCACTGCCCCTCTCTGGGGAGTTCTGCAGCTTGCTTCCCCAAGCTCTGCATTTCTGGGGGTGCCTCTGCACTCTGACTGTCACTTCCACCCACCCGGCCTCCAGCAGGACCTCAGTGGCACCCAGCAGGGTGGGAGGGAGCTGCTCCTGGACCCCAGCCAGAATCAGTGTGCTGCAAACAGAATGTGCCTTGAAATAGGCCAAGTTTGGGTGTGCAGAGCCGGGGACGGGACGTGGGAACAATCTCAGTGCTAAAGGAATTTATATCTCTCCTCTTTTAAACTTGTGCAGCCTGAAAGCTCAAAGGGAAAAAAACCCAAACCCAACAACAACCCAACTAGGAGGTGTGATTGCAAAAAGCCTGAAGGACCCAGAAAAGAAGCTCAAACCCTGAGCCTTTGACACCTCCTTCTGCCTCTTTGGCCACAGAACTGATTCACATTTCCCACTGTTTGTGCCACCCTAATTTAGCGTCTCGGTACAGGTGAAGCTGTAAAGATAGGTAAAGGAATCTTCTGCACTGTCAGAGGAAAAAGAGGAGAGGGAGAGGGAGAGGGAGAGGAGGAGTTTAACAGCCCTGTCAGATACTCACCCCTGCAGCTGAAGTGAAAACAATGCCAATGTGGAATAATGAAGCTGTTTGGATTTGGAATTTTGATTTTGCCCTGAGAATGCAAATTCATCATTTGAGAGCTCATCATTTCCTGGAAAATACCCTATAACCTTCAGCAGGGAGAGAAAGGGAAGGGTAATAGCCCTCCAACTGCAAAGCTTGCCCAAGATCATAAACTCATTACTGCAAACTCAAATCTAAAGTCGACCCAAGCTAGGACAGACTGGGCTTGCTGGTCACAGCCCCAAAGCCGTGCAGCAAAACTAATCAGTTCTGGGATGGGATTTTTTTCTTTTGCTGCAGTACAATCTATAGTTTAGTTGGTCAAATCAAGCCTTTCTGAGAAAAGAAGATTAGAGGCAGCTGTTTAAAGTATTGAGGGGGGAGCAGGATTTAAGCTTTATTACTGACCAGGATATACAAAACAGACTGTAATGAAAAACAGTATTGGGATTGTATTTGCAGCCCGAATGGGAAATGTTGAGAGAGGACAGGGCCATATGGAGGAGCTTAGAGCTCCGGCAAGGGCTGCTGCCGAGGGAAATGCCCTCTGAGTCAGGGAAATGGGTGTTGTGGGGAAGCCAGGGGAGTTAGAACAACAATTACCACCCCTGAACACTACAAACAGGCTGCTGGGCAGGAGACCAAACTCTGGAAAATCGCATTTTATTCTGTTTGTCAGGAAGGTTTCTCCTGCCCAAAACACCTGACCAAAATACTCTGCTCCTTGGGTGGAATTTCGGGAATTCCGTTGCTCCAGGACTCCATCCCGGGCTGCCCGAGCAGCTCCGGGTGCTACCTCAGGGAGGCTCACAGGGTGTCCCATTTCCCGGCCCGCCTGGAGCCACGGGGACACCTTGGGACACACCGTGAGTAAGTGAGGGGGAGACAGTGAATTACCCAGCACAGGCACCAGCTCCTTCCCGACAGCCCAGCAACTCCTCACCGAGAGAGCGAGGGGAACTTGCCGCGGTCACCCACAGAGCTCCTGGGAAACGCAGCACTGCCACACTTATATTTCACTTTACTATGCGTTTGTCAGGTTTTTCTCTCCCTCAGCCCTGCCTAAACCACCCCAGCTCTGGTCCAGGCTGGACAAACCCAACCTGCCTTCCTCAGTTTGCACTTTGTGCCCTCAGCACCTTTCCTTTGCTGTTCTCCACCAGCCTTTAGGGACAGGTGCGGGACAGAAGTCGCTCACACCCTTTGGTTTTGTTCACACAGCCCTGGCTGGATGCTGCAAACTCACCCAGCCCCTGCATTATGGAACATTTGAGGACTATCCTGCACCTTTCCAGCCCAAATGTTCCCTGCCCAAGGAGGTGTTTAGGCCGTTCTGACAGGGGAGGCACAAAGCGCTGCTTTTCCGGAGAGTGCAGCTTCCCCAAACCCCGAGCAGCCCTTTCCCCCTCCCCGGCAGCCAGGACATCCTGGCACGGCCACTCACCCAGGCAGCAGGAGTTCCCTTGCTGAGGGGCTGCAAAGCATTTTTCACCAGCCTTTTATAGGGATTTTTAACTCAATTACCCATTTAAAGCTAGCCAAACATTGCCCTGCCTCCCACTTGTACAGTGCTCTCAAATCCAGAGAGGAGGGAGAGGCGTGAAAATCAAATTTTGGATGCTTTGGTAACAATCCTTTAGAAATACTTGCAGCAAAACAGTTTTCCCAGAGTGTAGAATAAGGAAACTTAGGTAAAGTGTATCTCAGTGAATTGATAAACCACTGAGCATTCAGAGTCCAGTGAACAAAATGTATTTAATGTCTCATCATCTGATGAGAAAAATGCAACCCCACTCTCTATAATATCATAAAATGGCATAACTTGTAGATATCTAGTAATAAATACTGCAAATGAACATTTTTCTTGACGTTCAAATACGTTAAGAGACTTTGCAAGAAGGGTTTTTGCCATTTCACATTGATGAAGCTCAGATGTGTGTTAGTGTCATTCCCTTCACAAACAAATAGTTGGCAAAAAGTAGCAGATTTGCAGTGAAATTAATGAGGTTTCTCTCTTTGTGATTCTCGTGAGGGGGAAATGGTAATTTCACACAGGAAAAGAACTCACAGCTTTAGCCCTGCTTGGGGAAATCCAACAGAGATTTTGAAATGTATACTGAAAATTTCAGCTTATTAGAAATTGGTAATTTGTGGGTGAGGTTGACTTGCGTGTGTTTGGTTTAAACCTGATATTTCTCGGTCGGAGATACATGAGAGGGGGCTTGGCCTTGAGGAGAACACAGTTCCCTACATCTGGGAATTTTGCTCGAATAAGGAGTAAATCAGTGCAAAGGACGAACCCTTACATAAGTACTCCATTCACACAAACACAGGCATTACTAAAAACCCTTCTGGTTTCTCTCTCCTCACCTCGAACGATTCCTGCAAACCCTGACACCTGCTCCTCTGTTCGTTGCCAGGAGCTGATCATCTCACAGATAATTCCAAGATTTGTCCAAGCAACTTCCTTCCTCTTCTGAATAACTCCAGTGCTTTGTTTATAACTTGCTGCTGGGTATTCTAACCCAGACTGGAGCTCAGGTGATGACCGTCTGTAAATTCTCCCATTACTCCACTGAATTATACCCCCACAGCCTATTCATAACCTGCAATGGATGTCCAGTGAGGAATGAGAGCTCTGCATCCATCACTAATAAATGGATGATTCTGTTGGTGCTGAGATACCTTTGGAAGCTGTTTCTGCACCTGAGCATCTGCTCCAGTTCATTTCCGTTCTTCCTTGGAGATCATTTATTTCATACAAGTGGTGCGAGTAGGATAGATAAGGACTTGGTGTAAAAACTGAAAATTCCTTAGAATTCAATGAAAACTATTGGGGTCATGAACTTTAAATACACTTTTGTGTAATACAGGCTGGTGGGTAATGTGCAGATAAAGAGAGTATTTCCTTGCACAGCCCCATTAGCTCATGTGTCAAGGGAAAAGCTTTGGAACAGGAGTGGGGAAGAAATACCCAGTAAGACACCAGCATTTTATTTTATTACTGAAACTTAAGACTCTATCTTATCTCTGAATCCATTATTTTTATCCTAATGAGTCAGTTTTACCGGTCACACTGCCATCCCTCATTTTTTTGTTTAGAGAGCTGGAAAAGGAGTCGTTAGTTAGATGCTGGGGAATAACTATAATTCATATCACTCACACGTCCTTTCTCAACTAATTAAACACCAGCAAGACAATCCATTTTTATTACAAGCCAGAAAAAAAAAAATTACTAAAAAGTAAATCTGAAAGCTCCCTGACAGTGGCAAACGCAATTAAGCTCTCAGTGTATGAATTTGGGTGCAAACTGCTGCACCATTGTACGGCAGTGCTTCTCTTCCCTTAATTAACTGAAACACGGGGAAGAGACTCTGATGGCTTAATGGCATTTCCTTCGCTGTCAGAAATGCTTGGGGATGATTTTATGATGTTATCACAAAGAGATTTGGAGGAGTTACTGCCATTACTCCTCTCTGCCACCTCCAAGAGTGACAGATTCCATGAGAAACTTTGCTGCTGTTAACGGATGTGAAGGATTAATATTTTATAGCATCGTTCCTTTATAGGCAGCGTAACCACAGCAATAAGAATACCCTTAATATTTTATGCATTCCCAGCCCCGTGACAGAGCCGGAGCATCGACTCCCCTGCGCATCCCTCTGCATGGGTGTGCCTGAAAGCAGAGCAGTTTGTCGGGTTTGTGGCTCTTTCCATCCTGGCGGAAGTGAGAGAGGGGAGTCAGTGTTGGGGTCCCATCCCCGCGTGCCCCGAGAGAGCAAATCTGACCCAGAAATTCGCCCAGCCCTGCGGGCACCCCACGGAGAGCAGTTTGGGGAAAGCAACGCGGGCAATCGCCCGGGGCCGGGCTGGACACAGCAGACGCAGCAAAGTTCTGCAGGGCACAGGGTGGCGAAGGGGGACCCCAAAGCTCTGCCCGGCTCCCTGCGAGGCTGGAGGCAGCTGCGAAGCCGAGCTCTCATCCTGCACACGGGCATTTCGGCTGAGCTCAAGCCCTTTAAACGCTGGCACGCTCCTCCTTGCTTCGGAGGCTATTCCCCATAACCAGAGTAAGTTAAGGCAACGTTTTGTGCATTTCCAGAGCATCCGGCCGGTGCCCGTGGCTCAGGGATTTGAACACGATTTTCTTCCCCGGGTTTCACTGGCCCTGAATTCCCCCTGTGTTTGTGGGATCACCCAGCTTTGTGCGGTGTGTGCACGGCTCCCCTGCAGGGGTGAGCAGGGAACAGCAAACTTCACCTGAACCCTCCGGGAAAGGCGAGCCCACCCCGAAAGGGGCCAGCGGGGAGCTGACGGCAGGTTCTCCGCTGCGAGGAGCCGAGTGCCCCCGGCTTCGCTCCCCTCAGCCCGCGTTGCCTTTGCCCAGCGCTCCGAAGGGCTGCACCCGTCCTTTACTTAAATGTTCCGGGTCCTTCGCTCTCTGAGCACAAGGAACCTTCCCGTGGTGTTTCAGGAAACGCTGGTGTGGGGGAGCTGAGAGGGGTTAAGGCTTGCCCGGTCAAAAGGCATGGATCTTTAGCTCGGCACCTTGGGGAAGGCGCCTTTGGGAATTGCGGGATGCTCTCCCCGGTGCCGTGAACAGCTTCTTTCCTTTTCTTTTCTTTTTTTTTTTTTTTTTTTTTTTTTTTTTTTTTTGGTTTGTTGGTTTGTTTGTTTGTTTGTTTCCTTTTTTCGCCCCTCATGTTCAGTGTTTGTCAAGCGAAAGAGGGATAGACAAAAACAGCAGCGTGCCAGATCCTGCCTACATCTTTCCCACAGTCTCTCCTAACCCCGAACTCTTCCGATACTTTGTATTCACCGTCGCACTTGACTGACACAAGAAACCCACTGTAGGAAGAGAGGCTTCCTGTGAGCCGAGCCCCGTTTCCATGGTGCGGACTTTTCTACTTAAAAATAAATTCCCGTTTCCCGGAGTTTTCCGCGCAGCCCCGCGGAGCCGCTCCCGCCCGGGGGCAGCGGCAGCAAGCCCGTCCCGCATTCCCCAGCTCCCCTCCGGAACCGCAGCCGCCCTCCGCTCCGAGCCGGGACGCCCCGCAGCCGTCGGCGCGGATTTTACGGTCACCGAACCCTTCCTGCGGCAGTGACAGCCGGCTCCGGGCTCCCTCGCACCGTGCCCCGCGGAGCGCCCGGAGCCGACACCCCGCAGGCTCCGGGGATGCTCCGCCGGGATCCCCGGACCCAACTTCCCCGGCACCGCTCACCGGAGCCAACTTTGGGCAGCGGCCCCGCGGAGCCCCGGCAGCGCAGCGTCCTGAGCATCCCTGAGCATCCCTGAGCATCCCCGAGCATCCCGAGTATCCCTGGGCATCCCTGAGCATCCCCGGGCATCCCTGAGCATCCCCGAGCATCCCTGAGCATCCCGAGTATCCCCGAGCACCACTGAGCATCCCCGAGCACTCCCGAGCATCCCCGGCCCCGGAGCGGCGGCTGCGCCGAGCAGGAGCCGCGCGGGTCCCGCTGCCCGCCCGGGCGAGCTCCCCGCGGCCCGGGAGATGCCCGGAGTCCCCGCCCGGCCCCGCCGCGCCCCGGCGGCACTCACCGATCCGCAGCACTTGCTGTGCGCTCCGGGGCAGCCCCGCCGCGGCGCACAGCAGCAGCAGCAGGAGCCCCCCGCCGCCGCCCGGGGCCGCTCGGCGGGGCCAGCGCGGGCCGAGGCCGCTCGCCATGCTCAGTTCATGCCGGCTACCCCCGGGCGGGCCGGCTCCGCGCCGCTCCGCGCCGCCCGCCCATGGCGCGGGGGCTCCGCGCTGCCGCCGCCGCGCTGCCCGCGCCCCCCGCGCCCGAGGGACGGAGGGACGGAGGGAGGGAGGGACGGAGGGAGCGGGAGGATCCTCCCGCGGGGCGGCCCCGGGCGGGGCCAGGCGGCTCCGGGCTCCGCGCGCACGCGGGGACACGCGCGCGCACACGCGCGGAGCAGTCCGGGAGCGCTGGGACAGGGACAGGGACAGAGCCCTGGAACAGCTGCCCAGGGAGGGCGTGGAGTCTCCCCCCTGGGGACATCTCAAACCCACCGGGACGTGTGTCACCTGCTCCAGGTGGCGGCAGGGGGTTTAGTCTGGATGCTCCCCGGAGGTCCCTGCCAACCCCAGCCACCCTGCGATCCCGCGATTCTCTGTCAGGGACAGACGAACGGGGACAGAGCTGTCCCTGTCGCCGTCCGTCCAGCCCCCGCGGGTCTCCCCCCGCAGCCCCTCCTAGGACGGGAGAAGCTTTCCCCCCGTGCCTTCCAGTCCCGCAGCTGCACGGGGCTTTGGGGGGATGTCCTGTGCCCGGCAGCTCCGTCCTGGGCGCCTGGCGTGGGACAGGATGAGGGTGCCCAGGGTTGGCAGGCTGAGGGACACCCCTGGGGACGAGGGGGAGGGAAGGAAGCGCTTTCAGCAGTGTCTTTGCTGCTCTGCAGCCAAGTAAGGGACAAGAAATGCGTCCCCTCAGCGCCCGTCCCCAAGCGTGGCAGGAGCCTCAGCGAGGGGACAGCAGGGCTGGGGCCAGGTGTCCGCCAAGCAATGAATCCTCGGGGCCAACTTTGAACGCTCGGTGACAGGGATCACAACATCCCCTGTCCTTGGCTTGGCCTGGTGACTTGGTGTTCTCAAACAATTTTTTCTGTCTGGTTTTTGAAGGTTTGATGAAACTCGGAGTGTTTCACATAAAGCAAATATATGGGTCCTGAGCTGCTCTGAAAAAAGAAAACACCACCAGAGGAGAATGACTCCCACCTAGCAACAGAACTAAAATTGCATAGCTGAGATCCAAAACTGAAATCATTTAGATTTGTTTACTTTGTATTCCTCTCCAGCCTGCCTAACTATTGTTGCAGAAATTAACTCCTCGGAGCGGTGGCAGCACATGCTGGAATGCAATGGAAAGAAAAGCATCCACATTTTATCTCCCAGTCAGTCTCAAATGGATCCTGGAAAGAGCTGCCTCCTGTTTACAGAGTGATGGAGGCTGTGCAGGAGTTTCCAGTGCTCAGATTCCCAGGCAGGATTCCAGTTAGAGCCCCAGTTTCTGTTTCTCACATGTTGTAAAGTATTTGAACCTTGATAGTGTGCCCCACACAAACCATTTTTGGGTATTTTTACCAGAGCCCTCAGAGTGGGACCAGGCTGGAATTACCCTCACTGGCTTCACTTGGCCCTTCCACCTTCAGCTGCAGCACATCAGCCCCAAGAGGGGTTTCAGCTCCAGTCTGAAGGTTCAGGGGGAGAGGTGGGACAGGTTTATTTCTGCTCCCTGGCCTTTGCTCTCTTGTTGTTTGGATTTCCTGGATTAACTTGGCTGCAGAGCACTGGATGGGTTTTGTTGCTGCCATCATCTCGATGCTGCTTGCCTGCATCAGGAGCCCCACCTGTTAGAGCCCTCAGGAATTCATCAAGGACTGAAAGGTAAACTGTGCTGAACTGGGAAAGAATTGGGAAAGGAGAGGCTGAAAAACTAAATACCAAGGCAGCAAGGAACAGATAAAAGGGACTGTGCTGCACTGCATTAAAACCAATCCTATTATCAGAAAGTGTGTGTGGAGCTCATGGACAGAACAGAGAAACCAATCCAGCACTGTGAGGTCTCGTGCACAGCAGTTGCAAAATGTGTATGGACTGTGTTATGTGAAGGTTGTAAAATGTATCGGTAGAGCAGTCTGTAAGAGTAGGTGCAGTGTGTAAGTACTGTGGTATGTAGAAGCTGTAAAAAGTACAAGTAAAAAATGCATAAGTATTGTGATATGTGTCTGTATAAGTAGTATAAGATAAGCGAGTGAAATGTATGAGTAGGTAGAATGGATCAGTAAGTAAGGTGTATAAGTAGGGTATGATGTCGGAGCTGTGAGCTGTGTGAGCACAGGGGTGTTTTAAACAAGAAGGAGCTTCTGTGTAATCAGATTGATTTGTGGATCAGAAGGTGTGAGTTCCCACACTCAGGGCATGGTTTGGGTTCACCAGAGACGTTCCTGCCTGAAATCAGCACTGTTGGTTTCTTGTTTGTTTCCCTGAGAGAAACCCTTTCCTTGGGAACTGCCCAGAGGCAGCAGCAGGTGCTGGTGCCCAGAGGGACCTCCCGCAGCCCAGGTCCCTGGGCAATCCTTTTCCTTCCATGAAGCCAGGGTGGGATGCCCTGAACTTCAACATGTAAGATGCTGTTCAGCCCACGCCGTGCTCGCTTGTTCTTCCATTGCTGTTCAGGGAATAATAAAAGGTAGGGTGGGTAGCAGCAATAAAAATAAAGTAACAACAATCTGCCTTTGCCATGTAGCACATTAACACTGCCAGTGGTGGCAGAGGCCTTTACTCAGGAATTTGAAGTCTTTACTCTTGTTCCACAACATGGAATTCCAGTTGGATGCAATGTGTTATCATTACACACACTGCAGTAGCTAAAGCCTCATCTGATATCAGGGCCTCATGACTGAATTTGGGGATGTCAACCACCTCCTTCCCACTTTGCATCCTTCTGGGATTCTGGTTCGAGTTTGGAAGCAGCCACAATACCAGAAGAACACGTGTATTCAAGTGTGTAGGGAAAGCTGGAAGTTTTCCAAAAAAAACCTTGTAAGTTTTCTCCATTTCTTGGTCAATTTCTGAGAAATTTTGACTCTGTTGTATCAGGACTTTAACCAGACCCTATCCAACCTAAGGTACTACAGAACAGTTTTAGTCGTTTTTTTCCCTCTCTTTAACAGCACGTGACCTAAACAGCACTGAGTTCCATGGAAGTGAGGAGGTAAAATTAATTTTTAAACTCAAAATTGTGAAGACCCAAGTACTTTTGCTGGAGCACCGTAACACATAAGAAAGCAACTACGGATTATCCTCCCAATGAAAAGAGCACTGTGATCACAACAAGTTTAAACATCACATTTTAAAAAGCTTTTGGGCTTAAGTGCTGTCTTTATTTATATTCCCAGGCCCATAAATGCAGTCCCCTTTTCTCTAAAGATGTGCCAGTGAAACTCTGAACAAACCAGCTCTGATCTCCCCCACTGGCCCAGGGTAACATGAACCTGCAGAACTGCCTCTCCCTGAGCTGGGGGGGCTTTTCTCCACCGCAGTGTTCAGCTAAAAGGCACAAATAACCCACAACTCAAACACAACCCCCTGCAAACCCTTCTCAGCCAGACACTTGCTGTGTTTTTCCTCCACTATACGATGCACCGGAGAGTTTTGGAAAAGAAACACCCCCCGCCTGGGTGTCAGAGAATCCTGGCACATCCTCCATCCAAGGAGAGGCTTCTGTTCATTCCTGCTTAGTCACAGGCACCTGGAAAGTTCTGTGAAATGAGTGTGAGCCTCCAACCTCTGACCAAGGGCAGTGCTTCTGCTCCGAGAAGCTCTTTCTGTACTTCCTTCTTACAGGAGAAGTAAACCCCCCAAAACAACAGCCTTTTAGCAGACAATGAGGAGGGGAGAAGAATACATTTAATGTTTTTATTCCTCTGGCTTGTTTTCCCAGTGCATATTTCTCTTTTCTGCCATTCATTACTATTAATTATGAGTAAGCTGGTGGGGTAAATTAATGACTGTCCCAAATCTCTGCCAGCATCATTTCAATGTGTCCTAACTCATTGTTCTCCTTCCACACTTCTTTCAAAAGAGTGACTTAAATGTCAGCAAGAGAGTATTTCACCTTATTCACTTTATTCGCCTTGGTCCTGGCATTGTAGACCCTTTTGCACTCATCCGCAGATGTGGGACAGGATTTTGGTAAGGAAAAAATGCTCTACTGCTTAAGAACTGCTAAGACTGTGCTCGCAAGGAGGAATGTCTCAATTTAAACACGTGCAGTACATGCTTTCATAGCTCACATCATCGTTTACATAGCACCTGGCAAAATTAAACCCACAGGCAGCTGCAGTTTTGGGGTTTAAATCTCTGCATTCTAAGGATCATGGAAGCTGTGTTTACTCCGTGAATGTTTTGTGTCTCCCTTGGCATTTGCATGATCTATTTTATATATCCACACAAAATATGTGATAAAAACAATAGATGGGATTTTGAGAATGTGTATAAACAGGTTTAAATTTATGTGTGTGTCAGCACATCACTGAAAGGATACTTAGAATATTTTAGGAGCTGTGCATTACACACTTGCACGTATATAAAATATAATCTCTGTCTGTATTATATATAAATGTGTCACTTCAATCCTGTGGGCTGGATCCCAGAAGGAAAGGTGAAGGAAGAAGAGGGAAGTGGAGCTGCAGGGAGGCAATGAGGAGTCAGGCATGGATAAATTTGACATGGATAAATTTTGGGGACTTCCCACTCCTGTGGCTTCCACCCAAGGGTCAAGGAGTCCCTGGGCTGGGTTGGCATATGGCAGGGAGGAAGGAGAAGGATTTTATTCCTCGGAGGAAGAAGAGGGAGTTCCATTTGCCATCCCATTTGTGGTGCAGCGTGAGGAGCCAGCTGGGCCTCTCCTGGGCCTCATTATTGATCCCTTCCCCAGGCCTCAGCAAGGCCACAGCTCAGCCTGCAGGCGTTTGCCCCAGCTCCACCAGGAACGACCAGTGTGCAAGTGACCCCTGGTCCTTCCCAGGGGCTCCAGGCACGGTGTCCTGCTGGCACTGAGATAGAACATTCCCTTTCCAGCGGTGCTCCGCTCCTCGGGGGTGCCCATTCCATTGGCTCCACGGCTGCACCAAGCTCTTGGATGTCCTGATGTCTGAGGGGACTTTGTCACCTCACACACTGCCTGTAATTGCAAGAGGAGCTCTACATGAACGTGATGCCGGTTAAAAGCAGCCAGGAGGAGGGGATGTCCTTCCAGAGTTAGCCAGGAGTGAACAAATCATGTTCTCCTGAGAGCTGTGTCTGATGGGGTATCCTTGTACAGCTGCTGCAGCCCACACCCAGCACCAAGGGCCTTTCTGTCAGCGCCCTGTGGCTGCTCCTCAAGTGCCTCTCCCCTGCCGAGTTCCCACTGACCTCGAGCTGCTCTGGTGCATCTGCAAATCAGCTCCTTGCATGCTTTGCCTTTTGCCTCTGACACCTTCAGTGATGCTGAAGACTTTGGTATGAGCATTTTGTTGTGAGGTGGAAAGAGTCACATTCACTCTGCCCTTTGTTCCTGCCCGTTTTGGGTTTGTTTTGGGCTTTTTCTGTCCTGGCTAATTCACATTCTGCCCATTCCATTGTGTTGCTGCGTGAATGCTCCCTGCAGTGAGCTGATGAGAGACCACGATTTGACCCACTGGAAGAACTCTTCTGCTGGAAATAGGACAGGATAATACATTTCAGCCAAAACTCCTCTTTTTTCCCTGTGCTGTGTCACACAATTAGGGCTGGCATCATCAATTGCTGAAATATCCCTTTGGAAAAAGCCCTGTATAACAAACTCAGGCACCTCTGAGCAGCTTCTCCCTCTCCTGCCTTGGCACTGATATTCTGTGACCCGAGGCAGGGGCAGGAGGAGATGATCAGCTCTGAACCCATGAAGCTGTAACTGAGGAACCCACAGCCAGCGTTCCCAGACCTCTTTTTCTCTTTTTCTGTGGTTCTCAAGCAGCTTGAAGTGCAATTGAAATATTCCAGTTGATGTAGGGCAGTGTCTTTTAGGAGTGAATGAAATGCTTCCCCAAGCTGAGAAGTTAATCAGCACAGTTGTTTTTATTGCCTTGGGTTACTTAAATCTTCCTTCACAGCACTAATTCCTGATTCTCTCCTACTCACGTAATTTATACAAATCTGATTTTCTAGCCATGATAAATAGATTGTTTCTCACTCTTACTTCTTTGACCAAGGAGGAAAGAAGAATGGAGAGGTATTGCACAAAATATTGGAAAAAGCCCCAAAGCAGCAGAGAAAGCTTCATTATTTTGTGCCTGCAAGTGGATGTGCTTACAGGTCTCCCTGATTATGCACATTAACAGCATTAAACCGTGCACAGAACTCAGGGCAAGATAATTGAGGGCAGATCTGTGTGCCTGCCACGGCCCTGTGCCAGCCTGTGCTGCTGAGGGCACAGCTCCTGTGCCACCCCAGCCCCTTGGGGGGTGTCCCTTGGGCTGTGTTGGTGACAGCAGAGGAATGTTCCATCTCCCAGATGGATGGAATTTGCCCATTTGATGGAGTATTTCAGTGCTACAAGCCAAAACAACCTGAAAGCCACGCATAATGATGTGAAATCAATCAGATTCTTATCCTGAGCTCCAACACAGTCCAGGGACACAAAAATCCAACCTCTATCCCTGGAGGAGTGCCATTAAAAATAAGGAGCTGCTGTCATCCCCTGTGGCAGGGAAGGGAATTCTCAGGGTCCTTGACACAACACCGAAGTTTAACTGTGGGGCAGTCAAACAACCCAGATAAATCCATCCTCACCGGCAGCAATGAGGGCTTTCCCTTGGGGGATTTGGGATTAAATTGCTGGCACTGGACTCCAAAGAGCTCTTTTTTTTTTTTTTTTTTTTTTTTCCCCCTCAGATTAGGTATTGCATTGAAAGCAGGCAGAGGCCAAGAATCTTCACGTGTTCTTCTGATATTTTGTACTCAGTGTCCTCACCTGGTGTTCACTGCAGTGGATTTCAGCCTCAGTGGGGCTGGGTTTATTCTGAGAGCTGCTGATTAACGTGCACAGACACCCTGATCTTATTTATGGTGGCATTAGCTCCTGCACAATGATTTTTATCAGCTCTATTAATTTTATGATAACCTTGCTGGGCCATCTCCAGGTGTGACTATTTTAGGGGAGATTACTGATTAAAAATATCAATGAGAAGAAATGGCAGTGATGGCATTGTTAAGGTGCTCTGGCTAGCAGAGCCCCTTCTGAGAATCACCTGGCATTTCTGGGAGGAGGAAGCCTGGGGAGGCCATGCCAGGATGCCTGGTCATGTTCCCACGTTGGTGTTTCCATCTGGCTTGCAGGAATGGGCGTTTTTACTGGTGCAGTTAATAAAGGCTCCCACTGAAGTCGGGGATGTGGGATCCACATCCACAACCGAGCACCATCTCTGGATCACTGAGTGGCTGGAGCTGGGGACATCCCCGGGAATCCTCTGGTTCCACCCAAACCAGGGTGCTCAGGGTCACTTCCAGTCTGGCTTTCAGTGTCTCCCAGGACAGGGGCAGCTTGTACCAGCATCTGATGACTCTGACAGTAAAAACATCTCCTCTTACCTTCAGAGTCCTGGTGAGAAGCCATCTTAAACCAGATGAAAAATGGGACAAAGGGTTTGTGCTGCAAAACCTTCCAAATATATTAAAAACTTCCTCTGTGCAACAGCAAAATGAGGTAAAAAATACCCAGTTTCTGCCTTTATTCAGCAGGAAAAGTGTGAGCTCCTCCACAAGGGGTGACCTACATATGCACTTGCTTGTTTGTTGAGCTCAAAACCTTTGCTCATAACCCATAAATCAGAATCATTTAGGTTTGAAAAGACTTCTGAGAGCACCAAGTCCTCCTTGAGTTTCTTAAGTATCCACATTAATTGGTATCGAATCTCATTAATCTTGAATTGACAGAGGGGAAAAAAACCCAGACAAAATTACGGAGAGCATTTCTATTAAAAGACCAAAGCTGAAATTAAGGCTCTTCCCGTCTTTTACAGAACGAGTGCCCTGTGCAAAAATCTGACTTTCAGCAACCTGTTGAGTGCAGGGAAGTACCAGGAGCAGCAATTCCCTGTCCCAGAGGCATTCCAAGAGAAAGCCAGAGACTTGGAATGTGAACAGGAGAGAGTCTGACCTATTTTGGAAGTGGCACCAGGGAAACACTTCTGGGAGCAGCTCCCCATCCCTGGCCCAGGAGCTGCTCAGAGCCTCAGTGCTGAGCTGGGGCAGTCGGGGTGAGCTGATCCCGAGGGAAGCCCCCTCCTGCCACAGTCCATGGATGTTTCTTTATGTGCTACTCATCCCCAGTGCAGCCACAAACCAGGTCAGGGAGGGCTCGGAGGGTTCTGACATCTGCTAAGAAAAGCCCAGGTGCGAGAAACATCCTTCTGCCCTGCAGGAGGGGCTGTCAGAATATTGTGCGCAGCTTTAAAACATCTCTCTAACACTTCAGTTCCAGAAAAAAAAAACCCCAAATGCAGAGAATCCACAGCAAATCTCAGAGTCCTTCCATTTTTTGTAGGTTGTGGAGACAACAATCTCGGTGGAGCAGTTCTGATGGTGGATGAGATCCCTACAAACACGTGAAAAGGAAATCCAGACTGGCTGACCAGGAACTGGGTAAGAGGAGTTAACATACAAAGAAAGAAATTCACTGTGTGCAATAGTGTGGCATGAGCAGAATAAGGGGAAAACATCTGCATCGTTTAATATTTCCTAATTTTAATAATTATAGTTTCAATTATTGTAGTAAAAAGTTTTCCAGGCAGGGCTGTGATCTATAGGGCTCATTGTAGTTTGGTGCTTCTCCATCTGAAATGAAGGAAAAGAGAAAAATGATTGCTCGGATTCCTGCCTTTGCATATCCCTTTTCAAATCTATAATTTATTATCAGTACCTGTGTATATTTTAGCCTTCATTTTTCAAAAAGACGTCCATAAATTCAACAGGAATTCAGCAATCACTGAGGATTTATTCTGTCACTAATGGTGGTCTAGCAGTGATACACGTAAAATTCTAAATGCAATTTCTTAGGGCTTGAATAAATTTAGGTTTTGTCTTCTTCTTTCTGGAAAAGTTAACAAGAAGCAGCCTGGCCGTTTCCAGGAGAAAAATGCCCATATTTCCCCAACGTTATGAAACACCAAACCAATCTTACAAATATTTCTTTGTATTGTGCATTCCTGTTCCGGGGCACGAATTTAGCAGGCCTGTTTCCATCTGGCTATTCAGGGGGTGTGGTTTTCCTCCCAGACTCTGCCTGTTCTGGTACCCCAATCTCCTCCCCTCCTCACAGGCTGGGATGGTGCCCAGGAGGAGCAGAATGTGTGCCCGCAGTCGGTGCTTTCTGCTCTCAGAGGTTTGAAGCGTTGCCCACGCGGTGTTCTCGTGTGTGCCCCGGGGCAGAGGCTGGTTGTGGTGTGCCCTTATGGGGAGGCAAACATCACTTGCTGCCTGACTTTGTGATGCCAGGGAGATAAACACGGCTGGGCTTTCAGTTCTGTTTGTGCCACGGCCGTCGTGCTCACACACAGCACCCAGAGATGCTTCTGTGGCTTTTGTAGCAGCTCCTCGTTTGATCCATTTGTAAAGCGCCTTCTTCACCCTCTTGGTCCATCTGCGTCCTGGGGAAGGTTTGGGGAGACCTCATTGCAGCCTCTCAGTGCCTGAAGGGGCTCCAGAAGAGCTCCAGGGGACAAGGGCTGGAGGGACAGGACACAGGGAATGGCTTCCCACTGCCAGAGGGCAGGGATGGATGGGATATTGGGAAGGAATTGTTCCCTGGCAGGGTGGGCAGGCCCTGGCACAGGGTGCCCAGAGCAGCTGTGGCTGCCCCTGGATCCCTGGCAGTGTCCAAGGCCAGGCTGGACATTGGGGCTTGGAGCAACCTGGAACAGTGGAAGTTGTCCCTGCCATGGCAGGGGTGGGACTCCATCATCTTCCAGGTCCCCTCCAACCCAAACCGTTCCATAACCTTAGGGGAAGTTTAGTGTATTGTCTCAAAAACCATTCCTTTCCCAGTGCAATCACTGGAAAAGGTGTTGGTGGCTGAATAACCTGCAAGCCATAATAGCCTGGGACTTTTGCACGGCTCAGGCTGTTTTAACCCTAAGCAATGCGAGAAAGGAAAGCTTTCTGCTGACACAAACATACCCCACGTCCTGCTGGTGGCAGAAGGACTCTGGGTGCTGTAGCAGCACAGAACTGTCTTCACAGGTAGAAAAGGGCCTTGTAAGCCCCCTGCACTCTGTGGGTATAGCAGCACTTTGCCCTCGTGTGAAATACCTGCAGCACAAACCCAAACGTGTTCCTTCCATCAAAAACGTCAAAAGAAATATTTTCTTGCACAGAAGCACTCTCCAGCCACGTGCCATAGAGGTGAGATTTAATTCCTGCTCTGTCAGCCTGCTGAAATTCCCATTGCAGGGGGCAGAGGCTCAAAATACTCCAACAGGGAATTTATTTTAGACTACTGGGGTGTCAGAGGCATTGCAAGACATGAAGACAACGACAAAACTTTGCCATTTGCCACATAACTCCAGTAAAACGTGCTCTGCTGTTATCCTGCATTTGCTTAATTGGAAGACCTTGGCTGTTTATAGTGGGGTTATTTGTAGCTCATTAGAGACCTGCTAATGATGCTTCCAGAGAGGGGCTGAAGCTATACCGAGGTTTGGTGCAATGAATAATAACCCTGAAAAATACGAAATACCGGGAGAGAACTGGACAAAAACTGGCAAACTCATCCCTGTGCCACAGAGCCCGCAGCTCCCAAAAAGGGCCTTGCTGAAAGCCAGAAATGCACCCTGGCTCTAGGTTCTGTTCTTCCAGGAGCCAGTCCCAGGTAGGAGCCTGCTCTGGGCTTTTTGGGGTGCCCCTGTTTCCCTCCAGGAGAAGGCTGGGAGGTGAATCAGCAATCAGGCACCCCAATTAGCCAAGCAGCAGCCACAAGAGATGCCCCCAGCTTCAGGCTCAGCCCTTCCCTTGGCTGCAACCCTCAGCCAGGGACACCCAGAGGAAACCACAGCTGCCCTGGCACAGCCACACTCCTGTCCCAGCAGATCTTGCTCAGCCTTACGTGGGGCTTGCCACAAAAGAGACAGGCTGGCAAATCCAACTTCTTAACACACCTCTGAGGGTGGTTATCCCGAGCACCCAGTGCAGGATGTTGTGCTGACACCTCAGACAGTGACATCAGTTCAGGTGAACTGGGGAAGTCCTCAGGTGTGGTTGACAGGAGCACCCTCTGCAGAAAGGCATTGATAGAAAGTGCCATTTTATGATTTCTATTCTTTATTATCTCTATTTTGCCTTGGCCACACTCAGAGACCCCCGTTTAGGCACCGCACAAGGAGTGATTTTTCCAAATCCACCCTTAAAATAAGCTTGACAAACCCTTAAAGGTTTTCAGGGACAAGGTGATGAACAACATTTCATTGAAAAAGAAATGTTAATTGTTAGTGGTATTACTGTTATAATTTCAACATCTTTTCTGTTAGAAAGAAACCAGGCATTCTTACAATGACTGAAAGTGTTAAATGCTGTGCTGAGAATTGAGGGGGGTAAAAGAGGGTAAGAAGGGTCATTTAATTGTATTACGATAATTCAAAGGCACTGAGTGGCTAGAGTACACAAAATTCTCATTATCTTCAGTTTTCTGCTCCTGTGAGTCCTTGAACAGAATCATTCTCCCTGTGCAGGCAGAAAAATCAGTGAAATATCCCACTGCTGCTGAACCGTGTTATCATAACGATTTGGGGTGTTTCATTCATTCCAGTTATCTCTGTTTGAAGTGGCTGAGGGGAGGGAAGAGTTGCTGACAGGAGGAAAGGGTGGGAGGGAAGGGTGTCACAGATGGACACCACCAGAATTCGCTTCAGGCAACGACGTTGCTTGAAGCTGAACTTCCAGCAGATCTGCCTTCATTAAACCGTGTTTTATCTTCATGTCATAATTACTTGTTGTCGTTTCAATTACGTCTTTTTGATGTGTTGAGATGGCAGCTGGGCCCTGTGCAGTGCCAGGTTTGTGACTTTGAAATCCAGACTTGTTATTTGGCTTTGCTGGCTTCCTGTAGGTCTGTTGTGTGTGCTCTGCCAGGGTGGGCACCCTCTACATGGGCAGTTCTGGCTGTGCAGGTGACTCATGCTGACTCTTTGTGACGCAGTCCCTCTCCCAAAGGAAGCAGGTACGGCCAACACACCTGGGTGGGATCAATAGATCAATATATTACCTTGAAATAGTGAGCTGGGAGAAATAAAAACCTGCTGCTCCAAGTCCAGGCAGAATCTGAGTTATGCAGGAGTCTCCAGCAAATGCAGTCAGTTTGGTTTAGTGGGTATAAATACTTCAGGGCAGGATCACAGGCCAAGGAATGCACATCAGAGACAGAAATCCCTTACCCACGCGTGGCTCCCGGCTCTCCCCGGGCACTGCCAGCCTGAGGCTGCTCTCCTTCCCTGCCCTCCCAGCCTGGGAGTGCCGTGCCGAGCTGGGGCTGGGGCTGTGCCCCCCGCCCTCCTCCTGCAGCCCTCCCGGGGCACACCCGGGCTCTGGGGATGAGGGAACACATGTCCACCCCCATCCGTGCCTGCCAGCACGGGCTGGTCACCGGGCTGGTGGCCGCAGCAGCAGGGACGAGGCAGCCCCTGTGGCAGAGCGCTTTCCAAGCCCTGGGCAAGGGTTAATTGGTTCAGGCTCGTTGCAGAGGGCAGCAGTGCTCCCCAAACAGGGACAACACACCTGCTTGGCCAATGTGCCAGCCCCAGGAGCCTCCTGCATGGCTGGGATCCCCAGCCGGGAATCTCCGCTCCCTGTCTCTGTGTGCTCAGGAAACAGGGAATACTGGGCTTGCTCCAGCCAGCTCTTTTCCTTCCATGCTGAGAGAAGGAGTGATTTAGGAGTAGGATTTGGCACATGCTCATTAAAAAGCTTCCCAAGCAGAGCGAAAGTGGCTGTTTGGGATTGTCTTCTCATAGGAAAATATACTTGTTGGAGAGCTCGATTTTTATTAATTCTCTTCAGAATTAAGCATTTCCTAGATAGTTTATCTGTTTTGTAGCCTAAAGGCTGCTCTTGTAAACCACTTCAGAGCAAAGATAAAGCTTCTTTTAACCCCCCAAAAGACTTCTCATGCTGAGGGCTCTCTATGGTTATTTATCCTACTTTTATTCAGATGTCTTGTTTCTGCACTATCTGATCATCCACGGCCATGTGGTGGCAAAACTTTGCCTCCTTCCATTTGGTTCTCTCAGAGGTTTTTTTCAGAGACCACCAGGGGATGGAAGGAAAAGGAGAATGGGGTTTTTACAGAGTATGGACCTTCACTGGGGGCACCTGATGTTTCTGTAGGGAGAGCTGTGCTCCCACAGGGAGCCCTACGGTGACAGAGGAAGGGAAGAGGGTGCTGGAGACTTCCTGAGAGGGGAAATAAAAAGCCAAAAAGGCCTTTTTTGTGTGTGAGTAATTCCTGATACATAAAGAAGACCTTCTGGCCAGAATTTTGCATCAGCTGAGGCTGAGTTTATACTTTGGAAAGGAGGAACACGAGCTCCCTGCTCGAGGTGATACAAGGGGAACCCAGCATTCCTGCAAAGAGGTGGCCAAGGCTGGCACCTGGGAATTTACTGCTTTTTCTGCTGGAGGAGAGCAGGAAAATGTCACATGTGCCTGCAGAAAAATCCTGTTTGACATTTCCTTTCCATTCAGGAAAGCCATCGCCACGCAGTCCTTCCCAATGTGTCACCATGTTCTCAGTGAAGTGAACAAGATTAGAACATATTGTTGGGGGGGGAGGGGGGAATGAATCATTTCCTGTTTTAAAAAATGGCTTTTAAACCTTCAGCTTGCCTTTAGAAGAGCTAAATACCAATAAAGGGCAAAAATCAGCGTTGTGCTGGAGGCCCTCTCCCCTTCCTCACCGGTGTGACCAGATTTCATCTCTTTTGTCTGGATTGCAGTCAGTGCAGCAGCTTTCAGAGGGTTGTTAATGCCAGGTTCTGGCCTGTACTTGCTTTTTTTAAGCATGACCATTATTCTGGTTTGTGCAGCCCTGTAGGTGGGCCTGGCCCTTTGTGGGCGAATAAAAAGGCCCCATCTTCTCCGCAGAGCTCAACATTTCAGCGTGGAGCTCCCATTCTGTGTTTCCAGAGCACTTTTATAGAACACAGGGCAAAGAGCTGGACTCTCCTCCCTGCAGGGACACATGAAACCTTTCAGTGACGTCCCTCGATTTCCCTGAACAGCTTGAGAAAAAAAAAAGCCTTGTTCAAGCTGCACTCTCAAATATTTCAGCATTTAAAGTGAATCCTGGGTGTTGGTGAGGAGCAGTGGTTTCTCCATTGGTCTGAGCCTCGAGATAGCTCTGCCTTAATGAGAGGCTATTTTTAAGAGGCTGCTTGGCCACAAGAGAAGGTCTGAGAGGTGCAAAAGAATCAATGGAAGGAGAATGTGTGGTCTGAAGAGCGGAACAGGGAAGAACTGAAACCTGCTCCCATCATTAGTGGGATTACACAAAGCATGAATATTGCTTTGTTTTTCCACACTCCTGCAAATTCATTACTTCCTGAATGCTTACAAAGTGAGCAATTAATTGGGTACTCTCTCCTGAAGTATTGTTTGTAAAACAAAGGTTGTGTTCTAAAGGAAATAAATCTAAACCTGCAGTTGGATCCTCCAAGAGCACTCTCACAAAATGCATTTTTATTTTAAAACCCTGAGGGAGGCAGCAACCCCCTGAAGTGTTCTTGTGTGCCCATTGGCAGCAGGGGGGGGATTCTCCCCCTCTGCCCTGCTCAGGTGAGACCCCACCTGCAGAGCTGCCCCAGCCCCGGGCCAGCAGCACAAGGACCTGGAGCTGCTGGAGAGAGCCCAGAGGAGGCCCCGGAGCTGCCCCAGGGCTGGAGCCCCTCTGCTCTGGAGCCAGGCTGGGAGAGCTGGGGGTGCTCACCTGGAGAGGAGAAGGCTCCAGGGAGAGCTCAGAGCCCCTTGCAGGGCCTAGAGGGGCTCCAGGAGAGCTGGAGAGGGACTGGGGACAAGGCATGGAGGGACAGGACACAGGGAATGGCTTCCCACTGCCAGAGGGCAGGGATGGATGGGATATTGGGAAGGAGTTGTTCCCTGGGTGCCCGTAGAAGCTGTGGCTGCCCCTGGATCCCTGGCAGTGTCCAAGGCCAGGCTGGACATTGGGGCTTGGAGCAGCCTGGGACAGTGGGAGGTGTCCCTGTCATGGCAGGGGTGGATGGATGAGCTTCCATGTCCCTCCCAGCCCAAACCATGTGTGACCCCACGATGCCACGGCTGTGGTTTGGATTCCCCACTTGCGATGCCCCAACACTGATACTGGGAACTGCGATTCCCAGACTCCCTGATGGGCCCTAATGATCCTGATGGGAAAATTCCAGCCTTGGCCCTCCCAGGAGCTCCCAGTGCCAGTGCAAGGCTCTCAGTTAACAGCTTGTTATGCTTAAGGAGTAAAGAGCACAGGAAATTATTATGGCCCATATGCTACTAAAAGGGTTTTAATGTGGATTAGGGGCTTATGTAACGTGTGGGCCTAACCCACATTGGCCTTAATTTATGGTGTTTTCTCCTTGTCTTGAAAAAAAAAGGGCTTGTTTCCTAATGATAAGCTTGAGCACTAATTTAATTTACGTTTTACTGCTCTTAGGCACAATCAGAACACATTGGAATAAACACTCAAAGCCCCTTACGAAACTATTTGTTGGGTTTGCCATTATTCTTTTGGCTTTTTTTTTTTGAGCAATGTTCTTGTTTTCCCCTGATGAAATAGTCTACTTAGGTTTAATTTGGAATTACAGGAGCCACAAATTAAAACAATGAGTCTGCTGCAATCTGTAGTCTCTTTGGAGAAATGAAAAAAAAACAACTTCAGGAAAGTTCGCCAACAACGGGAATTTTCCAAGCCCCTGGAATAAGCAAAGACCAGAAGAGAGCTTCAGACATATAAAGAGAATAAAATCAACGTCTAAAGCAAAAAATAGTCAAACTAAATAATTAGACAGTGCAGCTGGTGGGGGGGGAAAAAGGGAGAGGTTGAAATTGGTGATGAATTCTAAGTTTATTACAAGAAGAACTTTAAAAATTCCAAGTGCTGAAGTGTATTTTCTATTGTTTGTGTTTCCCAACACACACTGCCATCCCTCCAGTGCTGCATTTGGGAAGATGTGGGCTGTGTTTTTCAGAGCAGACATATGTTTGCTTGTGATGTGTCAGGGTTTTGTTGCCAGCTTGGTGTACTCTGGGGCAGTTCTAAAATGCTGAGCTGTTTTAGAAACAGTTCCAAATTAAATCAGAAATGTGCAGAAATTCAGCCTCTCTGCCAGCCAACTAAAAAAAAAAACCAAAAAAAGACAAAAAGCCGTCTGTGTTTTGTTATCTGGTATTACAGTTATTGCTAATTTGAAAAGAATCTCCCAAATTCACAAGGCATTCTCTCTCTGCACAGAAGCCAGAGGAACATGTGCCCAGTATCCATTTATTCACATACAGAATTGGTTTTATCCTTGCTCTGACTAATGTACCAACACAGAAATTGGAGGGGTTTGGAGGTTTTCTCTGAAATTCCTGAATTTCTCCTGTCCAGGATTAATCTCTGTATTTTGAATGTCTTTGCATACCTCGCTGTTTCTTGCTCTGGCCTCGAGGCCTCCTTGGGGAACAGGGATCAGCTGTGTGTCTGAATCCCTGTGGGATCTTCTCCTGGCTGCAGGCACTCAGTGCCTTCACTCAGCTCACACCATGGCCCTCGTGGGGAGGTTGCAAAACTCCAGAGCTTCTCTGGAACCTCTCATGCTGAACGCCAAGAAATCATTAATTAATCACTTCCCAAACACTGATAAAACTCCAAAACAGTTTTTACATTCCTTCCCCAAACTGTGAATCATTCCTGCTAGAGATGCATTTGGGGCGGGTTTTTTTCCCCTCTGGAAACCTCTATTAAATGTTATTCCCAGCCTGGAATATGGTGATGTCCTGAAGTGGTCTTTAGGTTACCTGCAAATATTTTACCTTTTCAGTGGTTCCTCTTAATGGCTTCTCAATCCTCTTTTTTTCCCCCCTGATTGTAATTCCATTTTTAAGTTAAATGTTATTATCGTGGATTTGTGTTTTGACTTTTCAGCCTCCAAAAAGGTCAGATTTGAATAGTTTATGGCCTCCTTTGCCGAGAAAAAGTTCAGGGGCTGCATCTTGAATCAGGTCACATACTCTGCTTGAAACTAAATTAAGAATGGCTATTTCTTTGTGGGTTTTGGGGCCAATCAATTGAAGAAGCAATTCTTTAAGTGTTTAAATTAATGCTGTCTGCAGGAGGCCCGGTCCTGACGGGTACGGAGTCTTTGTCAGCACAAAGCCGAAGCCAGAATTCACCTCCATCCCAGCCACACCAGCACACACGGAACACTTGCCTTTTTTGATTCTGAACACTCCTTAAATTCTTCTTTTCCCCCCTAAACCTGCCCTGCTTAGCCCAGTTTTCTGAGATGTCAGTTTGTTCCTTCTGTTGGCTTTAAGCCCGGCAGGCGGGTCTGTGTGTCCTCAGCGCGGCTGGGAGCTGTGGCCCTGCGCCCACAGGCACAGCCACTCCACCTGAGGCTGCTGCCCCGTTTCCTGTCTGTGCTGAAGCAGGGATGTCCTTGTTGAGCTGGGCTTTGCTGTGTTCTCTGTTTCAGCCCATCCTGTCCCTGAGAATTCAGCATTTTCCACCCCTGGGAAAGGCACCCTCCTGCAGCGAACCAACGCGCTTGTCCACATCCTGCCTTTCTCCCAGCCTCAGCTTTGGAATTCCCTTTCGCTTTTTGATTTTAATTCTCAGTCACTGGGCTGGATTTGGGATCCTCCCCAGGCAGCAACAAATCTCCCCTGTCCTTCCGTGTTTTCCATGAAGGGCTGAGGCTCTGCCCCTCCATCTGGAGAGCCCAGGCCTTCTCCTGCCTCCCCAGCTCCCATCACAGCACTGCTGACATTGGTCATGGTCATTTCTGGGCTTCCCCAGCTCTGCATTTGTCCTCCTGGCAGGCCAGGGTGCCTTTTCCCTCATCCAAGTGCTTTCACAGCCATCTCAACACTTATGTGCCAGATAATTACAACCCTCTGGGCTATCGACTGACAGGTGCGTGACAGAAGCGGCAGGGAAGATGCAAACCCATCTTTATCAGACCCATTCCCCCTCTTCCCACGTGTTTTCTGTGCCTACAAAGCCGTGCACAAGTGCACAGCCAACAGCTGGAACGAGCTGGGAAATCATCTCGGAATCACCGCGTGAAATGTGCTGAGAAAGTCAATTTATGGCTCAGCTGTGGCCTTTAGGAACCACTTAGGAAGGCGGGGAGAAGGAAATAGGCAACATCACAGTGTCACCGGGATCACCGGGGTCACCTGGTGCTTGGAATGTCGTGTGCCACCCCTGCCAGCCCCGCCTCCTCGGGAGCATGGAAAGGAGCAGGTGAAGGAATGTTGTAAAGTATTTGAACCTTGATAGTGTGCCCCACACAAACCATTTTTGGGTATTTTTACCAGAGCCCTCAGAGTGGGACCAGGCTGGAATTACCCTCACTGGCTTCACTTGGCCCTTCCACCTTCAGCTGCAGCACATCAGCCCCAAGAGGGGTTTCAGCTCCAGTCTGAAGGTTCAGGGGGAGAGGTGGGACAGGTTTATTTCTGCTCCCTGGCCTTTGCTCTCTTGTTGTTTGGATTTCCTGGACTAACTTGGCTGCTGAGCACTGGATGGGTTTTGTTGCTGCCATCATCTCGATGCTGCTTGCCTGCATCAGGAGCCCCACCTGTTAGAGCCCTCAGGAATTCAAGGACTGAAAGGTAAACTGTGCTGAACTGGGAAAGAATTGGGAAAGGAGAGGCTGAAAAACTAAATACCAAGGCAGCAAGGAACAGATAAAAGGGACTGTGCTGCACTGCATTAAAACCAATCCTATTATCAGAAAGTGTGTGTGGAGCTCATGGACAGAACGGAGAAACCAATCCAGCACTGTAAGGTCTCGTGCACAGCAGTTGCAAAATGTGTATGGACTGTGTTATGTGAAGGTTGTAAAATGTATAGGCAGAGCAGTCTGTAATAGTAGGTACAGTGTGTAAGTAGGTACAATGTGTAAGTACTGTGGTATGTAGAAGGTGTAAAAATCATAAGCAAGTAAGAAAATGTATAAGTAGAGTGATGTGTATCTGTATAAGATAAGCAAGTGAAATGTATGAGTAGGTAGAATGGATCAGTAAGTAAGGTGTATAAGTAGGGTATGATGTCGGAGCTGTGAGCTGTGTGAGCACAGGGGTGTTTTAAACAAGAAGGAGTTTCTGTGTAATCAGATTGATTCGTGGATCAGAAGGTGTGAGTTCCCGCAGGTTGGGGTTTTTATTCCATGATCAGTTTAAATGCAACGTGTCCCTTGTGCAGGTTAATTACATGGCTGGGTAGTGACTTGTAGCTTCAGGCTCTTGAGTGGGGAACGAGGCCAGTCATTGATGCACTGGCTATTTTAGTGCCTCTGAGCTGAAGTCTCCACCCAGAACCTCCAAAGTGGTGCCTTCGCCAGCCAGGTAAGACCCAGGCAAAATCTCTTATGTGAACCTGCCACTGAGTTCAGGAGGATGAGGTGTTGGGCAAAGGAGCCAGCTGAGAATCCAGGGAGTTATGTCAGTATCAGTGTGACACCAAGGGAGTTAGATCAGATTTATATCAGTGTGACAGAGGGCCAAGTTCCCAGCCTGTCTGGGATGACAGCTGCTGGCTGGAGAACATGGAACGAGACCCCTGGAACAAGCAGCTACAACACCCCTGTGGAATACTCCACAAAAAACTACCTGAGAACACATTTTGGGGTGAAAAAACCTATATATAGCTCAGAAACCATGAAACCCCAGAGATCTTGAGCCACAATACTCAGGGGGAATTGAGCAAGAGCATTTTAAGCTGTGGTCTGTGGGAAACAGGCACTACTTTTGTTTCTGGGAGACGGATGCTCATCCATAGCTGTGATTCTCTGTAGAAGTGAACAAGAAATCCTTTCCAGCACCTTTGAAAATCCCCATCTCTTAAAAAAAATAGATGTCACTGACCACTGGAGGCATTTTTTTCTCTGAGGGAGAGAGGAAGTGGAAGCCTAGAGTGCCAATTTCATTAGGCTGCTAATTATAGGTTCCTCTCCTGAGCTGGTTAGCAGCTATTTTGGTTTGCTGATGTTCAAGACCACTTACTGTCAGCCTTCTGGCAGTTCTACCCAAATAAAATATTTGTTTCAGGCAGCTCCGCTCCCCTCCTTAGGTAAGGCAGTTGCGTGCAAGCCTGCCTGCGTCTGTTTGTATCCGGCGTCCCAAAGGCAATGTTTGTTTTCTTTGTTTGCGTAGACAGAGGAATCGGTGCTCTCATGTTTTATTCATGGAAGCATTTCTTGTGAATGTGGCCTCCAATACATATTAGAGGCAAAAATATCACTGACAGTAACGCCTGGAAGACTTTTTTCCTTGTGTTGCAAATGGACGCACAAATTAAATTACTGCTGTTAATGCCTGCCCACTCCGTAATTGCAGCCCGCTTTGGAATGCTGCTGAAGCAATTATCTCCGTTCAGAATTGCAAATCGGGAGTTGGTTTTAATCAGGAAAGTAGGACACCTCATCCCGAACAAAGGCAGTGGCACAGGTCTGTAACACGTCTGACAAATCGCTGTCGGCTTGGCAGAACGTGTCCAACGAGCCTCTCTCGCCAGCCCGGCTCCGAAGGAAGCTCTGGCTGAGCGCTGCTTCCCTGCGCTCGGTCCCAGAGGCTGTGGGGGCTGCAGAGCTGCTAATTAGGGCCAAGTGTCTTTATTGTCCTGTTGGTGACGGTGGCATCCCAGCCAGCAATGACGGCAGGCAGTGCAAAGCGCTGCTCAGCTGTGCTGGCCTGTCCTGGTTTCATGTCCGAGCACCGAAATGCTCAGGTTCCAGGGCTGGGTGGGCGCTGAACTCAGCCGCGCTGGTGCTCCAAAGCCACACATCCGATCCTCTTTCCTGGAAAAAATGCGGAGTGCCACATCTGGCTCTGGGAATCACTCGGAGCTGGGCTTGGGCATCGCTGCTACCGAGCGGCTCCTTCCGCCGTGCCCTGGGAGCCGGGAAGCAGGGATCGGGGCGGGTCAGAGCCTGGGTGCTCAGGGAGGGGCGGCTGTGCCCCTCTGGCCCGGCGGGCCCTGGGCAGGGAGCGGTGTTATCTCCCCGCACCCGGTGCAGGAACAGCGCCCTGCAGCCCCAGTCCAGCCGGTTCTGCTGGTTCCAGCCAAACTGGAATGGGGAGCCCAGACAGGCTCACCCCCCCTGGGCCCCGAAGGCAGCGACGCCTGGCAGACCCAGCTCCTGAGTGTCCCTTAGGCCCTTGGAAACCTCTCCCAAAGCCCTTTTGTTGCCGAGTTTGGCTCTCCACATCCTTCTGGCATGACTGAAAACTCGAGATCCTTTACTGACAAGTTGCTGTTTCACAACAGACACGGTGCATTGTTACGTCCACACAGTGGGAAGGAAAACCAGTTTTTCATGGAGGAAGCTTAGTGCCAAGCCAGAGATGACATCCAGCTCCCACCCAGGCTTAGGTAATAACCCAGTGTGACTGAAGATTTATTTATTTCATGCCACCATCCTCATTCTTTGTGCACAGGGAACAGCTCACAGAGAAAACAGGAAGCAAGTGGCTTTTGGAGGTCGCTAAGGCAAACGTGGGGTTTGTTTTCCTTGTGTTACTGACATGGCCCTGGACATAAATTTCAGCCAAACCTTTTCATGCAGAATTAAACTCTGCTATAAACCCTTGCCTGGCTACCCTGCCATCCATGAGCAGAACACAAGGAAACATTTCCTTACAAGCTGAGGAAATGGGACAACTTTAGAGTAGGGATGTGTTCCCAGCTCTAAAAATATCGTCCTTAACAAGCACTGTAATGTGGAAAAGCGTCAAGTGCTGCTCTCATTCCTCCCGAGGTTTAGCCCAGGCCCTTCTACCTTCTTAATGCTCTCCAAATATTTCACCTTTTGATATCAGAGCTGGAAAATTTTGAGTTCCTGGGGGAAATTAGTTTGAAAATAGGGCTTGGACTAAGAATTTCTGTTCCCAGAGCTTGGCAAGGACCCGAGGTGCACAGCCAGCAGTAGCTGTTCCTCAGAGCAGTCCCAGGCTCAGGATAGGGCATGTCATCCCAATTAGGAGCTGAGAAAAACCCTCCTGGCAGGCCCAAGCAGGTCCCAGGAGCAAGCAGAGGGGAAATAACTTTTCCTCTCTCTGCAGGCAGCAGAGCAGCTGTAGATCCAGTCTTCCATGAAGCCTTGTTCAGCTCCAGAGCCACCGCAGAATGAACCAATATTTAAGCTCTGTTCCCTTGGTTAGACAGGAGCAGTGTCAGACAAAACGGCAGCAAAGCCCCCATGAACCCTGGGGGAAATAAACAGAGAGATCAAGAACTGATCAAAGAACCTTGTTGCAAACATCCATGGATTGTTTATGCCAGCATACCTGACCTACAGGAATTCAAACTCAGAAACTCCTTTAAGGAAGGGAATAAGGATTTTCTTATAGTTATGTGCCTATATGCAAATATATATGCATATATATACATACATATATATATTAATTTTTTGCACCAGCTATTAGGATTTAGTTGAAAGTGTAGCTGTGTTTGATGTTCTTAAAATCCTTTGAGTCAATGGATTAAGGAAGAATCCAAACTTTTGAAGTTCTTCCTAACTTAAAACGTAACTCCAGCTTTTATGATTTAATGCAAAATTCATGAAGAAGAACCTAAGGACTTTGAGATCCAGAAAGCATACAAAAAGTCCAAGTCAGTCATCTGGGTTTAAATGGGATTTCAAGCCAATTTGAAAAATGTCATGGTGGTGGCAAAAAAATCCCACACACTGGCGTCAGCAAGTTTGGTTCAGGTCCCAGAGCCTGATTCCCAGACTCCAGAACCCCCCATATTTAGTGGTGCCAACCTTCCTGTTTCTTTAACCCCATTTAATGTCAGAACTGCCCAAATGAGGCACTCAGGGGACACATTGAGTGTGTCCATCTCTCCAGAGCTGAATGCCCAGCTGAGGGAATGTGAGCTTCATGTAGAGTAGGAGATTCTGGGTGCTCTCCCAGGGAACAGCTACTGAAGGATGAGGTGGTTTTACTCCACGTTGGTGTTTGTTTACCTCCACTAGCTGGCATAAAGGACAGAGGTGGTTTGCAGTGCCGGGGCACACGCAGCTGCTCAGTGGCTCAGGATCAGGCAATCTGGGCTGCTCAGGCTCTCCCAGCGCTCCACCCTTCCCTCGTGCTGTGTGTGCGTGAATTTGAGCACAGGGGAGCCTCCTCTGAGAGCTGACCTGGCTGAAAACTCTGCTTTTTTTAGTGGATTAACTTCAGCAGCAGCTTTCAGCCCAGTGACCTCCCTGAGCTGGCTCAGGGGCCACACAGGAGCTCCTCATGGCACCCTGATGATCTCTCATGGAATCACAGGATGGTTTGGGTTGGGAGGGACACCTCCCACTGTCCCAGGCTGCTCCAAGCCCCATCCAACCTGTGTTTGGACACTGCCAGGGATCCAGGAGCAGCCACAGCAGCTCTGGGCACCCTGTGCCAGGGCCTGCCCACACTCCCAGGGAACAACTGGTTCCTTAGTATCCATTCTAAGTCTACTTTTTTTTTTTTCTGTGGGAAGCCATTCCTCCCTGTCCTGTCCCTCCAGCTCCTGCAACTGTTGTCCACTTTATGCCACAAAGAAATGTATTTGTTTGTATTCCCCTGCCCTGCCTGAGTTAAGGTTCCTTTTAAGGCAGCTGTGTGAGAACGAAATTATTTTTATCCCGGGAAACAGGGCAAAAGGGCACTTCAGGAATGTCTGTAGCTCCCCATCCTATACTCCAGGTCACTCTAGGCATAGCTGAGTGCATCCTACTCCAGCTGCAGGAGCCAAGTGGCAACCCAGCATCACAGGAAAGTCAGAAGCATCGAGGGAGAACAAAATTTGGGGAAGGGCTGAAAAGCAGGGGCAAGCAGATGGGGAGAGGGGAATAAAGGGGAAGACAGCTGGGGGAAATGCCAACAGCACAGCTCCAGAAGCCAAAGAGTGCAGAGCAGCCCAGGTTTTCTGAATGTTCAGGTGAGAGACATCCAGCAGAAGGGCTGTGCTGTCCAGAGCTGCTTAGGGTGGAGGCACAGGGCACAGACTGCTCTAACCCTGCCAGGATGAATTCCTGCTGTGAGGTCACTCAGTGTTTGCCTCAGTGGGGCTGCCCTGGGCACTGCTGGTCACAGCTCTCAGAGGAAACAAAGGAAAAGCAGCACCTTCTGGGAGCAAGGCACTGCCACAGAGTCCTGTTCCACACGTGGGACAGAGAACTCGGGGAAAGGCTTAAATCCCAACCATGGCAGTGGGGCTTCCAGCGCAGGGGGAGAAAATCCCTGTCAAATATTAGAAAAATACATTTGGAGGAGGAAAATAGCCCAAGGAACAGAGTGTCCTGCACACATGGCTTTGTGCAATACACAGAACAGGAAGAAGCTGTGGATTTAATCACTCTTCTCTCAGCAAAATGGTTTATTAATCCAGGACTGAAATCTGTGGTTTCACTTGGCTTACAATAACTGCAGTATTTCTGTTATCCTGCCCCAATCCTCCTCCAAGCTAAGTGAAGAAGGACAAACAAAGCTGGATATGCCTGTGGATGTGAGATTAAACTTGCTAAATTATAACTCTCCTGGTGGGCAAACTCTTTTGCTGCTGGAGTCACAACAATGAGTTTATCTAGGACTTAAAATACAGGGAAATTATTGTTTATTTGTTAGCAAATTTTTTATTATTTGTTTTACACATGAAAGGATCTACCCTTTGAATTCCCTAGAATGCAAATGGCAAAGTAGGTGTCAAATTTAGGTCTAAAACTGTGTCTTCTGCAGGGACGCCTTCCACTAGGCCAGGTTGCCCCAAACCTCATCCAGCCTGGCCTTGGACACTTCCAGGGATGTGATTCTGTGATTCTGTGACTGTCTGCTGGGTCATTCCGACTCCTACCCCACCCGTTGTTCTTTTTTTTTTTACAGAGGTCAGGCTTTACCTGCCCAAATTCACTCAGTTCCAGCACATTTATTCCTGCTTCTTCAACAACTCCCCACAGGGAGTGGCAGGGGCCCAGGCTGCCCAGTGTCAGTGCTCCCTGCTGTAATGGAATCTGATTTTCACTTTGGCTTTCTGGAGTGAAATATAAGCAAAAGTTTCACTTTTGAGGCGCAGAAAGGGCCCACTGTGGTGAAATTATCATTAAAATGTTAAAAAGTTCTTCTGCTCCACGAAAACCACAGCCTGCTAATTTACATATTAATAGCATAACTTAATGCTCGAGAAGATAAAAACTGCAATCTTTGGCCAGATGCAGAGAATTAATTACAGCAAGTGAAAGGAGCCGATGAAAAGCACAAAGCAAGCCCTGAATATTCTGAAAGAATCTTGTTGTCAGTCAAGTTTGAGAGTGTAGAGAGGAAGAGAGAATTGTTTTGTTGTTGCAGGGCTTTAGAGAGAGCCTGGACAGATATTTAGGATGTGCTGTCCCTTTGAGCCACAGTACCAAAGCAGATAGAACAGATAAAATGGAACACACAAGGCCACTAAAGCCACAGTGCTGAGCTCTTTATCCACCTCAGAGGCTGGAAAGCTGTAAAAGAGCTCAGCCTGACAAATAAAGAGCCTGATGAAAGGAGAAACCAAGCCCTGCAGAAGGTAAACGATTTGTTGAAGAGGAGTGAAACTGATGGGATCACCCGGTCTGGCACAAAATAGAAGTGCAGGGTACTCTCAGAATACTCGGTTTTCCTGAATAAATAGTTGCACTGGGAATCTGGGGGGCTGAGATGTATGGTTTGACAACAGACAGACAAGATGTATTGCATGGTAATGCTAAAAGCAAATATAGCAAATAAATATTCATATGTACCCATGAAATATGGGTGTAGGGCTTTAGCTACAACAGGGGCAGGAATTAAATCTTTTTTAACAAGGACTTGAGTCTATTGAAAGGTGGATTTTGGTTTCAGTCCTTAGTGAGGCTGATTGATCTAGACCTTAGCACACTTCCTGTGGCTCACAATTGCATTATGGCCACTGTTAAATGCGCTTCTGAAGAGAAATAAGCAGCAATTTGAGTTTATTCAACTAAACACATGATTCCTGTTCTTGCAATCAGCTTGAAGAATAAATCAACCACTTCCTACTGAAATTTAAGGGTTGTCTGCTATAAAGGAGGAGAGCTTTTCATAGTTTGGCTGTTGTGGAGAATGTTATGACTATTTAAAGAGATTGGCTTTTCTGCCCTTCCCCTGGGCCGTCCTACTTCCTCCATTAATTAGAGATCAATTAATCACGTTGTCCAAAACTGGGGACAAAAGTAAACATTCTAGGGCAGTGCAAATGCAGCACTGCAGCTATTGTAGAATCGCTGTATTGAACAGCCTCTAGCCCAACCACAGTTTGAGTTATTTCCTGTGATGGTACCACTACCTCAGGTCTTCCATAAATCATTTGGTTCCTGACTTTCACCAAAACATGACTTTTTCTTCAGCTGAAGGGATCACATCCAGCAAAACCAGCCCCTGGCCATTTCTTTTGTGTGTTTCCTTCTTTTAATATGGGATATTAGTGTTCATCTTGGAAGTGTTACTGTTGGCATTAACTGAGATTTTCCCCATAGAAGTTCTAGGAACTACACTTGCCACCACAGACAACGTAGGGAAACACGGCAGCATCAAACCCCGTTAAACAGATATTTTCCGCTCTCCTTCTCCTGAAAATCACTCTGTGCAGCTCTTCTCTCTGCCTGTCCAGCTCCCCCAGTATCTCTAGTACCTGTCAGCCAACTTCAATCCTCTTCCACAGGGGGTCAAACCTCAGAGAGAAATGAGTAACAACAGACTGCAGGGAAAATGCTGAAAGGGAGTAAAAGAAAAGGACAACATAATTGCACGATTTTAGAAATCCCCACATGTACCTTAAAGGGAGGGGTGGATTTTCAGTCGCTTGTTAGGGAAGTAAACACACAGTGAGTAATCTGTGCTTGCTCATGTCCTTCTAATCTTTGGGAGAGCTCCATGTCCAGCAGCACTTGGTCCACCAGTGATGCGAGAGATTGTGCAGTCTGGGAAGAGTTTTTAGACAATGGGAGGTTATTTCCGTGTTTGTGACCCCTGGGGCAGGTGTGTGCATGAGCATGGGTGAGGGCTCACGAGGATGTTCAGAAATGCTGGAGAAGGGACGCACCCAGCACTGAGCCCAGCAGGCCTGCAGGGCATTGTCCATCCCAGCAACCAACCTGACACCTCCAGGGCTCCTGGCAGCTGACCCTGGGTAACTCGGACTGGGGCTGACATGTCTGATCTTAAGAGATCAGCTGGTGACAACAAGAACCTTTCTAAGGGCTCCAGTAACCTCTGCCCTTCCCCTCACTCCTCACCAGGAGTGTCCTCAGCAAGCGCAGCATTGCTCTGCCAGCCCTGGCACCCCGGTGGCTTTGGCCCACCCTCAGGGACTGTAGGGATGTTTTGGCTGTCTGTGTGAAGTGGCAGTGGCCTGCAATGCCACAGGAAGGCAGGTCAGCCACGGAGTTCCGAGCAGGCTGTGCTGGAATACAGTTTGTTGTGGGCACTGCTCAAAGGCAGATTAGCCAGTGGTTCCTTCTTGGCAGGGAAGGTTTCCAAACCCTTTTGTTGTGGGTGCAAACAGCTTTTGGGTGCCACACAAACCACTGCTGCGTGTGGTGAGCCCAGGGAGAGGAAATCACTGCTGCTGCCAGAGACAGGGCTGTGGCAGCCAGCACCTCATCACCTTGCACACATCCCTTGCTCCACAAACTCCAATTCCTGATGATTTCTTGGATAATCACTGCACTTCCCTGCTTCAAGAGATATGCACTAAAGCTGGGAAGTGGAGGGAAGTGGTGTTGGAGAGAAGGCACATCCTGGGGCAGCAGCACAGACATGTGGAAACCTGCACAGTCCCTCTGCTCACTGAGAGCTCTGGAACCTCTTGGAATTCCAGAATCATTTAGGCTGGAAAAGACCTTGGGGATCATCGAGTCCACCCTGTGGCTGATCCCCAGCTTGTGGGGCTTTTGGATGCTTCAGTGAGAGACCAGGGCTCGGGTCAGCCTGTACAGTCTGGCCTTGCAGAAAGCACTCAGTTAGCAGCACCCTTTGCCTCCACACGTGGAGTTTGTGTCACCAGTTTCTGCTGAATCCCGGCAGAGTGTGACAGGGTGTGAGGGAATGTTTGTCAGGGCCTGGAGGTGATTTCCTACCCCCCAGCACCATCTGGCATGACAATGGGAACTCCGAAGGAATGAACATTGCTCTGCCAGTCACTCCCCCATCAGACAGGAGGTGGAATGCTGATGGACTCATCACCTTTGTCACCTGGCAATCAGGGAGCACTTCGTGGCTACCGAGACCCAGATTAAGAAGTGGGTGACAGAGATTAATGCACTGTTCACTTTGACTGGTGCTGATGCAGGGAACAGGTGGGTTTGTGGTTTCTATTTTTGAAGTGTCTTTTTTGCACAGAAGTGTTGGATTTGTCACTTAAATTGCCGCGAGCTCTTAATTTTTCCCTGTTGTTCCACTAGAGAAATGTTTACATTAAAAAAAAAGAGGGGGTGCTGAAGGGAACTGCGTGATGTGTTCATCGGTACACAGATAGTGTTTGATTAAAATTACACCTCATACAACTCTCTCAGCAGCAGGATTTGTTCTGGTGTGCAGGGAGGTGCTTTGAAGAGCAGCATCACTGGCACAGACCCTGGTCGAGCTCGCTGCCTCAAGTGCCTGGCAGCAGAAAAGCCCAAGCACAGCAAAGTTTACTTTTCTGTAGTGCCTTGGATTTCCCACTGTTCAGGTGATGACACATTCGAGTGAGGAGCCTTTTTGGAGGGACAGGGAGATGTTGAGGTAAAAGAATAAAAAGCCTAAAGGTATAATTAGCTCCCTCTTTCATTTTTAACGGGCTGAGATCTCAGGTAACCATTTGTGCTCTGCTTTTGTTCTGGTGCAGACAAATGAGTTCAATACAGCATTTGCTCTTTTTCCCTTAATTGTTTTTAAAATGAGGCAATTGGTTGTATTTACTGTCACCGAGAACACACTGGCTTCAGTCCCTTCTGATCCCTGGAACAGACCAAACTCTGGGGGTGTACATGGCTTGTTAACCCTGCTGTCACAACCCTTTCCCCAGCTACTTCTGCTCCTTGATGTTGCTAAAAACAAAATATTTGTGCTTTTGGATACGTTTGGTTTGTCCTCATTGTCAGCTGGAACATTTTCTGCAAGTGGCAACCCAATACAAGAAGCACGACAGAAATCTCCAGCTGAAAATGTCCTTCCCTGCCCAGTGCATTTCTCATTTTCTCTTCTCTTTGCCATAAATCTATGCCAAAAGTAGCCATAAAATGTCAAGTCAGTCTTACTCAGACTCTGAAATCAGGCAAGCAAAGTGTATAAATCAGAGAGCATTTCCGTGCCAGAGACGAAGGCAAGGAGCTGTTTATTCGGTGGGTCAGCCCTGTCCCAGCTTTCCAGGATGACGCAGGACTCCCCTGAAAAGACCTCTTGTGCCTTTCCTAAAGGCTGCTTGCAGCCACTCGGGAGGACACAGTCGAGCTCCCACGCCTGGCTGGGTCAGGCCTCACGCTGATTTGCAGGAGAGCTGTGACATTTCTGAACACAAACTCATTTAGTCTTAATGCCCCTCACACCTCAGGACTGAGGGCCGCGTGCATTTATTTGTCTCAAAGCCTGTCTGATTTCTCTCTCTGCTGTAATGAAGTGTTTTGCTAAGCCATTGTTTTTACCATAAATATATTCCCGTGGCTGCATCTTTGTAGTGGATGATTTGCTCCAGAATCTTTTCTTTTCATCTCAGAGATGAATATACATTTCGGGACCAGGTTTTGAAATACCAGCTTGCTTCAGGAAACTTCTTATGACCAAGTCTGGGAAGCCAGCACTAAATCACTTCTGTATATTTTATTTCCCAAGGAATCAGACCCACTTTGTTTATTATCTCACAAAACCCCAAGCAGAATGTAAAAACCAGGACTGAATCAGAAAGGAGCATTATAAAAATACTGAAGCTGTCTTTCCCTGGCAATGGGGAAATACATTCCTTTGCTTTAATATGAAAAAGAAATGATACGATGGTAAAGAAATAAAACCAAAACCAACTCAAGAGTCTGAGAGGAAAGCTGATGTCTTCACAAACAATTCGAGGGGTGAAGCCACAGGTATGAACATCTTTGCAATGGGTCTGACTGTCTGCACTGCCTTTGGTGCAGAGCCCAGGGAGCCTGGCTCCTGAAACACACAGGGGTCTGCACGAGCCTGAACTGTGGGGGAAAATGCCAGGTTCAAGGGGGAATGTGGGCTAGGCAGCTCGGGAAGGCTGCACCTTCCTAGTACCTCAGCAGTGGGGAAGGGAAGAGGGCACCGTGCGGCCGGGAGTTTGGGATAAAGGGAGGCTGTGCCCTCTGGTACCTGGAGAGAGAAACCCCGCGGGCTGTGCCCTGGTGGCCTCTCTCCCTTGACTCCAATAAAGTTGCAGGGCTCCTCTGTCTCCTTTTTGGACAGAAACCTCAGGCGTTGGTGGATTTTCCTGACAACTGGGAGCTCGTCCGGGATCCTTCCACCGTCCGGCACGTGGCGAGAGGAGCTGGAGGCGCCTCACCCAGTTTCGGTGAGCAGCTCCCTTCGGCGCTGGCCGACACCGGGCATTGATTGGTACCCGAGACTGTCCAGGAGAGAGATGAGAGGTGGCCCAGGGGGATCTGTGAAAAGTCCACAGGGAAGGACCACGGGACATGGATGCCCAGAGGGGGCAGTAAGGGAAAGTCAAGAAGGGTCCTGGCAAATCCCACCGGTGAGTACAACTTCAGGGAGTAAAACATGGCAGGGCGCCCTGGGTGGGCAGCAAAGGAAAGTCGAAAAAGGGTGTCGGCCACAGGGATGGCAATCCCAAAATACTTCTGAAGGGAGAATGTTGAGATGGTTTGCACATTGTTCCAGAGGCAGCTCAGGACATGGACGCCCAGAGGGGGCAATAAGAGGCACTGAGAAAGGGTCTCGGCAACCCGCCCCCAGAGCGGGCAGTGTGGCGTTGGTTTGGGAAAGGACTGGCCAAAGGGGAGTGTGGAGAAATCTGGCTCGGGCACATAGCAGTGGGAGGCTGTGTGGCAAGGAGAGAACAGTGAGGACTCGCAAGTTCTCTGCCTTGTCTTCAGCACATGCAGTCTGATACAGGGCCAGCTGCAAGCATTTTGTATTCCCAGCTGCCAGGATAAGGAAAACAGGGAGGCATTGTTGCTACAGCCCACCCCTCCCTGGGCCCTTATGGAGCCAGGGTGGAGGATTTGGGTTTGCCCACTTTTTACTCAGGACTTAAGGGGGTTTCTCTATGGTGAGGAGTGTGAGGCCAGGTGTGGAAGGTGGGATTGGTAGCACGGGCTGGGGCCTGTGGGAGGCGCAGGACCGAGCTGAGGCTGTGGGGCGGCCGGGGCCCAGCGCCGGGCGGTGCCTGACCCCAGCACCCCCCGGGCAGGGGCTGCAGTGTCCCCCGGCCCCACGAGGCTGCGGGATATTCCGTTCACCTGCGCATCCCTGTGGCACCGTGGCTGTGCCCGCCTGTCGGGACCTGGCGCTTTACAGAGGTTGTGGTGCTGGGAGAGCGGCCCGGGGGCCAGGACGGGTGTGCTGGGGAGTTCTGGGCACTGCGGCTGGACAGGGAGCGGCTTTGGTGTGCCAAAAGTGTCACCAAAGGCTGGCCCGATGTAAGAAGGGATTTTGTTTGGGTCACTGGGGAGATGAGTGATTTTGCAAAGAATTTGGTGGCTGTGGGAGGGTGAGAGCCCACAGGCAGCGGGAGCAGGGGCTGGAGAGGTGGCCGAGTGGGCCCTTGCAGGAATTGGCTAGAAAGGCACCTCAGGGATATGAAAGATATGAAAGGAGGGATGAGGAGAAGGTAAAGGTACAGGCAAGGATTACGGCACAGATTTTACAACCCCTGACGGGAAAAGCGCAGGGAGCCCCAGGAGCAAAGGGAAGGGGGCGGCCGCCAGGACAGCGATTGGGAAGGCATCAGTGTGCCGTTTGTAAAAAAGAGCACTGGAAATGGATTGTGAAGGGTGTCGGGATCTGCTGTTGTACCAGGGCTCACCACACTGCAGCCCTTGCTGAACCCTGAAGTGTGTTTCCTAGCAGGCACGGGAACTTGTCTGTCTCATTGGAATTTTATGCCAAAGGGGGAGCAGTTGTCCAGATGCTCTTTTGCTAAGTGGGAAAGACGAGCAGGTGCACTTTATTCAGCCACTGCTGGTGACTGTGTGTGTGTGGATGGGAATTCCCACCGTGGGCGTTACCTTCACAGCTGCCTTTGCCCATTCCCTCCAAACACATTGCACAGGGCTGGGAGAGGCCAGGAACAATGAGACATGGGCACTCAGTTGGCTTGTGCCCCACTGAGCTGTTTTATGCTTTTTCTCTGTTTAGCAGTATTCATCACTTTTGGGGTTTTTAAACTCAGTTTAAGATTCTGCACTGACTGTGTGCAGCGAAACTGAAGGGCTACCATGAGCCAGGTGAGTTCTCTGGCTTGCTCAGATCCTGCTGCTGAGGAGCCAGCGCCTTGAGAAGAGGATGGATGGATGGACCAGGCTGGGAGGGAAGCTGGGGGAGAGTCTGCTCCGCATCCCTGCCCCTGCCAGCCTGATTATGATGTGCTGCTGCGGGGTGCTGCACGCTGCTCCTCCCTGAGAGAAGAGGGTGCAGAACCTCGGGGGCTGCTTGAGGTCACCCTGCTAGGAGTAACTTGAGGTCATTGGAGTCCTGTAGGGGTTACTTGAGGTCATTTGGGGTTTGTCAGGGTCATTGGAGTCCCTGCTAGGGATTATTTGAGGTCACTGGAGTCCCTGACCAGGTTTACTTGAGGTCATTTGGGCTTACTTGTGATCATTGGTGTCCCTGACTGGGGTTACTTGAGGTCTTTTGGGGTTTCTTCAGGTCATTGGAGTCTTTTTAAATTGATCCAGGGGTTGCTTGAGGCCATTTGGGTTACTTGAGGTCGTTGGGACACCTTTATCAACCTAGAAGTGAGACAACGCACACTTGGGAGCTAAGCTCAGCGTGGGAGGTGGTGGACAAGGGGACCTTTCTTTGGAGGCCCCGGGGGCAGTTCTGGGCAATGCCCCCGAAAGCCGCCCACGCGGGGTGGCTTGGGGTGACTTTATGATGTGTATCCCATATCGCTGCCCTATGCCCAGAAATTAATTTTTGTGCTTTTTCCAATCAGTTTGCAGCTTGTTCAAGGTCACAGAGAGAGAGAGAGACTTTTTTTCAGCTGCGGCAGGAGAGCGAGAGGGAAGGGAAGCACCCGGCTTGCTTTCCTTTCCAGCCAGCTTTCGGCAGGTTTTTTTCCTCAGCTCCTTTTCCTTCGGAGAGTTGAACTTTTGTTTTCCTGGGACTTCGCTTTTTGCCCTTTTCTCTCTGCTGGACGGTTTCAACATCAGAATACATCGGGAGGAATTTCCACCGAGGCCTTGGCCCTGGAGGTGGGCCCACCACGACCCAGCTCCGAGGAGGGGGAGAGAGATCTACAGAAGGACTCTGAATTTTCCCCCAGGTTTCTCTCAGCAGAGCAAGAGGTTTTATTATTTAGCATCATTGTCCTTTTCCTGTGTATTTATTAAATAAATAGTTTTTATCTCTTTGTCTTTCCTTCGAGGACAATTTATTTTTTCCCGAAGCTGGTGGGGGAGGGGTGGTTGTAGCCTGCCTTCTCTCAGAGGATGTATTTCCAAATTTGACCAAACTGGAACACGGGGTGAGGACAGCTTGTGTAAGTTCAGCCAACTAGCCTAATTGACCAAAAGCACCAATCAGGAGGATGAAAGGGGATTCAATTTCCCCCCCCAGGTCGAGCCCCTTCTCTGGAGCCTGCCCTTGGTTCTCACTGCACTTGGTTCGTGAAAATGAAACCCAAAGAGCTGCTCTCAGCCCTGGTAGCCAGGAGGAACCCAGGCAGCACAGGGGCCCTGGAGCGTGTTTTCTCTCTCTGCCTGGGGAAAGGGCACGGAAAACTACTGGGAAAAGGAGCCGATAGCACAGCAGGGCGCAGAGCTACAACTGTGTGTGCAGAGAATGCAGAGAACTTGGAAAGGGAAAGGAAAAAGGAAAAACAAACACAGCACCAATTGGAGTCCCTGTGGGGGTTACCTGAGGTCATTGGAGGCTGTGTTAATTGATCCAGGGGTTACCTGAGGTCGTTTGAGGCCCTGACCGGGGTTACTTGAGGTCACTGGGGTCACTTGAGGTCATTTGAGGCCCTGACTGGGGTTACTTGAGGTCATTGGGGTCACTTGAGGTCACAGGGGTTACTTGAGGTCATTTGAGAATTTTTCGTTTGATCCGGGGTTACTTTAGGTCATTTGAGGCCCTGATCCAGGGGTTACTTGAGGTCATTGGGGTCACTTGAGGTCATTTGAGGCCCTGACCGGGGTTACTTAAGGTCATTGGGGTCACTTGAGGTCATTTGAGTCTTTCCTTATTGCTCTAGGGGTTACTTGAGGTCATTGGAATATTTTTTATTGATCATGGGATTATTTGAGGCCATTTGAGGCCTTTAGCAGCGTTACTTGAGGTTACAAGGGTGTTTGAGATCATTGGAAGGCTTTTTAAATACATCCAGGGTTGCTTGAGGTCCTTTGGGCTGACTTGGTCAGGAAGCCAGTTAGCACAGGCGCTGCCTTTGGACTTTGCTGTCCAGAACATCCACCCAAGGACTGCAGAGACAGCAGAGGCAGCAGCCAGGACAGCTGGGCACACGTGGACCCAGCACATTCATGTGAAGGTCTCCAAGCCTGGAGATTTGGCCTTCCCCGGTGGAAGAAAGGGATTGCTGGGCTAACATGAGCCACCTGTGCCTGCTTTATTGTCTGTGTTCCCTTGCTGCCCCTGCTGCAGGGAGCAGCCCTGGAACAGCCAGGAGGGGCTGTTCCCACTGTTCCAGCTTGTTAAAAAGGGCTAAGGCAACAATAACTAGGGCTTGTGAAGACAAATGGAGAAATGAGAAGAGGAAGGGTTGAGAGGAAAGATGTGTGCTGATGTCCTCACAAACAATTCGAGGGGTGAAGCAGAGGGTGTGAACATCTTTGCAATGGGTCTGACTGTCTGCACTGCCTTTGGTGCAGAGCCCAGGGAGCCTGGCTCCTGAAACACACAGGGGTCTGCACGAGCCTGAACTGTGGGGGAAAATGCCAGGTTCAAGGGGGAATGTGGGCTAGGCAGCTCGGGAAGGCTGCACCTTCCTGGTACTCAGCAGTGGGGAAGGGAAGAGGGCACCGTGCGGCCGGGAGTTTGGGATAAAGGGAGGCTGCGCCTCTGGTACCTGGAGAGAGAAACCCCGCGGGCTGTGCCCTGGTGGCCTCTCTCCCTTGACTCCAATAAAGTTGCAGGGCTCCTCTGTCTCCTTTTTGGACAGAAACCCCAGGCACTGGTGGATTTTCCTGACAAGTCTGTGCCTTTATTTCAAATACACAGCAAGATGGCAGCTGGACACATTTGTTTCCAAAGTCACCTTGTCCTGCAACCACCAAACATGAAAGCATACAATAGCATCAGGCTACTACACCCGAGATTGACCCACGATATTTATTCAGCTCTTTCAATCAGCCCAGGGAGGCTGAAGGCTCTGCCAGTTGTGCCTGTGAGCACAGAGCACCAGGGCAGCTTCCACCCTGCCCTCCTCCAGGAGAGCAGAGCTGCAGCATGCAGAACCTTTCAGTCACATTTTAGTCAACATTTTAGTCACCCCTGGCCCATCCACAGCAAGTGACAGCCTCAGCCCAGGCCTTTCCTTGCCAGAGAAAAGTGCAGTCTGGAGTGATTATTCCCACCCTCTTTCCTCCACCACAGAGTGTGACCAAGCTCTTCCTCCAGGGCCCTCCTGGACCCCCCTTCCCTAAAAGGCCTTGCTGCTCTACTCGTGTTCCTGAGCAGCCTCTCCTCACCTGTCTCACAGAAGGACACGTTCAGCCATCCAAATAAACTCCAAGAATCCCCTCAGACACTCGGGGTTCCTGGAGACAGGATCTGGCTGGATATAACCCAGCCTTGGGCACAGGGATGTGTCCCAGCTCCTCCATCACTCCCCTCAAGCCAAACTTTGCCTGTTACCCTCAGAAAACTCATCAACAGCAGCAGTTCAGTTTAAAATTCAACTGCAGGGTTTTTTGCTGAACTCTTACAGCTCCATTCTCCTGCTCCCACTCCCAAACTGCAGCTCCTGAGTCAGTTCAGAGCATCTGAGCAGGGGAAGGAAGAGGAAAAACTCTGCATCCCTTAGCAGGCACAAATGCACCCATTCAGTGCCAAATGCCTTCCTTGCACACAGAGACAAAACATCCACTAATCCTCTAAATGGGCTTTTCCCCACCAGAATCCACAATGTGGGATTTCAGTTTGGCTCAGCAGGAGGAGGCAACCCCTGAGTTACCTCTCCTGCAGATCAGCTCCTCCTGAGATATTTGTTCCTGCACCACACTCAGATGTGATAGTGCCACAGACTCCTGAGAGCCTAAAATGCTCCATCACACCACCAGCAATCCCCATTTGTGCCACTCAAACCCCGGATGTGCCAGCACCACCCAGCCTGGCTCTACCCTCGGAATCAGGGTTGGATTCCCAGCCCACACACGAGCACTGGGTTGTCTGAGCTCAGAGACTTTGTTTGGGCTCCTCTTTTGATCAACTGGTAAAAGAGAGAAATGGGGCAATATGTAGTCATCAGGTGTTAATGTCAGACATAAAAAGCTCAGGTTTTCTTTGAAATTGATGTTAAATGCTCAAATAAAGCAGTTTTATCTTTCCGCTCTTTGAAAATGAAGTTAGCAGTGCAAATGGCACACCCAGTTCCAATGTGATTCCTAGATGGGCCCACTGATAGTGGAAGCATTCAGGAGCCTCTAATTAATGTTATAGAAAACTGTACTTAATTACTTCTTAAGCACTTACATCTGCATGAAGTTGCATTACACTGAATCCATCATCATTTAAATCCATTACCTACACATAAATATGTATCAAATTTGCATTGCAAATGTCTTCATCCTCTGCTTTGTTAATCACAAATGTCATGTCTAAATTACTCCAAAACCTGCAATTCTGGCTTACTCACCAAATAGTTCCATATTAAACAAAATATGCATTATAGGATCAAAATACAATAAAATAGGAGGTGGAGGTCCTCAGGGTAGAGGAAATTATTACCAAAGACACCAGAATGACTCCACTGAAAATCAGCTGTAAGTGACAACTTCGTAAAGACAAACAGAAAAAATATATGGCTTAGTGCTGGAAAACCTGTTTATGACTGTTTTCTTCAATTTTCATCTAGAATTAGTAAGTGCTGATTCGACTGCTCAAGTGATAAGCTGGACACATCACACCTGTTTTGTGGTGCCTAGAAAATTCCCACTGCAAGATCTGAGCTGGCTGTCCTCAATGCAAATGCTCATGAGTGAATACATGTAATGAATTTCTGTGGAGCACTGCACTGTCTCATCTAAGTTCATCTGAAGCCAAGTTAATAAAAGGCTTCTTTAATTACAGGCACCTTTCCATGCTCCCTTTCAGACTGAGCAGTCAAATGAGCACACAGAGACATTGCTCTCCTCAGCCCCAGCAGCCATTACAGCCTTGCCACAGCACCAGCCACAGGCACAGAAAGGCTCAGGCTGAGCCCTGGGCCACGAAATGACCCCTTAAATGCTGCCATCCATCCCTGCTGGGTAAAGAACCAGAAAAACCCTTCTGAGCTGGACCTGCTTTGGGCACTTATCAACGCCACGGACACCGTCAAATGCAGATTCCAAGGTTTTCAGCTGGGAATAATAAAATGCCCAGCTGCAAACACTCTTGGATCCTGCAGGATGGACAGACAGGATCAGGCTGCTCCAGCTGCATTCCCAAATCGGCCTGGCAAGCACAAAACAGCCAGAGCAAGGCTAGGGCTTTGCAGAGGAGTAGGTGCTGCCTGCAGAGCAGGAGAAGCCATGGAAGATGAGGGGTAGCAAACAGCAGGAAGCCAATACTCTCACGGCACATTTTGGGGAAGTGGTTAAAAATCTGACTGTTCTGGCCCTGCAGAGGAGATGAGGAGGATGCACCAGCTCCACAAGCACCAGAGAATGCCAAGGACAATCCCAGAGGCCTCTGCTGGGGTAGCACGAACATCCCCGTGCAGGACTGGCAGCAGGATTGCTGCAGGCTTCTCCATTCACTGAGCCGTGCTGCCAGCCCCACGCTTCCCCCAGAGCACTCCTTACAGTCACTCCACTCCAGAGGGAAATGCCCTGCTCCCTTTGCACCTCGGGGGTCTGGGAAGGGCTGTGGGATATTGCACAGCAGCTCCTTCCCTCCAGCCCAGCACAGGCTGTTCATCTTCCCTGAGAGCCTCCTGACTGCCGCTGTCCCCACGCCTTTCCTCATTCCCAAATAAATGGGGACTGTGCTCTAACCAAACACCCGTGTAAGAACAGTTCCTGCCAGGCTGTTAGAGAGCAGATATCCCCATCAACAGTAAACAGCAAGGGAACAAAATTACTCCTCCATTACAGGCTTGAAAGTAAATTAAGGAGTCAATCAGCACATGTCAAATCGGAAGATCACAGGATGTCCCATCCCTGGCAGTGTCCAAGGCCAGCTTGGGCAGGGCTTGGAGCAGCCTGGGACAGTGGAAGGTGTCCGAGCCCATGGCAGGGGCTGGAACGAGATGATCCCTAAGGTCCTGTGCAGCCCAGAGCACTCCCTGGCTCCGTGGCCACGGGCAGCCCCTACACGTAGGCATGGACACCCAGGGCCGGCCCTCCTGCCCTGGCCAGCCGGGCCCGGGCCAGCGAGGGGGTACCTGGGCCTCGTGGCCATGTCAGCCCAGCACCAGAAGTGACAGTACATGGCTCCTGCGGCCAGCAGCAGGGCACTGCTGCCCCAGCCCACGTACAGGGCGGCTCCCAGCTCCCGCTTCAGTGGCACGGGCACGTCGGGGTCGTAGAAGTCCCGAATGATGCTGCCCCCAGTCCAGGACACCGGGATGAGGACCAGGCTGCCCGTGAGGAGGAAGGCAACGCCAGCTGCCAGGATGAAGATGCTGATGCCCTGGGGACCCTCCTTGCCGCGCTGAGTGTACTTGACCCCGACAATGGCCATCAGGAAGGAGACAATGGACAGCCCCACGGCGACGCACATGAGGGCCCGGAAGGCCTCCAGCGGCGGGGGCAGCGCCAGCACCGAGTCGTAGAACTTGCACTGCAGCCTGATGCCCAGCTGACTGATGCAGTCCATCCACAGCCCCTCCCAGATGGTCTCAAACACCACGATGTTGCCATCCACGTAGGCAGAGACCCTCCACTGGGGCATGGCCGTGGCTGCCAGGGTGCCCACCATGCCCACACCGCCGAAAATCAGCCCGGTGATCTGGAGCACGCAGCAAGCCATGCTGCTCCCAAACCTGCTCCCAAACCTGCTCCAGCTGCTGGCCCAGGGGCTGCCAAAGTCACTTACTCACAGAAATCGTGGACACCATGAGAAGGAGTATCGTCTCTGGCCATTTCCTCATGCAGCAGGTTGGGTTTCTCGGGAGAGGCTTGCTCCAAGGTTGGGTTTCTCAGGAGAGGCTTGCTCCAGTCAGGAGTTCAAACAGGTGGAAATCATTCCTGATTGCTCCAAGGCCCTGCTATTTATTTGCTTTGAAATCCCCTCTGACTGCAGCCCATCAAGCCTGACAGGTTTGCAGCCAATGGCAGCCTGGGAGAGGTGTGGCAGGGCTGATTTCACTGCTTCTCACAGGGTGGCTGAAGTGCTGCTAGAATTAAGCAAGTGGCAGGGATTCGATTAAAGGTGCCTAATTGCAGGGCTAGCAATTCTTAACTGCGAGACTGCAGCTCTGTTGCAATTCAGTACAGAAAGCCTGAACTTCCGTCTGCTAAAATCTTGTTTAAAGTGGGTCATTACAGTTGTTCTTACAACAAAAGCTTAACTTGAGTCTTGGAGTGGGGCTTATTTTCTAAGTGCTGCAGCCCTGGGAAAACATCTGATTATTATTTTCCTTTAAATCAAGCCAGGAGGTGCTTGGTGTAGCCCTTTAATGTAGATTTCTCATTTTGATCAAATACAAAAGTCTAATCATGGTATTAGACAGGTACAGGAAAGTCAAGTATTCCAATCAACATCAAAGCTTCGCTCTACCAGCTCCAAAATTCACGAGGGAGGCAAAGCAAAGAAGTGGCTGAGCTTCACAGCTTCTGCTTTTGAATCAGGAGTAAAGGCACAGTTAGGAGATGATCCTCTGTGGGTGAACGAGGAGGAGAGTATTGTCACTGTGTCCCACAGCAGCACTCTTACCCGGTGACACTGCGGGGCTGGGGGCACTCGTCTGATGTGTGTACAGGGAGTACAGCACACGAACCCAGAGTCCCTCCCACAGATCCCTGCAAGCCTGGACAAACACACATTCCAGAGGCTGATCCGCCTCAGGCAGCCCAGGAATAGCTGCTGTGGTAGGGCTTTGGCTGCCTCCATCTCCTGCCCTGAGACAGTGCTGCATGACGACAGCTCATGGGTGGTGGTGAAGTTGGAGTGCTGCTGCTTACTCCAGCCCTTTGAACCAGTTAAAAACCAGAAATTTAAAAAAAAAGTGGCCCACTAAAGGCAATAAAGGCCCCAGAAGTGCTCTCAAAGAAAGGCACGGTCTGGGGTTGTGTGTTTGTGGACTCTGTGTGTTTGGAAATATCAGACATTGCCTTTGATGGTATTAATTTAATTACAGCCTTAGGTGCCTACACAGCACATTCAAAGCCAAAGCTGAACCCATGGAAAGGGAATTGTCCACCCAAACCACCCACAGTCCAGTTACTCCTTGGAAGGACGGAAGGACGGAAGGAAGGAAGGAAGGAAGGAAGGAAGGAAGTGCCAGATCATGCAAATTTTTCAGTTTAATGTTACATTTCCACATGGAAAATGCTCCCGGGGGATCTGGGCAATTGAGCTTCACGTCTACAACCAGGAATCTGGAAAGAAAAAAATGTCTTCAGCTGAGATGTGAAACACAGAAATCAATCCACCATCAGGTTTGTACTTACAGGGAGAGGAGTTTCACATCACTGCAGACAGACAAGAAGAATTCTGTGATGCAGAAGTTGGAGGCACTTTGCTCTGTGCCCCAGTGGAGGTGAAATCAGGGCTCAGAGCTGGGTCTAAAAGAAGCTCCCTCCCCTGGCAGGACACTGCTCCTTTAGGAGAACACTGCACACAAGACCTGTACTATTTGAGTACAGTCTCCATCTATCTTGCTGGACTTCTTTGACCTCTGAATTCCCCAAACTGTTTTTTGGACTTCTTATTTTAACTCCAGAACTAGAAATCAATTTATGATGGAAAATCCCTCTTAAAACCAGCATTTAAATGCCTTTTTTTCCTAACAGAAAACCCCTTTGTGCAATGTTTTCAGGCAGGCAGCTCCCGAAGGTGTGTGCACAGCTGGAGCACAGAGCATGCCTAATGCCCCGAATCCATTCTCCTGGCTGCCTTATCTATCAGGAATGCTGGGAAATAATTCTCCCTCAGATGCCCTGGGAGGGTCAGCAGTTGAGGCCACGCAGAAAATCGCCAGGGCATGGTTTGCAGAGAAGATGAGAACTGCCCGGAGAAATAGGATTAAAATGCAGCAACACATCCAGGGAGGACCAAATGGCCGAGTGGGGCTGGATCTTGAGTGGGAATTAGAGCCTTTGGTGGGTGACATCCTGTGCAGGTGTCAGCAGGAGAGGGGGACAGCCAGGGGACTGCTGCAGGGCCAGTGGCAGGATGGTTCCTGTTGTTGGAACCTGAGGGGAAGGAGGCAGCAGAGGAAAACCACCAAATGGAATCTGAAGGCAAACTTCAGAGGTTTAAAGGAGCTACAGGAGACAGGTTGGGGGAAAAAAAAAAAAAAGAAACATTAAAAATATCTTGGAACTGGAAAACCTCCTGAACCTCTCCCATGCCAGTGAGCCCCTGACTTCACTAATCTGTGGAAAAAACCACCTTCTGCAAGTAAATCCTGTGTTTGGGTCAGCCTGGAGGGGGCTCTTACAGCCCTGTACCCCCCAGAGAACTGCAGCTCCATTGCAAGGCTCTCAGAAGGAGAGGCTTGGCCGGCTGAGGCATTCCCAAACCTCCCTGAACAGCACCTCTCTCTCAGAGCAGAAACCACAGAAGTTCTCCCAGGGTGGGCAGATACCACGGAGGGAACAAAAGGAAATGCCTGCTTACACCTGACCAGACGCTGGAAGCCTCCTCACTGTGCATCATCCCTCTGCTGTTCTATTGGAACGCTTCCCTGCCTCAAGAGGACAAGACCAGTTCTTATGCAAACATGTCCACCCCAAAATTTGCCTTCAAAGAGGAAAGTGGGTGACTGAGGGAGCACGTAGCCTTTACACCTCATCTCTCCCGGGATCTCTCTCAGATTTACATTTGCTCTTCCCTTCAAATCAGGATGTTCATTTCAATCTTTCCCTGGGGCACCACCTTCTGTTCCCTCTGTGGCTCTTAAAGTGCTGATGCCCCTTGAAAACGAAGAAGCAGAGCATCCCCAGTCCACAGGATTAACCGAACCGAGCCTCAGTGGTTAATTAGTTACAGGCACCAATAATGTAAACACTGAGTTGCCTCCCCGAAAGCAGGATGAACTCCTCTTTGAATAACCTCTCTGTACCTTGACTTTCAGAGTGCTTATCCCTACACACGCACCTATAGAGAGAGCAAGAGGCTTTAATCCTGTACAAATGTACAGCCATAATGGCCAGAGCTCATTACGGGCTCTCCTCGGCAGCACAGAGGCTGTGCTGCAGCCTAATGAGCTGCGCTGGAGGCTCAGTAACACTCCCGGAGCAGGCAGATACGGAGGTTTATCAAAGGCACACTTCCAGTCAGTGCTTACAGAGTCCCAGTGACGTCTCTGAGCTCCCAGCTACCCAGGCAGAGCCTGGCAGGGGGACCCCAGCGGGCTGGGGCTCCGTGGGCTCCCTGCATCCCTCCCGTGGGCAGGGGGCTCACCTGGAGCCTCCTCTGCCAGCCCACCCTGCAGGGAGTGCACAGACAGAGAGCAGGCTTGCGGCTGCCTGCGATCGTCTGTTTTGGAAACGCCTGTGAGTGGCATCAGCTCCTTCCTGCTCGTGGCTTTCATTCCCCAATCATTACCTGCTGCGTTAACCACTTTGTTTTCGGCTCCGTAGAGGGCTGCTCAACGAAATCACACTCCGCTTTAATGGCTCCACTGCTTCCTGTGGTATCTTGATTGACTGCCGCATCTCCAGCCTGCTGCTGAGGCAAAAGGTGATCTTGAATCTGTTTTTACACTCAGGAGAAAATGGCCTGAAGCCAACAGAGGCCTTTGTATTTGTGCTACCTTTAATATTGCTGCCTGCGCTTCCACTCTCAGTTTTTAATGTTAAAAGATGAAAGGGCGCCTCCTTCCCCCCCTCTTCAAGCGTGGCACATTTTGGGGTGAGAGGAACACCTGCTCTCCTTAGACAGGGATTTCCCCTGGTCACTTGGGCACTCACCTCCAACTCCAGCTCCGGGGCGACCCCTGACTGACGCTGGAATTGCAAAGAACTGACATTTATCTTCTGCCACCTCCTCCAGCACACCCGAAATCCCCAGCCTGAGAGAACGGCCGGAGTCCTGCTGGTGCTCCACGTCTGATGGATCCTGTCCCCTGGACACTGAGGAACCTGCTTGCAGTGCAATGAAACCCCACAGTAATCAAATATCAAACACTCCTCCGAGTATTTAATCCACCTAAACCGCTTCAGGCTTTTACAAGGAATCTGTCACCTCCCCGCCTGCACACGGGAGCAGAACAAGCTGACAGAGATAGAAGCTGCCAGAAAACTGCTGCCTCACTCTGCTGCCTACAGACAGCACCTCCAAGTGTATTTGAGGGCTGCTGATGGCCCTGCTGACACTGAGCTGTCGGAAATGCAGCAACTTCCCAGGGCAGCACTGGCTGCTCTCCGGAGTGCCAGCAGTTAGGCTGTCACTGCGTGGGGCACAGGGGAACTGCTTTATTTGCCTGCCTTAATGGGTGGAGTGAAAGAGGCAGAGAGGGTAGATGGTGGCAGCGATGGCCTACAGACAGGTGAGAGGCAGGCTTTGTAGAAAGAGGTGATAGCTTTTATCAGACTGGCTGATGCTCTCAGAAACAAGATTAGGCTCGGCCTCCCAAGATTGGTTTTGGAGCTCAGCATTATAATGCACCTCTGAACTAGAGCTTCCCAGTAGCCAAGCAGTGCTGGGAACTAAACCAGTAGGTCTCAAACCATGAAGAAAAGGGGGGTTTCCATCTTTCCTAGTCATGATTTGGACACCTCCCTGTCCAGTCCTGTCTCCCTCAGGTTCTGTCCTCTCCCAAGCCCATGTCCTGAATGCAATTACATTCTTAATTTTCACCTCCAAAATAAACCCCAATAACGTGAGCTGTTTGCCCCAGTGATGTGCCGGGAGCTAGGGGGCTGGAAGTTAGGGAAGGGAAAGGAAAAAAGACGGAAAACGGTCTGACATGTGCAGACTGACTTTAAAATAAGGATAAAACAGAGGAGAAAGAGGTCTCAGGAAACCTGGTGCTGTTGTGTGGGAGTGGAACGGGGCTCACATTGCAGGCAGAAGATGGAATTGAAGGATCATTAGGATGAGAGGAGCTGCATCTCTGCACAAGGCCATTGCCAAGGAGGTGAGAGTGCCTGGAGCAGCCAGGGAGAACAGCTCCTCTGATCCTGATCTCGTTATTCCTTATTAACCACACTGAACAGCTTAGGGGTGGGAATGGGGACGAGGCTTAAGAATTCCTCAGGAAGAAGTGAATGGGAAGTAAAACAAAATGTAGCATGGATGCAGTGAAAAATAAGTTCAGGTTTTGTTTGGTATCATTTCTAGAAAATAAAAGTTGATAAAATCAAATCCATTTGGACCTTATTAAAGCACCTGGCTCAGCATGGAAAATCAACAGAGACACTGGAGGGATGGCACGGAGTACCAAGAATGCAACGTGGAGGCAGAACCACGAGTCAGTGAAACAACAAAAGGCTCTGCTGCAAGGAGAACTATCACACCCCTATGCCCAGACACTGATTTCTGCTGCTGATGGAGCCAAGGATTTCTCTGGGGCCTCATCCTACTCCCCTCAGGAATCCAACAACAAAGGAGGAACTGCAGCCAGGAAATCTGCACCAGGCCCCAGCTGGGGATGTGCTGTCAGTGGCTGAGCCCCACAGCCAGGATGATGAAGTGGAGTGCATCCCACCCACCCTGGGAAGGGCTCTCCTGGCTCTGACAACATTTACCTGAGCTGTGGCCACCTGCAGGCAGTGTGCTCCCCGTGCTCTGCAGCTTCTCTGGGACTCTGCACAGTTCAGGGCAACAAACCTGGAAAGGGAGAGGAGAAGCAGCCAAAACCAGCCAGAGGGGGTAAATGAGTGTGGGGAGGAGTGTGAGGAGGGTGACAGAGAGGAAGGAATTGGAGGTGATGAAGCTGAGCAAGGGGGGCTCAAGAAGCCAGGTGGGATCAGTCCTGAAGGAAGGAAAAGCTTTCAGAGCTAAAGGAAAGCTGCCGACTGTGGGAAAGGAATCGCAGAGCAGCCTTGCTCTGCAGCCAGGAGATTTAGTTCCAGCTGCCTGAAAACCCTCTCTAGTGAAAATGACTACTAAGGGCTGGGATATACTTCTAGGGACACCGCAGAACAGCCACCTCTGGAGGTTTTATTGCAGGAACAGCTCTAAGGAACAATTGTGGCACTTTTATTCACCAAAAGAGCAAGGGAGCAGTCCAGAGGTATCAGCTTTTCTAGAGGAACTTCACCCACCTGAGCCGAACAAGCATTTCCTCCTCTGCCCTGCAGGGTGGGCATCCACTTACACGGCCCAGAGGGCACCAGGTGCACCTGGAAAGGCTCCACTTCCATGGAATGTGCGCGAGTCCCCAACGTGCCGAGTGAAGGGGGACAGGGCAGACCCCCTCGGTTTCATCTCTGAAAGCAATACTGCTTATTCCCCACATCAATGCTCTTGTCCCTAAGCAGGAAAAAGGGTTTCACATCATAAACTCCCAATAAAATACTTACAACAGTCAATCAAACTCCAGAACAGGACTGTTGTTCTCCATTAAACACCACAAATTGAATTACGCTCCCAGTTGAGTCAAAGGCAAAATTCCATCGATTTCCGTGGGTCTGGAGTTACACTTTATTATTGGTTACAAAATTCTATTAAAATACTGCTACTATTGATTGGTTTGGGTCATTCATTAAATCGATTTGTCTGGAATTACTTATTTTTTACTAGGCTTGGTTTCTTTACATTGCTGCTTATTGGGGGGGTCATGATCTTAATAGGAGTAATATAGTTTAGCCTGTTTTAATGGGAGTGAATACTATGGTTGTTTATGTTCCTTATCTCTATAAACTATGCTGGTGTGAGTGGGTTTCAGCAAAAGTCTTGACCTGGTTGTACAAAAGACCCTTTAAAAAAATCAAATATACATATGTATATGTATGTATACATATATATATACACACCACAGAGTCCTGTGGCAAGCAACCAGCACAGTTCTTGTGCTCTGTGCAATGCTGGAAAATGCTGTAAGCCATGAGTCTGCTGCCTCTGAAAGAAGGTTGTGAATGAGTTTGACCTGTTTGGGTTACAAAGGAAATATTAACTTTCCCTGAAAGGATGATAATTAGGATGTACATAGAGAGCTGTGTTTATTCTCTGAAATAAGGGATATTTTTTCATGTGTTTCAGCTTACCTTCCTCTGCTGGGTAAATTCTCCATGCAACCCTCCATTAAGCCTACAGTAAATCAATCCCTTGGTGAATGCTTTTCTTTTAAACTATTATTATCTTGTCTTTATTCACTGTTATCCCTTCTTTCTCAGGCAGAAAACAAAACCCCTCAGCCGCTTAACTCCTCCTTTCATTGCAACAGCCAGGCTTTCATACCGTGGTGTAATTCTAAGCCCTTTTTTACTGCTTGTCATACAAAATGCACCCAAAGCAGAAGCAGAGCCACACAGCCCAAAAGCTGTTCCAAGGTGCCACCCAAATAAGCCAAGCTGCTGCCCCAGTGCCATTACCCATCCACGTGTGCGTGCACTGGGATGGTGCAGCAGAGCCCCCAGTGTGTGGCTGAGCCCCCAGCCGCAGCACAGAGCAGCAGGAGGCACAGGCAGGCTCTCATTCCCTTCAGTGCCCGAGCCCCAATCCCTCTGGAAGAACTGGGACAGGGAGAGCCACTTGGGATAAATGTGCCTTCTGAGGCAAATGCTCTGTGTTGGAGCTGTTTATCTGAAGAAACAATGAAAAGCCCCAAGCCCTGTCCTTAGCTGTGGCTGTGTTCTGCAGCTCTAGGGATGGAGCAGGCCCAGCAGGGAGACACTGGTGCCACTCCTGGGTCTGTTGTACAGAAATCAGGAGTATCCCACCCCAGCTCAGTGGCACAGTGCCAGGGGAAAGCAGAGCCAGCTCCGTGCCACAGGGCTTCTCCTCTGCTCCCAAAAGCACTTTTGTTCTGATGCTTTGGGGAGAGCACTGCAGAGACAGGATCCAGGGACAAAGCAAAGCTAAAGGATACAGAGAAATTAACCCTGAACCTAAAGCTGCAACGCACCGTTTAAGGGGGAGAAAGGAGACCCAAACCTGCCAGTACCTCCACACATACATAGCTCTAGACACTCCTCTTGCTGCACACCGAGCTGTGGGAATGAGCAGGATTCCAGATATCCATGTGCCTAAAGGATTGCACATTCAGCTCCTCAGGATGGGGTATAAGCCACGTAACAAATTGTTTTCCTCTGCAGAAGTCAGCAACTTGCCTAAGATGGAAGGAAGTGCAATGGGAAGCATCGGTGCCCCAAGACCTGTGAGAGCTATACCTGTATAAATAGTTTAGAAAAACATCATTTCAAATAAAAAAATTAAAAATAATTTTTAAAAAAAGCCCACCACAAAAGCCACAAAAACCCCTTAAGAATTATGGCGAGAAGGTGAACTGTTCACTGAAGGGTTCTTGTGTGATGTGACCTTTCTTTCCTGGAAAATGCCAGGTGAAGAAATGAGTGAAAACCAGAACACCAGAAACCACAGGTAAAAACCTAAGAACAGACCCCACACAGACATGGAACAGTAGATCCTTTTCACAAATTCTTGTAGCTATGGGTGTATGCATGAGGTATTCAGCCTAATCTCTGAATGTGCCCCAGCACGGGAACTAGAAACCCAGCCTTAAACGAGGATTCTTTTGCTGTAAAATAGAGCTCCTCGTGTTAAGAGACAACCTAATTTGTTACACAGTAAAAGAACAATTTAGGATTTAACTGCCTAGATACTGAAATACAAGCCAGCTGCTATTCATCTGAACTTTCCCTCCTCTAGCTTTTTCCTTGCCATTTACAGCTCTTCAAAAGCAGAAAGCAAATGCACAAGTGCTAAATGTGCCAGCTCGCTGGCATATCAGAGATAGAGGAGGGATAGAAGTCCCATTTACAGGGAATATCTTACGCTCCTCGAGTGTGTTTCTGTGGGTAAAACCATGGTTAGGGGGGAAGGCAGAGTAAGAAGCATCCTACAAATCTTTCCATATTCCGTTTGTCTTTCATAGCCACCGAGTTTCCCAACCTCTGCAGCTGGCTGCTGCCCATGAAAACATGGGAAAATGGGGAAGGCAGGGGACCTCTCCTGCTGCTTCTGGCCCCCTGAGCCCTGATCTGTCCTTTTGGTGTTGTTTGCTGCTTTGCCTGCTGCAAACTTGTCCTGCCATCCGGCCCCATCACTGCTGGCTTCAGGAAAACTGAGTGGGGAAAATGCCTTGGATGACCGGATTCCTGGAATCACAGAGTAATTCAAGTCAGAAGGAGCCTCTGAGTGTCATCTCATCCAACCCATGCTTGAAGCCGTGCCCTTCAAACTCACGAGGCCAAGAGCCCAATCAAGATCCATTTCCATCCTCAAAAATGTCCCCAGGTTTTCCTGGGGGAGGAGGAGGGGGTTAAATCCTGCTCCCCCAGGAGGAGTGTGAGGAGAGCCTATGAAAGCACAGCATTTCCCTGTGAGAATGGATTTGACACAGCCAACACAGAATAATGGAACCACCATGGCATGGCCCTGCAGCCCCGTGGCTGCCACTCAAACAGCAAAGGAAGAGCTCCCAGCCCCAGCAGAACCAATAAACAGGCACTTCAGTAATACTCCAGCAGGTAAACGCAAGCGTGGTGCAAACAGCAGGGCTGATTTCTCTCAGAGACTGCTGAAGTTCTAATTTGCAGGACATGGAAAATAATTAGCAGAGCAAATATAATTTAACCACGTTATTGATTCATTTACAAACCCATTAAAGCTCCCATATAAATTCATGGTGGGATTGTGTCTGAGCCAAGGATTCAGTATTCGTACATTCTTGGAAGGATTAAATTTAAGTGCCTTATCTTGCTCAAAACCATTTTTGGAAGGAAATGAGGGGAAATCTTATTTAATGTTATGAATTGCATCTGCTTGTTTATAATTAAAACACAGGAAAGGGGCAAGTGATGAATCTCATTATTTGTTCTCCTCTCTATTCAAACATGTCATTTCATCATGGGGAAATATCAAAAATGCCTGTGAGTAGCTAACCACAGCTCACTGTCAGCCACAGGATCCTAACAGTGTGTTAGAAAACAAATATGTCCAGGCAAAATCTAGCCTTTCCTTTCCTCCTTCCCTTGCCTTCCCTTTCCCACTACATTAAGGAATTAATACCCCTGAAGTCAGTGTCCAACTTCTCTGTACAACCTACGTGTTTTCCTGCTCTGTGCTCCCAGCTCTGCCCTCCTCCCCTTCCTGCTCCCCAGAGCAGGTGAGAGCTGCAGCACTTTTATTCTCTATATTTGGACCTAAAATGTCCTAAAAATATGGGCCTAGAGCAACTCCAGCTCTGCCTGGGCAGAGAATACACAACATTTCAGGGCTGCTTTGGTGTGTGTTGGCTCCAAACAGGTCCCCATGGTCAGGACATTCTGTTCCCTGTCCCTTTGGCACTTGGTATTCCGGTTAATCCCCTCCTGTGGGAGCAAGAAGGGATTGCTCCTCACCCTCCTCATGGCTCTCCTTCCACTGCTGCTCTCTTTGGGGAGGAGATAACCCTGCCACGGCCCCCTTTCTCACAGCTCCCCTGGGAATCCACAACCCCACTTAAATCCCACCTATCAAACAGGTGACAAAGTGATGATGCCCCCCTTGGATCAACACGTGGTGCAGGAAATTCAATTTCCCTGGTTTTACCTTCTGTGTGTTTTGTGAGGTGCTAACGCAGGACATTTTCCAGGCTTGGAACAGGGACCCTGTTCCAAAGTAGGATTTCTGTAGGCACACAGTGGCTAAAGAGCTTCAGAGGCTGCAACTCCCTGAAGCCTCAGAGCTGCAGCCTCAGATGGATACAGACACTGCCTGAGCTGATCTGATTAAAAGTTTCACATCTGTGGACAAAACCAATCATTTGTGGCCCTTCTGCCCCAGCCTACTGGAGGTCACAACACCATGTTACGTCTCATTTCCTTTTCTAACAGCTCCGCAGGGTTTGGCATTCAGCCTTCCTGACATTCTTGCTGTGAAGGGCTGCCCATCCTGAAGGGCCCTCCCAGCACTTCCACAAGTGTGACAGGACAGTTCATTGAAGATAAGAACCACTGGCAAGGCTGCCCTTCTGTTACAGCCCCAGTGCCTCGGTGGCTGCAGCAGGATTTCACAGGTGGGAATTAGAGCAAAACTTCCTATTTACCTGCTTGCCAAGAGCCTGTACTGGGATTTCAGCAGAGGAAATGCTGACTGGGCAGAGAACGGATGGAGAGCCCCTGTGCTCAGGTGAGACCCCACCTGCAGAGCTGCCCCAGCCCTGGGGCCAGCAGCACAAGGACCTGGAGCTGCTGGAGAGAGTCCAGAGGAGGCCCCGGAGCTGCCCCAGGGCTGGAGCCCCTCTGCTCTGGAGCCAGGCTGGGAGAGCTGGGGGTGCTCACCTGGAGAGGAGAAGGCTCCACGGAGAGCTCAGAGCCCCTTGCAGGGCCTAAAGGGGCTCCAGGAGAGCTGGAGAGGGACTGGGGACAAGGCATGGAGGGACAGGACACAGGGAATGGCTTCCCACTGAATAAAGGTAGACTTAGAATGGATGCTAAGGAAGGAATCCTTCCCTGGGAGGGTGGAGTGGCACAGCTTGCCCAGAGAAGCCTCTGTTACCTGCCCAAGCCCTCTGCTGAGAAAGCTTCTCCCTGCCTCCTTCCCTGCTCTGCCCCCAGGTGTGGAACCCCTCCAGTGGGAGGGCACAGCAGCTCCAGGGCAGTGCAGGTTCACATGTGGGACCATTCCGAGAGCTCAGCCCTGACAGGGGGAGCTCTGCTTTTATCTGAGACACGAGAGCCCTCCCTCAGCCCCCAGATGAGGAGCACACCTGCAGCAGGGATCCAAGGCAGCCTCTGACTGCTCCTGGGAGGGCTCACACAGCCACAGCTGTTCCTGGCATCCCCTGAGCCCAGGGAAACACGCAATGTCCTGGGCTGGAAGGGCCCCACAGGGATCACCGAGTCCGGCTCAGGGCCCTGCACAGCCACCCCAACAAGGCCACCCCGTCCCTGGGAGCGCTGTCTCACAGGAAACACAAGGGAATTGTCCCACAGCTCCTCTGCCCTGACGTGCTGCTCCTCAAGCACTGCAGCAGTTCGCTGCCAGCAGCAGTGAGAGCGTTCCTCCTCCTGGCAACGCTGACCAATTCCACTCCAATGACTTGAAAAACTCCTGCCCCTAAAATCACTCTCCTCAGCAGATTTAAACAAAACCAAATTTACCTTTTGGTCAAATGCCTTAGACAAAATCAGGAGTGTTGGCTTCTATCATGAAATTAAAGATTAAATGGGTAATGGCTGGGAAACAGCTCACACCCATGGCAAACTCTCATCTACCTTGTTTTTGCATTTCCACATTTGTATAATAAAATAATTTTTATATTCCTGTTTTCTATAAAATACTGATATCAATAAATCTATGACACAGGTGTCATTAACCCCCAGTTTCCCCTCTGTAGGGAAGCAGGGACAGGGAATTGCTCTTGTGAAAAACCAGCCAGGTCAAGTTCCTTCCCTTGGTGGCTTCTGCAGCGTCGTCCTCGCTCAGTGACAGAGTTTTTGTGCAGCTCCAAGGAGAACAAACACAGGGATGTGCTGGAGAGGGGTGGAGGGGATGAGGAGCATGGGGAGGAAAAGCAGAGCCCTTCACTTCCAACCCCTTCTCTTCCCTCCCCTGCAGTGTCCCAAACAATCTGTATCTCAGTATTTTGTTCTGAAGCTGTGTTGCCTCTTACCTTGTTACACCGTGGTTTTGTACTTAATCTTAATCTTCCTCTGTTTAGCTGGTACCAGCCTCCGGCCTCCTCGCATTCAAGGATTTTCTGTCTGCAGAAATTTCCCATTAGGAGTAGGGAAAACCAAAGTGTTTCTGTGGAGAAATCATCACATAGGATCCCACGTTACACGGAGGGGGAAAAAAGAAAAGATAAGGCCATTTTAGCATGAATTCATTTTCCTAAAGCTTAAAGAAAGATCACATCATTTATTTTTTGCTTAATGCTGTTTCCCATAGGATGCAGGCACGATGGAGGCAGTGCAGTGAAATTACAGCCATTTACAATCCTGCAGCACAGCAGACTCCAGGCTCTCTCCAGAGCGTGCCTCCAGCTCCCACCAACAGCTCTGGAGTCCTCTGGAGGGAACATTCACTTCATAATTTCACCACAAACCCGAGAGTCAACATCAGCTCTAGTGCTGCTAAATTATTCCCCCCTCACAAAAGCAGCTGTGAAAGAACATTATCATTACAGATCTCAAACAAGCTTTCCTTTGGTTGTTGTTACAAATTCTCATTTACGACTGTTGATGAATATTAATTCTCATTATCCCAAAATACCACCGAAAGTACGTTCAGTCACGAATTCCTCATAAAGATAATCAGGATTTCATACTTGCAGCCTTCCAGGACCTACAAGTAAAATGGAGAGAGATTGTTTACAGGGGCTTGGAGTAGCAGGACACAGGGAATGGCTGCAAAATAAAAGAGAGTGGGTTTAGATGGGATTTGGGGAAGGAATTGCTCCCTGGGAGGGTGGGGAGGCCCTGGCACAGGGTGCCCAGAGCAGCTGTGGCTGCCCCTGGATCCCTGGCAGTGCCCAAGGCCAGGTTGGAGCAGCCTGGGACAGTGGAAGTTGTCCCTGCCCATGGCAGGGGCAGGAATGGGATGAGCTTCCAGGTCCCCTCCAACCCAAACCACGTTTCTATTTGAGCAAAGACAGCCAGTGTTGCACTGATTCATCTGCAAAAGCTCTGCAAAATATTTACCGTGACTGATGAGTCCTCAGGCTTTTATTTCCAGGAATTTGGCCTCAGCTTTCCTGGTTTCATCGTTTCTCAGAGACCTCCTCCCACTCAGCCACCCTCACACCAGGCTGCCTCAGCTTTTCTAAACCCAGGCAGCAAATGAAGGCACCGGGGTCAGGCAGAGCTGGGAGAGAAACAAAATGTGCTCTAATGAATTCTGCCTGGCCGTTTCTTAATTCTCCTCCTGCAAAGCACCCAAACAAACCCACTCAGGATGTTGGCTTCCAAGCAGTGCAGGCTGAGGGCTTAATTAGCCCAGAGCTCCCCAGATCGATCAGCACTGCAGTTAGAACCCAAGAAAGGAGGCAGGAATGGCCCTCGGACCTCTCAGTGTGCCCTGGAACAAAGGAGATGCTGAACACCTGAGATCAGGTGATAACATGATCCTTCTTTTAAAAGCGTGATGAAAACTGTCACTGCTGGCCTCGGGTCTCTTTGATCTGCTGGAGTGGGGCCCTCCTGGAGAGCAGCAGGGACACCAAACCCCTCAGGCACCCTGGGGCTGAGCTGTAGCATCACATCCTCACCCTTCTGGGGCTGCTTCTGGGAAAGGTGGAACATCTTGGCACACGGGGTCACAGCTGCCTTTGGATGAAAAATAAACGGGAAAGCCTCAGGAGCAGGTGAATGGCTGCAGCCACGGGTGTAAAGGATGCTGCCTTAGGAATTCTCTCTGGAAGCCATCCCTTCCCAGAAGATGAGACTCCCAAAGTGTCTCAAAAGAGGCGCCTGCTCTGTTTGTCTGTCCTGGCTCCTCCTGGCTGGGCTCCTCAGGGAACCCTTGGCAATGCAGCTGTCTGATGGCAGTGCTGTCTGTCCTCCTGCTTTCCCAGAGCACCAACTATCCTCTCTCTGCTGCCTTGGACAGCAGCATCCTCTCCCTGCTCTGTTTTGCATAGAGGTTCGGGCCATAAAAGAGCTGCACCAGGAACTCCTGTCCCCAGCACCCAAAATGTCACCTTTTACTGTCACTGCCACTTTGTGCACTTGCTATATTCATATTTTAATTGGTTGTGCTTCCTATTTCATATGGCCTTGCACTGAGAAAAGCTTTTGCAGCCCAGCCAAAGGCAGGAAAGGCTCCCTTACAAAGTCTTTGGTTTCCTCCCCTGGGGTGTAACTCAAATGATATTTAAGTGAAAGGTAGCTCAGGAGTTTGAGGGCAATGCCCATCTGTGTATGTGTGTCACAAATTCTCACACAGCCCCTCACTGAAGGCTGATGCATGACTCTGCCACTGCACCACGCCAGATATTGATGGGTTTGCTTCAGGGAAATCACTGAAGTTTTATTGATGCAGCGTTAGCACAACATGATGCAAAATTAGGTACATGATCACTGATGCCTTGGTCAATGCTGTGACTTTTTAAAAAATAAAGTCTGTTTTGCTTAATTGATGCCAGCAACAAACCACTCTCTATTTCAGGATTTATCTTCCAGTGCTTGGCCTTTTGAGCACTCACAGCTCCCCGTGCCAACTCCATGTCAGTTCTGTCCTGCTGTCACTTCACACCCACTTTGCATGAACGCCAGCTGGACAGAGGGATCATGGAGTCAGGGAATCACAAAAAGGCTTCTTGGGTTGGAAGGGACCTTAAAGCCCATCCAGTCCCACCCCTGCCATGGGCAGGGACACCTTTCCACTGTCCCAGGCTGCTCCAAGCCCCAATGTCCAGCCTGGCCTTGGACACTGCCAGGGATCCAGGGGCAGCCACAGCTGCTCTGGGCACCCTGTGCCAGGGCCTCAGCACCCTCCCAGGGAGCAATTCCTTCCCAATCTCCCATCCATGCCTGCCCTCTGGCACTGGGAAGCCATTCCTGCTGTGATGGCAGGGAACAGAGCCCCCCTGCAAACACTTCCCTGCCTGCTCCCCCGGCAGCCCAGGCTGCGGCTCCTCTGACAGGAGCTCACACGGCCCTTGGGGACAGGGGACAGGCAGTGTGAAGGATATCAAGTAGCAGGAAACAGAATGTTTTGTTCACTAAATATCAAGTAGCAGGAAACCAGCTGCCTAGATCTAGATAAAAGCCAGAGACAAATATGTGCTTGCCTAATCCCTATCTGTACTTGCTTAGCCAGCTTTTAGTTCCAGGACCTTGAGCATAATGACCATATAAGGAGGGGTCAACCATCGCTGCGACCACCAGGAGGAAAAAGACCCCCTAGCAACAAGTCACACATGCGCAGAATACCGTAAGAAAAGACACGTCAACCAGAAAAGAGACTGTATAAGAAGGAACTGGAACTGGCGGAAGGCGCGGCAGTTGGTGGAGCGGAGACTCCCCTGCTGCCCAGCGCTGTATTTGCCTTTGCCTTGCTCGCTTGCTGTTAATCAATAAAATGGTAATTAGCAGATTGAGTCTCGGAATTTATTACAGGCAGGACGGCCCCTTCTCCAGCTCCATCCTTCCCACACCAGTGGGACCAGTGACACTGCACACAGCAGGGGCTCCCCTCCCTGTTTTCCTGGAGCCACGAGAAGGAAAATTCCTCCCTCTGGAGCACCAGGGGCCGGGGAGCATCGTGTGCCAAGCACTGCCCAGGGAAGCTGCCAGCAGAGGCTGCGGGCTGGGCTCAGGGAGTGCTGACTGGGAAGCTCCAAACAGCTCCAGCCCAAGGACCGTTCTCCTGGTGCTCCGCAGCCCCCACGGAAGCGGGAGAAGCGTGCTGGACGTGCTCCCTGCCTGATTATCACCCACAACAGCTTGGAAACCCTGCTGGGATCGCACGGACCCAATCGGCCCAGCAAACAGCTCCAGTGCTTGTTGTTAACACGTCCCAGGCACGTGGAACTAAAGGTACAAGGCATTTGTTGCTCTCTCTCTTGTATTAAAAGCCGTTCTCAGACGAGCTGTTCCTCGCCACAAATTCATTACAACTCAGAGGCAAAGCCAAGTGAAAGCCTCACGTCTCCCTGGGGAAGCACGATCCATTTCCAACCCTTTTTTGTTCTTAATTTTGCTTTTCTGTGGACAGCCAGCCTTGGGGTGAAGCAGGCAGAGCAGAGCTGCAGGCTGTTCCCAAGCTGCTCAGACAGCCCGAGGTGAGGCTCCCTGCCCTCCAGTTTCCAGCGCAAAAAGAGGGAGAGTGGCAGCAGAGGTGGGAAGAATTACCACTGCTCCCACAAAAGATGGACAGTTGGTTCCCTGAAGCACGGAAAGCTCCTGCTCAAATACAATAATTAGCACGGGATGGGGATGGAGCCTCTTTCAGAGCAAGGAGTGATTACCAGGGAGGCCTGGCTGGAGAGGTTAATGGGAGTTTGTAATGAGGGGAGAGCTCGGGGAGGAGGCACAGAGAGCAATTGAATCAGCCCGGGGGTGGAGGGGTCACGGGCAGCTCCAGCAGGGCGGTGGAATACAAAGCACAGGCATTAAAATACCAACAAGGGAGGCAGCGGAGCCAGAACACAGGTGGGGAGTTAGTCACTGTGCTTCTCCAGACTGCTGGGTGCCACCAGCCCAAAACCTGCCCATTCCACTCACCTGGGAAACGCAGACACACAGAAATGCCCTGTCCATGTACTGGAAACACAGCGAGACCTCAAGCCCTGCAGAAGGGTGATGGGGTTACCCCAAAAAGCCCAGCCCTCCAGGGACGTGGTGGGCAGGGGGAGGCACACACGGTGCAGCCTCTGTGCCTGCAACACTAAAAAAACAAACCAAACCACGAAAAAACCCCACCAAAAGCAAACGCAACCCAAATCCAAACAAAGAAACAAACAAATCAGAGGAAAAAAAAAAAAAAACAAAGAGAAAGGAAATATTTACCACTTGAGAAAAATCAGAAATGCAGGAATTTCCAAGGCAAGCAGAGAAAAAGTGGCAGTGAGGGGAGGCGAGAAATAGATAAGGCTTGGCACAAAGGGAAGAGGGTGTTAAACTTTCCAAGGGAAGAGCAGAACAAAGGAGAAAGAGGGGAAAACCAGAGTCCCACTGAGGGGGAGGAGGAGGAGGGTGTCGTGCTCAGCTGTTCCAAACCCCAACAAGGTGAGTTAGTGCTGCCCTGAGATTGCGGGGCTCTGTCCGTCTGTCTGTTCACGCTTCCCAGGCACACAGCACCGCCAGGCGCCTGCAGGAACATGGATCCTGCTCGGGCCGAGCTGTCCTTGTCCTCCGCGTCAGCGGGACAGCGGAGAGATGAGAAATGACAGCGGGCAGAAGGTCTGAAACCGTGTCCAAACAAGGTCTGGCGGTGTTTGAATCCCTGTCAGGCAGCGCTGAGGGGTTTATGGGCCTCTTCTCCCAGTACAAACACCCAGGCAGACCCTATTTTCTCCTCTGTCTGCCCAGCAAAACTGACAAAAACTGCAATTAATACAGAGGAGGAGGGATCAGCCTTCATAATAGAAAGGTGAAGACACAACCTAACGAAGAAGTATCAGTCTGAGGGCGAGCACGGCGGAGGAGAGGGGATGCCACACCAGGGCGGGTGACACGGGTTATTCCAGGCTGGAAAGGGGAAATGAGGAGCCCCCCCTCAGCTGCAAAGGGACGCCGCTGCAATCCTGCTCCTGTGGGCGCTGCTGCTGAGCAAGAGCGAGCTCCCTGCTGGCAGCCGGGGCGTGGGCACCGCCGGAACTCGCACCTCCACCCAAATATTTCCCTGCATTTCCCCAGAGCGCCTTCACAACCTCGGTGCTTTCACGGGGAGCCGATTTGATTCCCTCCTAGTGCCACCAGCTGCCTCACACACAAAACCAGTTGGCTGTGAACTTCAAAGCGGAGCGCTGACTGTCACTGCAGCTTCATGCCAGGGTTCCTGCAGGAGAAAGTGGGGAAAGAGGTGGTGGGTTTTGGTCCCGGGATTTTGAGGGTTTTAAAGCCAAGAGCTCACAAATGCTGGGGCTCAGCTTCTACCCATTCCCTCCTTTGGATGTTCTCTAATAGCTTTTTATTCTTCTTACACTGTGCTGCCCAAAACTGCACCCAGTTTTTGCAGCAAGTAACAGCAGACAAGTGAATAAACCTGACAGGAAAGGCAGGGGGGAAAGTGCTTTCCAGTGCTTATGTCAGGCCACAGAACACCTAAAAACTATTCTTGCCTTAAACAAGTGCTGGGCAAGAGCAGCAGAGGTGGTGGCTGGACATGGAGCCCTCTCAGACCAGTTTAACAACATCCTGTCCCTCCCAGCCCTCCAGCAAGCCATTTAAATATTTTATCTCTTTCCTGCACTCAGGATTATGTATTAGGAGAAGGAAGGATCTGGAAAATTGTTTTCCTGTGTTCTTGTTAAGCTTCTCTCTCTCCAGCCCGATGCCCATATGGCCTGTTAATAATGCAGCACCATAATTTAACACAGTTTGCCTTCAGATAAATCCCAAAATAAGGACGGGCCGGGATAATGCTCCCTTAATAGGATGTGCATGGCCCAGGGGGAACCAACAAGCAAATCAAACCATGAATGTGGAAAGGTGGGGGAAAATACGTGCTATCTCAAGCACTTCAAAAATAATAATAATAATAATAATAATAATAATAATAATAATAATAATAATAATAATATGCAGTTGAGCTTACATCCCATAAGCTTGCATGAAAAAGGATTTGATCTTAATCTTCTCCAGCAGTTCCAGCGACTTCCAGTAAGGTGCAGTTTTAATTTGAATGATACAGGGAGTTTTTTGAAGAGGAAAGTTTGTGATTTTGATCTAATAGATTCCGGGAAGGGGTTTCCAGGCAGCTGATGGAAGAGGGAATGCAGGGCCAACAGGGTTTGGCACCCCAGGGCTCTCCACAGACCGTCACTGTCCCAAGGAGAGAACAAGAAAAAATGTGAGATTCCTGTGTTTCCAGGGATTGTCCCCTGGAGCACCACTTTTTACTGGGTTTTAGTTAATTTCTGCCTACAGCACCCGACCCAGCATAAATACTCAAGCACCCAGAGGAGACAGAAATAGTTCTGCACCTCTGTGGTCTGTGAGTGGCAATACTGAATAAGCTCCATTCCTGCCAGCCTTGTAGGAAACCAGGAACCATCACTCACATCACATTTACCTCCCTCCAGTGGGGCCCCGCAGCTCCCGTGTCTCAGGGGTCCATAAAAGGTACCTGCTCTGCTGGGCCGTGGGGAGAGTACATTCCAGAGAGCTGCTCCAACACCTGGAGCTCTCTGCTGGAGCAGGAGCAGGGAACTGAAATGTTACTGCAGCTGTAAAGCCAATGCCTTTCCAAAAAAACTCCTTCCAAAGAGCACCGGTGGCCTGGAAAGAGATTAAAAAATACAAGGTTCAGATGGGCAGCATCAGTCTGAGTTCCTGTTCCAGGGAAAAAAGGCCTTCCCCCCCCTCTCATGGCAAGGGTAGGGAAACTTGCCTTCTTTTCCCCTTTTTTTGTGAATTAGACTCCAGGAGTGCCAGAGGAGGGATGGAGAGAGCCCAGGACAATCCTCACAGTAGCTCATAGGCAGGGCTCCGTGAGGCAGCAGCAAAGGAGCTGACTGCTGACATTATTGGTTCTAAATGCAAATTTATAGACATGCAGAGATATACCCCACATGTCTCTTCGCTAAGAATACACCTGCAAGCCACTGGCAGCAGCCCTGTTGGGCCCTCAGAAATCCCAGGAGCAGCTCCCATGCCCCTGGAACAGCCCAGCCGTGCCCTGCACTCCCTGATGCACCATTTGCTGTATCAATTACATGGCAACCTATGGCAAACCTACATTAGCCATCCACAGAGAGGCTTAGATTTTGGCTAAGGATTAACTTAAGAGTTTTTATGTGATGCAGGCAAATCTACTTTGGCTTTGCAAGACTCTAACATTCCCAGGTTCGAGGGAATTTACTGTACAAAAATCCGCTTTCCCCCACGCTTAGAGCGCGTACAAGAATATTATAAAGCATAATTCTTCATGATCTACTCAATGCTGGCGTGCCCCAGTTCCACCAGATCCTGGAGAGTCGAACTTCACAGTTCCATCCCTGCCAATGGTTATATTTATTGCTGTTTCCAACTTACCTAAAAAGGATTCTCCAAGGGTTTTGTTTATCTTTCAAAGTTTCTTCCAGGAGAAGAAGTAGCAGCACAGATGACCAGAGAAGGATGTTGCCTGTGGGCTCCCACAAAGGATTTTCACCCCTGCTGACTCTTCAGATCTTACTTTTTATGGGAGATTTTAACCTGCTGAACCAGAAGGACTTTGGGAATGATGGTTTGATACAGACCCTGGTATTTTTGGCAAGGAACAACAATGAGATATGTTAGAAGTACCTACAGACCCCTGTGGCAGTTCTCCCGTGGGACCGCGCCCCACAGAGATTCCCTCTGCTTCCCCAAAGGCAGGAACATCCTGTCTGTGCAGTCCTCCCACAGCCTGATCCCAAACACCTGGGCAGGGCTGGCAGGGGACCAGGCTGCTCCCGCCTGCTCAGAGCCCGGGACAGCCGGGAGAGCCCCCTCCCTGTGGGAATTCCTGGCACCTTCCTGTCTGCACCTTGCTTGGGACGTTTCTTCCAGCATTTTTGAGGAAGAGTATCCGAGAGACCTTTTGTCAGCTGTTTTTATTCTCCTGAGCCAGGTCCCAAAGGTTGGTCCCTTGTCCAAAAACCTCCTCTCAAACCGTGGATGCCACGTGAGCTCAGTTTGTGGCAAAACAGGTCAGAGCCTCAGGCTGGGCCAGGGGAGGCTCAGGTTGGACAGCAGCAGGAATTTCTCCATGGAAAGGGTGCTCAGGCCTTGGCAAGGGCTGCCCAGGGAGGTTTGGAGTGCCCATCCCTGCAGGTGTCCAGGGAAGGGCTGGATGTGGCACTCAGTGCTCTGGGCTGGGGACAAGGTGGGCAGTGGGCACAGCGTGGACTCGATGGGCTGGGAGGGCTTTTCCAACCTCAGGGATTCTGGGATTCTGGTTCTGAAATGGTTCCACTTCCTGCTCCCCTTTTGTCCATTCTTGCTCCCCTTTTATCTATTCCAAGCCCCCAATTTGTGTGGGAGTTCTGGGCGGGCTCCTGCTGCCTCCTGTGCACACAGCACTTCCCCAGAGCACGTGTTCATGCTCGCTGTGAGCAGGGGCTGTGCTAGTGGCACACAGATCCTTGGATTACACACTTTACAGTGTGGAGGTGTTGCATCTGTTAATTTGTGCTCACGGTTCCTTTGGTGGGTGCCTTCAGCGTGGGGTTAGCGAGCAGCCTTCTCCCTGAGTGCATTCACAGCAGGGCCCTGCTGTTGGCAGGGTTCTGGAGCCCTGCTCCCTCGGTTATTACGTGCTCACCACAAATGGAATCGCTGTGTTTTAGCGGGGCCGGAGGGAGGCGGCGGGGTTTGTTTTGCCTGCTAGGAAACACATGTAACAGAGCTGTTCATTAAGGCACGGAGGCAGAGCGTGCTGAGGGCGGTGCCAGAGGGCGGTGCCAGCTCGGTGCTGCAGGTTAAGTGCCGGCAAAGGACACGGCAAAAACACAGGAGGTTCCCTCACACATGTAAGGACACCTGCACGGTGCTGCTGCTGCCCTCACAGCCTGACTGGCATCCTGGGTGCAGGAGCCAGCAATGTCACCTCTCCCCACAACCCCAGCTCTTGCCTCAGCTGCGCTGCCCCTGGTTCTAACCACAGGAAACAATGGCTGTGGGTTCCTGAAGCTGCTTTCTCCGAGAGCCACTAACGGTGGGTTATTTGTTCTGCCTTTTTACTCTGTTAAGGGGACTGCATGTAGATTCTCCTGCACTTTCTTTCTTCATGCTGCACAGCTCCACAAAAATATAAATTCCTAACTCAGAGGAGGTGAAATGAGATCTGGGAGATGCAAGGTCCCCAAAAAGAACAGGAAACAAAGCCCCTAATCAGTGTAGTGGGTTCATGGAAGACACTCCAAAGGAATTTAAAGCCACGCAATCCATATTTATGAGGCAGCTTTTTGCAGTCACACATTTGTCCCTGTTTGCTTCTGCTGAGTGCTAACGAGCATCACCAGACACAGAATGCACCAGGAGCCACCCCCAGCACAGCCCTCCTGGAAAGAGCCCCTCAATCCAGCACCATTCCCGTGGCTTTGGAGGGACACAGTCCCAGGAGCACCAGCCTGGGGCAGCTGCCTGTCCCACATCCCTTCTCCTGTTCCACCGGGGGACCACCCTGCAGCTGCTCCGCGCCCTCAGCACTGATGCTCTGCTCCATCACCTGCTTTCCTCTCCCTCTAAGCTGAGGAAACAACCCTGGTTTGGGACCTGCCCTCTGTCCCAAGCCAGTCATTAGGATGTGGACACAGTTTTCCCGGGACTCAGAACCCTCTGTGCTCAAGGTTCAGAGGGGGCCGGCTGCGGGCTCACCTGAGGGAAGGACATTGCTGAAACCACCCTGCAGTGGTGACCCAGCCCCACAAACTCTGCAGGGAGAGCACACAAGCTCCCACCCTTCCTGGGGGCAGGAATGTGTTTGTTACGGACCTGCTTCCCAACAAAGGGTCCGACCCAGCTCCAGGGTGGCACCTGATGCCCTTGGCTGCTGCTGGTGCTCAGTCCCGGGGGCCAGGCTGGCACTAATCCCCCAAAATCCACTGGTGTGGGTACCCAGTGCCCAGCTCCGAGTGTTTCAGTGCACAGCTGCTCCTGCTGGACCACAGCCCCCGCGGGTGGAGACAGGAGCACCAGCGTGACAATCCGAGCTGCCCGCTCCATTATCCTCCTCCCTCTGGGGTCCAGGGACCCCGAGCCACTTCCCCCAGCTGCCTTCCCTCATGCCCCACTGGCAGGGACAGGGTGGGGCAGCCACAGGTCCCACAGCCCTTTCCCCCACCCCCCTGTGCCCAGGAGAAAGCACAGGCACAGAGAACCCGCAGGTCTTCCCAGGAAGGGGAGTGGGATTTGGGGGATTTACTTCTCTCTACTCACGGAATCTCTTCCCAACACAGCAGCCTCCTTCTCTCCATGCTGAGCTTTCCCTTCTGTTCCTCAATCCCCCTGGTAAGTGTTGAGTTCTGGGAGGTGCCACGCTCTCCCCAAAAGACAAGAGCATTCTACTCACGGTAAATGGTGTTTCCAGGGGAAAATCGTCTCAAAAGCTGGGGTTGAAGAGGGCTGAAGTGGACCCAGTGAACTGTATTGTGCTCTCCCTGAGCAGAACTGTGCCTCTAGGTAGGTAAAAGATCATGCTGGAAATTAATTTCGGTCCATACCTTCACTGGGAGTGAGAGCCAGGAGAGTCAGGCCTTGGAACTTGTGAGGACCTCCACCAAATCCCTTATTCCTGCCAAATGCACAGAGCAACTTCATTAAGGTAAAAATAAAAGAGACCATCATATGCAATCAGGGTCCCATTATTAAGAGAGAAACCCGTTATTCCAGTGACCCTACACCTTTCAGGAGACACAAAATTGTTTCTGCAGACAGATGGGAAAATAGCCTTTAATGAGGCACCTTTTGGCAGCAAAGAGCGAGACCTATCTGGATTTCAAAAATTCTGAAAGTTTTTCAAAAAATGTCGTAGTTTGAGAGAGTTTGAGACTTCGACATGTCACCCATACTTGCTTTTAAAGCAACAGGCTGGAATGGAATGAGAACCTCTCCGAGCTTGTCCCAAGGACTCGTGGCTCTTTTTGTGGCAGATGGATTGCAGCCAGAACAGGCTGTCAGGGAAAAGGTCACACCCAATGAAAAACTGCAAAATCCCAGTTTAAAATGTGAATTAAAATTTGCACAAGCCACAGTGTCTGCTCCAAAATCTGTGAGATTCTGGAATTTTCCCCTTTGATTCAGCTGGTGTTTGCAAGACGTCTCTCTCTGGTTACGCTTTGGGGTTTGGACGTGGCATTGCCCTGATCCTACAGCGTTTATGGGGAATAGTGGAAGCTTTGAGTGGCTTTCCTCAATGCAGAGCCTCAGAAAATCTTTGGGGGAAATACTGAGAATCAGAGCATTTGTGACTCTTTCCCAGCTCACTCCCTGCTGTCCAGAGCTGAGGAATCAACAGGGTTTGCTGGCACAAGTGACCAGGCTGGGCTCTCCCTGTGCTGAGGTTAATCAGGATGTAACTGAGAGCAGGGTTTAGGATCCTGGAGGCAGAATTTACCATTCTGCTCTAAAGTCAGAGTCCCAGACCCCTTTTGTTCCTCCCTGAGTGAAGAACCCTGTGTGACAAAACCACGTCCCTGTCAATTCCCTTCCTGAGCCTTCATCCTACAACATCCCTGCTCCTTGTGTACAGGGAAAAATCCAAAGCTAGGGGTGTAAAAACCTCGTCTCCAAGGGGCTATTATTTTATAGCGTCCTGTTTCCCACCCCCAAAGTGCAGACTGCACAAAAGCAGAATGCAAAGACAGCCTCCTCTTCCTCCTGCCAAGGCCTTGCTCACTCTCGTGGCAGCTTCTCTCTCCTGGTTGTCAAAAAAATTGTCCAGATAACATAATGTGGAATGAAGAAAACACAGAGTGTGGAGAGGGAAACACATGTGAAAACATGCAGGAGCAGGAGTGGTGCCTTTGGCTCTTTGCCCAGGTTCGTTCCGTGCCCTCCCTGGGTCCGTCACTGAGGACACTCCAGAGGCCCCCATGGCTTGGGAAGAGCCACTCGGGGCTGGGAAATGAAGGAAAATCTGTGCCTGGAGCTCGTGCAGCTGCTGATCCGATGTGAGAGGCTGGAATCATTGCTCCCTCAGCCAGAAGCTCCCTCCCTGTCTCCACGGGATGGGGGAACTGACTGGGCGCGTGCTCCACATCCTTTGGAACAGGAAATGGAATAGGTGGCTTTTATCACACTCGGGCTATTTCTGGCCCCAGTAAATGAAAATAAATCTGTCCCATCAGCTCAGCAGGCATGATTTTCCCTCTCTCCCATGGGCACTAAGAGCTTTTGACAAGAAAAGTACCTTGTATTTGAGGAAAAGGGGAGGGAGCAAAAATAAACTTAACGCAGTGCCTCAAAAACTCAGCCAGCCCCCCCATTGTGAGTGCAGCAGGGAGCAGCTCAGCCCTGCATCCCTGGCCAGCCCAAAAATAAACCCCCTGGCTGGGGCATTCCCCTGCTCACAACCCCTGGCTGCAGGAGGCCTGGCAGAGCTCTGGGAGGGGAATTCTCACCTTTGCCAGCAGGAGTTGGTGGGAGCACACGGTCGGCAGCAGCTCGTCACAAAATTCCCCCTGAAACCTAATGTATTGTTTGTGCACTGCTGCTGAGCCTCCGGGTTATAGACTCTGTGTTTTCCTTCGTGTTGTCTTTTACACCAGTGGCATTTTATCAGGCTGATAATTCAGCCTTATAAGAATCCCCTGGGGTCAGCATTAGTTTTGTCAAATCCCTTACCCACCTCGTGAAAACAGACAGGCACTTTGTTGAAACAATAAATCCATTATGTCAACACAATTAATTCTGTTCACTGGCTAAAACATTCTGTCGAGGAACAAAAGGCATTACCTTAATATCTTTATCTAGTTGACAAAAAGCAAATCAGTTCAGAGCCTTTGATGTCATTGTGGTTTATGCCAAGGAAAATCCTACTTGTCGACATCCCATTTTATCAGCATTTTGTGAGGAGCCAGGACACAGGGGCTGTACCAGGGCTCTGCTGAGCGGCACAGGGACAGCTCCTGCATCTGTTCGTGCCTCCTGGGCCGGGGCTCCTGCAGAGAATTGTTCGTGCTGATGTGCTGGTAGCAGGTTGCTCTGCTCCCCGGACCGTCACTCGCCTTTGTGGTGATTTTCACAGCTCAAAAGGGAAGGGAGGGGCTCCCTCCCTGCTCCTGCAGCCCCAGCAGGAAGGGCTGGGTTGCTCTTGGCACTATTTAATGCCCATTTTATTTAATGGACCAGACCACTTCCAGGTCACTGCTGAGTACAAGGGGCTCTGACTGAGCTCGGCCCTCTATGCACGGCTCCATGTGCCCCGGGAGAGGCCCTCTCCTCACAGGGATGGCGTTTTCCTACAGCCGGTGGAAATGTGAGGTTCAACTTCCACATGGTTTCTTTGGGGAATCACCCGAAAGGTTCCACTGCAGCTCGTAGCAGGGGGCTGCGTGTGCACAGAGAGAGGAAGCTTTACCCTAACGTCATGTTCTTTCTTTTCCCTTTTCTCCTCAGAAGAGGTGAATTCCGTGTTTTCAAAGCAGGGAATCAGCCAGTCCTGCTTTCCTGGAGGCTGAGGTGAGGCGCTGCTTTCCCTCAGCTCCTCCTGGCCCTGGGACAGGGTTTGTGCAGCACCTCCAGCCCCCAGTTGGCCAAGTAAAATCAGGGGCTGCTCCGTGCATCCTCTGAGGAACAGCTCCCCTAAAGCTGCCCCTTTGTGCCAGCAGCACTCCCTGCACAAGGGGGTCAGAGTTGTCTTTCTGCTCAATGCAAAGTTTGTCACGGGAGGATTCTGGCTGAGATTGATCAGATCTGAGATTTGTCATATCTGAGCTAAGCCTCTGGTCTGCCAGTGACACCCTGTGCCAGGTTTCCTTCCCTTCAGTGTCCAGCTGGGAACGGCCAAAGCAGCACCTCTTTTCCTCACAGTGAGAATAAGCACCTCTCTTGAGGGAGAGAAGGTTGTGAAGTGCAGAAATCTGATAGCAGAACCAAGAGGTTCATTTCAAAAGGAAAAAAAAACTAAAAGAAGGAATTAAAAAGGTGCTTACAGTAAACATCCAAGGAAAATGCCCAAGTTCTCCCTCATCCTATCTCCTCCAGGCTTCTTTCCCAGCCTCCCGGCAGCCAGGTTTTCCCTGCTGCACCGAAGGCAGCAGCGCAGCTCCAGGCAATGCAGATGGAATGATTGTGAATTGTGTGCCCATCAATAGACTCCTGATGAGCAATTTTTCTTCCATTTATGCCTGCAGTGATTAAGAAACATCCAACGGTTTCTTTCTTTTTTTACAAAGAAACCTTTATTAATCATTTTTTCCTCTTCTGCTGGAAAACGAGGAGTCTGGGTTGGCCTGAGCTCTGCTGTGGCCACACAAGGAGCCGGAGGGGCTGTGAACGCAGCCCTGAGCGTCTCCTGTGCCTTCCTTGGGGATCCCTGCAGGACAATTCCTGGGTTTATCTCCCTGCTCGGGGCTGGGCTGGGGCTGAGCTGCTCAGCATCTCCAAAGCTCAGCTCCTGGTGGATGGGTTCTGCCATTCTCTAGACTAGTGGCAGCTTTAGTTCCACAGCCCAGGCTCTCCCATTTAGTGGGGAGCTGCTGCCCCTCTAAAAATATATTTGCTATGGCAGGTTTTGAGTGGTTGTCTCAACATTCCCGTGGTACCAAATCCTCTTCTAACACCCCCTTTTCACTGCCAGCGAGTCAGGGATGACTTTATTCCCGGCCAGGGTCTGTGTGTGTGGCTGACAAAATTCCAGCCTCCACATGGACACTGATACAGAACTTTTTCACTTATTTATGGATTTTTAGCAAAAAAGAAGAAATTCATGCTCATTGGTTCTAGATTACATAATTCTCTTTCAATAATTAGTATTCTATCCTCTATTGGTTATTATTTCTCACTTCTCATGCTAATTAGTCTGTATTTTTAGTATCTTTTTCCTCCACTTTCCAAGACATCTACTGAGTCTTTTTTAGCCTCTCCTTTATCTTCTGCTTTCTGCAAAATGTCCTTGTGGTCCATAAATTCTGCATTCCAGATGTCCAACCTCACCAATCCATCTTCCTCTCACAGGCTTTGTTTATTGGAGCACATCAGAGTTAGTTTATCAAAAGTTAACATTTCAGTCATTTTTCCCAGCCGTGTTTCCACAAAAGTACCTTATGACAACTTTGCTGAGATTAATCTAAGAATAACACCCTGTTTATAATTTATATATGTGCTGGTTATGATTAATTAAAACAAGGATTTTAAAGGGTAATTAAAACCATTACCTACAATTATTTAAAAGCTCTCTCGTTTCCGGCACGCTCAGACCTCCCGCGTTTGTGTCAGCTCAGGACTCCAGAGGTGGCACAGGAGCTGCCAGCAGATCGCAGCCTGGGATTCTCCTCCCCTGTTCCTGCGCATCCGCAGCTCACAGAGCCAGGGTGCCACCAGGAGCACCGACGTGGAACCGCCTCTGCCAGAGCAGACAGGGAATTCCAAAGGGCGCAGAGCTGCTGGGCACACCCAGCCCCTTTCCCAGGGAATTGCAGGACACAAACACAATCCAGGCCCCGCTTTGCCTGCGGGCGCGGCGGGTCCCCGTGGGCTGAGCTGCAGCCAGTGCCTCTGTGTCCACCGGCTTTCCTCTGCAAAATGGGGAACTTAACCCCAGGACTGGGATGCACAAACGGGTCACAGTGAAATCAGGAATTTCCCTAAGCCCCAAGCCAGACAAAATCCCCCACCATGCTGGAGAAAAGGTGTATTTGTTGGAATGTAACTCACACAACCTAAAGATCTTCTGGTGTTTTGTCTTTCAAGGAGAAAATGAAGCTGTTTGCCCTCTGCACTGGAGGGACCTGCACACCCCAGTCCCAGGCAGGTGAACACCACCTCACTTCAGCAGGGTAGATTTATTTGTGCTCCCTGTGAAGTCTGAGTGGGAAGAGCTTTCCCCAGCCACGGGCGGGCAAACTGAGCTACCAGTGTCCTTTGATTTTGGTTTACTCCTGTTCAAATCAAGGCTGTCGGGGATGCACTGAGCCTTCTGCCTTCTGTGGTGTTTCCCAGCTCCTGTCTCGATGGTCTGACAGCAGTTTTCACAGGAACTGGTGCAAAACCTCCTCATTCCCTTAAATCCATTGCTGCTTCTGGAAGGGCTCTTCTGCTGTCACCAAAACAAGAGAGCCACCAGCAAAGATGGCCGTGGTGGGTTTTATCACCCTGTGCTTGAGCACAGGCGTGTGTACCTGCATCTCTCAGCATTTCTGGGCACTGTGCTAACAGTCCCTCCAGGCCCAAACTCAGCTGAATTTCATTAGATCAGCAAAGTGGCAAAGTGACACTGTCCCTTTGCACCCGCGCTTTTCAGAAACATGCACGATGTCCCAAGGATGTTCAGTCAATAACCTGCAGGTGAGGCTGGCTCTGGCTGCTTGGACAGCGATGGAGGAGTCTGAGGAAGAAAATGCTCCCTCAAAACCAGACACCAAAGGTGAGCAATGCAGCCCTCAGCTTGGGGGGACTGTTGTTACCTCCAAACGACGCCAGTTCCTTACGAGGCAGAGAAAAGCCCTTTCCCTCCTGAAAAGAAACATCATTAAACATGGGGACAGCCCTTCCTCACCTCTTCCTGACCTCTTCCTGATTTCCTTGCCTTCAGGACAGGAGAGCAGGAATCCAAGTTCAATCAATGTGCTGTGCTTCCCCAAAAAGATCTGTTCCAGAGTCCAGGTGTAACTGCAGGTATTGCTAGCAGGAGGATGTCTGGCAGGTTCAAGCTATTCAGCCGAAATAAAACAGCCCTAACTCTCCCACAACTGAATACAACTGCTCTGTGGTGCTTCCTTTTCATTCCTCTCCACTTCCTAACCACATTTTCCCTATGCCCACCCTCTCACCCCAATCCTAAGTCTCCACACTGATGTTCCTGGCCTTCCCCTGCTCCTGCGCCCCAGCACAGCAGCATCGTTCTGGGCCACCTACAGAAGCGATGCCAATAATTCTTTCCCTGCACTGCCTGGAAATCCGGTCCTGAGCTCCCTGGGGCAGTGCAGAGAGCTGAGCCCACAGCTCCAATGTGTCTGTACCACGCTGGGGGAATCTTCCCACACTCAGCTACTGCGACTTTTATCGCCACACTCTCTTTTTTATTATACCTTTAACAACAGCTCTGCCTCTGCTTTTTACACAGGAGACGGGCAAGGAAGGGTCATTTATAAATCTCTTCATTACCAGCTGCTCATTTTCTCGTGTTTCGTGAGGGTTAGAGGGGGCAGAGGATTGGATTTTCTTATCTTTTCAAGTAACTTTTTTTAAATCTCCTTTTCCTGGAGTATTCCAGCATATAATTCAACTATTAGTCTGGTATTGCAGTGACCTCGAAGAAAGCTGATGCTCTCACTCTGCTTGAGTCTTTAATATCCTATTGGAGATCTGAAGGGCTTTTTAAGTGCTCTCCTAGAACCTGTGGCAGCTCTTTAAGTGCACTTCCACCCAAGCTTTGTTCCGCATCCCTCTGCCTCCTCCAGCACTGAGATCACTGCCAGCGTCACGGCATCGAAACAGCCACAAAGTTACTCGGCTCTCTAATACCGCTTGAGGAGTTAATTAAAGGGGTTTAACGTCTGCTGAGACGAAGTGAAGCCGAATCCATCCCTGGAAATTACTTTCCCTAATAGAATGACGCACAAGCCCACTCGCGGGCGGGGGGGGATGGGATGGGATGGGATGGGATGGGATGGGATGGGATGGGATGGGATGGGATGGGATGGGATGGGATGGGATGGCTCTGCAGCGCCAGCAAAGCGGAGGATGATGCTGCCGACTGCCCGGGAGCCACCACGTTCAGTGGTTTCGCTGAGAGCAGAAAGCCCTCGGATTTCCGAGGAGCCGGGCGGGATTTGCGGGGGAAGGGGGACGCCCGCCGGCCGCGGCTGGAACGGAGCGGGAGCAGCGGGATGCGGCAGCGGAGAGCCCCGGGTTTCCCTGGGAGAGAGCACCGGCACCGAGCCGGAGCGGTCACTCCGGCCATGGGAGCGGTCACTGCACTCACGGGCACGGCACGGACCGTGCCAGCCCGGCAGGAATCACCGGGAACACTCGGGAATAGAGGGAGAGCCCCATCCGGAGCTGCTGTGCTGCGGTGCCACCTCTGATAAGGGAGCGGAAGCCTTCAGCACGTCTGGGGAAAGCACACAGGGCTGCCTGCCCCTAATTCTTACAGTAACCCTCATCCTGGCCCTTATCCTAGCTCCAACCCCAGCCCCGTGCAGCCGAAGGAGCCTCAAGGCTCACGGAGCTCCCACGGAGGAAACTTAAGGAGCAACGATTGATGCTGGACCACCCCAGAAGGCAACAGACTTTTTTTTTCTCCTGGAACTGAAGGGAAAGCTGCTGGAACCGCGGCTGGGCAAATGGGTTTCAAATGCAGCGCCAAAGGCTCCTGTGGCCCTGGGAACAGCTGATCCAGAGCAGCCTGTGTCCCTCTCTGGGGCTCCCTCCATCTCCCCAACACTGTGGCCGCAGGCAAAATGCTCTCTCCCTGCCACCCTCCGAGCACCCCAGGCGTTGATTCCGAGCCTGCCCTCCATCCGTGGGCAGCCTGAAACATACTTAATATTCTATTCACGCCTCTCTGCAGCTTCATGAATCCGAGTTTCTGCCTTTGATCTGTTTCCTGCAACATTAATTAATTTCAAGCCCTCTATTTTTCAGCAGGCTATTTCTAATTGTTTCCTTGAGTTCCCTCTTTTGTTTCCAACAGCATTTTCCCCAGAAGCAGATCACTGGGCTGTTGGACCAAGGTGTGACTGCAGAGGGTCATCAGCTAATTGCCCCCTGTGAGCTGGGGATCTGGCACAGCTCTGGCACAAGAACCAGGGATTGGTGCTCACCTCTCCAACGGCACGGGGAATTGCAGGAGGAGGTTTCCCTCTGTCCTCTGTTTCTGGCTGGTGGCAGCACAGAGCTGTGAAGGCACAGCATTTCAGCTGCAGAGCTGGCCTACACGTGTCCCTTGTCACCACTCGTGTGCTGCTTTCTGCTTGAGGCCCTCGCTCTCCGTCTCCATTTCACCATTTCCCCAACTTCCTGAAGGGTTTGCACTAGGCTCGTAGCCTTCCAAGCTGAAAATAACCCTGCCTTAAGTAGCAAACATTACATTGCTGCCAGGGATGCTTTAGGAGGTGCTGCACACAGCCCACCCCATTTCAGTGCCACTTCCCTCCCGTGTCATTTCTGTCACCCCTCGGAGTGCGCCGCCCCAGCTCCAGCTCCATCTGTGGGGTGCCTGTGCTCTCCCACTGCTGTCCCGGCACCGGGGCCGTGCAAGGCTCCTCCTGCAGCTCTGGCCCCACTAACAAACACCTTGCTCCTCCCTCGTGCCCAGCAGCCCCTTTTGGGGACAGCCTGGCAGCACTCACCTGCCTGTCCCGCAGCAGTCCAGTGCTCCTGGGAGCAGAGTGGCAGTCGGGCTGTCCCCAGGAGCAGGGAAGCACAAAACACCAAACCCACAGCACACTCCCAGAGCCTGGGCTAAACCCAGCACCCCAAAGGGAGAGGGACTGGGCAACGAACTGACCACAGAGAGACTGGGGAGCTCTTCCCATGCAACTGGCATTCTTCTGGAACTTGTTAAAATGCACTGAAGGTTCCTTGTGGCCAGCCTGAAAAGCAGCAGGAACGGCTGGTTATGGATGCCATAAGGGAAATGGGAATTCTCCCCTCACCAAAACACGAGCAGAGCCTTACCTGAGGGCTCCTTCCCGAGCTACACCAGCTGGGAATGCAGGACCTCCTCCTTGAGATCCCTCTTCCCACCTCAGAGCCCTCCTGTGTCAGGCTCCACATGACAAGTGGCCTCCACACACCATTCCCTGCAGTTCTGTTGCTTTTTTTTCCCAGTATTTTATTTCTGACAGGCATTTACAACGTTCCATTCATAGAACTAAAAACATAAAAATAGACCTTCTTTCAGCTTATAAAAGAAATATATAAGAACCTTTGACATAGACATGTCATGACATTATGTACAAGAGCCACGGTACCTTCCCAGTACCAGCCTTCCAGTATTTGAGTGCTGGCTGCATCCTCTGGGAGCAGCCCAGGACAGCCAAACCCTCCAGCACGTGGGACACGACCGACAGGTGATGATACAAAAACAACCATGTGATCATACAAAGGGGGTAGAAACTCTTCTAAAGCTCTTACGAAAAGAAACCAGGAGATAGCAAAAAGTTACTAGAGAAAGCTTTCATAAGTCAAGTATAGTGCACCAGAAACCAGGAGAGGGAGGGGGCGAGGGGAGGATGCCAGCTGGGACACACACACAGTGATGGATGTTTGGGGGGGGGGGGGATAATTTTTGTTATGTTTTAAAATATAGTCAGAGTGGATTTTATAAAATATAATCCTAAGGCTATTATAAAATTTCAGGTTCTCAGAGTACCTACTGATGTGTCAAACATCAACAGATACCAACAAAACAAAATTTCATATAATCTTCCTTTTTTTTTTTCCTATAGGTGAGACTGCAATGGGAAAAGCTATATAAATCTTAAAAAAAAAAAAAGTGCTATTTTGTGTTTCGTATTTGGAAGTCTACTTAAAAACCACGAGATTTTAGTCACATTTTACCCTGTTTTAGATGTTTAACTAAAAAAATTTAAAATGCTAAAGAGGTTTACTTGCGTAGAACTTTTTTCATCCTCTATTGCAGTGGAAAAGCTTCTATAAAGGAATTAAAATACACTAGTTTCACCCACGGTAGGAGAGTGGGTGAGGTCAGTTTTTTGGCCATGAATTCCCTGTCCCCTAAGCCCAAACTCTGCCAAAGAGAGTGGAGCAAAGGGATCTGTGGCTCCAGCGAGGGTACACCACGGATCCCTTTGCTCCACTGCAATTCAGACATGTCATTTTAATTATTATTCTTTTTATTAGCTAACTAAACTCCAGTCTCAAACATATACAATAAACCTTTTCCTGAAGACAGTTATACCTAAATAAGAGTTTCCAGTTCATATTTTAATATAAAACCACCATTCCTAACCCTCTGCAAAAAGCCAGCCTCGTATCCTAGACGTGGAGCTACCCTAAATCTCTTGCCCCTTTGTGCCCCTGCATCTCAGGTAAAATACAAAAAAATATTTCTTCAAGTGTTAGATTTGGATCTCCTTTAAGAGAGTTTGGCATCTTTACAAGAGTATGTAAAACTAGAGCTTCCAACATTGACATTAAATTAGACCAGCCACAGACCAAGAGGACTGAACACAACATAAATCCCAAAACTTTCCTCACGCATTCCTAAAATACATGTATATTCTCTTACATTTAGAGAGGGAAAGGGAGTCAAAATACTGCGACTGTACAGGTTAAAAAGGCAGTTTCCTCGTGAAGGAGATGAGCCTACAACCGACGGCTTTCACGGCCACCAACCCCTCTGTCCTCGTGCTCCTGCCGGAGCTGATGCGCTGTACAGAGCTTCAGACATCCAGAGTAACTTGTTTTCCAGTGATTATGTTCTCCCCACACACAATTTCAGCCCCTGATTGTTTCAGAATAAATAAAATAGTGTGAAAGCCCTTGGGTAACGTAAGACAGGACCTCAAGCTCGTTTCGTTGCCGGTTTTTGAGCGTTTGACATTGCCCAAAGCGTGGCCGCATGGCTTTGGACCAAGTGAGCTGCCGCAATGGTGTGTGCAAGTGTGCAACCCGCGGGGTCATCGCCAGGGACACAGGGTGACGGGGACACCCACGGGGGCCGGGGCCGGTTTCAGAGCTCGGTGTTGAGCTTCCTGCCGGGCACAAAGTCCTCCCGCCGCACCCAGATGACCTCCTCGCCGTGGCCCTCGGCGGCGCCGTTGATGCCGGGCAGGGCCGCCTGCTTCCTCAGCTGGGCCATCCTGGCGGCGTGCGCGTCCCTGGGCGGGCAGGGCCGCTCTCCGGGCGGGCAGGGCCGCTCGGGCCGCCGGCCGCCCGCCAGGGACGTGGCCTGCAGCCGCTCCCGCAGCTCCCGCTGCGCCCCGCGCGCCGCCTCGCAGAAGTCGTCGTCGTCGCTCAGGATGTCGGTCTCCTTGATGTCCTCCTGCTCCTCGTACTGCGCCAGGTCGAACTGCTCCTCGACCCAGCGGTCAGTGTCCCCTCCCTGCGCGGGCTGCGCGGGCTCTTTCTCGGGGCTGCTGCTGTGGACGGCCTCTGAGTCAATGGTAAACCTGTTTCGGGCCAGCCGCCGCCTCCTCCTCCCCAGAGACTTGCTTGGGGCTGACACTGCACACACAAAGATAAAACCCCACAGGCGTTTTACACACGGCACAACTCTCGGGAAAAGCTAAGTCCTGTCCGAGCCCTGCACCTGGCACGGCCAGGCAGCGAGGAGGCAGAGCCCACGAGCGGCCCGGTCACTCCCATCCATCCTCCCTGCGGCCTCAGCTCCTCGGCACGAGGCCTCTGCAGCTGCAAAGGAGTTTTCTGCTGCTCAGATCCACCGTGGGGACAATGCCCCTCAACTGCTGCTCCTCCTGAGCGCCAGGCGGGCAGCCAGCACCAGGGCATCTGCTCAGCTCAGCTTCTCACTCGCAGCCCCTGCTGCCAGCACACCACAAAATCCGACACCTCCGCACCTCGGAGAGGGGAATCTGTCTGGGCTGGAGCAATGCTACAGCTTTTCCAGTGGCCACCTCAGTGCTGAAGGTGCTGCGTTATTTACAGGGAATTCAGTTCCCTGTCCAGGCACTGCTACTCTCCCTTCCTCACTTCCTGCCTACTGGGTGAGGAAAAAGTCAACCCCCAAAAATCCCAGAAAAACTATCAGAAGTTCCTTCCTCAGCATCTCCTCAGCAACTGGCCCAATTAGCAAATTCCCATCTTCTGTGTCGGAACATCTTCCCAAGAGACTCCTGAGGCCAAGCAGAGGCAAACCCTGCAGCTGGAGGCCCTGCAGGCATCCCGGTGCTTCAGGGGCACACATGGAGCTCTGAGGTTGCAGTTTGTCCCCTGGCCCTGAACAGCACCTCAGCACCTGCAGGATGAATTTATCCAGCTCTGCCGTGGGGCTGGGGTCACATTTTCATGTCCCTGAGCCTCACAAGGTGCATTAAGCATGACAGCTCAGCAGCTGCAAATTTTGTCTGTAGGGAGAGGTCTGGACTCCAAGGTGGGATTTTAATCCCTGCAGAATTCATCACACAAATGCCCCACGGAGCCAAACTGAAAGGAGGTCTGGCCTCTCCAGCAGGCTGGCCCCAGAGGCTGATGGAAGCAGCGCTGTGCGGTTTGGCCCTCCCTGCACTGCCCCTCCTCACACTGTGAGGCAGAGGGCTAGCAGCACCCCGAATGAGAAGCTGGGCTCAGCTGGTGTTGGTCTGGCCTGCCCTGGTCAGAGGAGGAGCAGAAAGCCCGGTTGTCTACGGTGCTGGATCTAATGAGCAGAACAAGAAATGAACAACAGACCAGAACAAAACATGCAGTGCTGCCGTGTACTTTGTAGTTGGAAGCAAACATTTCTTCCCTCCATCATCTAGAGTTCTGAAAATGAAAACCTGCTTTTCCCTGGGACTTTCTCACTGCTTTTTCCTGAAGTCAACTGAAAAGGAAAATCCATGGTTTAGGACCGGCCACTACAAAAATAAGAGTATCAAGTGCACGCTTCTCCAAATGTGGGAAGGAGGAGCACGTGCCCTTTAGCGACTGAGCTGAAAAGGCTCAGGTGGAGGACTCCCACAGCTTCCCCCTCAAACCAAGCTCAGGGGAGCTGCTTTTCCTTGTGCATTTTAGTTCCAAAGTGCTCGGGCTACCTCAAAATTCTGTACATGCTTTTAAGAAACACGCAGCTCCTGCTCCGTTCAGCTGAACCCAGTTCAGATTAAAGTGCACAGCCAATCGGTACTGCCAGGAATCCCATTTCCCTTCCATGCCAGAAGCACCACTCTGAAACTGAGCCTCAAGTGCAAAGCAAGGTAAAAAGAGGCAATTTAAGGCTCTCAAGGAAGTGAAGCATGGAAAACCAGCCGTTTTTACATACACAGGAGACAATGCTAATCCTAATATACAAGTGACAGACACCACCACATGTCCTACAACGGTGCTGGGGTTACCGGGATCTTGAAAGTCTGTAGCCCTACAGTACCTGCCCTGTTCATGGCTGGCCTTGCACCTTTTAGAGCACACAATCTTTTTCCACCAAAAGGAACATATTGCTGGGATGAGGGCAAGCTTTCAGTTTTAAGGAGCTGTCTTCTGTGTTTGTCCCGCAGGATGGAGTGCACTGCCTTCAGAAAGTCCTTCCTGTGTTCTGGTGAGCTGAAAAAGAGGTGGGAATACAAAAGGCAGAGTTACCCCTTGGGAACTGCTAAAGGCTTGCTGTAAATGAGGTAAATAATGGCCAGTTCTGTGACTTAAAACAGTACAAATCGACTGGCAGGCACTTCCCCAGAGAAGACTCCACTGAACTCAATACTTTCAAAGCAAAGCTAAATCCATGGTCACTGCAGTGGGCATCCAAGGAAACTGATACCCAGTTCATTAATAAAACATTCAGCCTTTCAGCCCTCTCGAGGTTTCCTTTTCCTGCAGTGCCACCCACACTCGGCTGTGTCTGACACACATCCAGCTGACCCGTGGTGCTCAGTCAATCTGTCCCTGCAAACACACCCCAAGCACAGCTCCTGCAACTCTTCCTAGAAGGAGGAACTGGCTTGGCATCAGCTCTGTTGGATCCCGATGAACTTGTGTTCCAAGTTCTTACCTGAACTGTAAGAACACGCCACGGCAACCACCACCCCAACAATGGATGTTTATTTAAGGAAAGGCAGTGTCCCAAGACCAGAGGCAGGGACCTGGTGCCATGAAAGGAGCCAGCTGAACACAACACCTGCCATAAAGATCCAATGGTGGAGTTTAACCGGAAAATCCCAGTAAGGCTTTTCCCATAAAGGTGCAAAGCTGATCGAGTTCGATGCCTTTATTTCAGAGACTGTACATAATTCTACCTCTCCAAAAGTAAGGCTTTAACACCCTCTCCCCACTCTCCCTACTGGCTGGTCCCAGATTGCCTCAAAGGAAAGACACGGGCAAGCAGGGATGCAGAGATGCAGCTGCCATGGAAAACAGGGAAACCCACTTACCTACAGCAGAGGTGAAATGTCCTTTCTGGCCTGCCCTCAGACTCAGATTTGACATGGACAATCTCACACACAGAATTGGTCTCTGCATCTAAAGGGAAAACCAAGCAGAACCTCATGTCTACCTTCACATTCAACTCCCAAGTATTCACTGCATAATGAGTGAAGGCCCCCAGGCCACACATCCAAACCCTGCAGGACTCCTGCCTGGAACATTACCTGCGCTGGCCAGGGCCCGGACCTGCAGCGCTTCCAGAGGGATCATGTGGCGAAACCGGAACGGATCCCAGTCTTCATAAATGGAGGCTCTATGTGATCCTCCCTGGAAGGATTTCAAACACTGCATTTCAGGAAACGAGACACCCTGGGGCAGGCAGGCAGTCCTGTGCTCTGTGCTGAGGGCTCCCAGCCACAGACCTGCTGCCATCCTCAATTTCTCACCCCAACACCTCCCTGAGGGGCCTCTCTGTGGAGACCTTGCTGAAATCTGGACTAAAGCAGCCCTAGGGCCCAGCAGCTCTTAGCAACGCCCTCCGAAGCCACCCAGCCCAGCCCTGGGTGCACACACACTCAGGAACACATCCCAGTTTTGCTTCTCACTCTGAAGTCACCCTGTGCCAGCTGCCTTTCCCCATGCAGGCACCTCAAATCCCTCTGGTTTATTCCACAGGTAGGGATCACAAGTTTCCCAATAGCACTGTAAACCATGCACCTGCTGTAGCACTGCCAAGCTCAGCTTTAACTTGGAATCCCAAACTGCAGAGGGATTCCTGAGCCACTCCTGATGCAGCTGAGAGCAGCCAGCACTTGCTTGGTGGCACACAACACCCAGGGCACTGTGTGAGGTGACAGACATTAATTAGCTGTCAGACACTCACACACACTGACCAAAGAACCAAAGGCAAGAGACACATTCACAGTGACATCTTCATCCCTGACAATCCACCCCAGAGCAGGGAATGGATGTGGCAGGCATGGCAAAGGATAAAGGAAGGCTTGCTGTGCCCACCCAGATCCTCAGACACCAGGGACCACACATGGCAGAGCACACTCCAGCCCCACTTTGTGGAAAACAAAGCTCCATCATAGCCCCAGAAATGCCCATGGCATCACCCAAACAGTCCCTGCAAACTTACGAGTTTCTTCTTCTGTTTGGAACCATCCTTGTACACAAGGACCACGGCAGTTTTGAACACTGGAGGAGAAAGTTAGAGACAAAAGTCATGGAGTCACAGAACCCCAGAATCCCAGGACAGTTGGGGTTGGAAGGGACCTCTGGAGATCACCCAGTCCAACCCCCCTGCCAAGGCAGGGCCACCTGGAGCAGGTGACACAGGAATTTGGATTTTAGGGATGTCTCCAGAGAGGGAGGCTCCACACCCTCCTGGGCAGCTATTCCGGGGCTCTGCCCCCTCCATGGACAGAAATCCTTCCTCAGGTTGAGGTGGAACTTGTTGTGTTTCAGTTCATGGCCACTGCTCCTCATCCTGTCACTGGCACCACTGAGCAGAGTCTGGCAGCATCCTCTGACAGCCCCTGGGGACATTTGTGTGGGTTGAGGGGACATTTGTGTGGATTGAGGGGACATTTGCATGGATTGATGGGATCCCCTCTCAGCCTTCCCTTCTCCAGAGTGACCAGGCCCAGCTCCCACAGCCTCTCCTCAAGAGAGTCCATAAGGCCTGGAATGGGTCTCCTCTATTCCCAAGCACACAAAACCTTTCACCTGAGCCAGGAAAGGAGGGTTGGAAGAACTATCAGAGAGCAAAACTGAGCACTGGAGCTAAGAGACAAACCCATGTTTAAGTTCCAGCCAGCCCTGGGGAAAGCAATGCTCAGTTACTTTCAATATCTGCTAAGGCACAGCTGACAGGCTTTCCAACACGCAAAATGAAAGTCCTGGGATACAAACCAAATGCTGCCAGCTCAGGTTCCTTCTTCCACTTGCCCAGGGAAGCAGGAGGGTTCAGCCATATCACTGTGTTATGCAAGAGCAAGTCCCCCATGGAAAGGTCGGCAACCTGCCAACACCAACACATGCACAAGGGCAAGGGTTTTAATCAGCTCAAGGCATCTGACGTGAGTTTTCAGCTCAAGAACACTTGCCTGAAGTCTAGTCCTGAACAAAATTTCCCCCCCAGCAAACTTCTGGAGTATTTCATCAGCTGACTGCAAACATGTGCAAATAGACCAGGACATTTAGCAAGAGATGCACGTAAACCCTTAATTAATGAGTATAAATCAGAGTAAGTTAGAGTATAGCCCTTGGACGTCAGGGGCAAACACAGATGTTTTCTTTGCCTTTTCTTCCCCTTTACCCATTTTTCTCCCTACCAGTTTCTTTGTGTTTTGTTTGAACATTGAATCAGTTTGGGGTAAAGTTTAGAGACTGCATCAGGTGCAGTGGTCAAAGCACTCCCTCCCCACAGTTGCTGTGGCTTTTGACTCTGCACAAAGGCTCCTCTGTGGACACACTGTTGGAACTAAACTAATACAGGAGTTCCCAACTGCTGGGGGATGCAGCAAGCAGACCGTTCCCCTTATGGTCCCCCAGAGTGACAAACTGAGGGCCATCCCCAGGCCAGGGGATGTTATCCCATCCCTCCACCCTCCCCTCAGTGAAGTCGGGATTGAACTCAATTCAAGTCTTGAACCGAGCTGGGATTTATCTGTTTGTGCCAGGATCTACTTCAATGGCACAGCAGGAAAGGTAAATACTGGATCCAGTTTAACAGGCACCACAATAACTTTTCCTTTTCCTCTATGAATCTGACTGTCTGTTACCTCTTTTTTCTCCCCTGTTTGTTCTGCTATGAGTTGGTCAAACACTGCCCCATACTCTTCATGGATTTTCTGCATTTCATTAATGTGGCTGGCAACTTTGTTCATTGTTTTGATGGCCACTGGAAAAGAGACAGAGAGACAGGGGGTGAGCAAAGGGAATTTTAATCCTCCGAGAGGAAGGGAGGGGAGGAGGGCTCCAGAGCAGAGGTGAACCAGAGAAAAGTGGGGTTAACTCCTTACCATCAAGGTGATAATGTTCTTCACTGTCCACATCAGTGAGAGCAAAGAGCTCCTTGAGCAGGAGGGGGTATTTGAGTATCCTCTGGATGGGTTTGATGAGGTAAGACTCCAGGGTGGAGGAGTGCTGCCGGCGCGGGTTCTGGGCATCCAGGAACGCCTTGAAAGCAGTGTCTGTCTTGGCTGCAAGATTCAAATGAAGCCATTGGATCAATCGAAAATTGCATCTGCTGCCCTGAGAAAGTGACTTTTCCAGGTTTAAACTGGTTTACCCAGAGACATTTTGCAAGGAAGTGCAGATTTATTGGGCCCGCAGAATTAGACTGACGCCCTCCAGGATCTGAGTCACTGACGCTCTCCCCGGATGTGCTATTTAGGATTTCACAGCAGGCATCCACCTCCAGCAGAGGCAATTTTTAATTTCACTATCCATGACAGAATTTCCTGAGTGGGAAGGGCCCCACAAGGGCCATTCAGTCCAGCCCCAGGCCCTGCACCCCAACAACCCCACCCTGGGCAGCCCTGGCAGCGCTGTCCAAACGCTCCTGGAGCTCTGGCAGCCTCGGGGCCGTGCCCATTCCCTGGGGAGCCTGGGCAGTGCCCGGCAGCCTCTGGGGGAAGAACCTTTCCCTGCTCTCCAGCCTGAGCCTGCCCTGGCCCAGCTCCAGCCGCTCCCTGGGTGCTGTCCCTGTCCCAGGGAGCAGAGATCAGAGCTGCCCCTCGGGAGGAGCTGCACACAGCAATAAGTACTTCTGGCCTGGCAGCTATCTGAGAGCAGCACAAACTGTTTTAATCATCTGTTCCTTTTAAGCAAAGTCTCAAATTGGACTGTGAGGAATCACTGCTTCTAAGCCCAGGTCTGGTTCTTGTTACCTCACTAAACCTTAAAATGCAGCACTGAGTCACAACAACATCAGGAGCTAGTGAGAGGCAGGAGCAGTAAACTGAGGCTAATGCACCCGATTCTGGGAGCACAGGCAGACTGGACACCTGACTGCCATCATCTTTTCTACCTGACTGCAACTGAATTTATAAAATTGCCATTTTCTCTGTTGCCCCCTCCACTGGAGCATAAGGAGGGAAGGGAAGGAGGAGGTGGTATTTATAGGCATACAAATTATTCAGTGCAGGAGCAATGCCACACAATTGCTTTTATTAGAGTCGTGTCCCCTGCTGGGGCTGGGGGGGTTTGCAGACAGTCACCTGATTTCAGTAAAGCAACTTGAGTTTCAAATCCAAAAGCCACCTGCACCTCAGCTGAGGACACCCAGTGATGCCTGAAATACAATCCCAGGCTTTGTAAGAGATTTCTCTCTGGAATGGAATTCTAAGTTCTGTTTGTGCCATAATTCAAGCACAACACTTTCTCATTTATAAATACAGTCAGCAATGGAAAAGAAAAGCTAAATAACCAGATCTACCTAGTCTACAGCTTTAACAATAAAATAACACCAAAAGAAAGCACAAATGTGACTAGCAACAAATCATTTATTTATGTATTCCACAGAGCTGCCAAGTATTCTTTGCAGCACAGGGAATAAAAGTTTACAAGCAGAAATGAAAAAAAGAAAAAGTGCACAGAAAAAACCATACCAAAGCCCCCCCCCCAAACCAACCAAGAAACAAAAAAACCCCAAATTTATGACTGTCAGACATCCAGATGTTCTTTGAAAAGTAAGAGCTCCTCCCTCAGTGGCATTGCTGCTACAACTGCAACCATTTGTTTGTTCAATCTCTTGGCCAAAAAGGAATTGCATGAGGCACTGGTAACTCCAGGAGATTAACACTTCCACAGGGAAAAAACCTCCCTGTGAGGCAGGCTGGCCCAGGAGCCAGACCACAGGTCTTTTATCAACAACTCAGCAAGCCAAGCTCTGCTAGGAATTCCGACATGGAAGCTTCTCAGGCAAAGTGGGAAGAAAGCAAGAGGAAGCAGAGAGGGGAGAAAGAGCTAAAATATTTTAACAGCTTCCATAAAACATTCTCCCAGGCTGATCCTCTCCTAGGGATCCAGTGTTCCACCACATTGGCCGGGGCTTCCATGGGATTGCCACCAGCAAGGACTCCTGGCACAGACTCCGGGAGGATGCAGAGGTCACTACAGAGCCACCACTCCTGGTTCCAGAGCACACCATGACCCATCAGCACAGAGCACAGAGCCACGATGTGATTCCCACTCAGGAAATCTTCTCATGTGACTGAAAACAAACCAAACGTGCCAAGGGAGAATGAACAAAGGGTGGGGAGAGAAAAACTGCAAGCAGGGTGAGCCACCTCCTGTAGCGAGCTGCTCAGGTATCACCACAGGGTGGTCCCACAACACCCACGCACTGAGCGCTCCAGGAGCCTCTGCAGACTTAGCTCCCTACTCCAAAGGCTCCTGGAGACCAGCCAGGCACACGTGTGCCCCCACTCCTGCCCTGAGAGGTTTGGGGTGCAGTGACCACAACCAGTGTGTGCCTGTGACAGCTCTGGAAGGGGCTCTTACCTTTCACCAGGACTTTGGGGACTTTCGTGTGGCTGGCACAGAAGGCACTGTACAGCTTGAACCGGTCAGCGTAGTACAGGAAGGATCCACCCAGGGAGAACAACACTTTCTGGGATTAAAGGGGGGAAAAAAGCATTAGTAAAAAGGCATTTAGTTACTCTGCCTTCAGCCACGGCATCTGAAGCTTCCACCCAGCTTTTGGAGGACAGGACAATGCAGTTTGAGTGTGTTTGCACACCAGGACATCACTGCTGGAGTGAGCCCAGAGGAGGCTCCAGGCTGATCAGAGGGATGGAGCAGCTCTGCTGGGAGAGCTGGGATTGTTCAGCCTGGAGAAGAGAAGCTTCGGGGTGACCTCAGTGTGGCCTTGCAGTGCCTGAAGGGAGCCTGCAAGGAAGATGGAAAGAGACTCTTTACAAGCGGCTGGAGTGCCAGGACAAGGGGGAATGGCTTCAAACTAAGAGAAGAGTAGGTTTAGATGGGATATTGGGAAGGAATTGTTCCCTGGGAGGGTGGGGAGGCCCTGGCACAGGGTGCCCAGAGCAGCTGGGGCTGCCCCTGGATCCCTGGCAGTGCCCAAGGCCAGCTTGGACGGGGCTTGGAGCAGCCTGGGCTAGTGGAAGGGGTGGAACTGGGGGATCTTTCAGGTTCCTTCCACCCAAACCATTCTGTGACTCCATGATTCGTCCACCAGGAAACAGGCCCAGCCCTGGTGTGTGGAGTCAGCCTCTGTAATCAGCATCATCAGCCAAGTCCCAGCCTGGAGGCAGCACTAACTCCACAGGGACTGGGCTCACAGCTCCAGAGCTGCATTTAAGAGCCTCACTGACCTCAGCAATGGCCAGAGGCCACAGAGAGGACTGGATGTGTCTGACCTTGCAATGGATCAAGGCACTGAGGAGCTGCAAGCAACCCTCATCCCTCACAAACACACCGAGGTGTTCACCTGCTTGGAGATGAGTTGGTGTTTGGGGTCAAACACAAACGCAGAACGTCTTGGGAACCAGACAGCACTTGGTGAGGGGCTGAGACCACACGTGGGCAGCTTGGGGACAGTGAGTGAGACAGGGAAGCAAAGTGCAGAACTGAAACCACAGAACTCCACATTTCCCAGTCTGCCTGCAGACAGGGCCCGGGCGCAGAAGTGAAAGCGAGCTCGGTGCAGCTGTTACGGGAAGAGCTGGAAGCAGCAGCACTCGGGAGAGCTCTCTCTGGAAGGCACTTCACTGGCACTCCTGTCTTGGAGCCCAGAGCACACAGGGGCCACAGAGGCTGCCTCCAGGAAAGAAGTGTCTCTGTGCTCTCTGTTAAGGGCACATTTCCCACCAACCAGAGCTGTGCTTTAGTTACAGGAGGGCAGTGGTCATGGCTGAGGCTCATGTTAAACAAACACCTGATGGCAAAGACAGTCATGCACAAAAACACAAATTCTTTCAACACTTCTTTCAGGGTTGTATGCTAGCTGAAGAGCAATCCCAGAGGAATTATTATTGTTGTTATTATTATTATTCATCCTGTCCTTTACCAAGGTGAGTGCTCAGAGCCAGACTGGAGTTCCCCAAAGGAAAAACATTCTGTCATCTCCTCGCCATGCCTCCAGAACCAGTACAACTGCATTAGAGACAAAATGAAATTTGTTTCCCCATTTCCCTGGGTTTTAAATGAAGTTTAAAGAGCTGCAGTTTACATTTCTACCTGTGAAGATGCACACCTGCTGAAAGCCAGGAGTATTTGCCACTATGGACTGAAAGTGCAAACACAAAATTTCATGTACTATTCTGATCTGTAGCCCGAGAGGGCTTCTGAACATGAGACTTGTCAGGACAAAGATTTTATGTAACTTTCCATTTCCAGCATTTCCTGACAGCTCAAGGCAAGAAATCTGGCAGAAGGGCAAGAATAGCACCAAAAAGCACATGGTTTCTAGTGCTCTATATGGCTAAATGTAGCATAAGCTACAACTGCAGCAGGATAATTTTTCAGCAGCACCAGCATCCATTGAAAACTAATCTTAAATGGAAGGAGATGCAGGTTTTTACATGAGCAGTGGCAATAGTCAGAAAAATATGATGGAGAGCGTTAAAGGTCTCCTCAAAATGTAAACAATGAGACAATACAAATAATGTGGTTTTATATATATAAAAGTAAACAATTATTACCTTAAATTGCTCAACTTTTTCAAGCTTTTCCAGGTCTGGAACCAGCCTTACTCCATCTTCCAGAGTTTTCAAGAACTCTACCTGGAATGCTACCATTTCAGTCAGATTCCCAAAGAGAACATCCAGCTAATAAAAGGAGAAAAAAAAAGAAAAGCAGAATGCTGAAAATATCACTTTGAGGCTATATTCTGATTTCTAGAACTGCAGTAATTCTCAGTCCAATTGTATAACCAGGAATGGTGTCAGGAAAAAGCAAGCTGCAGAAATTATTGAGCAGCACCTTGATGCTCTACTCAATCCATTGTTTGAAAGGAGTGGAATTAAGTGAAATTAATTTCAGACAAACAAGCCCAGCTGGGTGGGCAGAGTGGAGGGGCAGGCAAATGGTCTCTGGCTCAAGCGAAGGTCAACATACCTCATCTGGTGTGAGGAAGGTTTCTTTCTGTAGAGGCTTCAGGTATCTCTCCATCAGGCAATTTAAGTCCTACAAATTCAGAAGAAGATTCCCACATTGGTCCCTCAGACTGCCTCTGGATATTTACTGAGGTGGCAAATGATGCTTACCCAATCTGAGAATTCTTCCTTTTTACACACAACATGAAACAGTTGGATTTCACACAATTTAAGACAGGAGAAGGAAGCATTTACACATTTCTAGTTAGAAAATCAATACCAGATCTCAGTGAGCAGTAACTGCGCACCAGCTAAGCCATTTCAAAACGACAGCCTCATCATCTGGAAATGCCTTATTTCAGGGGTTGCAGTTACATTTGAGGCACAGACTGCAGAATGGAATGCAAGCTCACCACCAGATACGCCCATGAAACACAGCCTGAAGGAGCAGAGAAGAACCAAGGGAGTTTTGCCGGGAAGCTGAGGCAAAAGCTTACCTTGACATAGGTGCGCTCAGTCTCCAGGAGCTCACAGATGACCTTCCTCAGCTTGTCTGCGTCCGTGAGCTGCCTCATGGTGCTCAGCTGGGGCCCTGCACAGTCCTGGGGGGGAGCACTGCAGTCAGAGGGGTTCATTTCATGCAGACTGCGACAGAAAGCAGCGACCTGCTCTGTGCTCTTTGGAGAGAAGGGAGAGGAAAGAGCAGTGGTAATACTTGAAATAAGAGCCAGAGGAACGAGGGGGCTGAGAGGGGCTTGTGGCTGAGCAGCTGCAGCTTGGGGACTTTTTAACAGGCACTACAAGTGTCTATCCTGTCTCTCTGTGACTGGGGATAAAGGGAAAAAAAAAGGGGCTGCAGAATTCAAATTAACTGAAGTACTGTTCAACTCCATTCCTGGTTTCAGAGACACGTGAATTTTAATTAAAATAGGCTCGTCCAGCACTTAAGATTGAAGAACTCACAGAGAGGCCCAAGAACTGGGAACCAAAAATGCCTGTGCAAACAAAACACACACCCCAGCCCCCTGGCAGTTCCCCAATGTGGGCTGCAGCAGGCCTGAGAACAGCTCTGCTAACACAGGGCAGAAACCATCCACCCCGGGGTTTGGGGAAGCACAGCCATCCCAGCTAAAGCCTCTCCAGGCTCCAGCACAAGCTCTTTGGGAAAGCAGCTGTATCCCTAAGCTGTGTCTGGGAATGTGCCTCGCAGGGTGAACTTCCCTGGAAGTGTCATTTCCCAGAGCTGCTCCCTCTTGCTGCTTTCTTTAATATTTAATCAACTACCTATATATAAAGGCAGTTATCCTCACTTCACCCCCTCGTGTTAGATCATTCCCTCACATCTTTCATTACACTGAAAAGTTTGGAGCAGGAATAGTCTCTGGTGTCAGTGACGACAGCCCCAGGCTTCCAGGATTGCCAAGGCAGCCGTGGGCTGTGTCCATGCCTCCCAGAGACCTGGAGGGAAAAGAGCTGCTCCAGTGATCACACCTGATAATCCTGCCAGGGGATCTTAATCCAGGTTCAGTGATTTCCCAGCACTGCCTCTACAGCCCCCCAGTTCAGGAATTTCTCCACGGAAAGGGTGGCCAGGCACTGGCAGGGGCTGCCCAGGGAGGTGTTGGAGTCCCCATCCCTGGAGGTGTCCAAGGAAGGCCTGGAGGTGGCACTCAGGGCTCTGGGCTGGGGACAAGGTGGGGACTGGGGACAGGCTGGACTCCATGGTCTCAGAGGTGTTCTCCAGCATGGCTAATTCTGTCATTCTGTGAAACAACTGACCCAAAATCAGCCTGTTCAAGCAGAGAAATGTGAAGAGAGCAGAGGGAAAAAAAAACCTAACAGAAGAAAAAAAGGGGAAAAGGAAAAGAAGAGAAAATAAAGCACATCCCCACCTTGCAGTTTGGAGACAAAGCTCTGCCTCTGGGACATCACTTCACTCCCACCCACTGGTAGTTGTGATCTCCACATTTTTTAAGCCATGCAATCTGCTCACACAGAGCTATTTCCTCTCTGTGCACCTACAATCCATGCTAGGACAAAGAAGGATTTCCCCCCCTTTCCTCAGAGGTCTCTTAGGGCCGCAAATGCTCCCCTGAGGTCCCACTGCACAGCACATGAGCAAAGATGCTCATTACACAAAGGATCATTTTTTCAGGACACAAGTGTAAGCCCGGAACTCATTGTATCTGACTTTGGCTGTCTGTACAAAAATGCCTCTTAAACACACTTCATTACAGGGAAAATATTCATCTTCAGTTTCTCAGGTTTAACTCAGATGTGGAAGAAAGTTGCAAGTTGACGGCAGGAGGAAGCAGTGAGTTGGACCAGCCCATTTCCACTCCCTCTGTCCCTGGCATGTGTCACTGAGATTTGAGATTTATTAGTCTTAATTACTCAATAATTCCTGTTACTTTTCAACAAGGTTCCACCTATACTCATTGTGCTCTTAAGTATAAAACACACCCAAACTTTTAGGTTAGATCTGCACCAAACTTCAGCAGGTGTGACCTTGATCCCAACAGCCCCAAATCCACCAAGGGCAGCAGGTGAAAAGCCTGGCTCCAGCACAGGCTAAAACACCTTCCCCAAGCTCCCTGCTCTGCTGGGAAGGCACAGAGAACTGCCAGCTCAGATATGATAACCTGAGCCTGCAGAGACCCAGGATAGGCAGGGTTTTTGCTCAGCAATGTTTGGCTTTGTTAGCACTATGATGCCTTTTCCTGGTCTTAAAATCAAGAGGCATACACGGTTAGAAGGGGAAAAGGGATTTTACCTTGGTATTTATTCTTAAGGATCCTTAGGTGTACACGTCCAGGTCATATGCATCGAGATGTACCCCACCGAGTCTTTCCCTGTGTCTCTGTGTCTCTCCTCTTTCCGTATCCCCCCAACATTGGGTATAACATTATAGGTTTTACTAATTAGCATATCTATCAAAGATTCCCCAATGAGAGGCTCAAGTGAGCCCCCTCTCCCCAAGGAATCTTCCCCTGGATGGTTCTATCTTGGTTTACAGAATATGTTCTGGAGAGGACCTTGGGGTCTGGGGCACACTGATCCCCAGCTACGAAGCTTCTAAAATGTTCAGTCTCTTAGCTGAACAAACAAGTCTAAGAATGTAGGCAAAAAGCACTAGGAATACAGAAGCTGTAAAAAGGTATAACAGGGGTATAAAAGAAAAGGCAAAAATCTTCATGGCATCAACTACTTGAGGCAGACGTGTCCAGTGGTGTTTTGCTTTGAGAACCTGAAGTACAAATAAATCCAGTTCCAATGCATAAAGCACAATCTGCAATCCATCCCCAAAATAAACCAAGTGTTTGAAGCAGTTCCTGCCTGCCACCCTGCAGATCCTGCCATCCTGTGCATGCTCCTGCAGGGAAAGATGGGTCACCCAGAAAGAGACCGAAAATCTGCTCCAGGCGTGAAACACCAGCTCAGCACTGAAGTTGAAGTAACTCGTGGAGGCATGTGGTGTGCCCCAGCAGGAACAGTTACACCCATATGGCAGGAAGGAAGTGTGGAGGACTTCCCAAAGCCTTATCTCCACTTGTGCACGCTCAATAAACGGCTTGTGGGCTCCAGCCACAGCCAGCGCCGCCTCCCCACTGCCCGGCCCCACATCTCCTCGGGAACGGCCCACACAGCACTCACCCCTCACTCTTTGGACAAAGTCTCCAGCACAATCACGTTCACAAACCTGTTCTCTTGCTTGCTCACTGAACAAGCAGTTGTGGTGTGTGACCCCCAGTGAGCACCACAGAGCCCTGCTAAGTGATTACGACTTGCTGAACTCCGAATTCTTAGCCAAGGCATATAAAGCACTGGCTGTGCAATATAACCCTTCAGACACAAACCACTGACCAAGTCTAGGACTAGAGCAGATCCACCTGCACCAAAACCCCTCTCTGAGCTTAGCAAACAACGGATCCTTTCTGACCCTCATCCCTCAGTGCAAGGTTGCAGTAAATAACCAGGTGAGCCTTGCCATCAAGCCTTGTTAAACCACTGTCATAGAGACCAGCAAACGTGGTCACCTTACCAGTCCCTATCAATAAAAATATTGTTGCTTCTCTCCTAGAACTGAAATGCATGACTCCACCTGCAACAACTGCTGTGCTTCACCTCTGAGCACAATCCTGTCTACCCAGCATTCCCTTTAAAAAATCCTTTTCCAGACACAAAGCAGACACACATTGCACACGGGGGTCTTCAGGGCACAGCTATTTTGGTGAAAACTCTCAAGCAGATTTCACAAAAACCTCTCTGTCCCCATTTTCCCAGAGAAAGTGGATAGAGTAGGGAAGGTCTGGAATACAAACAGATCCTTTTATCTCTCTGCACCAGCTCTGCCAGCAGTGACAATGACAGCACTAAACCAGGATTTCTTTGGGAGAATTATGGCATCACACTTCAGACACAATCCTGCAGGCACTCCCTTCTAGCAAGCTGAAAATTAGACTGCAGGCTGCCACAACTGGACTGGAAAGCGGAGTTCACAAACACATTAACCCCTGCTCGGGAAGGGGCTCAGCGGAGGAGCCAGGCTCTCACATCCTTCCCGTGGAGGAGGATCAAGGACATTCACAACCACGGCGCTGCGGCCCACAGTGGGCAGCTCTGGCTGCCCCGTAGTTTTGAAAGCCATTCCCTGCTGTGTTTGCCACGCAAAGGCATCGAGGTGCCTGGCAGCAGGCAGCTCGCCCCTGGCCCAGCACAGAGCACCTCTGAGCAGCACACGCCAGGCAGCAGTGCCCTCCCAAACAAAGCAAGGCAAACTGCATCCTTTCAGCACCGCCAGCGCCCTGGCACGGCAACAAAGAGCCTCTGCAGGGCACACACGCTCCAGCTCAGCCTGCGATTCGGAACCTGCAAACTGAACGGCACGACAACCCCGTAATGCCGGTTCCGGAGCCCGTGCCCTCGGATCTGCTCACCAGGTACAGCATTCGGTGCAGGGAGTCCCCGTCCCTGGCAGCGCTCCCGCTCCGCAGCTTTCGGCTCCCCCTCCAGAGCGCCGACATGGCCCGAGAGGCAGCGCTGCGGGGCTGTCACCGCTGCGGGGCTGTCACCGCGCCGGCCGCACAGTGCCACTGCCGCACAGTCATCCCCGGCTGCTCCCCGCCGCTCTCCCGCTCCTCCCAGGCGCCCCGAGCTGCTCCCCGCCGCGTGTGAGCGGGGCAGGGCAGCGCCCACCTCCCCGCCGGCACAGCCTCCCCTCCCGTGCCATCTGCTCACCGCATCCACGGGATCCCGAGCCGGGCGAAGCCGGAGCTGGGCGCTGCTGGCGGAGGCAGAGGGGATGGAGCGCAGAGGAGCAGCCGGGAATATCCGTGTGTGCTGCTGCGGCTCAGCACGAGCCCGCTGGCTGCGAGCGGCGCTGCTCGGGAATATCGAACAGCGGAATGGACACGGCACCCAATTAGAGCAACTTAAAAGAGCCGGTTCTGCCGCGGGGAAACCGACCCCGCAAATCCCCCTTTTAATCCTTTCACGTCTACTGCAACACGCTGAAGGTTTGGGGACTTATGCTGGTCTCGAGTAATGCAGCAGAGTGCAGCCGACCTACTTTTCTTGGAAAAAATCCCTCCAAGTGGCACAGGCATGCACACACAGAGCCCATCAATCATGCTCCCCAAGCACCACTGCTGCCCGGTAATTGGCCTTTACAGCCACAGGCAGATGTCTGCAGTTAGAAACAGGCAGAAACCAGTGTCCCACAGTAATTGTAACTGGTGACACTTCTTAAAACACTTCCCCAATTAAATTCCAAGGACCACGACAGGAGAAGAAAATACACAAAGGCTGATTTTGAGATTCAAAACAGCACCTATTTTAGCCTTTGGCAACCTGCAACATCAGGAACTTGCGCATACACTCAGTTTTCTGGGTACCCCCTTTGAACTTCAATATTGAAAAGGCCAAAACAAGCAGGTCACCACAGGGGCAAGTAACCACTGAAGAAATGACCCAGGTGTGAAACGTTTCTGATGGACTAGAGGGCCATCCCCCCCGTTTCATAAACAAGCCTGAAAAGGTGGCAGAGAGCAGGCTTTCCTTCCCCCACTCTTCTCCCTCCCAGCTCTCTCCTCCCCCTCGCTCCTACATGAAATGGGCACAGAAAGGAAAGCCAGAAGCCCATCCCAGAGCAGAAGCCACTTGTAGAAAAGCTCAGGCCAGTGCCAGTTGCGTGGCTTAAGGAAAAGGGTTGCACCTGGAAAGCGCCTTGCTTGCTACCCTTCACACAGATGTCATCCCAAGAGATAAGAGGGTGAAATTAGATAGGGAGTGAGTCCAGAGAACAGCAGCTATCCCACACCACTGATACCTCGGCCCACCTTGGCAAAGGGTTTCCAGTGTTTTACCAGAACAGACACAGACACCTTATCTTCCCTTATTCTATATAATGGAATCATTACTTTGACAACAGCGACGGAGAAGAAAGCTCTGCATCACCAGGCCTTTAGGACATACAGAAGACAAGCTTCTCAGGAAGGGGAGGAATCTTCAGAGCTGCTGCTGTACCTCCAAATCCTTCAGCACCACCACAGCTCGGAGGCTTTTACAGATTAAGAAGCAAAAGCACCACTCCTAAGGAAACACACACCCACGTGCACACATGCTGGTCTGGGGGAAGGGACAGAGGCAGCTGCAGCCAGGAGGAGGAGGGCGAGGAGGGAGGACACATTCCAGTGCCTCCTGTGTCACACAGCCCCCTGCCACCTGCCTGACAAAGGCAGCAGGGACCAAGCCCAGCTTTTGGTGGGATTTCCCCCCACTTACCTTCACACAAAGCCTGTGCTATGAGAGCAGTTGAATGTGGGCTGTGAGCACCTCGCTCCTCTCCTCTTCTCTTGAATTATTGATGCTCCCCTAGGATCTCTTTGCTGGCTGGAGAGCCAGGGAGCTTCCTGGGGAAGCTGGGAGCTGTCCCTCTCTGCAGTGCATGGCACAAGACACCCCAAAGGCTTTTTTGGGATCTCCAGCTCCTAATGCTGCCTCTGTGCTGGAAGGAGGGGAGCTCTGCATTTAGCTGGGGAGCTCTGATGCTGGAACAGTCCCCTGCTGACCAGCGGTGAATGGATGGGAGTGCTGCTTTAGCCAAGGAGGGCAGAAAAACAAAGGGAGTCTCCCCTGAGCTCCACCATCCAAGGCTGGGAGCTGTGGCAGCAATGGGATAAAGGGGAACGTGGCACGAGGGCAGAGCCTTCCCCTTCCCACATACAAAAATAGCCCCTGTGAAACAGCCTTGAGGACACCACCTTAATCTTCTGTGCCATAATCCCAGGAGCATGGAAAGGTGTGGGAGTGCATGGACAGGAAAACAACTTGGTTTTTCTCCTCGCTGTGTGTGACTTCCCATGGGGAAACACACATTGCAAGAATCTTTCCTTCCCATGCACATCAGCTTTCCCAAGCACACAGAAAAGCCAAGGAATTAGGAAAATCCTCAGCTGAGCTTTTCTTCTTCCCCACTGCCATATACTGGAATTTTCTATAGGCACTGCAGAATAATTTGGGGGTTTCTACAGTCAGCAAGGAAGGCGCTGAGTACAGAGCAGGGACGGCAGCATCCCTGAGCTTGCCAAACTGTGTAGGTTAGATATATTCCATAGGTACTCATGTCCTTTATTTGTGGGAAAACATTTCAAGCAGTTTGAAACAGAAAAAATAAAGCCTCACTCCTCTTCACCCCACACAAATACAGAGCCACATTTCTGTATCCCAAAAGGAAACACGCAGTGATGTCAACATTTCATTGCCAGACAGGCAGAAGCTCCTCCCGTTGGAAGCTGGGAGTTACTCCTCCAGGATGGAATATTAAGCATTAAAGCTGCTAACACCCATTTCTCAGTTTGACTAAATCTGCTGAGCTGCAGAGCTAATCGGGTAATCCTTACGACTTGTGCAGGTAATTACAGCTCTGAGCATCCAGGAGCCAAGAGGCAAAACTCCCCAGCCTGTGCACAGCTCAGCAACAGAAAGCCCTGGAAAACCCATGGAGAGCAATGATTCCCCAGCAGCCACGTGCTGTGCTCAGTGCCCTGCCACAGCTTCCTTTGACAGAACAGACTCTGCTCAGAGCATATGAAAATCCCACATATTTACAGTTAGAAATCCCAAACTATCAACAAACACCTCCACTCACTGAAAAAGAAATTTACAGGCAAAAATCCCAAACTATCAACAAACATTTCCACTGACTGAAGAAGAAATTGTTTGCACTTACAAGAAAAAGTTCCTCAATAAAACCTTTGTGAAACAAACTCTGTGAGTAATCACCTTCTCTGTGAGCATTGCGTGTTTTCCCTTATCTGACTTCCACTGTCTGGCTATCAAGGGACAAAACTCCAGGCTAGAGTGACACCAGGGATCAGGAAACGAGAGGCCAAGGTCTTTTCCTTCCTTTCACTGCAGTAGAGCAGCAAGGGGCCAGCCCAGAGCTCACTACAACACATCTTGGTTAAAATAGGAGAGAAAACACGCACAGAGAAAAAACACCAACAAACTGAGATCCAGTTCTCACTAGAACTGTGAAGAAAAGTAGCTGTAAGATCTCACCATCACCTGCATCACAAATACCTAAAAGCAATCAAGATAACCTCGCTGGATTGTGCCTCAGAAGCCACCGATCCTCACCCACTGTCACCGAGTGTGAACCACCAACCAGTGCGGAAGGTCCCTCAATCGATGGCAATTAGCAACCCATTTGCACAAGCTCTTAGCTGTAACTGCAGAGTTTGGCTTCAGTTTAAGGCAGATTGGCCATGGCTGGTTTGAGGTTAGAAATCTGCATGTGAGCTGCGCTATTGCTTTAAGGAAATGCAGTTTAACTTACGTGTGTCATAAGCCTAGAGACAAGAAAGAATGAGAAATCCTAATGATCCACGTGGTGCAGTGGAGCTGTTCTGGGGATGGAAGTGATAACCAGCCCATTTTAAAACTGTGTGGGGTCATTACCACAAGGTACTGAGGATGTGGACCCACCCTGGAAAAAAGGCACAAGTCTCGCTGAAGAGGCAGCAGGTGACTGCCACAATCAAAGCTGTGCCTTGTTCCATTCAGGACCATCCATAAACACCTTCCAAGAAAAACCAGCGTTTTCGCAGGAAGGGTGCTCCAGTCTGGCTGCTCTCCCTGTCGGGTGAAAATTGAACCTCCTCACCTTGCTCATCTTGTCGGCCTCGTCCGATGACTCCAGGTCCTGCGCTTCCGCCTCCTCCGGGGCCGCCTCGGCGGAGCTGTCGGGGTCACTGCAGAGGGAGTGCCCTGCCAAGAGTGACACGGGTGTGAAAACACAGCCAGAACTCCCCAAAATCCCCAAGAAAGGCTGGGAGCAACCATGGAGTTCCTGTGGAACACGAGCACATTCCAACAGGAGGTTGTGCCAGAGGCACCCAGCGACCTCCGAGGAGGGTTTGCAGCACAGCTTTAAGGACAGGTGTAAAAACAAAGGGGTTATGACCAGACATCATTTCACTGGGAACTACAGATTCAGAGATAAGGCTGAAATGTCACACTGAAATTCTGACATGCAGCATTCATTGCTTGGCTGGTGAGCAGTGCCAAGGACCTTTCCACCCCAGTGGTTTCACATGGAAACTGTGGTAAGCAGCTCTTGGTGCTGGCCAGCCAGCCATGGCTCACGTGGGACATTTCTGGCCTGACACACTCACTTGCTGAGAAAACAAACCCAGTTTCAGGAGTTTTTAGGCGTCAGGACCCAGTGTTCAGCTGCTGTTCAGGCAAGCTTTTAAACCCCATTATCAAAAACAGTTTGCATGACTGTGCAAGATTTCCACTTCGTTATGTCCAGAGATAATCCGGAAAAACCAGAATTCTGGAAATAAATTCAGAACGTATTCTGCACGCTGGGATGGAGCCAAGTTGGGCATCGAGGAAATGGAAAGGACATAAAAGGTAGCTCAGAGCTCAGGCCCCTCTTCTGAAAAGGGAGGGTTTGCCTTGGAAAGAGATGTGCCTGGAGGGGTTCTTTGGCAACCCAGAATCTATTGGAAGAAGTGGTATTTTCTGTAAGAAGTTCCGTTTTCTGAGCCTTGCCCAGATCTTATCAAATCTCACTATCAGCTTTCTGCTCTCCCTATTAACTTGTGAAAAAGAATTCTTAAACCCCTCGAGGTATCTGTTTCAAAAACCAGAGAAGATAAGTGCTGTGTGCCATAATTTGTGTGGGGCAGTCGTGTTTTTTCACTGCAATTAGTTTCCCTTCTCAAACTGTGTGAAATGCACCTTGCAGCTGCTTCTCAGCCAAAACCAAGGCAATAATATTTGTTCATATTACTTTTAAGCCACCCCTTTATCTTTTCCTGCAACTTAAGCCCCATTTAACCTGTTTCGTGCACTTTCACCAAGCAGACAGGAATCTTTCACACAGCACGTGTACTCAGGCTGTTTCTGATGCCTTTGGCCACCACGGAGGTGAGCAGGTTTATCTGCTGCTCGTTAACTGCAGTCAGAGCAACAAAGCTGCCCCTGCCCGTTAATTCCTCCCAGTTACCGCCCCACTTCTGTCAGGATCGTTCCATCACCTGCTTTTTACCCTGCGAATCCTTATTTAGCTCTGCCAGGAGAATGTGCTGCTTTCCTTCTTCCTGACCACTGCCACTTGCTGCCTTCACAGGACATTAAGGAATGAGAAGGGGAAATCCAAAAAAGCAGCAGGAAAGGGGGTCAAAACCCTGTGGCCCCAGCACAGAGGGAGGGCACAGGAGCCCCCAGGCTGCCTCAGCAGTGTCATACCTGTGACAGTGTGACCAACGCCCATCAAATAACTCCCACTTGTGGCTACAACCAGCAAAACAGAAGGAAGTTTTGTATCACAGGAGCAAAGGTGCTGGGGCTTAAAGGCCTGGAGAATCATGGAAAGCTTCAGCATCAGCCCAACACTTGGCTATAATTTTCCACAGCTGCTGCTTCCAGTCTGCAGGGCTGGTGTAACTCAAGATTTTAAAATGAGACTTCCACGATGTGTGGTACCTCTCTTAAAGCCTCCTTCTTGCTGCTGGCCTAGATATTTATTCACTACTATTTATATATTTATTTACTACTATTCACATATTTATTTATTATTATTACTATTTGTATATTTATTTCAATGCAGCTCTGCCAGCTGCAGCACAAAGCTCCCAAGTGTGCACCCTGCTAACACAAAATACAAACCAGGAATCCTGCACCTCAGTGCCCAGGCTTCAAAAAAAAAACCCAATAGCATCTATTTGGGCAGTTTAACAGCAGTTTCCTTAATCCCAACGCTGCCAGGGAATGGCCCCGTTATGACAACAGAATACCTCGCTGAAGAGGCTCTGTCGTCAAATGCAACGTTTTTGACAGGAGTTGTTAGGGAATGGTGTCTCACATTAAATTTTTATTTAAGGTGACATTTCCCCTGTAAATCCGCAATAGAACAGAGTATGTGCTTCTTTCGTCCTTGCAGAAGAATTGTGGTTAGCTCTGAACACTGAACTATGACAGGAGCGCGTGCCCTGGGACACCGGGAATGAGGGATTTCCACGGGGAAATCGGGAGCACCAGCCTCGCCTCCTGCAGGTCCAGGCCGCCAGAGGGCGAGGCAGCACGGCAGGAATTTGGGGAACTCGTGATGAAAAATGAATTCTTATCCCAAACCCCTCCGGTGGCTGCTGGAGGAAGTGCACCGGAATTGCTAAATCAAGCACTGAATGAGAACAGTGCTACGGAAGGTCTGAAAGCAGCCGTCAGCCTCGTGAAAATAATCCTGAAGAAATTGACCTGAAGGTCACTGCTGGCCTCAGCTGGTTCTGAAATCCAAACTATACTCAGCCCAAGGAGGCCTGTGATGGACGAGGATGGAATAAAAAATACTGGCCGTTCTAACACTGCAGCAGAAGTTTGTTGCAGTTTCACAGCACAGATTTAGCCTGTGTGTTAATAACTCCAGCCTCTGGCTGCTTTCTGAATGACAGAAGAGCAAACTCCCTAAAACACCCACGTGCTCCCTGTCGAGGGGGACTGATACACCCATTCCAAGAGGAGGGGGCACTTTATTTTTTTCAGTCTGTATCCATTCTGCGTGGTGATTTATAAGCTTCACATTATCCCCCATGCTAAAGATCTCCAAAATACAGCGGCATGCAAAGCCTACACCTCAGAGGCTCTGCCCCACAGTGAAAAAAGGGAGTGAATTGTGGGGAGACCACAAACAAATATGGGTACTACTCCCATTCCCAAATCCCCTTCTAACAGCAGAGTACCTTCCTGACGATCTGGGGGAGATCCAAGGCTGTGTTCCCAGCTTTCAGCCTCTCATTCCCCTCATTTCCCCTCTCTGAGGGGAGCAGAATGGACAGGCAGAACACTCCTCGTGGAGAGGGGAGACAGAACCCACTGATCCTTTTAGGCAATAAGGAAAACCTGCTCCAGACAGAACCGGAGCTAATCCTCCTCAGCCAAATTTATGCAGGCTGTGTTAGCAGGAGAGAACCCAGAGCCAGGAAAAGCAATAATAGATGAAAGGAACAGAACTTGTGGCTCTGCAAAGGCAGCGCTATTCCACGGGGAAAGCATCCATCGTGCCCACGATGGCAGCTCACATCAGTCAGAGATCTAAAACTCAAGGTCACCTCCAGATTAACCTGTTAAGCAAACACAATGAAGTAAGCACGGCCACAGGGCTGATTTGCAGCTCCAGCTCAGCACGTGCAAGAGAGCTGCGGATGATGAAAGAGCTGTGAGAGACATCGGATTTAACAGGAGCTCTGGCAGACGCTCCAGGAAGGCCAACTCCCAGAAACACAGCCCTGCTTTGCTCCTCTAGACCTCCCACTGAGCAGCAAGGCACCAGGAAAGCTTCCTTAAAAAAAAAAAAAGTAACACATATCTTTCATATTTTGAAAATACACAATATAATTTGCCTCATCCAGAAATAAAATGTACCCCTTTCTGCCTTCACAGCTGATGAAGAATTGCTCATGAAGAGGATACTGCTAAGACACCAGCATGATCCTACAACCAGAGGCTGGGTTCCTGGAGAATGGATGTGTCCACAGGTGCTGTGTGCCTGCTGGCCCTCTGACCCTGAGGAGAGGGGGCTGCACTGCCCCAGGGCCACGGACAGAATCTGTGTCCTATAAATAAAGCATTCAGCAGAAATCATGGAGCTGATGTGCCCGGCCAGCCAAACTGCCTGGAATCAACAAGGACACAAATAAATAGGTCAGTGGGTATTTCATACTTGACTGCTCTCTGCAAGAAGCTGTGGAGCCAAGAACAAAAATCTAGGATACAGCCACAATATCCCAAATAAGAGCACAGACCCCTTTCTAAACATCACGTGGATCCCACTTTAGGTAGCGGGTCCCTGACAAAGCACAGGAGCAGAAGAGGAAAGGCTTCAGTACAACACTGTGTTCTACAAACACCTGAATAGAGGGAAATGGGTGGGGAAAATCACCTGCTGCCCAATCACACACTTGGGTGCAGAGACCTGACTGCACTCCCACCTCGGGCTAAGCCATCCCGAATGATTTCATGTGGCAACTACGGGCGCTTCCAGAAGCCGCCAGGGACACCCGCACTTCTCCTGCTGGCCGAAGAAATATTCCCCTCCCTTTGGGGGGGGAACAGAGGCAGATCCCAGCCCAGCATTCCCTGTGTTTAGAAGGAACGGGAACGTTCAGGAGGGAGGTGATTTGTCCCAGCAGGCACTTCACGTGCTCTCAGGAAAGCAGGAGCTGTTCCACACCACTGCCCAGCCCTGGAGGAGCTCACAAAGGAGACCAGGCAGGACTGGAGCTCAGGGCAGCACAAAGGAAGTATGGCTGCAAAGCAGCAGGGGTGGCGATGGTGCTGAAATGTCCATCAGCCACATCCGACCTCTTCCTTTACCACACAGTTATTACAAAGGATGGGCTCCTGGGACACTGCACTGTCCCACCCTCAGCAAGGGGAAGGAGCCCTCAAAGACCCTCAAGATCACGGTGCAGGGATGGCAGTGGCAGAGAAGCTGCTTGCTGGGACCCGCTGTGGAGCCCCCATGTCCCGGGATGTCCCTGCTCTGCTCAGGAATCACTGAAATCAGGAATCATCATGTGAACACAAATGCCAGCTCCCAACCCTCTGCTCCCAGGGCAGACACCTCAGGGAAAAGCTGAGCTACGAGGACCCAGCATTCAGGGTTTCAGTGAAAAATCACAGGCAAGGACAAGAGGCCTGTGAAAAGCTGGTGTTGAGTAGGAAATGGGGGCATCTTGTGGCCAGCTATGGAAATGTACAAGACTACCTCGATTTTCCAGCACAAAAGACTAACTGGGAAAACCTCCATGAAAATTAAAAGGAGAATATGGCTTGAAAATGTTGAATTTTAACTGCCTGTCCAGGTTTAGTCCACATCTTACATGAGGTTGCTTTTAGCAGTCCCCTCAGAGGGATTTGCAGTAAGCTGTTTGGAAGCTTTTCTTGCTCCCTCTTTTCCACCTGCTATGAATATCACACTCCCCAAAGCCAGTCTCAGCTCAGAATAGTTTTGATTAGCTAGAAACTACTTCATTTTGGTAATTCCACTGATTTTTCCTGTATTTTAAATGATTCAAAAAAACTGAAGCAAGAGGTACAACCAGTGTCCTCTTCTGTTGTAAAATCCAGAGGAGCATGTAGAAATTCGAGAAGCCAAACTCCTGGCAAAGAATTCCCAGTTGCTATAGATGAATCTTCTGCCAGCTGGGTTCTCTGAGCAGGGCAGTGTCATGAGCAGGAATGTCCCTCCCCATGGCAGTGTGCTGTGGGATCACCTGGATATGTCAGGCTGTAATGTCAATCCCTGTCTTTAGCTGTTTTAAAAAGTCCCTGTGAGTTATTTGTGCATCTCATCAAACACACAGAGCCCCTGTGCTCCTGGCTGACCCCAGAGAGGGTGAATCACAGAGCCACAAAATACCCTGAGCTGGAAGGGCCCCACAAGAATCATCCAGTCCAACTCCGGCCCTGCCCTGCACCCCAAGAGCCCCACCCCGAGCATCCCTGGCAGCGCTGTCCAAACGCTCCTGGAGCTCTGGCAGCCTCGGGGCCGTGCCCGTTCCCTGGGGAGCCTGGGCAGTGCCCAGCACCCTCTAATGTTCAACACAAACCTCCCTGGCACACCTCCAGCCGTTCCCTGCCACTGTCACAGAGAGCAGAGATCGGAGCTGTCCCTCCGGAGGAAGTTGCAGACCCCAATGAGACTCCCCTCAGTCTCCTCTGCTCCAGCTGAACATTCCAAGTGCCCTCAGCCACTCCTCGTGTGGCCCCTCCAGACCCTTCACCATCCTCGTGTCCCTCCTTTGGACACTCTCCAACAGCTTGAGACCTTTCTGACGTAGTGGTGCCCCAAGCTGCACACAGAATGCTTCTCCCTCTTCCTCCCCATCCCACGTGTAGATCCTGTGGGCAAATCCTGAGCTCCCTAGAAGGGAGCAACTGGTTCTGTGACTGTCTGTGGGCACAGCCAGAGGATGTGAGGTGCCTTTGGCAATGACACACATGTCACAGCCCAACTGCAAGCACAGCCATCCTTCAGGGGTACCCCTGTGACCCCTCACAGCTTCCAGAGCCCCCCGGGACCATCTGCCCAGTTCAGGCTGGAACTCCCCTCCCTCCCGCCATGGGATCTGCACACAGGGATGATGCAGGAGTCCTCCTGGTGATTTCTGTCCTGAAGCCATACCTTGGCTGCTCGCAGCGAAGGCCAGGGTGCCGTCCCCGGGCTCCGAGGGGTTCTCCGGGCGCCGTGGGGGCAGCTGGCGCAGCCGCTGCCCCTCCTCCAGCTCGGGGTGGGTGCGCACGGTGAGGCACAGCGAGGGCTGCACCAGGGCGTCCTTCAGCAGCGCCAAGTCCAGCTCCTCGGCAGCTCTCTGGTTGATCTCCACGACTTCATCGCCAGCTTTCAGGCCTGTGACACAGAGGAACAGGTCAGACTCGCACAGCCGTGCTCCCCACAGACACCGAGGAGCTCTGCCGGGTGTTTATCTCTAGACACAATCATTAATGACTGCAAATGTCGCTGAGATTTGATGGACTTTGTGAGATCTGCTGTCTGGCTACTCCTCCAGTGCCACCTTAAGAGCAGAGTGTCCAGGAGTCCCTCACTACCTGCCAGCAACAATTTATCCCCTTTTTCCTCACGGCACAGACCTGTGCCACACTGCACCCTACACAACACAGGCCTCCCCTGCGACCCTTCCCAAATACCGTGGCAGCACACACATCTTCAAAAGGCAGATCTGAGCCCTTGCTAAGTTAGTCATGGCTGTTTTCCAGCCTGATTCCAGGAGTTATTTATAGCAGCAGTGCCCCAGGGAGAAGGGGGTGTGCAGGGAAGCAGCTGACTCCCGCTCCCCGGGATGCTGAGGGACAGTGTGCGGCCCTCCGAGGTGACACAGGAACCCTGACCTTCCCCACGGCCAGTCGGGCCCTCCCTGACCAGCAACAGCGAGCTGGAGTGGGGTTTCATCCCCAGTAATCCCCAGGGCCAGGCAGGCAGCAGCACACCAGGAACAGCAGTGCCGAGAGCCCCGGCTGTTGGATCATCCCCGTCTCCATCCTTGCATTTACAGGGACGAGAGCTGGAATTTACAGCGACCAAAGAGTAGGGGTGACCATCCCTGCCATGCACAGGAGGAGTCCCCGAAAGCCTGGATGAATCCTCCAGGAGACACAGTACTGACCCACATTCCAGGAAGAAACGTGGAAGGGAGGAAGCTAAAGAGCTTCCTTAGGAAAATGGAGATCTCCCTAAATGCATGTAATTGTGCCCAGAAACTGCAGTGTGGTGTGCAGTTTCAGGGAGAATAAAATGAACTAGATAGAGTAGCTACAAATTAAATGGACTGTAAAATCATATCTGAAAGAAGGACAAAACAAGGCAAGTCAAGCATTTCGCATTATTTAATTTATTCTACTTAGCGATTCGGTGGCATAATAGCAGCACACTAATAGGCCTGCAACCATAAACATCGGATCTGGGGCTTCATTTACTCTTTGGAGTCTTTGTTTTGGATCATTTGGGATAAAGCATCACGTCTATCTCAGTGCAATCCCATTCCAACAAAGAATGCCCTGCTAAGGCAGACCAACAGAAGAAAAAGGATGAATCATAAAAATTACCAGGAGAAAATAAAAGTTTTCTAATTGGAGGAAAGACTGATAGTGAAATGCAGTATCTCATCTGATGGAGTGCAGTCGAACACAGACAATGCATGTAAATAATGGGAGGCACAGAGAGTTTTCCCCGCTTCCTCCTGCTACCTCAGGGAATCTTGTCCCAGCATCCTGCCGACTGCTGTCACACAGAAGTGCCTTTGCAGGTCAGTTCTGAGGAGCTACGGATCTGAGTTTTCATTCCCTGTCCTAGCACTGCAGCCCCACAGGAGGCACTCTCTGCTCACACATCCATTCAAGCTGTTCTTCCAGCAGTAACTAAAAGCAAACCAGGGAAGCCCTGATGAAACCCCCATCCGCCCTCACCTCACACTTGCCTTACTCCACACAGGAACCCACAGGGTTCCATTTCCCCTGGCAGCCTGGCAGGGAGCCCGCCCCCCCAGCCTCTGCTCAGGGCTTTTGGCAGGATTTCTATCCTGTTAGCCAGGGAGTGCTGTGGGGCTGAGGGACAGGAAGAGCAAGGCGGTCTTTTCACGTTTAACACACACCTATGTGGGTTTCTGAAGTTGGGGTGCAGCTCCAGGCTGTCCCCCATTCCCTGACCAGTGCTCCTGCTTTCCTGTTTCTGCCTCCACTGTGCCCCTTCTGCCACTCATTCCCAGCCACACAAGCCAGCTCCACCAGCTCGGGGTCACAGAAACTGCCAGGGCAGTCTTCCATCAGCTGGACTGGCTCAGCAGAGTGCCAGAGTCAGCACCAGGCCAAGGGATGCAGCAGCCTGGGGGAGAGCAGCTTTTGGAACAGCTTTTGCCAAGGGCCAACAGCTGAATAAGCTCTGCAAGGCCATACAAGCCCTCACCAAGGGAACTCTGAAGGTGTTTCTGAGGACTCTGCATGCACCAGTGGGTTACAAAGAGATGAGATTCTTCTCACCCCTCATGGTCCCCACGTTCTAGTTCCAAATGTAGGTGGGTTTCAGCTGCCCAGCTCCCTGACCAGCCTGTCTCTGTGCAGCAGGGGAGGCAGTGAATGGGAAATGCAGTGGCATGGCTGGCCTCAGCTGCATTAAACCAGATCCTGCTCTGCCTTGGGATGAGCTGGCAGCCTGGTTATCCCTGCTGGCTCCTGCTCCAGGTGCTGCCCTGCATCCTGCAAAGGCTGGGAGCAAAACTAGAGGCAGTAATCCCAGCCACAGGGAGCACTCAGATGCTTCTACTGTATTTAAGTCACAGTGACTGACTCGGGAGGGCTTTGGAAGTGTTTTACCTTGCTTGAAAGCCAGGCCTGTCTCCTTGACGCTGTTCACATACAGTCGGCAAATCCCTTCCTCTTCCACGGAGGAGAGAGAGACACCTGGGGAGACAGCCAGTGAGATGGTCAGAGAAAGGCAGCCCCCTCCAGGGTGTCCCAGCCACCACAGCCTGCAGCCACGGCTGTGCTGTCCCTGCAGCGAGCAGGCAGGAATCCCTCCCCTCTCCCTTCCCTCAAACCTCCAGCACAACAGGGAAGTGAAACGACGCAAGTGGCTTTAACAAAAACCTGAGCTGAATTTCTGAGTGCATCTATAACTCATCTACAGCCGTATTTGAGGATACCACAGCTGCAAAGCCTTGGAACAGACTCCCAATTCTCTTGCCACCAAAGGTCCCTCCAGGAGGTTTTGCTGTTCACAGACCAAAGCTGCACAGAGCCGTGGTTTGGGACAAAAGCCGGGAATCCAAGAGCCACAGCTGATGTGCTGTCCCAAACGCAGGCAAGGCACAACACCTCTGGCTAGAACAGAGTGCTGACCTCTGCTTTTTGAGGCTCATGGGCTGGGCAGGTTTGTAAAAATGCCCCTTTCCCTCTTCCCCTCAACTTTTTTCAGCTGCTTATGGCACAACCTGACATTTGACAAGTCTCGGCTCAGCACACATTTCATGCTCACCAGAGACCTACAGAACAGCCCTGAAGTGGAAGTGCTGACACAGCCCCATTTTAAACAGTGCAAATGGGACTGTGAGCTTTGGTCTGGGGGATTTTCCTGCCATGTGTGTGACACTGTAAGATAACGATGTGTAAAGGAAATACAACGTGCCGAGTTAAATGCAGGTTGTTTATTTACTGTTGAGAGCCATCTAAAGCAGAACATTTGCCTTTCTGAAAACTTCATTACTCCCTAAATGAGTGCAGGCAACCATTTGCTCTCTCTTTTCTAGAGACTAGAAAAACATTTACAAACCTCTGGGGGGAGTCGTTTGTTTTCACATGCAATCAGCCACCAGCCAAGAGGTGCAGATGTGCTGGGAGCCTATCCTGACTTTAGGACTCCCTTCAAGTTGATCCTTATGGCTGAGAGTTATTTTTTTCATCCGTGATTTAAAAATAAAAAAAAAGGAAGAAAAGAGGGGGAGGAATGTGGCAGCTCAGAAGTGAGAAGCATATGGCCTTTCATGACTTACTGAGCTACTTGGAACCTGCATGCGAGTTCCTCAGGCTGAATCAAATGAAATTTGTGAAGCTCACTCCACACACCAGCTTTGGCAGAGAGAAGAACCCTCGACTACAAGAGCAGCTGTAAAATACAGTAGTTACTGGTTGTCATCACCACAAAGCCTACCTGGAAAACCCTCATCCAGATAGACAGCAGAGCGTGCCCAAGGCTGCAGTTTGAGTCAGCACAAAGCATCAGCTCCTAAGAGCGTCGCCCTCTGCAACTGAGAGCCTGGTTTGGGCCAAACACCACACATTAAAACCAGGCTGAGGGGTAGCTCAGGCTCTCACTGTGAGGAGATCAGATCCAAACAGCCTCAAGCTCCACCTCTCCTACAAGGAAAGGCTGAGAGAACTAGGATTGTTCAGACTGGGGAAGAGAAGCTTTGGGGGGACCTCACTGCAGCCCTCCAGGACCTGAAGGGAGCCCACAGGAAAGATGGAGAGGGACTCTTTAAAAGCATCTGGAGTGACAGGACAAGGAGGAATGGCTTCAAACTGAAAGAGAGCAGGTTTAGATGGGATATTGGGAAGCAATTGTTTCCCTGTGAGGGTGGGGAGGCCCTGGCACAGGGTGCCCAGAGAAGCTGTGGCTGCCCCTGGATCCCTGACAGTGTCCAAGGCCGGGTTGGACGGGGCATGGAGCACCCCAGGATGGTGGAAGGTGTCCCTGCCCACAGCAGGGGTGGGACTGGATGGACTTTAAGGTCCCTTCCAACCCAACCCATTCTGAGATTCTGTGATTTCTCCATGAGAAGACCTCTGCCTCCCTCAATCCATCAGGTCTAAGTGCACACATAGTCATTTCTTAATTCATCCTTCATCCATACCCATAAATCCTGCAGTTATTCCTGGCAGAAAGGGCATATGGAGCAATTACACAGGTCGTCATCAGCTTTAGGAGATGAGAGATGGGCAGCTGGCAAGAGCCTGGCACTGGCCATCTCACACACACAGTCAAGCCCTCCACAGACAGGGGATGTGACCCTATCCTGTTTTATTTCCACAGCTGTGACAGTGGTTGGACCTCAAAGCAGCACAGCAGTGCCAGTGGCTCTCATCCCACTGTGTATGTGTGCAGTCTGTACACACATGTGGACAGCAGGAATGTACAGCTCCCACCTGGCTGGGTTCCACAGGGGCTGCACACAAACACTGCGGGAGAGGAAGGGCAGGAGTGGGTGGAAGCCACTGTGAATGCATAAGCTGGCATTCCTGCCAAAAACATTACCATCAGACTGTGCATGGGCTCTGAAACACAGGTGGGGAGAGATGGGTGGCAACCCAGGCAGAGCCTTGTCTTCACTGCAAAGTTCTGATCACAGGAGAATCTGCATCTTGGAGTGCACGTGGCCTCACCACAGCAGCTCAATAGCTGAGCAAATCCACCTCCAGACAATCCCCTCAGCCCCCTGGGAAAACCAGCTGCTGGTAAACATGCCAGCCCATTCCTGATACATCCAGGAGGTGGAAGCCAAGGATTCTTACCCATTTCTGCCCTCACAGCCCTGGCAAAGAGGGAAGAGTACCAGCCAAAGAGATGAGAACATCTGTGCTCAAGCACCAGCAAAGCATCCCACTGAGAGATCCAACACTGGCCAGACTCTCCAGGAGCGCCTCTTACTACCACAGACACACTGGTGGGAGTAGAAACACCACGGAATGTTCCCAGGTGAGCTCTCCCTGAGATGTGGTGTTGGAACAAGGTGATCTTTAAGGCCCTGTCCAGCCCAAACTGCTCCAGGATTGTGTGATTTCAGCACACACTAGTGACTGGCTGAACACACAAGGAGACACATACACACCACAGAAATCGTTCTGCCAACTAGAGGCAAACCACATTTGGCCATTTTCCTTCAGTGAGAGAAAAGTCAGCTTTTTTGGGGTGCTTTTAGCATTCCCTCCCTGCAGGGCGAGAGCACTGCACAGCTACATCCCACACCTCACACAGCTGATCTCGTTTCACAGGACACCACATTGCATTTCACGTTTTTTTTCCCATTTATCGCTTAGGAAAAAAGAAGAAAAAGAAATAAACAGGAAGTGCTATGACAGCTGCAACTCTTGCAGTGCTTTCAGGCACTGCATAAATACCAACCCTGAACCATCACTGGGCTGGTGAATATTTCTTTCTTAGGCCTTCAATATTCAAGCCCCAGTCAGTCCCACTGCTTTGTAGCAGAGCTCAATACTCCAGTGGCCTGCAGCTGTATAATAAGCAGTTTGGGGATGCAGAATTATTCTAGTCATTAAAACAGAATATTTAGATAAACAGCAAAAAGATGCAGATTGGCTTCCTGTGGGGGAGGTTGCACAGATAACTCTAAAATACACCCCAGAACTGCAACTGCCAGGCCAAAGGGCACACTCACCAGGCTGGAGGGCTGTAATCTGAAATACCTGAAAGCTGAGAAGTGTGAACTACACAGAGATGAGAGATTCTGCTGGAAGTACACAGGGAGGCCTTCCCCTGCTTTATGCTTCACACAGATCTGCCATGTGTCCGATTCTGGCTCCAGGCATCCATGGGACATCCTCGAGGGCTGGAGCATCCATGCGACACCCTTGAGCCCTGGAGCCAGGCATCCCCAGCCTCAGCAACGTTGGGGCCAGGCAGGAACCCACCTTGGGTGCCCCTGGCAGGTGAGAAGAAGCCAAACAGACTCTCTGCAGCTGCTCAGCCACAGAACTCGAGATGCCTCATACCCACAGCGATGCTCCCGAGGAGCGGGGCAAGGCAGAAGGAGTGAACAGGGGGACAAAGGAGGAAGGAGTGAGCAGGGGGACAAGGAGGAAGGAGGGGAGCTGCAGCGCCCTGCAGCCTGTGGGCAGTGTGGAAGCCCCAGCACAGCCCCCGGCAGGCTCTGTGTGAGATGTGACAGCTGGCAAAGGACGCTGCTCCCACCCACACCCTCCGTGGGTGGTGCTGGGAGGAACTACAGCAGCAAGCAAACATTTGTCCTCCCTGCACATCCTCCAGCTCCAGGAAAGCCACGTTCAGAGCACTCCAAACAAAGCTGTCCTCCTCCAGGGCAGGTGAATGTTCCTGTGGGTGGCTCAGGAGTCAGAAGTGTTTTCCTCACTGTGCTCAAGAGACCTTTCAGGTGCATCAATAAACAGCACGCAAGAACCTGCTCGCACTAGAACTGACTGGGGAGAAACAGCAAAACAAATGAAGGACTAACTCACCATAAATATCAGAGGATGCATCAGACTTCTCCATCTGAATGTGCTGGGTAATTTTCTGACAGATTTCTATTTCCTTGTACAGCTGAATAGAGGAAAAAAAAACAAACACAAAAATATGTTACTGTGGGAGGACACATTAATTGTAATGGTTTTGAACAGATTTTTGGGTTTTAATTACAGGCAGAAGAAAGGGACTGTGGTCATTATTTATCAAACAGTTTCTCCCCACCTGTGTGAGGCATTAGCAGTGTCACTCAGCTCTGCTGTTAGAACACAGTTAGGGAGGAGGAAGCAGTGTTTTCCCACCACCATCACCAAACAAAGCATGCATCTCTTTCACTCAGTCAATACCATTTTGAGTGCACGAGAAACAGAGCTTCTGTTCCTCTTTTCCTAACTTTCAAGTAGTAATAGCTTAATGTTTCTATATTGTTTTAATGAAGACATTGCAGGAATTCAATTATTCAACAGCATTAAAATCACAAGGAGTGATTTTGTTTCTTAGATACATTTCTTCATTATCAGATTATCAATTTGCTATACCTCAGCATGACATTTCACCTTTAACACCTTGCTGTTTATTCGTACCAAGGAAAGCCCCCAAGTCTTTGAAATGGTCATCAACATCCTTCCTGGGAGACCAGCACAAGTTCACACCTAGGCAATAGCCCACAAGTCCCTCCACCCAGCTGCAAATCCCTCTGCCTTTCAGCACCGAAGTAACAAACCAGCCTTTGTCTTCGGAAAAAATCATGGCCCCAGGTGAACGAGAGCCCACAGGTGAATATGAATTCTGTTCCCGTGCTGCTGTGAGCGTGTCAAAATGCAATTCACAGTAATGAACATTTTGAAACTCAGTGTTTGGACTGAAGTACGTAAACTGTTCCTTTAGAAAAGAAGAGGAACTCATTAGCAAAAGGTTTCCCGAATAAAAATGTAACTTCATCTTCACTATCAGCACCTACAGATCTGTTTAGCTGCAAAATCACGTTCTGCAGAACAGCTACAGCCCCATGGAAGTAACTCCACTGTTCTCCCCAAACAAGCCCACACAGGCCAGCAGACATACAAAGTGTGCTGGTTTAGTATTGGTACATTGGACATTGTCCTACAGTGCCTGTCTCTGCCATTCCCTTCCAGCATCTACACAGTCCCACTGACAGAGTTTTGGGTTCATTTCAGCTTTTCAGAATAAACAATAAGTGATGACTCTGTCAATCCTACACCCTCTCAACACGAGACAAGTCCCCAAAGTCCTTCCAGACAATGACAGCTAAAATCTGTCTCCTCTGAGTTTTAATTTTCCCCAACTGTATCACACTTCCCAATCCTAGCACTCCTCTAGCACTTTCTCACTAGTTGTTGTTGTTGTTGACAGCATTAACTGAAAATCCCAGAAGTTCTTTGCTAAATGAACAAAAGCCTCCATAGCTAGCAAAGTTTTACTTTTTATAAGTAAACCAGCCACCAATGCAAAGGACTTTAAAAAGCTTTACAGCATGCCGGTGTAAAATCATAGAGGTAAAGCATGACATTAATCCTGTTTGGTCTTTTTTTCTAATCTCTCATGGCAACATTCCTTTGAAGTCTGCTTTTGAGATGAATGAGATGAAAACAGCCAGCTGAGGCAATTAAGGAAGTATATTCTCACAGGTAACTCCAGACCTTCTTAACCTCAAACTTTACCTTCCCATTAAGAAAAAAAACCACCAAAAAACACCCAACAACTTGTGTATTTTCCTCCTCTTTAAAACTCAGACAGGGACTGTAACAACAAGTGCTCAGGCCTCAGCACCATGACTTTAAAACCCCCATGGACAGCACAAACAACAGGAAAAGACAACTTGGAGGGAAGTTAAGCTTAAATGTACCTTACAGTGACTTTCACACATTGCCTGTGGCTGTCCCTCCTCTCTCCCCAGACACATCCACACACACATATGAGCTGAACACCAACACAGGATGAAATGTTTGGAGAGATCCCTTTACTGAAGGCCAATTTGCCATGGTCTGCAAAGCGCCATAATTGCAAGCCAAAGAGCCTAACTGCGTGCTACAGGATGGCAGATGAACACTAATTACCAGCGTCCCACCCAGGGTCATTTCATTTGCCCAGGGGCAGCATTACCAGTTCATAGATCTCCTCCTCTGGCTTTGGTACATAGAACTGGATCTGGTTGTCAATGAGGAATTTCAGGCGCAGGTAGTGAGCAGCGTGGTCCAGCTGGTGTGTCTGCAAGAGACAGAGAGCCTTTAGACAGAAAAGCAGTGTTCACCTCATCTCTGACCCTCACAGGAACAAAACCACCCCAGCACCACCTTCCACCATGATCTCCTGCCCTGAAACCTGAACAAAACCTGGCCCTCCTGCTCTCCCCCAGGAGTAAGATCCATGTACCCACCGAGGGCACTGGGAGCAGCCTCCTCGGCTCTGCTGACCCAGCATTCTGCTCCCTCCCAAGCCAGTCCAGAAATAAGCCTATGCTGGAACAGCAGAAGCCTCAGAGCACGCCTTTGGATAAAAGGATATTTAAATAAACGTTCTGCCAACAGAGCGAAATATGGCAGGAAAGGGTTTTTCTGTTTGGTTTGGGTTTTTTTAGCATCTTCATAACTTAGCACGTAAATATGATGGGGCAGATTTCAAGCAAGGTTAATAAAGACAAAAAAATCTGTCTGTCCTCTAAATTCAAAGCAGCTCAGGATACACTGGCTTTATAAGGCTAGAAAAAAGCCAAGAGTTGCATTCTGGATTGCATCCCAGTGGAAAGAGGTCACACCATTTTAATAAATTAGTTATAATTAGCTGAGGATACAGCATTTGGTCTGGGAGATGTTAATGACCTTTTCTCAGCATGATTAGTAAGGTTGATTTAAGCAGAGGTTAATGCAGTGTGTAATCAAAACACATTACAAGTATGATAAACACAAAGGATATCATCCAGAAGTTACTTTCAAAGTTCCTAAACTAAAACTAATGAGAAACCCCGAAGTGATTCACAGGTACAGGAGGTAAATTCTCCTCACTGTCACTTCTGAAATCCCACTGTTAAAGGCTTTTATACCTCAGCCTTTTCATTTTACACCAGCAAATTACCAAGTTTCTCAGGCTGTGCTGAAAACAATGGCTTATCTGAAAATTCATGCAAGAACATCATTACTGCCTGTCTGTCCTGCTTTTTAAAGCCTGGCTTTTCCAGTTCCAGCCATAATACAGCAGCACTGAGGTGATGAGCAGTGTACACTGAGGGACCTGTGGAAAACCTGACCCTCCAGCACATGCACAGAGAACAGTGACTGCTTTGGGAAGCCTGGATTAGCCCAGGAGTAAAAAAGCCACCAACAACAAGAAGGAAAACCAAACCAGATCTATTGCTGCATTCTGCACAGTGCTCTGTTCAAATATGCCCAACCCAAAGATCAAATTTTCCTTGGATGAAATGGAGTATCTGAAATGGAATAACCTCCATAATCCAGGCAAATTCCTAGTTAATTAAATAATGACTTTGAAATCTATCAAGGGCCAAAACAAAAACAGCTGAATGTAGGAGATCCTTGCTCCCTCACTTTTTTCTTTTTTTGGAAAGCTTCTTGCTTGCTTTTCTCACTGATTACTGCTGTTTTCAGTAGTTTTCTCTTTACAGACACACATGTGCACACACTCCAGAAACTGAAGGGAAGCAGAATTGGCATTAAAGGTTCAGAAATGACACAGAGGAGTCCTGAGTTACCTTCTGGTCAGCTTAGTGTACTGCCCCTAGACACAAAAGTGTCTTAAACAAATACACAGAAAGGAGATCTAGACCCACTTAGTGCACCCCCCATGTCTGGGGTGTCCAGGGAAGGGAACGGAGCTGGGAAAGGGGCTGGAGCACCAGGAGCAGCTGAGGGAGCTGGGATTGTTTATCCTGGAGCAAAGGAGGCTCAGGGGGGACCTTGTGGCTCTGCACAACTCCCTGACAGAAGGGGGCAGCCGGGGGGGAGTCGGGCTCTGCTCCCAGGGAACAGGGACTGGACAAGGGGAAATGGCCTCAGGCTGGGCCAGGGGAGGCTAAGGCTGGACATCAGCAGGGATTTCTTCATGGAAAGGAAGGGGCTGCCCAGGGAGGTTTGGAGTCCCCATCCCTGGAGGTGTCCAAGGAATTCCTGGACGTGGCACTCAGTGCTCTGGGCTGGGGACAAGGTGGGGACTGGGCACAGCTTGGACTCCATGGTCTCGTAGGTTTTTTCCAACCTGAAGGATCCTGTGGTTCTGTGAAAAAGGAGCCAGGCAACCTGGCAGCCTCCTCCTGCCACCGGGGTGGATCTCCTCCCTGTCTCCTGTGCCCAAGCTGTTGTGCTCATGCTGCACCTCGGGCATGTCTGACGGTCAGTGCCAGCTGTGCTGCCCAGCCCCATGCCACTGCCCAAAGCCCAGGGCTGGCGCAGAGACCCCATCCACAGCCCATCCAACGTCCTTCCCTTGTGGAGGAGACCCAAGGGATGCTTTCCAGACGGGCCCAGGCAGGTAGAAATGACCACCTGTCATGAATTTATACAGCCTGGGGCCACCAAGCACTGGGCGGAGCATCAGCTGAAGATAAAACCGGGTAAAACGTTCATATTTAGAGCCACTCATTTCTTGCAAGAAACCCCATCAGCCCAAGAGGATGCCATCAATCCAATACACTGCAATCCCATCCAGGTCAGGAATGACAGTCCTGACCATGGTACGAGCCACCCCACTTAGTTAATTAACATCCTACAGCTGCCCCAAGGCTCTGTCTACCTCAAAATCAGACATTGGTTAAAGTGTTTCAAATAGGGCCATGATCTTCTACTGAAGTGAAAGGAAAAGGTCCCCTGAATGTGGACACAGCCAGGCTGCCCTAAAAGCCAAACCATTAACCCACTTTTTTGTTGCTGGGAGCTGCATCCATATGTGGGGAGGTGGGAGCAGAAACAGGGCAGCTTTAATGATATGAATATTCTTTCGAGACCACCCAAAATACCTTTCAGCCGTCCAAATCTGCTTCTTGGTTTATTTATTTCTCTCCTAATAACTCTGGCTATGTCTGGACTAAATTAGGCAGCTAACCCCATTTAAAGCACAACCCGACAGCTTAACCGAGGTGGTCGTGAAGAAGAATTTACAGCCAGGGCTGTGATCCGATTCAAGAGGCTCCAAGTGCCACAGTGGGCTGGCACACAGCCCCAGTCTGGCTCCTTTCTAGCCCACGAGAGGGCCTGGCACGTTGTCCCAGCTTGGTGGGGGAGGCCTTCGTGGCAGCAGCACAGGAACGCAGCAGCCACCCCACGGCATCACCCCTGTGTGGCCCCAGCTCTCCCAGCGGGAAAACACCAGCCCAGAAGAAAAGGAAGCCCCCAGAGCATCAGGCTTAAGTAACTTCTCAGAGGCTTTGAGCACAAACCCAGAGACCTTGGGGTATCTGCTTCTTGCCCCTCAGGCAGGTCCCTTTGAAAGACGTAAATTGTGAGGGGAAAAAACCCCAAACCTTTCTTGCTTCACTTTCTTTGTAGTCGAAGATAAATGCCATGTAGTCATCTATGCTTGTTTTTTTACTGCTATTATCTCCATATTGGGTTTTGGTGTTATTATCTCCACACTGGCTCTGCCTAAATCCATATACAGAGTGTGATTTCCTCCTCCATTTTAAGACACACCATTATGCAAATGTCAGTAATGCATATACATTCGTTCACACTGAGCAGTGCTATCACAGAATCACAGCATGGGTAAGGTTGGAAGGGACCAACTATTTCCTATCAGCCACAGAAAGCAATTTGATGCACATACACTGAGTTTTCCTGCCTTCCAAGTGATGTTGCTAGTTACATCTTCGGAGAAATCTTTGAGAAACCACTTTAAAAATGCTTTAAACACTCCTCCCACCAATCCTGAATCATAAAAGTGCCACAAAGCATCCTCGGAAGCCTAACTCGCTGTACAATAACAGGCAGCAATGTTAGCATAAGAACACATTTTCCGCAATGACTTCAGTGCATTTAATGTTCTCCAACAGAAGAATCAAGCTCAGTTTAGCAGCACAGATTTAACCACATCTACAAACATGAGGAAGTTTACATGAAATGTAGAGCTTGAAATGTTTACTGTACCAGAACTTGACTGGTTCTCAGATGGCAGATGGCAAACTGATGTGAAATGATGTGGATCAGATATTAAAGGGGGGAAAATGAGCTGAATGCAAGAGACAGAAGAAAGAGATTGATTATTAAATGCTACAGAAAAGAAGGCATCTCAACAGTGTTTTTCAGGCTGAAAACCCTTACAGAAAGGAAAGAAACAGATAATAGCTCTTGAAAAAACACTCACCAACCTCCCCTTCTCCTTTAACACCCCCACCCACCGCAGCAAACACACAGTGAGAGACCAGACCCTCAGCAGGCACCTGCTGAAACCACGGAGCTACACCGGCTTGCTCCGGCCGAGGGCTTGGTCCACTGAGTTAACCACTCTTACCCGAAGGAAAACATAAATCCTAAAAATAAATCATTACTAATAATGTGTCATCCAGCTTCCCTATCATGTCCCTCTCCAAAAATGTCATTTTTGCTGAGCACAAAGCAGAGCTTTCACAAGCTGCAGCGCACCTGGCAGAGACGCGAGCGCACCGTACAATTACTGGAAACGAACGCCTTTCCCTCACCTTCCCTCTCTTTGGAAGCACATGGAACGCATTCTGAAAGTCCCGAAAGTTAAGCTCTCAATAGTAGTAAATGTTTTCTTTTCTCCTGCTGTTGTTGTTGTACAGAGCAGACTCACTTTTCAGAGCAGCACGTGACAGGAGCTGGGTCTCGCTCGCTCAGAAAACACACATTATGTAGCTGCCAGATCTGAAAGCCTGTGTTTAATTTGTCAAAGTTTCCAACTCTTTAGAGATGTAACTCTTTTTAACGGCCCAATATCTCTGATACTTCATCTGGCAAAGAAATCCAGGTGGTTTTTCCTCCCCCCCACTCCAGTGTGGATAAAAGCTTTCCCCTGTCCCCTCGTGCCACCCACATGAGGTTGCGTCTGATTCTGCAGAGCAGGCAGCAAACACGGGCACCTTCTCCCACTCGTGGTGCTGCTGTTCTCCCCATGGCCAGCCCGAGGGGAAGGCAGGAGGGATGGCACATGGAAACAGGTCTCCCTGGCTGCTGGGAAGGGGTGAGACCACCTCATCTGCCTGGCGGAACGGAGAAATGGGGAGCGATGCAGAGCTGGGGGCACCAGGGTGGTGGTACCACCACACTGTGGGGCATCCAGGGGCTGGGAGAGGGGCCCCACACTCAGCATGGTCCCACTGGAGGGGCAGAGGATGGCTGGCTCTGTGAAAGGCAGCAGCAGAGGCAGAGCCAGTGTGAAGGCCCTTCCAGGCTGGTGCACAGCAGCCAGAGTGGGAAAGGCAAACCCAGCCTGCTGCCTGTCCCTGCACCCACGCCAAGTTAGCTCCAGCTGCAGGGAACTCTCTGCTGCGCTCCCGGCCTCAGCACTGCAGTGTAATTGTGGTTTTCACCTAACACAGAACTGGCGTCCCAGTGCAGAGCAGTCCCAGCACTGGCACAGGAGGCTGCACTGATTCCCCACCTGCCCCAGGGCACGTTTACCTTGCAGATCATTTCCAGCACGTCGTGTGAGGAGTCCCCAGGCCGGATGACTGTCAGGGCAGGCTGGTTGTTGGGCAGGCAGAACCACGAGGGCGTGAAGTACTCGTGGACCCAAATATCACAGTCGGGGTTGTGCTGGTGGACACTGCTCAGGGCCACCTCCTTCTCCCTCTAAATAGACAAAATCCATCATGACTACCCAGCGCAGCCCAACTCCCTCTTCACCAGTAACTCATGCACTGTGTGTTATATCAGAGCCCTCAGACAGAGAAGATATTTGGCTCCTAAGCCCAGGTTGAAGGCTTGTCTGGACAGGAACCTGCAGTTTTCCCTGAGCAGGAGAGCGCGTGCCTTCCTGTGCCACCCACCCAGCTACACTGCTGCAGTGTTCGTCCCCTGGGATTTCACCCTATGGCTACTGGGAATGCTAGGAATGCAACAAACAATGCGGGGGATGAAAGCAGATTTCAACTTAAAACTGAAATGCACAGTGTTTCTGGGCAAACCAAAGCCAACAAAACTGTTGTAGGTACTGCAGCTCCTATGCTTAGAAACGGCAAAATAGCAAATCTTAGTATTCTGAATTTACTGGCAGCAAACGTGGGGGAAGGAGGCACCTGGAGAGCTGGGGTTTTTACCTTGCCATCCGGGACTGTGTCATCAAAGATCCCTTCGAGAGATTTCTTCACTGAATCGACTCCTTCTCCAAACACCTGAGGAACAACAGAGGGAACTGCTTTAAAACATGAACGTGACTCCCTGTGTGCAGCACATGCCAAGGGCAGAACAGTCTGTCTAACATCCAGCATGGAAATCAAACTGAGAAATACAAACACCCATCTCCAAACGCACTGCTTGCAGAAATTTTTCACTGTTGTAGAAATCTGGGATGGGGAAAACCCTCTTCAGGGTGGGTAAGTCCCATCCAGCAGTCCCTCTAACCTCATTTTGCTTGAGCCTGTCATCCAAAAAGAAACAACACGGGAGGAACAGAGGTGTTTTCAGCAGAGAGGGGATCCCAAACACCAGGTCAGCTCACTCCAAGTGCTGTTCCTTAAACGCAGGGAAGTGCTGTCCTGTGTCCCCCACCCCCAGTTCCTCACCAGGACCACTCCTCCTGAGCACAGCTGTGGCTTTACTGACGCAGGCACACCTTTGCACCAGTCTCTGTCCAGACCTGGGCCCTCCACAGAGGTTTGCAGGGCAGCGAAGTGGGGGCCCTCTCCAACATTCCCTGCCTTTCTGCTGTAGATGCACTGGAGAGAAGGAAAATACTGGCTTGATGGAAGAGAAGGTTAGGTGAAAAACAAGCTGGTGATGGGGTGGTGCAGGAAGATTAGAGGCCACTTCTGCTTGGAGGTCTGTCCTGACTTCCTTCCTGGAGCTGGACTAACTTTATCTCCCTTTGTGCTGGGTTTCCCCACCTGTAAAAGTGGGAAATGAACACTTCCCCACCTCTGCCAACACTGAGAACTCAGAAGGGCTCTGCTTCTGGCTGGCTTTGTCATGACCCAGCTGCCAAAACGTACTCAGCAAACATTCAAGCACAAGTCAGTGGAACCCTTCTCTAATGAAACAGGAGCTGGTAACCCAGCACGAGCCAGAGAGCCAAAATCAACAGGATCCCGTGCAGGAGGAATGACCAAACAGGAATATTTGCAGGATCCACCCCAAATCAGCACAGGACTGCATCAGCTGGGCAGGCAGGGCTGGTGTTGCAGAAGAGGCCAATAATGAAAACTGAGAAGCTCAGTTTTATAGTTCCACATCAGGAGAGCTCTAGGATCAAGTTGCTGGGCTTGTTAATTATTCCCTGGCTAAAATGAAGCAGGGACCAGGCAGGATGGGAAAAGGTCTCTGCCTTTTAGGGATTTACAGTTGGCTGCTTCCAGTTGGCAACACCTTGCACAAGCAAGGGAAGTGTGCTCAGGCACTACATTTAGACACCCTGCTCCTTTCTCAGAAGTTCACACTTTTTACAACTCTCTCCACAATGACTTTCCCCTAACCTGGAACAGAATCCCTCTCCATGCCTGTGCTGGGGAGGAGCGAGGGGGGCAGGAGCAGGGGAGGCAGCGTGAAGAATGCAATTATCCCCACTGAAAGGGAAAACAAAAGGGGAGCTCAGGGCAGAAAAAAACCAGGTTTGAAAACACAGCATGGGCAGGATCCCAGCTCAGGACAAGGGATTTGGAGCAAGTAAACACAAAGCAACAGGGATGCTGCAGCATCGACACAAGGAACTGGGAATGTGCTCCTAGAGCTGCATTCCAGCCAAGCCCTGGGCTTTTGCTCAGCCTCTAAATATCAGGTGAACTTTTAATGTCTCGCTCCAAACGAGCTGAACAATTCCACAGCATTCATCCTCTGTTGAACAGAACAAACACCCGCTGCTGCTGCAATAGACAGCACAGGAAATCACAGGGCCCAGACAACGTGTCTCCCCAGCCCTTCTCCCCACAAAAAGTGAGGGATGAGAAAGGCAGAGCCTACATTTCCTGCAATTAGATGAGGTATGGCTCTCAAAAAGTGAAAGCTGTAATTAGGGATGTTTGGAAAGAGTAACAGGGAAGCAAGCACCTTCCGACCACACTGAAACACATTTTCTAGGGAAAGATCTGAGCAGTGACTGGGTGGAAACAGCACAACTTCACGTTTTTTGTAAATCTGAAGCCAAACAGGGAGTGTCCCAACTAAATGTAAAGCTTCTTGTCACTTTAGGAAGTTTTCACCAAACTCAGCTACATTTAAAGCATTGTACAAACTCATCATTTTAAATTAAAAATAACCAAACGAGTCTGAATTGTTTGGGGCTTTTTTCTTTTCAAAGCTGTCTCTGTTTTACACTGCTGCTTTGTTGCTCCTGAGATTAGGAAAGGCACCTCCAGGAAAAGCAGAAGCACCAGAAATGCAACAACAGAATTCAGCGGAAGAAAGGGCAAGTTCCAAGCCTTTGACAGGAGCTGCTGTGCACTGATCTGCAGCTACAGCCCCTGATTTTTGAAGGGGATGAGGAATGAGATGACTCTGTGCCAGTGACTCTTGGTGCGAGCTGCATTCTGCCTGCTAACAAACCAGCCTTGCAAACAACAGTACCCCAAAACTCCACGAGCTTACCTGGTTGATGCTCGGTCTCCCTTGCTTTTTCTTCGAGGTAGTGTCCAGCCCCCAGAGAGAAGAAAACCTGCTCCTCCGCTTGCTGGCAGACCTGGACATAGCCTGTGTCCTTCTCCTCACTCCCGACTCCCCCGTGCGAGCCGCCACCTGTCAGTGCCACATGGCTTCAGAGGAGAGGCTGCAGCAGCCCCTGCACACACCCTCCACCCAACTGTGGGGTCTGGGGTGGGGAAAAGGCAAATCCTATGGCAACAAAGGCTACTCACTGCTGGGACAGTGGGGGTGCTGCCAGGCCGCTGCCTTCTCACTGCAGATTAATTCACTTCTACCAACATCAAATATCAAATCTTGAAATGGGCACTACACACCACCCCTCTCGTTTTTTGGCATTTAATTTATTTTAAAGCACCCTATTCATCACAGAACAAAGCCTCAGCACCAGTGAAGGATTTGGGGTTTTTTTTGTTTTGTTTTGTGTTTTTTTTTTTTTTTTTTTTTTCCTAGCAAGGTTTCAAAGCTGGACATGTGACACCTCAGATTTCCAAACTTATCTGTTGCTTCCCAAAACCTCGGTCTTCCTCTTTACTCTTTCCTGTGGAAACACTCTGGGCATCCTGGTGCTGACTCAGAACTGCAGCAAGGCCAGATAAAGGCTTGCAGGGAGGTCAAGGTATTTAAACCTGCACTCCCTTAAAGACAAGTGACATCTGAGAGAGGGAGCAAAGCACAGGAAGGGGAAAAGTGAGCTGAAATGACCCTTCCCATCAGAGCAGTGACAACTGCTCTGCAAAATGGCCCGAGGCAGCAAGAGACAGTTGCCTTTACTGAGCCCAGCTACCTGGGGAGTGTCTCCCAGGCGAGGAAGCTCTAGAGGAGATCAGTGGGACATTAGTCAGAGCTGAAGTGTTCAGGCCCAATGTCAAAACACATTTCCCACATGGAGGTGGCCTGAGGAGAGGAGCTCCTCTCCTGCCAAAAAGGGAGTGGTAGGGAAGGGCAGGTATGAAGGGAGGCAAGGCACAGCCAGCCAGCCCCACCCTGCCCACTCGGCACTTCTGGAACACCTCTGCACTGCACTCCCACAGCCCAAACCAGCACCACAGCACTGCCAGCGCCCGGATGTGGGAACACCCACATCCCCGAGTCGTGCCCCAGCCACCGAGCTGAGAATTGGCTGCTTGGATGCAGCACAGCCAGAGCTACAGCTGGCAGGGACAGGGGGCTGGCTGCTGTACCCAGGGAGCTGTGTGAGCAACGGGGGCTTTGCTTGGGAAACGTGGGGAAATCAAGGAAAAGGAGAACTTCACCACGGCAGCAACGTCTCCATTGCCACAGCCCAGACTCTGAGAGGTTCCATAGTTGTACCTGGGACACTTAAGCAGAGCCACCTGGGATAACTTAACACATCCTTGGATGAATGTACTGAGGAACATCTTCAGGAGACTTGGGTCATGGAATTACAGAATGATTTGGGATGGGGGGACCTTAAATTCCTTCCCATTCCACCCCCTGCCATGGGCAGGGACACCTTCCACTGTCCCAGGCTGCTCCAAGCCCCGTCCAACCTGGCCTCGGACACTGCCAGGGATGGGGCAGCCGCAGCTGCTCTGGGCAAATTCCCTTCCTGAAACTTGAGTTAGGGCTCCTGACGTGAGGCTGCATTTCCCCACGTTCCTGGGGGCAAAGGAGGACATGAGAGTTTGCTGAGGAGAAGAAAACACGTGTCTCTTCCAACACAACATTTTCAAAACATATTTTTTCCCTTGGCTCTCCAGAGATACCAGCATGAAGAGGCAGACTGTTTTTCAGGCTAACGCTCAGTGCTTTGCTTGATGCAAAAAAAAATAAGCATAAATGCAAATTACAGCCCGCCACTTAAAAAATATAATAAATCCACCAGCAATTAGCAGGAGGATGACGCTAATCTTTTCATATAGGAAAGAATAAAAGCGCCCCTGACTGAATTACAGCTCTGCATTCAATTGAAGGGTACAGCTGACGTCTACAAGACAACAGTGGAGCTCAGCTATTTCTGTGAACCGCCAGGAGTCCAAGCCCAAACCACGAGAACTTGATTTAAATTCATTAAAACCCCATCACTTTCCTGTACTTTTAAGAGCTGTTGTTAAAGTACTTAAATTTAAACAACCATTATTCGCCACACTGCAGGTAGCAGAGAAGAACACTTCCCCCCCTTGTGGAGCATCAGGTGTTGATGACCAGAGACCGGATACTGGAATAACTGGTCACTAGTTTCATCCATACGGAAGAAAGTCAGATATGCCTGAGAAGGTCTCAGCCAGCTCATGCTGAGGGACTCAGAACGGCTCCCACCGACTTTGCAGGACTCGTGGATCAAGCCCAAGTCTGTGGACATTTGAGATGACCCTGCTCTTGTAACAGGAAATTCTATTTATGGTGGCAATTCACAATCCCAAGTTCAGGAGAAAGATGGCTCTTCCCTGAGGCCATGGCCTCCTTCAGCCACAGGCAGGCCCCTCTGGGAGCAGGACATCCTGCAGGCCCAGGGAAGGGCTCAGCCCACGGCACAGGTGTGGGATCCTCAGCCCTCCCCCGTGCCCACTCACCAGCGCGTGGAAGGACGACACGGAGAAGATGCCCAGGCGGCCCATGGCCACCTTGGTGGGGCGGCTGGCAAAGGCCAGCAGCCGCTTGGGGTTGGGCAGCTCCCCACCCTGCAGGCTCGCCAGGTAACAGCGGTACCGGAACAGATCCATCTGGAACTGCTCCAGGTTCTGCTCCCACACGAAGATCTGCGTCCGGACAAGGTTCGGCAGCGAGGGGACAGAAGGGGAGAGGAGGCTGGTAAATGCCTTGAAAAAATTCCCAGTAACACACCCTTTTCACCAATGCTGATCTCACTCAACAAACCTTGATTCCTGATCTTCCCACATGCCCCTGCCCTCCCAAACCCCCAGAGGATGCAAAGAGTAAAAAAGAGTTTTCATTAGATGGAAAACAACTTTTTCTACATTCATGGCAGAAGTCTCCTCCTGGGACAACTGATCCTCTGATACAATGCTAATTAACAGGATTAAAATTTCATTTTTAATTTTCTTTGTATTTCCAGGATTATCTGCTCAGCAGTCCCTTAAGAGGCTTCTTTCATGCATCAAGAGCATCTGAGGAACCAGAAGAGCAAACCCCACCAAACTCCAGGCACAGGGCATTCCAAATCAGCAGCCACAGCAGCAGCTTTGCTGTGAGCACCAACAGAGCTTGAAAAAGTGCCATACACTGGGGATAATTAATCTGATCAGTGCAAGAGCGCTGTAATCAGCCTATGGAAGGACTTATTTAAATAATTCAAATAGCTTATAGGAAACAGTTTCAAAGCATCCAGACAAACTCGGTTACATAAAGAGAGAGACTGCTCTGCCCTCTCACTGTGACTGACAGCTTTGAGTGGAGCTCTTTAGCATCTCCCTCCCCTTTCTCCCCCATTTCCCCTTCTCATGGGCTTCCAGGGGGTACAGATCTCTTCAGCTCAGCCCCAGCCACTTCCCATGCTTTGCATTACAGGCACACTTGGCAGCCGTGGTACGAGAGCTCCAAATGAGGAAAGCAGGAGCCATATGTTACGTTTCCCAAAATAAGGTGCTGCTGCAGCAGCGGGAGAGACATCTGCTCGAGGCTCTCTGCCTCTGAAACTCAGCCACGCTGTCCACTTGAAGGCAGGAGGAGCAGGCCCAGGGGGAGCCAGGGATGCAGCCACAAGGTCAAGGCAGGCCCTTGTGACAAGCAGAAACCAGGGATGGCTTCTTCAGCCCAGCTGCCAGCAGAAGCAGCAGCCTCTGGCACACTAAAACCAACAGCAGCAGCAGTGTTTGTTGGTGTGTGAGCAGCTGTTCCCCAAGGCATCCTGCAGCCATGGCCTGGCAGCCTCTTCACTCAACCTCCTGCTATCCCAGTCTCCTGGAGGCCAGCAGAAGACAGCCCATGCTGGACCTTAGTGAAGACACGGTGCAGCTCAGCAGCCAGCACAGCTCCCCTGCTCCCACCTGCTCCAAGGAGCTCCCACCAATCTCTAGAACACCTTAAACCCTTGCTAGGGACTTATTTCACACGAGCAAGAGAGTTTACCTGATCCAGGATGGTCTTCTTCTTCTTGGAGTCTGTTACAGAGGACAGCTGCATTTCACCCATCTTCTTCATCTTCTCATCCATGTCGATCTTCTGCTCCAGCTTTTTGATCTCTGTTTTGAGCAGCTTGACCGTGTCCTCCTTGTGGTGCTGCCGCGCCACGGCGGTGGCACAGGCCGAGTGGATGGCTGTGATCCAGTTCTCCAGCTCCGTCTGGCTGCACGTCTGCGCAGAGGGAAACGGGAGAGAAGAAGTCAGCATCCTCTTTGAAACTGATTGCAGATTAACAAATGCAATTCCAAGGAGTTCCCTTTCCCTTTGATCTCAAGATTCAAAGCCTTAAATCCACTTACTCCTGTCGAAGTAATAGCCCCCCATCATCCTTAAGCAGGCCATTTTGAACTCGGCACCAGGCACTCAGCACTCGAAATTACACCTCTATCTGTGCTCTGCAGCTGTGGGTGCTCCCCAGCAAGGCCTCAGGATTTACCTCCCTGCCTCAACGCAGTGCTGCCATAATTTCTAGCTCATTATTTAACGATGATTTCTGAACTCCAGTTCCTTAAAGCAGGGAATGCACCCTGCGCTCTTCCCAGGATGGAGAGCTTTTCCGGCATGCAGCAGTTCATAATAAATTCATGGCAGAAAATGCGACCATGATAAGTATGAGTAGCTTTATTATGGTGCACACACAAACAAGCTTTCCATTTCTGAAGGGCCCAAAGCACTCTGAAGACACCTCTGCTACCATTAAGGGCAGGCTCATCCTCGTTTTCACAGCTCTAGCACTGTTCCTTCCCAAGCATGGATATGACAGCTTGGGAAAAGGGAACACTTCTCCTTGCTGGAAGTGTCCAAGGCCAGGTTGGACAGGCCTTGGAGCAGCCTAGGATACTGGAAGGTGTCCCTGTCCACAACAGGGCATGGAACTGGATGAGCTTTAAGATCCCTTCCAGCCCAAATCACTCCATGAGACACCAGGCTGGAGCAGGGGACACCAGGACATTTTTCTGGAACAGGACTATTCTGATTAAGGACTTTTGACACACAAAGAAGAAACTTTCCAGATTCTTCTTTCCAGATTTTCAAAATAAAAAGTCAATCTTAGGCCTTTTACTAAACTCCAATCCTTTTTACAGTCGGTTATAAAACTTCCCAGAGAAGCCCAGCTCTGGGAATCATGTATGCATGGGCTGGGCTCCAGAGTGATGCTCCCTGAACTCTTGTGGTGCCGAAGCAAGTGGGACACACGTGTCCCAGAACGACACCACTCCCTCACTCAGGCTAGAAGCCCTAAGCAGAAGCAGGATCTGCTCCAGAAGGACTGACCTCCTGCTTCCCAACTTCCTTGCCTTCAGCTGGCACTGCACACAGGATATGGCTGAAACAGGTCAGGCTCTCTGCCCAGGCAGGACCATTAACAAGCCTTCACTCCACTGCTGAAGACACTGTGGAATTCTCTGCTGGAATTACAGGAACTATTTGCTGGAATGGAGGACACGCTGCCCACAGTCAGGTGGTGAAACTGCACCCCCAGCAGAGAAGAGATCAGCACTGGACTTACACAGTGTGTTTGTTAATTCCTAGCAAAATCCTAACAGCATTTGTTATTTTATTAAATTGCAAAGTGTTACCACTATACCATTAGATTCATTTTTCTGTTTGGTTTCCTGGGGGAGAGGGAGGGGAAAAAAGGGTCTGGAGTGGATTTTAGGAGCTGAAGACTCCCCGGTAGATGAGCAGGCGATGGGAATCGCACAAACAAGCTGCAAACACCTGACACACGTACGTGGGTGTCGCAAGTTGCTGTGAGCTGCTGGCACACACATGTGACATGTGCCAGGGCTGGCTTTGTGTGGGCACAGCCAGAGCTGCCTGAGCCATGTGGGAGGGATGGGATGTCTCTGGCTGCAGTGCAGTGGGCAGGCTTGTTACAAGGCATCCAGGATCTGTGGGCACCACCAACAGCCCTATTTTCTCCGCCACAGGACAGAAATGGTCTCCTGCAGGGCTGTGCTCTCTCCTTGCCAAACCCGCTACTACAGCTCTGTGCTGGGTGTGGGGCACGGGCAGCGAGGGGCCACTGCTCCCAGGGCATCCCCTCCTCCTCTGCTTCCATGGCAGAAAGCACACATCACAAAACATGTCTGGCAATATAAATGACTGGGTTTCATTGCAACAGGCTCATATTTGCGCCTTCCCTACACAAAAATCTACCTGTGGCATAATGACACTGGGCTCTTAGGGAATAAGCTTTGGGGTGACCTCACTGGGACCTTCCAGTCTGGGAGCCCACAAGAAAGATGGAGAGAGACTATTTATATGGACATGGAGGGACAGGACAAGGGGGAATGGCTTCCCCCTGCCAGAGGGCAGGGTTGGATGGGAGACTGGGAAGGAATTCCTCCCTGGGAGGGTGGGCAGGCCCTGGCACAGGGTGCCCAGAGCAGCTCTGGCTGCCCCTGCATCCCTGGAAGTGTCCAAGGCCAGGTTGGACAGGGCTTGGAGCAGCCTGGGCTAGTGGAAGGGGTCCCTGCCCATGGCAGGGGGTGGAACAAGATGATCTTTAAGGTCCCCTCCATCCCCAGGTCCTTCTGTGGCTCTGTGATTCCCTCTCACCTGGAGGAAGGTCTCCAGGTGCCAAAATAAACATCCCCTTCCCAGGGAAGACATGAAGGAGACAGGGGCAGGGCAGTGCTACAGGAGGAGCTGAGGAAAAATCCCACTGAAGTAGCAGAGAAGTTAGTCCACAAAAAAATGATGGGGTTTTTCAGTATGCAGTCAGATACTCAGTCCCTCCAAGAATCAAGAATTTTTTCTGCACCAGTTTGAGAATCCAGCCCTCTGCAAAGACAGCTGCAAGGACCTACAACACAGTATAATTTCATTTTTTGCACAGGGGAGTGATGATGTAGGGACACATCCTACCCCAGAGTAGCTTCTGGTTTAAGAAGGAAAGAAACTCCATTGTCATTGAAAAGAAAAATAAAGGGATTCCTCCAGTGAAGGAAACTGAATCAAAAGAGGAGGAAATGCACCCACCTCAGCACATGCTGCCAACTGCAAATAAGAGAATGTCACACCCTGCTTAGTGCCAACTTGACACAAGAAAGGAGATGCCAACCTAAAAACCACTCAGGGAAGCAGTGGTTACCAAATTACAGAAATCTTTTCAAGTGAAACACATCAACTAATGTATGGTCTTTGATGGAAGTCCTGGGTTTTTTTTCAATGTACCACCCAGCGAAATTGAGACATTGCTATTTTCTGATTAAAGAACCAAACCCTGCACTTCCAGTCTCCTTTCGGGCAGCAGCAAGATGTGTGAACAAGTGGCAGCTGGATCCTGCAGCCCCTCTGGGAGAGCACTTGCAGGTCCAGACATCCCCTTGCACTTCAAATTTCTGCCTTTAGCACACATCTCTTACAAGACACAGAGAGTGGCACATCACATTTAATGCCCAGCTGCAAGTCCAGTGTGGTGACTGGCTTGGTCTGTGTGTTCTAAGCATGCTGCCCAACCAGTTTTTACAGTGGTGCAAGAGCATTTCTTCATTCTTTGCTCCAGCCATCTACACCAAGAGAGTCCAGTCAGTTATTAAAAAAGCAGATTTGAGACTGATCATGTTCAGATCACGTCCTTCCTCTAGTGCTGCCAGAGGAAAATCCCAAACCTACTGGAGTCAGCAGGCTTTTCCACAGATCTCAACCAGAGCTAGGATGTCCTCCTTGCTGGGAGACAGAAAAAAACTTTGCAAAATCCAACCTGGAAGAGGAAGGCATCCCCGAGGGAGTTGCTGAGGCAGAAGACAAAGTCCTTCTTGGGGTGCTCAGGCACGGCTTGCACGATGCTGTTCTCCACCCAGACAGCGTGTTTGGGAATGCTGTTGTGGTCAATGCCAGAGCGGCCATCAGTCTCGTAGAAGAACAACGTGCACCCTGCAAGAGACAACGAGCAGCACATCCAAATGCCCTGCAGCCCCTCAGCACTGAGGCTGAGGCTGATCCTATAAATAAACCCTCACAGGGATTAGGGAGGGTTTGCCACCGCCTGTCCGGGTTTTCACAGTGCAGAGCACTGTGCCCAGTTTTTAGCTCGGTGAGGTGCTGGGTTTAGTGCCAAGCGGGCACACCACGAGCTGTAGAGCACAGCAAGCCCTGACCCAGGGCTGTTTGGTTCTCCCTGAGTTTTGTTCTCCCCAGGATTGCCAAAACAGAAAGGCACAGGCAGTAAAATACAGCCCCAGATAAGAAACATCGTAAGGAATCACAAGTTTGGGGTCGTCCATGGCCACCCCCCACCGCAGGGAAGACGCAGGCGTGAGATCCTGGTCCTCTGAGGGTGACAGCCAGCTGTGAGCCAGCCCTGGGAGCAGACAGGCCCTCGGGCATGGCCCAGCCTCAGCCTCTGCAGCTGCTGCTGCTGTCTCAGTCCCTGCAAGGCAAAGATCAAGCCATTTAATTACTGGATGCAGACAGTAACTGGAATCAAAATGGGCTGGGATGAGCTGTGCTTGCTGAAAGATTGATGGACAAAAAAACTTAGCTGGGGACAGCAAACAACCTGTTCAGTGTTACAAAATAATCTTTGCAATCCTCCGGGAAAAGGGTAAAAAAAGTATAGGGCAAAGGTGCAATTTGGGAGATTCCAAAAAGAAAAGGGTCCTCCTCTCCCACCTTCCCACACCATTTCCAGTTGTTTGTAAGCTGGCACATAGTTGCTGTGTCACTGGAAAGGGATGCCCTGGTACCCAGCCTCTCACAAAACTATTTGCAGCCAAACAATGGCAGCTGTTCACTTCAAAGCCTCTGTTAAACGCTGCCAGTATCAAGGCACTGCAATCCAAGGAGTTAACACTCCACTTAGGTCAAAGCACTTCAAAACAACATCACTTCCGTGCTCACCCTTCCCCTCTCTCCTCCCAGATGGCCCTTTGTTTGCCAGCTCCTCACAGCTAGACCTTCCTGCCACAGGGCCCTCTCCCAGGAGATCAGGGCTGTCCCTCACCTCCCCATGTCCTCTCCCGTTTCCCCAGCTCTCCAGCCACCCCAAGGGAGAGCTGGCTTCAAACTCTGCTGTTGGTTTTAAAATAGCGCTGCAAATTAAAAATAAACAAGTGCTCTAAGAAGAGCCCTCTGTGGGGAGGACAGGATTTGACCACACTGAGCCTTGTGGGTGACCCCACCTAGAGGAGACACTGCTCTGCCTCTGCTGGCTCCGGCTGCAGCAGAGGAGAGGGAGGCCCGTCCCAAAACTGTTTTACTGCTGCTGAACCACATGGAGATGAGGTTATGAGCGCATGCCTAGCAGGAACTGCAACAAACCAGGGAGAAGAGAGTCTGTGGCCCAGGAGGCCGAGGAGGAAGCAGGGCAGCTGGCTGCCCACCACAGGGTGGGTGACACAGCCAGAGCCACATGTCAGCCTTGATGACCAACCACGGCTTCCTGTCCCCTGCAGATATGCTGCAACCCTGAGTATTTATACTCATGAAGCACCTCTCGGGGAAAGAGAGGTACAGGAGGGACGCTGAGCGTGGCAGAGCCCCTGTGTGAACACGAGCCACTGTCACCACCAACAGCCTCCCACCATCACATGCCTGTGGCTGCACAGGGGTACTCAGCTGTCAGCAAGCCATGGACACGCTTCTCCAAGGAACACCCAGTGCCCAGGGAAGCCACCCTGGGTGCTGCCAGCAGGGCTCAAAGCAAGGTATGAACCCCACTGCTGTGCCTTGGACTACACACGTGCCATCACTGAGCACATCAGCAACTGCCACATAAAACCTCTGAAAAACAGCAGGGCCCCTTCCCCAAGCTTCATGTGAACAATACTGAAGTTCACAGCAGCTTCTGTTACAAGTCCAGGCCCCTGGTTTCGCCACCCCACTGAACATACCCCTGCCCACTTCCTCTGTACTCTGCAGGGACACCCAGTGTGCCCACCTGGACACAGCCCTGCCCGGTTCCTCTGTACCTTTCAGGGACACCCAGTAGTGCTTCCACTTCCTGCGTGTGGCCGATTCCACCTTCTTGTTCTTCTTGTGCACCAGGAAGTTTTTGACGGCCAGGGCGCCGGCCTTGCGCACGGTGCCCTGCGCGGCCGTCAGCAGGATGTCGGACTGCCCGGGGGAGCTGAGGGTGCCGCTGCTCTGCTCGTCGCTGAGGGCAGATCCTGCCTCCTCCAGGTGCTCGCTGTTTGCGGTGCTCATCTCCAGCTCGCGGCGGAAGTTCTCGTAGACGCCCTGGCGCAGCCCATCGCCCGCCGAGCTGCTGCCGCTGTCGCTGCCGATGAAGGCGCGGCTGGCCGGCGGCGAGTAGCTGGCCGTGGTGGCGTTGGAGCGCCGCGACAGCAGGTCCGTGTCGGTGGCTGCGCCCTCGATGCCGCTGTCGGTGAACTCGCTGCCCTCGCCCGCGTTGACGTCCTGGTTGTGAGAGAGACACGGGGTGAGGGGAGAGCCTGGCCGAGACCCCGAACGCCCAGGGGCACCACAGTTCTTCACACCTCCATTTTTGCTAGCACTGGCATTCCCTCATCCCTTTTCCTCCCTAAGACAACCAACTGGAGGAAAAGGTGGAGTTGAGGCTTCCAGCACAGGTGAGGAAAGACCAGTCACACATGCACCACTGCAGGTGGTGCCTCTATGGCCTTGGCAATTTGGAATATAAAATGCAGCATCATCTGTTTACATTAAGCCAAGTTAACGGTGCTAAAGGTTTTGCAAAAGGAGGACATATGGTAGCAAAAACTGGCAGTGTCGAGAAAAGCAGCGCCCAACCTACGCATTTTGAGGAGAAAACATTGATATTGTGCACTCACACCTACAGCTGAAGATACATTTCAGACACCCCAAGGCTGACCTTTGAAAATTATGTAACCAAAAAGGTTCTTATTTTTTTTTTCCTCCTGACAGGTTAATGTGGTTGAGATTATTTCTGTTTTCATCACAAACTGTAATGATGGGCCATGTGATATTCCCCACCAAATCCCACAGACCCTTCCTGCTCCCCAAGAACTTGCAGTGGAAGGATCAGAAGACACAAGAATATGGCCGGTTTCAGCAAGACAGGAGAAAACACCACTGATTTGGGGTTCTGTAGGCTGTGACTCAGCCTGCTACAAGGCTAATCCCCCAAGGGGGATGGCCACCACCACCTCAGCATCTACAGGCATCCGAGGCACATTTTGGAGCACAGATGCCAAACCCTGTGAATGGAAACAAACGTTTTAGGTACTTGGGTGAAGAGGATGCAAAGAAGTGAGAAATGTGGCCAAAAACAACAGGAATTGCAGCCTCTATCTCTCCTGCAAGAGGAGCTAGTGCTTGATTCACAAGTTTTTAAAAAAAAGAGGAATCTCCGAGAAGAGGTAGCAGAATGGAGTATTTATTTTGAGAGAAAACAAGCTTCCAGATGTTGGTTCAAGCACCAGTTTTCTTTGTATCCAAGAGCAGCTCTGTGGAAACAAAGAAACCCTCCATCAGCTCTGTGTGAAACTGTCCTCCTGTGGAGCAAGGGCTGGACAGGGAGAGCTTCGGGGCAGGGGAAGGGCTGACTAACTTTTAAGGCATTAATTTGCAATGGATGGCCCCGTTCTTTATAAACACCGCTTCCCAAGGGAGACTTGGAGTCCAGCTGGAAGAATAAAATAAGCACTTCCTTCCCCACTCAATGAGCACAGTTCTGCTGCTCCATCTGGTTATTTAATGCAGCACACAGTGACAGACAGGCTGCTCCGGACAGGCCAATACTGCTCTGCTCCACGTGTGAATGAGCTGAGCAGGCTTTCCTGGAAGTACAGCCCTGTACCCACCCAGAGCAGCTTTCACAGCCGCACGTGGATCCTGCTGTTCAATACACTTGGTTTTGGGAAGCCAGTTACCTTCTCATTCCGTGCAAAGGAGGAGTATCTGGCGAGGGGAAGCGCCTGGAGCAACCTGGGATACTGGAAGGTGTCCCTGCCCCAGGCAGGGGGTGGGACGGGATGAACTTTTAGGTCCCTTCCACCTAAACCATTCTGGGATTCCATGATTTTATGCTCTACCAAAAGTACATGGTTAGTTCCAAAATCTTAGCTGATGTAACCTTTAGGAAGCATCTCTCATGCTTTAGTTAAAATGAGTTGGTTTAAGAAAACAAAGAACTACTAGAACAGACCACCAACTTGACAGAGATAGGATCTGTAATCTCACCAGACAGAATGTGCATCAAATTTTCTTAGTGCTGATTGGCACGTGGAGTATCTTTCCAAAAACTCAAGTTCCCCCAGAGCTGCTCAAGGTCCCCCACACCCAGTGTGCCACAGCCTTTTCAGATGACCTTGGTGAGACACTGCATGAATTACCTCCCTTTTCCTGTCACTAAATTGGCCTTATACTCTGTAACTAATATATGAGCATATCAGTCTATAAAAAAAATATTTATAAGAAAACCTCGAGGATGGAGGACTCGGGGTGAATATATTTGCTATATTTGCTCGTAAGGTTAAAGCATAGTTCCTAAAACCCCAACAATAGCACATTTTGCAAAGATCTCTACAGTCTTTACCACAATGCAAGTGATGAGCTGGACTGGCCAAAAGATCTTTTCAGTGTATTGCTACAGCCCTGCTCCTAATCTCCCTCTGCTCCCTGCAGTCCCTTTTCCACTCCTAAATACCCCTTATCAAAGGTTTGTGGGCAGCCCATTCAAGGCCTTTGGTAGGAGGAGGGTCTGAGCAGACAAAGGTCGGAGCAGTTCACAGCCCAGAGCTGCCAATACCATTCTGCTCCCATTTGAGGGAGCCTCGCCACTCCAAGCCTGGCCCACGAGGAGATGGGTGCCGAGGTTAGGAGGCTTCAGGCCATCCACAGCACAGGTCTCTGCTTCCAAGTTCCTGCTGCAATGCCAGCTCATTCCCATCCGAGGCGGGGAGAGCTCCAGGCAGCTGCTGGCATCTGGTCCGGGAGCCTCGCAGCGCTGCACTGAGCACACTCAGCTGAGGGTTCTGCACAAAGCACAGGGGCTTAACACTGAGATCCCACAGAAACCGGCTGGGGCTGAGGGGGAAACAGTCCCAGGCCGGGAACAAACCTTAGCAGGGTTTGAGGGACACTGGGGCTCTACTGCTCTGACTGAGGATTGCTCCATGGAAAGGAGGGAGAAAGGCACGTGGAGACCACAGGCTGAGGAAGGGAACTAAATGGGCTCCGGGGCTGTGCTGTGACAGGGAGATGTGGGAAGCAGCAGCAGAGCTTCCACCGGGATCTGGGATCCCTGGCACTGCTGAGGGCATGGAGGAACAGCACCATTCCTTACACTGGCAGCGCTACCGTGTCCCTGGAGCGGCCCAGGGGTTACGGAAGGAGACTCAGCAGAAGGTCCTGAAGGGAAAGAGGAGGGAGAGGTGGAATGCCCAGTGTCACAGAGATCCCCCGTGCAATGAGGACCAGAGCAGGGCTGAATGGTGCCATTGTCCCCAACAAGGCCACGTGCCAGGGCAGCCCTACGAGCATCCCAGGGCAATGAAGTGGAATGAGTTATCACAGCCCCATCAAGTGCAGAGAACAATTTAACTGCTGAACCAACTGGGTGAAGTGCTACTGGAAGCATTAGTAACCCACTTAAATATAGGGGTTTTTTTCACATGAACACTGGGTTTCAGGCAAAACAAGGCAGTGGGGAATAAAACTGTAAGGCAACAGCTACATCAGGCTAACGTACCTGGTGCTGTCACTTCTGAATACTCACGTGATACTCACACCTCTGTATGTCCGCTGCAGCCACATCTGTTAAATCATTTTTGCTAAATTTAAAAGACATACAGAAAAAAAACCCTTTGCTTTAGGAAAAACGTCTACATTCAGCTAGCAAAAATGAGGGGAGGAGTTCTGGGACAGGTTGCAAGTGTCCCCATGTTGACCATACCTGGTACTGGCCTCTGCTAGAAGAGACCACAGGATGGGACAAGCCTTGCCCAGCTCTGGCTTGTGACTGGGCACACACCGAGTGCCTGCAAGAGCTGCACTTCCCAAACCTCCCACCACCAGCCCTGCCACAGACACCGTGACAGGCCTTGGTGAATCACTTTCTCCTGCCCCACCGACAGCACTGATTCATGGCCACTTGGGGGCTGATTTAGTAGGAAAAATCTTACTTCGCTAAATATAAGCAGTTCCTCATGGTTAAAACTCCATTCTAAATGAACCATTAGATTAAAAGTACAGCTGAGTGGGGGTTTTCCTTGGAAGGGGCTCCCTCCAAGCCAATGCAGATCCTTTGTTCCCGGTCCTGTTGAGCAACAGAGCAATCAGATGCTCACAACTCAGCAAGAGTGATTGCACACAACCTGTCTGGCTGCTCCTGAGGCAAGCACCACAGAATACATTTCAAATGGGTGAGCAGCCTGATGGTTTGCATGCTTTTATCTGACTGGTGTCCCTTTGAAGCTCCTATGTGGAAACAGATTGGCCTGATAAGTGTTTTTCCTTTCTTTTCAGTACTGACTCTGCCATCATTTGATGGCCAAGGTATGGCTTGCTGCAAATCCAAGCTGAATCCTTTCTCCACAGTCACGTCCTAGAAGCAAAGATAAATCATGAATTGCACCTGAGAGCTGAGTGGGAGAAATGGTTTGAGTCCTACTTCTGTGCACTCACCGCACTGGGGCAGAAGCTCTTGAGACGTCTGAAAGAATCAAATTTTTTTAAAAATTAAATTTAGGAAAAAGAAAACAAACAAACCCTTGTATGTGTCATTAAAGCTGCTCAGGTTAGTTTAATAAACAAGCAGGTTTGGGTCATGGCTCTCTGAAATCAAATTTGCCCCTGACGAAAAGGGAGTAGCCCACACCTCCAGACACTTCTCCTGGCAATAAACTCCAGTCTTACTATGAAAGGAGGAATCACAGTCACAGGTGTCTGGGCAGTAACGCCTGGGAAAGTCTTAGGGCACGGATTTCAGTGAATCTGGTCCCAGGAATCCTTTGTGAGCTTGTGGTGAATGCTTGCAGTGTAATTTGGCACCCTGGAAGGACAGACGAGGTACTGGGTGCAGAGGAGCCAGGAGATACTGGGATGTGGGAAGGAGAAGTGCATCCCCTGTGCTCCTGTGGGACAGCAGGCAGCAAACACCACTGTACCAAGGGTCTGCAACCCCACAGATCTGCAGGCAGCTCTGGCTGCTGTTACCTCGGTATTACCCCTGGCTCCTTCACTCCATGCTAAGCTGTCACCTCAGCTCTGGGCACTGAGGCTTGGCAGCATTTTTGGTTCACTGACTCCCCCGATGTTTTCCAGCCAATATGTGGGCCCTTGCAGAAAGACCAGCCCTGCGCTTTCCCAGGGAACCTGGCTTTCCTACCTGAGATGCCCTAAAGGCAAATTATGGACACACAGGGACTCCTGCAGCAGTCAGGAAAGTACAGCCCCGGAGCTGTGAGACATAAAGTGGTGAAAATTAAATCGTCCCCACCAGCTCCTCCCTGGCTCCAGCACTGACTTTTGAGGGGTGTTAAAGCACATAATTCCACGAAGGAGAATCCAGCCCTAATCCAGTAAAGCCTCTTGCAGTGTGGTCCCTGCACGCAGCTCCCAACACCTGCACGGATCCGGGGTGAATTCCCGCTTTCCACCCCCTCAGTTCTCGGGTGCTGCAGTGTTTAATCCCTCTGTTCCCAAAGGATACGCTGAGGGCCCCCCAAATTTACCCTGCTTTCATCCCAGTGGACCACCCAGCTGAAGGAAGTTTCTAGAGAAGCTGAGTTAACCATAAACTAATAAAAGCAGCCGAACAGTGCTCAAGTTAAAGCAAGGGCTATGTGCCACCAAAATCCTCCCTAAATTAAAACACAGGGTTGGGTTACTTTTTGTTTGCTGAAGCCAAGAAGACACAATTCTTCCTGAGAAATGCAATAGAGGGGGTAGAAATGGGGAAGGGGGACCGCTGCTAGAACGGCAGCCTGAAATCCAAACACAGCATCCAGGAGTTCACCTGAACAACCACCCAACTTAAGGAAGCAGGGAAATGCCTGTCATCAGGGATGATAACCAGGCACAGCATCACATGCTGAAGCTCTCTGAAAAGGAACATTTCAGTGGAGCACTTCACTGGAAAGCAGCACTCCTGCCAACTGCACCCATGTAAGTAAGCACAGCCCAGCAAACAAGCAGCTGGGGCAACCTGTCTGTGATTTTTCAGTGCAAAATACTTGGAACTAAAACCATGAAGTGCATATAGCTTTACAGAGAATACAACGATTGCCAATGTTGCTATATACACTTCAGATGTATAAATGACAAAGTCCTACACTGTTTGAAAAAACATGCCTGAATGGAGCTAGATCAAATACCAGGACTGGTGATTTGCTTTCCCTTGGCCTCTGGCCGAGAGCTAAGGAAGAAAAACAAATTAAGATCTTTGAAAGAGTATCAAAATATTTGCCAGTGAAGACCAAAACACCAATTTTCACATGCTCCTTTCCCTGACAATACTGGGGCGGAGCTGTGTGCTCTGAAGGGAGTGACTGCTATTTGCTTTAAAATATCCCGACTGGGAAATACCTGATCTAATCTCCTCCATCTGGGTGACAGGGCAGGAAAGACCTCAGAGCCTGGGTCTGAAGCCCTCTATTCCAGCCTTCCTCACTGAATCCACTTCCAGTCAGCCGGGCTATAAACAGCTCGTTTGGTCTAGACATTGAATGGGTCTGGTCATTCCGAGCTGCCACACCAGGACCCAAGATGTGGATTCCCAAGGAGTTTACCCTGGTGCAAGCCTGGGCTGCCGCAAAAACGAGTGGCTTCTGTTTCCCCCAGCACATTCCCACCCCTTCCTTGCCCTGTGGCTGGGGGCTGAAGGCAGAGATATGTGGGTTATTGGGGTGGTTTGCCTGGAGGCTCAGCAGGGTGACCAGCTGACCTGTGCTCCTCACTGGGATCCAGCCCCGAGAGCCAGCTGAGCCAAACGGTCCAATTCCCAGCTTCTGGGGATTGGGAGCATGGCTCAGGCTACATCCAAGACCTTGGGAACAACCTCTGTCTGAAAGGGACTGCTTGAACAGGGGCTGGAATCAGGGAGCCCCACAGTGCAGCTGCAAACCAGTAACACCCTGCTTTTAGCTACTCTCTAACCCATGTGCCAGTCACTACCACTGAATGTTGTCGTCTTTGTCTTTATTTCCTTCCTTGATTCCATCTGGAGTCAAACAGCTCAGATTACAGGTCCGTGTCCATCTGATTAGGAATCACACTTAGGTTGGAAATAGCCATGTTTTCCAGACTACAGGCGGAATTCCTTCAAAGGAGCAGAGCTTCAGCTGCTGAAGATGCTCTGCCTGGAAAAGCCATGGCCAAGGAGGGCTGGAGGAGCAGGCTGGAAGGCCACAAGTGCTCTGCAGAGAGTGAACAGGATGCAGTGGAAGCCAGAAGCAGAAAGTGATTTCAGGAAAGAGAATCCATGGGGGACAGGTCAACTCGAGAGCCTTGGATGCATTCCTTGCACAGGAAGACTGCAATCTCTGATCTGCTGGCTTTGGGAAGAATGCCCCGGAGGAAAAGTCACCCCATACTCTCTCTCTTTTCCTGAGCAGTTGGTATTTGGGGAACAAGGTACTGGGCTGGATGGTGCTTCCATGGGATTGACCCAGTGTAGTCCATTTTGAGGTTATATCCTCTAAGCCGCAAAAAGATTTTGTGAAAAAGTTTTACACAACTTAAAACCAAGTATCAGCTCTCTGGAGTTTAGCCATCCTACAGAACATAATGGAACACAATAACCAGTTACAAAATTCCCTGAGATAGTAAAAAAAAATCATATCAACTGGAAACATTGTCTAATTTTAGACCGGCTTCTCTGTACATCCTGATCTAATTCCCACAAACCCCCTTGGTTTCATCTCCTGCATATTCTGCAAAACTTTTTATGTAGGATTTTTTTAAGATTTCAGATCCCAAATTCCTGCAAGCTACCTAGAGAAGCCTAAAAATAGTAATAAATTTGAAAATTGGACAAAAGGGGATTTAACACGCCTAGGGCTGGTGCTGAAGCCAGTGCAGCTTCCAAGTGAGTCGGGCAGGAATTTTGTTCCTCTCCCCCACCTCAGCTTCACAAGGAATATGGAATAAGGAGGTGGCAAGACAGGCTTGGAAGGGGCACACAGCCACATCTCAAGGTTTTCATCCCTTAATTCATAGAATCACAGAAGGGTTGGGTTGGAAGGGATCTTAAACCCCATATTTAATTCCACCCCGTGCCGTGGCAGGGACACCTTCCACTATCCCAGGTTGCTCCAAGCCCCATCCAATCTGGCCTTGGACACTTGCAGGGATTCAGGGGCAGCCACAGCTTCTCTGGCAAATTCCCTTCTTGAAATGTCAGTTAGGGCTCATAACAGCAGGGGAGCATGGGGTACATTTGTCCCTGAACATCTACCAGGAGAAGGAGGAGGAAGGAGTCTCCTGCAGGCAGATGTTTAGCTGCCACAGGACACAACAGGGCCGCTAAACAAAATCTGGATCCCACAAAACAGCCTGTGGGATCCTGGGGATCTCACAGCCCACAGTCAGAACGAGCTGTATCCAACCGGTGCTTTCTCCCTTCCAGGAAAAATGGGTGCAAATGTCAGCCAATTAAGCCCTTTCCACCTACACCACATCAGCTCCAAAAGTCAAACACGATCCCAGCAGAGCTCCCCGGGAAGTCTCGCTCAGCAGAGCTGAACCCTTAATGGCACAATGTTGGGAAAAGCAGAACTGCTGCGTGGGTGCCCCAGAGCCACCCTGTGAGCTCTAATCACTTGTGCATATTGAATATAATTGTGTCTCCATAGGAAAAAGCTCCCTTCAATTAGTGGAGAGTGACTCCCACCGTTCAATTTAAGGTTTAAATTTGGACAGGGGGAGATTTTCTTCTCTGTTTTGGGTGTGTTGGTGTTTTTCCCTTTAATGTGAACCACGTGCTTGCAAAGAACCCACGGATGAGGCATCAGAACAAAACACGTGCAGCCAGGATTCTGGCCCCTTCTTTCTGGGATGCATTTTCCCAAGAGCACTGGTCAGCACAGCCCAGAAAGTGCAGCTAGTGACACTTGCAGCAAATTAACTTACAGAAACCGCGATGGTGTTCAGGCATGCAGCTGAGCATGCACGGAACAACGGCAGGAACCAAACACCAGGGCACAAGGCCTTCTGGCAGGGGCCTCTTTAGGGACTAAACTAGTCAAATATCACCTACCAGTGACCATCAGACCCTTCCAGCACTTCTAGCACCAGGCCACTGAGACTAAACAAACAGGCAGATATCCCAGCTACAGCTTTCCAAAAAGTGGAAAAACACCCCAACCCACTGGCAAACACAACCCCAAATTCTTGTGAGGACTGGCAACAGGGATCTGGGCAGAAACCTCACTCCAGGCTAGGAGAATCCATTAGGTGACTCTGCACTGTAACGCCACAGAGCAGTGACACCTCACTGGCCCAGAGGCCAAGAGGGAAAACTCTGTCCAACACCACATTACGCTTGGCCCTGGGTCACCTTTGTGTGGTGTCCTCATGGCCCTAAGATGCAACAATTATTTCGTGGGAGTGGGATGGGGAGAGGCACTTTAGAAGGCTGCTCAAAACACAAGTTTATAGCAGGAAGTGTTTTCCAGCACATGGACACACATGCCAGGCTCCGGGGCAATGGGGTCATCAAGAGTAGGAAGATACAACTGCCAAAAGACTGGGAGGGCAGAGGGAAACGAAACTGCCCCAAAGGTGCCCAAGTGGCACCTGGCACAGCCCAGCACAGTGCCAAAGAGCACAGCAAGAGCAGGGCAGTGACACAGCCTCAGCTCCCACCAGGCTCCACTTCACACCAGCGCTGAGGAGGCAAGAAGAGCAAAGTGTGAGACACTGCTGGACTGGGGACCTGGTGCAGACACAGATTGGTCACTTCCCTCCTCTCACCCCATCAAAGCCACCTCATCAGGCTCACCAAGGAACTCCTTTCACTTTGTGTGCAAATTTGGCCTTCATTTCTGCCTTTTTAAACACATAATGACAGGCATTTCCCTAAGCCTGCTCAGGCTAGGCTGGGGCTGACATGACTTCATTTCTGACAACTATCTTATTCTTACAGGCTGCTGCTGGGATTAAAGACTTGGGAGGAGGAATTTTGACCTTTGCAAAGCTTTAATTTTGTTGAATTTATCCATGGTAATAATCACTGCTAAGACTCCTTAGAGCCATCATCTCCAGTCTCAGGAGATGCATCTAGTGAAACCAGCCCCACTAAATTATTTCCCTGGGTACGGCTGAGGCCTCACAAAAAACGACTTAAATTCCAGACTTTCACTACATGCCTCGGAGGAATCTCCTGAATGCCAGGATAGGCACCGAGAAGGAAAACAAATGCTTGGCTGTTCATCACCGACTCCATTCTCTTTTTCCTTAAATACACTCAAAAGCAGGCTGCAGGCAGCAGTTGCACCCAACAGCCTTCAGGAAAGTTGTTGGGTCCAAGGCTGCCAAAACCCGTCTATTCTTTTTTGTTGTTGTTGTTTTCTCTTGCTTTTTATCCCGTGCTGGCGCACCAAAGGCTTTTCACCTCCGAGAGCAGAGAGCTGATCCTGAAGAACAAAGCTGCAGTTGTGGGACGCTGCAGCATCTGTTTCGGCATGTCAGCTTTATATTTAGCAGCAGCCCATCTCCACAGATCAAGCACAGCCAGGAAGTCCCTGAGCAGCCCCATCCCAGCAGCTCCCACGAGTCAGTGTCAGCGGAGGGGGGCACAGGCCCCTGGAGCCCTCCAGGAGCTGTTTGCTGCCCAGCCTGAGATGTCCTGCCAGCAGCTCAGGGAGCAAGCAGCAGGCCGTGCACTGGCTGGCCTCTGACCCTGACCAGTGTGCAGCTCTCCCCTTTTTCTGGTCAGGCACATGGTGCACAACACACACAGGACGAGCCAGGCAATGACATCAGGGGAGCAGCCCTGCCCCATCCCTGCTCTGTGTCCCCAGGCCACGTTTCTGAGCCATTTCTAGAGAACGGTGCCCGTCAAACACACCGCTGCCAGCTCTTCCACCAGGCAGCTGGATGGACCTCTGCTCTCAGAAGATCCAAATGAACTCACACGGAGCACAATCTGCCCACAACTTGTGCGCCAGGCATGGCTGGGAGAGGAGGGCAGGGTCTGAAGCTCCTTTCTGCTCCTCTATACAAGCCATCTGCCACTGAACTGCCAGCAGAACCACTGCCTGCAGCCCGAGGCAGGAACTCCATCAGGCAGGACAGGGTAAAGCAGGGCAGCATGTGGGAAAGCTCCAGGATCACAGGCCTCGTGTTTGGAGTGCAGGAGGGGCACCTGACAGCGAACCTCCTCTTGACTCTGTGCTGCCCCTGGCTCAGCGAAGCAGCATCTTCCCCATACGTCTCCAGGCGCCATCATTTCTTAGTTTACAGCAGGCCTGGCAGCGCCAGTGCTGTTTCGGGGAGATGTTTTGCACAGACATGAGCATCAGCTAATTAGAAGAGTGAAATTTCAGCCCAGTGAGTGTTTAGCACAGAGGGGAAACACTGACAGGTTTTTCCTTTGCCTCCAGCCACGGGTGTAGGCAGGGAAGGGTGACAAGGCAGGGAGGGCAGAAGGGGGGACACAACTCTGCAGTGGAGTGATCAGTTTTGGCAGCTACCCTGGGAAAAAAGGCACCGTCAGCACTGCAAAACACGCAGGGAAATCTTCTGCTGGCAAATGCAGATTTCCCTTTCCCAGAGGCAGTGAAGAGTGGAAAAGGTCCAAGGAGGGCTGCAGATAAAGAAGGGACAGTGATGGAATCGAGCCAGCTCTGGAGACCAGCTAGTTCAGCTCTCTCCTCAAAACAGCTCTCTGCTTGGAAAGGGGGTGTTGAAGGAAAACACGGCCTGGGAGAACCCGGAAAACCTTCATCTACAGACCGAGCCCAGCAAATGCCAAATCACGGAAGAAAACTGCCTTACCTGGGTGGTTTTCGCCCTTCTGCCTTGCATGCTGCTGCTATGGCTCATCTGGGGGTTGGTGGCCCCTTCGGAAAGGCAGTGGGACTTCCTGCAGGGGAGCGTGTTGTAGTTACTGTAGGAGGAGGGCGCGTCCTCGGCGGTAACCGATGCCATCTTATGGCTCCCGAGCTCCGGGATGTCGGACACCAGGTTCCGGCAGTAACCTCCAAAGGCGTTCCGGGGGCCACCGTTGATGGCAGCACCAGGGGTTTTGGGGGAATACAAGTCACTCATGGAGTTGGCCCGCTGGCAGGCAACCAGGGGCTGGGGGCTGCCGCCGGCGTCCGGGCCCTGCGCTGCCTCGGCGTCCTTCTCCTCGGCCAGGCCCAGGATCTCCTCGTTGCTGGTCAAGTGCTCCTGGCTGAGGTCGGACAGCGAGAACTCCAGGCTGTCCTCGCGCCAGATGTCGGCCGACTTGGAGCGCTTCTTCTTGAAGCTGGCCGCGTCCATGAAGGCGGTGCCGTTGGCCGCGTAGCGCAGCGCCCGCCCGTCGCCCTCGGCCAGGAAGGGCGGCTCGTCCCCGTAGAGCCGGCTCTCCTCCGAGTCGGGCATGCTGTGCACGGAGGCAGCCGTCAGCACCGTGCTGCTGTCCACGCTGGGCGTCACCGACGAGTCCGTGTGGTAGGACACGGGGCGCAGGCCCATGTCCACGCGCTCCACCCACATGGGGCTGCCGAAGTCCTCCAGGTTGGCCTCGGCGGCGAAGGGCTCCAGGCCGTTCTCGGCCAGCGACTGCGGGATGCTGGGCGTGCTGCTGGAGCGTGTGCTCACCTCCGAGTTGCGGTGGATGATCTTTCCCGAGGACGCGTGGCGCATGCGGCGCGAGGCCTTGCTGGAGAGGCGCAGCGAGCGCGATGTGTGCTTGCGGCCCAGCCCCGGCTGCTTGTCCCCGTAGAAGGCGTGCTCCACGCTCTGGCTCTCCGCGTTCCCCATGGCGTCACGGTCTGCAAGGGCACACAGCGGGCGCCGTTAGGGGAGGGAGGCACGCGGACACCCCAACACACCAAAAACCGCTCTTTGATTTAATTAATCACTGAACCTGTCCCAAAACCTACACCACAGATACTCGCAGGGCCTGCTCGACTGCAGCAATAATCCCACAGAATTAATTAAGGGAGCCAGCAGCTGTACCAGTGAACTTAGAAGTACAGTTAAATCAGAACGCAGCAAACAGCCAGACAGCTCTGCTGGTGCAAATGAAGAGCACAGAAGAGGGAAGGACTGAACCTTCGAGATCGGAGTGAACTGGAACCAGTTTAGCACCACAGTGCCATCTCAGCTCTGCACACAGTCGCCTGACTCTCAACGTCGGCATCGTCATTCCAGCCAACAAACTCAAAAAATCAACAGCTATTGTTTATCTGCAGGTAACAAGATGCTGAAAAGTAGAGGGATGTATACCTTTAGCTGAGATTTCACCTTTTTTTTTTGGCTAGGAACTGCAAAGTGAAGCACCAAAGAGCAAAGTACAAATCTACCCGTTTGGCAGCAAGCTAATGACAGGTTTGATTCCTGGAACAAAAAAACTGCAACATTAAGCAGGTACAGAGAGCCCCACACAAGAAAGCCATATTATGAAAAATCAACTAGCATGAGTGACTCAGACTATACAAAAATAACCTCTCCTTCCCACTCCCTCTGAAGCAGATAAGTAGATCTGAGCTCTTTGATCTGAGCTGGAACACAGGGACGGGGTTTGTGTCCCCAGCCCCAGCCCCAGCCTCCTGCATTATTCAGCTGTGCACGTCCCGCCGTGGAACAGGTTTCCCATCCAGGAGGTGGGAGTGATGATCTGATTCAACCTTGGAAAACACTTTGAGGTCTGTGATCTCACTCAACAAATGTCAGAAATATTTTATCAGTAGTACTGGGTCCTTCCTTCTGGCCTGACGGCAAGAAGAAGAATAAGAAAAGTAAATGCCAAAGTTCAAAATTAAACAGGAGATCCTGAATTACACACAAGGCAATTATATAGAGAAAAATACTTCATCAATCTTGAAAAGAAGTTCCAAGACAAAACTTCTTTGTTTTGAGGTTATTTCCATTAGTTCTGGTTGAAAACAAAAAAATCTGCTCTGACATTCAAATAATCTGGAGTTTTTGATTTCTTGGGGCCATTTCCTGTCCTTTGCAAGGATGCTGATGGGTACTGAGCCAAACACTGGCAGAATGAATGTGACCACGTATTTTCCCTCACTATGTATATACACACCACTGCTGCTGCACAGAACTGACTTAGCCCTACATGAATACATGGAAAGTGAGGAACTGATGGCACTAAACAACGGGACAGCATGGCAGAACTGAACTCTGCAGTGACACTTCTGACCACAGCCAGAGGACTGTGCCTCTGCTCCTCTACCCAGAAAAGCTGCTCATGGCTGAGGCTAGAAGTCTGTTCAGTGCTGGAGCAACAGACAACACCATAAGTATCTGGGCATTTCTGTATTGAGCATAAATACAACTGCATGTGAAGTAAACTACAGCAGGAAGTGCCCTACGTCTACTGAAATGAATGGCAGAACTCCCTTTGGCTGCCATGACTTGTTTAGAAAAATAAATGCACTGAAGAAAGGGCAGGTTTAAATCTAAAAAAAAAAAAAAAAAAAAAAAAAAAAAAAAAAAAAAAAAGACAGCTTTATCAATCCCTAGACAAGGGTTTACTATCTCCTAAGACCTACAGCTCTTTGATATAGACTGAAAAACCATCATCCAGCTTTTGCCTGTGGAACATTTTAAAGCACAAAACCTGCATCTTTTCTTCTGCAGACATCTAAAGCCAGGCCTCAATGCTTCCATCCTGCAGAAGAAACCCTCTCAGCACAATGCTTTCACTGCTTTGGTTCTGAGCTGCTTGCTGACCACTCTTCTATCCGGCAGGATATCCACCGGCTGCACAGCCCAGCAGAGCCTGCAGCCATTCATCCCCAGTCTCCAGCCATCCCTTCTCAATCTGTGTAAGGAGAATGAATAGTTCTAAAAATCCTCTTGAAACCTGGAATGATTCTTTACCTTCCGACCACACCAGGCAAGATTTCCCCCAGCCAGAAAAGCAACAGGACCACAAACGGCTTGGTGAGGAAAGGAGCAGCAGCTCGGGCTGCATCCGGTGAGGAAATCACACTCTCCTGGAAGGAGGGAACTCTTCTCTCCACAGAAGGAATGTTTAGGGAGTGATTTCACACAATGAAGTATCTGCTAGAGACTGGCAAGAAGTGTCAGACTTCAAAGTAAAGAGCTGACCCTTTTTAATTCTGTGGATTGGGGCTTTGGGTGAGGACACTTGCAAATCCACAGACTGCTATCGGTGAGCCCATACCTCACTCCTTCGCCCTGGAAAGGCCCTGCCTAATCCCGCTGAATTCCCGGCTGCAGAGTTGCAGGAATGCTGGCCAGTGGGTGCAAGAGGGCTGCAGGCAGTGCAGCTGATCCAGCTGCAGCCATGCAAGACAGTGCCATCCCCGAGGTTTGTCACCATCCCCTGGCAGAGCCCATCTCCCCTGGGAGATGCAGGACACACGTCGGGTGGGACAGTCAATCCCAGCAGGTCAAGCTGAGGGGGTCCTCTGAAACGGACCCTCATCCTGCCTTCTCACCCCCTCGGCATTGCTGGCTGAGCATTTCCACCAGTTAGCCTGAACCAATTCAAGTGCTCCTGCAGCAGAGTCCACTAAAACAGCAGAAAATAAATCCCGGGGTGGGGGGGAAGAAAAAGCCAAAAAAAGAGTTTATTGGTTAGGTTTTGCTGAGCTAGCAAGTTGGCCTGGCACGTGCAAGAGGCAGCACAAGGGTGCCTGTCTGGGGACGCAGCGGGGACAGGACGGGACAGTGTGTCCGGAGGGTGACGCAGCGGCCAGGAGGAGGGACAGTGACGGCACCTCCTCGGCTTTTGGCAGCAGGGGAGCTGTGAGGTGAGCTCAGGCAGCTGTGGAAAGGCAGCCCTGAGAGGGGAATTGGCACTGCCGCAGACGCCGCAGACGCGGCATCCTCGGCAAGTGGGAGCTGCGCAGGGGAGGGGAGCCCCAGCCTCCCCCTCCCACGGGCCACAGCAGACACCCTGGGGCAACAGCGTCTCAAACTGCTCAGCTACGACCGCCAGATGCTGCCTGTCTGTGGCTTAACTGCATTTAGCACACTCAATGAAAAAAATCTGTATCAAATTAAGAAAATGAGTAATGTTAATAGGAGCTGCACGCAAGTGCTGGTAGGACAAAGGCTCCCCTTGTTACCTCGGCTGCTAAATGCAAAGGCCACCATTAAAGACCCATCAAGGTACCACCAGGATATGACACAGATCAAGCGTGACACATCTCCATGCTTTAGGCAGGTCCGTCCCGTCGTGGTGTTGGGAATCTGCTGTGCATTACCCTGAACCTCGCAGAGATCAGCGGCTGTCTAACACAGCACAACTGGCTGGACGCTTTTCAGCAGAAAACGTTGATTCATCAAAACCCAAACTTTTTGTGGGAATAGAGGGCCTTTGACGACATCTCTCTCTCTGGGAGGGAGAGGTTTGAAAAGCAAAGCAGGGAGACAGGCACGTCTCCTGGAAGTGGCACCAGCGCCGTGACTCAGGCGCTCGCCGAAGACGCGGAAGATCCAGATTTGTATCTGCAGCCCGAGCCAGGCAAATGAGGGGTGACAACTCCTTCCTCCACATCCTCAAAGAGTGGCCTGACCATCCACACTGGGAAAGGGCTCTCTCTCCCAGAAAACCCGCTCCTTCCTGGTTCGGCGCAGGGAAAATGTCAAAATTGTGGTGACTTCAAGAAAGTCACCTTTAAGCCAGCTTGCACATCAAGGGACAGGACAGGGGGCTGAGAGGTGTTTTTTGAAAGCTCAAACTTAAGACTGACATCAAGATTAGGCTGCCAGAAGGAAGAACACAAATTTTGCAGCAAAGCACAGAAAAAACAGTGTTTCCTACACCATGTGCCCTGGAAAAGCACACTGACCTGCAGCTGAACTGCTGAGGTTTTGCTGGATGAGTCTTACATGAAATGGTTACACATAAATTGTATCACATTCTAGATGACCACTGATGATGGCCCACTCAAAGAACATAATTCCCTTTAAAAACAGTCATTTTCCTTCCTCTTCCCCTACCCATGATATTAAATTATTTCTCAAAATAATTACAAACCCAGAATACTCATTTCAATAAAACCTAAGCTACTAACTCTTAAACTTGCAAAAGATTGGACCACTGGATTCCAGAAGCATATCTGAAAAATATTAGATTTCCAACCAAATTTGAAGCACCTCACAAGACAACAGATTGCAAATTTAAAATTAGATTCTAGTGGGAGGCCCTGGTGACAAATCTGTATTTTTCTCCTGGAGTGTAGCTCCAAGGCTGTGAGAACCAGAACAATGATCAAATCCACAGCGGGCAGTGAGCCTACAGAAATAAACTTCTGCTAAAATCTGACAGCCAACAATAAAGATTTTTACTGAACTCACCAGAACCACATAGAAAAATGTACAAGACTAATAACCAAGTGTGAACACACACATTTTACTGTAATTAAAATGTGCTTTTTCAAAAGGGCAAGAGAGAGGCTGAAATTCCACAGAAAGCCTTTGAGTTTCTCGGAAACTCCAGCAGCATATTTCATTGTTTTCACATCAGAACCTCTTAACCAGGCACTTCGTTTTTGTGAGCCGCTCTCACATGTGTTAAAGCACGGGATGGACTCCAGAAAGGCCCTGCAGGCAATTCGAGCAAGAGGGGGAGGGAGGGAGGGAGGGAGGGAGGAAGGGATGTCACCAGGAGCTGCCTGACAGCCATAGAAAAGACCCGGTGCTGCCAAGCCGGGATACCCAGAACATGCAGCTCATGCCCTTCCCCTCCCCAGCATCCCACAGCACGGCCAAGTCCTACAGAAACACACAGGGACGCACATGTACCTTCCGAGGCAGTCCCGGTATCCAGCGCAACCTTCCCCCAGAGAGATGTGGCATTTAGAGGTATAGAATTGCAAATGACCCCAAAATGAGCAGTTACTGGGACTGCAGAAGCTGTCAGCACCTGCCACTCAGCGACTCCATTACTCCCGCGTCAGAGTCTATGACTACATGCCAAAAACCTGGGGAGAAAGGGGAGAAAAACAAATCAGACAAAGGGTTAGCAGTGAGGGCTGTACAGGAGCATCTTCTGCCGGGGCCTGTCATCAGCACTTACCTAAGGAGCACTGGGCAGTACAGCACGGAATGCTGTGCTCAAATTCGGATGATGGAATCTGATGGTGGCAGAATAAATGAAAAACCCAGTCAAGCACCGCCGGCCCCAACCACAGGACGTGGAGAGTTCCTCTTCCCACAGCTCTGCACAATCAAAATCCCCCTGGACTTTAACATTCCCTTGCTGAGGCCAGTCTGTCTCAGCTCAGGGCCAAAACCACACCTGCATCTGAAGACAACCACCAAGAGAGGCACCTTCCAACAAGGCAGGGCTGAACTCCTGGCAGCAAGGGGAACCCAACCGCCCAGGAGATGCTGGAAGGCCTCAGAGGAGACCTCTCTGCAGACTGTCTCATTTATGGAAAGGGCTGTTTTCCAGGCAGGGATTTCATTACCATTTTCTAAGGGCGAATCAGACATTGGGGCAGAGCATTTACCTCTGGTTTTTGTGAGCAAGGAAAGGATTCTCAGGTTAATTGTGCTCACAAAGGTGCAGATACAAGAGACCAGTCTGTGCTTACCTAGACCTGAGACAAGTCCTAAGGACAGTCCTCAAGTCAGACACAGAGCTCGTGTGGGTACCAAATCCCAGCCCTTTCCAGGCCTGGTACCACTGGTGAGCTCCCTTGCAAGGAGCCCAGCTCAAGTCCAGGCCTGGGAGAGGCTGAATGCGCTTCCCAATCCAGCTCTCACCCAACTGCCCCTTCTCCCAGCCAAGCACCGGCACTGAAACATCACCTCAACACTGCACAGACTTGGGAGAGTTATAAACTTCTCCACAAGTCCCAGGGAACAAAAACCAGGGGAGGGATTACCGCTGCCCTTCATGTTCTTAGAGCTGCTTGGCAGGGAAAGTGTGATCCTCGCTCTTGGCTGGATTCTCAAAAGAAATCAGAGTCATTGGTTCTATTTAAAATGAAAAACATTCTCGTTTTCTTTCTCTTCCTTCATGTTCCCTTCTTTGCTCCCCACCTCCCCCTCTCCCCCCAAGCTGTTGGTTGAGATCGGAAAAGCAGTTCATGAATTGCTCAGGAGCTGGCAGAAATTAATAAAATGAAGCTCATTTATATTGAAATGGACTCATTATCATGCCAGCTGCCAATAATTTCCAAGAGGGGAATCTTGCTGACAAAAAAGGTCCTACAGGCAAGAGGTTTCCCACCTGCACCCACCGCACGGGGAGCAACCCTGCTACATGCACTCCTCACCTCCCAGGAAAAGGAATTGGGACCATCTCTGTTCAGATCCGCCTGCTACTGCCCCAAAAAAACCTGACCAAAAGAAGAACAAAAGAGACACAGCCAAACATTTTATCAGATCTTCCACCCTGACGTGGCTGTTAAGGAGTTTGTAACTCAGTAAAATCTGCTCCGGGGTGACACAAACTTTGGTCACTCCCCTGAGAAACCAACTCCAGCGCAGCCCGTTCCGCACACCGCCTGCGCTCCTCCAGCAAAACCCCTTCTCTCCTGGCAGTCCTTGGTTAGAAAGGGGATGTTTGCACCTGGATCCCGCATTATCCAAATCCTCACGCTGCTGCAGTACATCTGAAGGGCTGGCAGCATCCTCTGCCACAAACAGCTGAGTCCTGGGCGCACACAGCTCCTCCAGAAGACAAGGATTTATCATCACCCATCGACTCTTTGCTGAAAAGTTTTGCTCCCATCAACTTTTACAACTCTGACAGTCCTTCCTAAATTAAACCAATTCATACTTTTCAAGAAGACTATCAGTTTTTCATATTTTGTCTGACATTAATATGCACTGGAACAGTCCTCAGTGTCTTGGTTCATTCCAACAGCCTAGGCTCTGTCACAGCAGAAGTTCTGGAGTTCTGAGGCAGCCTCCAGCAAAGCCTTCCTTCTAGCAAGGCCTTGGAAGGTCCAAAGGGGCAAAAAGTGATGTCCATGCTCCTCATTCAGCAGGAAGGGCGGAAGTAACACGAGCACAGCCCCATCACTTCCTTTCCAGCACAGAGCCCTTTCTGGACATGTCTGCTCCTCTGGATGCTCCCGTGGAGACTGGCTGAGGGGGAAGCTGACCAGTGACCCACCAGTCTGTTCTCGGGGGAGATGGACAGCTGTAAACATTGACACATGGAACAATTGGTCTAACTAAAAGAAAAAAAATCAAATAAAGATTTTCAAACTTCTACACTCGAGACAAGACCTCCCCTGTTAGCGTCGACTGCTCCCGACACACTCAGACACAGCCCTGGTGCGTGCGAGCCAACGCCTGCACACATCAGTGCAGCTCCCTGCATCCTTTGAAGGTCTGCAAGCAGCACAGCTGTATTTACTGCACAGCCACAAAGCAGTGTCTCCACAAACCAGGCCAAGGAGCTCCCACAGGGCTCATTGTGCCGCCAGTCCCGGCCGGGGGAGCGCAGGAAACCTGCACGGACGGATTAAACACAGAGCAAGGAAGTAGAACAGATTAAAAGAGCACCTTGTTACTCTTCACATCTGCTACCTGCGATTCCAGGTACAGCAAGAGCTCTGACTTTTACATGCTGGAGCAGTTTGCAATGCCCAGAGTTTGGGAGAAAAATCCAGCACACCTGTTTTCTTTTTGCTCGCAGACACTTGACAAGAACATTAATAGATGAAAAATATGGAAGCTGCAAGCTTTCTAAAGGCCTCCTTTTCAAAGCACAACCCTTCCTTTCCAGTACGAAAAAAATCAGTATGCAAATATATCTCCTTGTCCAGTGAACAGGAAAAGCTGGTGAAAAGGACGACAGCTCTCTTTCAATTCTATTTTTACTTTTTCATTTTGTGAGGCATTATTTTTGTCAGATTTCAAATGCAATCAGTTGGTTGTTAAGTAAATCTTCATCCAGTTTGGAGAAGCCCTCGGCAACTCTACCATCAAGCATCAGGATGTACGTACAGAGACAGGAAGTAGTAGTCATTCCATACAGAAACCATTCAATATTCATCAGCGGCTCTGAGCTGTATTCCCCACCCACGATCCCAGTTCCACACCACTGTAACTCCAGTGTTCGATCCCATCTCCTGAAATGGAGAATCAGGCCCTTTAGTTGTGACTGGAGGCCACATTTTGCTAGTTAATAGTTAGTTAGCTAATATGAATTGCTGCTGAAATCAGTGCAGCCAATGCCCTGCCCTGAGACCGAGGTAAATGCTCTGCTGTGCTCCACGGTTCCGGTGGCCTGACAGCTCTGGCTCTCCCATCCCATCCCATCCCCCTGGGCTGCCCTCTGCAAAACAGAACCCACAGGAGATGGAGCGCAGAATATCCTGAGCTGGAAGGGACCCACGAAGATCAGAGTCCAGCTCTGGCCCTGCACAGACACCCCAACAATCCTCCAGACCCTTCACCATCCTTGTATCCCTCCTTCGGATGCTCTTCAATAGTTTTAGACCCTTCTTAAACTGTGGTGCCCAAACTGCCCCCACACCTCAAGGTAAGGCCGCACCAGCGATGGATCCACGGATGGATGGATGGATGGATGGATGGAGAAGAGACTGCTCTATGCCCAGGTCTTTGTTCAGAAATGCAATTCAGAAAATCTCCAAGCTTCCCCGCGCTCTTGATCTAGACACTGAGCCCCGAGACCAACTTTAGAGGATGGCAGAAGCTGGTTGACTTTTAAAGTAGTGAAAATAAATGACAAACATCTCTGTGTTTTCTTTCTATGACATTTAAAATGTCATAGAAGCCTTTTGTTTGTGAGAAAAATTAATTTCAAACCAAGCATGGCTTATACTACCTGTTGAGGAGACTGGCAGCTCCTGAAACTGGAGTCTGATGACAATGGCCATCCAGGAAGGTGGGGGATCCATCCATACATCCCCAAGAACGGGCCGGCAGAGCTGGAATTGCAAAACCTCTTTGCAAGCGTCTCGCTAACGCGCAACCTCCGTGTCTGTCACGGCTGGGAGAACAATGCTGGTGATCCTCCAGATGAAGAGGAGGGCAATGAAAAATAAACCCACATTCCCTTTGAGAAGAACTCCTAAAGGGGAAGGTGTGGGAAGCCCTGCTCCTCCAGCTGGAGCACCACCCCTATGACAATTTCCAAGGGAGGGAAGAATAGGCAAAAAGAGAGGGAGGGAGAGAGGTTTGTCAAGAGACCATAAACCTCCACAGAGCCAACAGTCAGCCATCCCCAAATCCCAGCTACAGGAAACAAAACCAGGAGCACAGCACTGACAAAGCACCGTAGGGCCTTAGCAATAAATTAATGGAAGAGCAGAGCAGGTAGCCCAAGGGAAAGCCCCCTCTCCAGGGTTTCTCTATTTATAGAGGGGATGTGAGTAATTGACACGGTTGTGGGTTTCTTTGTTTTTCAAACACTTTTACAACTATCTGAGCATGCTTTAACTCTTTCTCCTTCCCTTCCCTTTTATTTTTAATGGTGGGAAAATCCCCCTGTCTACCCTGGGGGGAATCTGCAAGGTTTTACACGTTTCCAGCAAAGGGCAGAGTAGGGGGAGGATTCTAATTTCAGATTATCAGACATAAGCAAATCTATGGGAAGCCACGAGGGCAACTCCCTGCAGCCTGTGGGGCAGACTAAACCCAGCCACGAGGGAACTGCGGGGAAGAAGGAGCCCACTTGGCCTCCATGGAGGCTACGAGGATTGCATGGACATTTATATGATACTTTAAAAAATGAAAGAATTCCCAAAACGCAGCTGAAATAAAAAATAAGGTGTGGCTTGTTTATTTACCTTTAGGTTCTATGTTATTGTTATTACACTTTGCTTGAAAAGGGCTTTCTGCTTGTGCCAAATGAGCAGAGAACTGCTGATACACAGCAAGGGTGGGACGAGCCAAATGCACTAAAAAGACTGAGAAGTAACAAGAAAATATTCAGGCCAGGAGACAGAGCTCCAAATGGATCTGTGGAAGCTCTCACTGTACAGCCAAGGACACAGAAGAACCACCCAGCACCACAGGCTCCAGCAATAAAAACTGAAACCCTTGGCTTGAGTGACCAAGGAGACAGGATGTGAAGGATTAAAATGTTGTGGAAAAAAATTAAGAGCAATAATTGTGGTAGGGGGAATTGGAGAGGAAGTGCTTAGTGTATCTCCTCATTTCAGCACTGAGGTAAGTAATCTGATTTTCAAGCAATGCCAAAGACCTCACACAGATCATTAAGATGGTGCCTGAGATATGAAGTATCTAATTTTAGATACTCTGACTTAAGTACTAGGGAGGGATTCCAGAGGTCTACGGAAAAACCAGTGTGAAACACAACTCGGGCAAAATCACAGTGAGCAGCGCTCTCCCATCCTGGTCCCTCTCTCTCTCTGAGGGAGCACGAGGAACCTCACTGAGCACCAAAGCTGTGTCAGGTTCCTCAATTACTGCTTTAGAGTCAGGAGAAAGGACAGAAGAATAACTTCCGTGCCGAGGCCACAAGGAAAGCATAATAAGGAAAAGGATTGAAGCAAAGGATGCAGATGACAGCCTGCCTTGCACAAGTTTTGGCACCAGGGTCTCTCTGTGAGCTTGTGCTTTTACATCAGCAGCGCTCAGGACTCGGCCTTCACTGAAAGTGCACTGCGGTGGGATGGAGAGGCCGGCAGCTGCAGCACTGCAGGGCAGGGCTGGATTCCTGCTGCCAGGCTCTTCAGAGCTCCTTCTCTCTGTGAACACAGCACTCCCATCACCTGCAGAAAGACCCTACACAGCCACATCTCCAGTGGGAAAGGGCACTGGGGGACTGAGGAGGAAAGATGCATTCAACCCGCAGAAAGCATGCAGTGAACACCCTAAACTTCCCAAAACCGGGAGTTTATTGCCTGATGTGTCAGTGACAGCATGGACACAATTCTCTGGTGGGACAGGGACAAGTGAAGAGCCCAAAGCCAGGACTCCCCACAGGACTCCCACCCTCCGCCTGCTCCAAGCGCTCCTGCCGCAGCTGCTGGACATGATGGGAGCAACAAAAAGGAGCCCAGGGTGAAGCCGAACTTCCCCAATCCTGACTGGAAATCCTAACTCCTGTTTAATCAGAGCCTGCGAGGAGGCAGGCGAGCAGATGCCCAAGTGGCTGCTGTGTTCACCTCCTGCTATCAGCCCCAACAGAGCAGCTTTCCCAGCCAGGCGTTGCCATCACACAGCCCCGTTCCTCCAGCAGGGAGAGAAGGAGAAACCACGAATGCAAAGCTCGGCTGGTCTGTACCAGCTTGGCACCGCTGAAGGTAAATTAAGCATTCAGGTTTTATCTTGCACGTCCTGACAGAGCCTGATGGCTTCAGCTTATCTGGGCTGACCGGTTTCAGTCACGACTCGTCCATCACATCTCCTGACACGGCTCTTCCCCGAGGGAAGAACACACAACCCCAGGGCCACATGCCGGGTGTTGCTTCTTTAATTAAGAGGGGACAAAACGCATGAGGGATGGGAATCCTAGGAGAAGACACCCCCGGGGCTCAGGGGGTGAGCCCCCACCCTGGGAAGAGGTGGGCAGGGAGCAGAGCCGGAGAAAGGACGGATCAGCAAACGCTCTGGAGAGGAAAAGCCAGAACTACCAAAAGCCAGGCTGAGGCCACCACTGATACCCATCAGCTCCGAGTGTGGCCTCCAAATAAAATGAAGGCTTTGCCTCCTTTTCCAGGGAGTGCATGGAAGGGGGAGAGACACATGAATCACCACATCTGAGGTTATCAGGAGCAAAATCCAGAGTTTAAAATTTGCCAGTCAGCAGCAGCTTTCAATCTGCATCCCAAAACTATGAGAGAAGCAACCACAGGGATACGGGCAAGAATTTTCATATTAAAACCTGCGGATCAGGATCCTGCCTGGGACTGCAGAACAAGCGATCCCAGCAGTGATGTATCCATCTGTCTGTCAAGGGAATGCAAGGCTGGAGAGCACAGCTGGGAGATGGAACAGGGAATGACATGGGAAGAAATGGGAAACTAAATAATTTCTGCCTGCTACTCTTGATCACTCCCTGCAAGAAGATGACCCATTTTCCAGAGGAGGAAAGGCAGAAGACACCTTTCCAGGAAACGACTAATGGAGCTGAAGATGACAAAAACTGGCACAGGAATTACGATCTACATAAGAAACTTTGCACAGAGGTTGTGCTGAGAAGACAATTACCTCACTCGAGCTTTTTCATGTTTCCAATGACAACACATAAAAAGAAATGTGACGGTGACTTGTGCTGAGGACACAAAGCTGGAAGAAGTCACGGTACAGAGCAGACCTTTTGTCTCATACTGATCCCAGAGGACCATGAGCTCCCAGTGTGGCAGTGATGCCAAGAAAAGCAAAGGTAAATCAAAGGATGGACCAAGCAGGACCTGCCCAGCAGAAGCAGGAGTGACTGATGCTGCAGAAGACACTGACCTCATCTGGAACACCACGTGCAACCCTCACTGTGGCCAAGGTTAGCACAGATCAGACACCTTCAGCAAAAGCAAGGCCAGAGTGAAGCTTCACTCCAAGAGGAGTTCAGAGCAACAAAACTGCTGTCAAACAGAACACAAGCAGAGAGGCAGCCGAGCAGTGCCTCCAGCTGGAGGGTTCAGCCCTGGACTCCTGACCAGCCTCGGTGGGACCCACGGATCACAGCTCCACCAAGGGACAGAGCTCGTCCTTCCCAAACTCAAGCTGTTCCTGAGCAATAGGAAAAAACAACAACAAATCCTCCACAGTTTGGCAGCACCACAGTTGGTCCAGGTCCTCCCCTGGCTTTGCAATCTGTGGTCAATAAGAGGAGAATGTTGTTGCTGGCACACAGGAGCTGTCTGTGAGCAGCACCCAGCAGCAGTGCCAGGTGAGCAGCTGCAGGGCTTGTACCTGTGAGCTCCCGACATCCTGCACAGGACACTGCCAAAAACAGCTTCAGTTGAGTTCTCCCTTGAAAATGACTCAAAAAGTAGTGCCAGAGAAGGAGCAAGGAGAGAGGTTCCAAATCCTGCTCAGCACCAGGCTCTCGCTGCCTTTTCAGGCAGTTACTGCCAGGTATAGTCACAGAAACAAAACACTGAGCTAAAGTATGAAGAAATGGGACTTTTTTTAGCATTCTAAAGTATGTGTCAGAAATGCAAACTCCTCATAAAGCAGCAGCTATGCCTCCTCCAAATGCCAGGCTGGTGAAGTATCAGCCACAGCATCAAACAAAAGCACAGTAAATCTACATGGCACTTTACTGACTGGACACGGCACTCAGTGCTCTGGGCTGGTGAAAAGGTGGGGATGGGGCACAGCGTGGACTCCATGACCTCAGAGGTCTTTTCCAACCTCAGTGATCCTGTGATCGGTACTTTCAGCAGCAGCAAGTGCCATTCCATCATTCCAGTGCCTGACGTTGGCCCAAAAGAGCCCTGGAAGAAGAAAATGACCAGCCTCCTCTTTACATTTAAAGAGCAGTAGATGATTTTAGTGGCTGAGAAAGCCACTGGTATTTTTCGTGGCATCATTCCCAGGCCAAATGAAAACAAACCCTGCAGCAGATGCACACACAGTGTATCTGTGGACACACTGCCCAGAGCCACCTTGCCTGTCTTACAAGGGAATTACTCAGCCCACCTGAGCTCACAGCAGCTCCTGAATTCACCCAAATGGCTTCTGTCCCGCAGCAGAGCCACCTCCAAGCTGCAGGCAAGTCCAGCCATTCCCAATAAATTCCCAGCAATGTTTTTGTCTGCATGCCCCCAGTGTGTTACTGGTTAAAGCACTTTTACTCAAAAGGGTGTTAAAAATAACATCAGGGACCAGGAATTTCCTCTTGAGACATGCTTTTCCTCCCTTCTGAGCCAAAGCCACCAGGAGAGGTGAGTCTCCTGTGCCTTCCACTCCACCAGCAGCCACAGCCACATCTCCACACTGATCCTACAGATCCAGGCCAGAAGCAGTAACTTTTTTTCTGCAGCAAGTGGATGCACCCCAGAGACAAAGTGACTGCTGCCATTTTCAAGGGAAGGCCTTTAAAGAGGGGACAAAAGAGAGAAGCAAAGGACACGTTTACAGCAGAGCTACACAAAGACTGAGTGGCTCTGCACCAGCCCTTGCATCTGTTTTTGGAAGGCAATAACCTTTGTGCCAGTTCAGGGGGTTTTACCTTGAAATTTTCAGATCTCTACTACAGAGTCTGCCCTACAGGTGCTCTGGAGACTTCTGGATGTTTTGCCATCAGTCTCGTTCTGAGAAGATCCCCTTATCACACATCATTGATGAGCTGTACATGCTTTCAAGTCACTCATGAGTGATATCAAAGTATTTCAAATGCAATTCCCTTCTTTTCTTGTTTTCTTAGTTGTTTTCCACCACTTTTCAGAGCTGACATACCTACATGAAAAGAGGGGGAGGAGGCAAAAAGAAAATGTATTTTGCACTTCATTATTTACAGTTTTCAATCAACTCCTACAAAACCTTTCTCAAGATGTTATTCCTTGTACATCAAAGGAGGAAGAACAGCTCTGTGCAGTGCAGGAATCACAGGACACTGAGGCCAGATCTACATGACAAATATTTGCCAGCACAGCTGTATTCACTGCTGTGATGGGACACAACCTCTGACCGTGCCTGCAGAGGCCCCTGCAATATGGTTACAGGAGCAAAATTATGATGTGACTTCTAGTAATACATCTTTTTTTTTCAGTCCCAAAGAAAACCAAGCTCCAAAGAAGCTCCTCCAGCAGCAGCACTGCTTTGCTGGCGTGATGCAGCAACACAAACGCTCCCAGTTTTTCCGATGGCTTCCCATCTGCAGGGCTGCACCAGGGATGGGCAGAGCCCTGGGCTCTGTCGGGGAAGCAGAAGTGTCTCCCTCCCTCCCTGCAGAGTGCTGACTGCAGCCTTTCCTTCCAAGGGAGCTGCCAAGCCCCTGCACATGGGGCAGCTCGGAACAAGCTGCCACACGAGCGGCCCGGCGAGCTTCCGCCTGCACAACAGCAGCTCTAAACACCCTGCCCAAGAGCCACACTGCAATCAGGGCAAAATTCACCCAGGGGGCTCTGGATCGGGTCCCCAAAGAAGTGACGAGGTTTGAGGAGTGGCACACGGAACCAAAAAGCTCAGCCTGGCTTCTGACATCTCTGAACTGCAGTGGGAAATCTTGCTCTGCCTCATGCACGAAAGGGTCACACCGAGAAGGAAAAGGCCAAAGTGAACAAAGAACAGAGGGGAAAAATCTCAGAGAAACAAGATGCTGTTTCTCTGGCTTTTCCACACACCATTTCCTCAGGGGTCATTTTTAGCACCTTTTCTTTGACTCGCAGCCCCCTCACCAGCCGGGCCAGCTCCACTCGCCCCTCTCAGGGGCTGTTCCTGGCTACAGCGAAGGCTCCTTCTCCTCTTCCTCCTCCTTCCCTTCTCCCTGCTCTGTCCCAGGAGACCCAGCAGTGCCAGTGAGGAGGAGGAGAAGAAGGAGGAGGAGGAAGCAAAGGCAGTTCTCTGACATCTCCCAGCACCACCCCAGGTCACAGTCCCTGTCTCACTTTCCCATTAAAATAAAAAAGTGCCCTTCAAAAGAAACTCACAATAAGTCCTGAAAACACCCTTGGTAACAACTTCAGTATAATTTTTTAAAATACCTGAAATTCTCCCAGCCAAGCACCCAAAAAGCAGCTAAATACTCCCTCTGCAACAAGTGTTCATTGCTCTGAACTTCAGGGAGCCAAAGGAAGGCAGCACAGGCTGGAGAAATCCATCCCTCCTGGTGCCATCTGTAACGCTGCAATTAGCTACCAGTATTTCTGCAACCCTATATAGTGTAGCAAACAGAAAATCCATTAACTGGGACATTTTTGTGGGATTTCTGTCGGTTTCCTTGTTCCAGAGGCTTATATTTATAAAAGATACAAAAACCTGACGGCTTCCTTTGTTCAGTGTTTCACAAAGATCCAACCAACTTTCAGGGTTCAATTCAGCTTTAATTATTAGATTAATAATTATGTAAACAGGCAGTAAATTCCTTTTAAAGACAATAAAAACATTTGGAGAGTAAGTTAATGTTCAGAAGCAGAGCGATGCTCCTCCAAGCATCGCCCGAAATCCCACTGCACCAATTAATATCGGGATATTGTTTAGCCTGACCATTTACCAGCACAGCAGGTCACGAGGGAGGAGTAATTTAAACCAGCCGTGGAATGGCTTTGAAATGAGACAAATAAACTGCTACAGTGATGGCTGGAAATGTGGTTTGAGGCCCATTTCCACCACCCCCACTCCCCGTGAGCTCTGCTTTACCTGAGGAGCTGCAATGACCTCACTGGGCAGCAGGACAGGGGGAAAAGGGGGCTCTTGGCACAGACCTCATTCCCTGGATGGGGTGGTGGGGTGGGAAAAGGGGTCAACAGCAAGCACCCTGGTGAGGAGGGCCACAGGGATGTGGGTACCATGCCTTGAGTGCCACAGGGGAAGAGGAGAGCCCCTCGACCACCTCACCCCTCTCCATCTCCCACCAGCCCCCAGGGGACAGGGCTGTGATCACAAGGAACCAGGCACTGAGGTTTGGCACGTCCTCCCTACGCCCAGCTGTGGGAAAGGAGGGAAGCACTCCATTATCACTCCTCACACAGGTTTTAACATGCCTCAACTTATTCTCTGCCTCTTAAAAAACCCAAACAAGCCATGAAAAGGAATGTATAATCACCTGGCAGGGCACCTCTCTGCTCCAGCTTGCAGGCTCTGCCCCACCATGTTCTTTTCCCAGCCCAACATGACTTGTGAAACATTTTACACAATGGGCACCTCGAACTTTTCAAGGGAAACAACTTCCAGCCCCATTGGCAGAACAGGCTGAGGGCTCCTGACAAGGAAACATGCCCCACTGGGATGTGGACATGGAGGTGAAATGAAGAAGAACAACGGTTTGTTTACGCAGGAGATGCGGCAAACGCTGGCCAAGTGGCATCCGAGTGCATCCCAGGCTCTGGGGGAACCCTTTCAGCACCACAAAACCCCACCTGCGCAGCTGTGCCCAGCACTGCAGCACGGGCATGCAGATGCCAGCGGGGAAAAGCCTTCCCAGGAGCAGCTCAGCTGTGGGCAGGCAGGAAGCTGTGCCAGCACTGCCGACTCCAACAGCCGCGTCCCGTGGAGCTGCTCGCAAAAACCGGAGCTTCATTTGGGGCACGAAACACTGAGAAAATCCCAACCCGGGAGGCAGCCAACAAGATCTGGAATATCAGAATCCCAGATTCGTGGAATGGTTTGGGTTGGAAGGGACCTTAAAGCTTATCCAGTGCCAGCCCCTAACAGGAACAAGGACACCTCCCACTGTCCCAGGTGGCTCCAAGCCCCAATGTCCAGCCTGGCCTTGGACACTGCCAGGGATGCAGGGGCAGCCACAGGGAGGGAAAAAGGATTGTAGTTAATCCTCCCAACAAACAGAAAGGCTGGGAGAACGCTGGGAAGGTTCAGTGTGAGGATGTGTTCCTGCTCCCAGGGCTCAGCAGGGTTAATAACCTGCTCTTCTCACAGCCCCACATGTAAATACACAATTCTGGGGCACAGGGCCGCCGCTGTGAGTTGATGCTCAATAGTTCCATTTTAGTTTTCCTCCTTAAGGCCTGACTTCCAACTGCGTTCTGAAAAGGAAACAAGTCCTGGACTTGTTTGAACAAGTGGGTAACACCTGCTCCAGGCTTTTGGCTTTACTGCATTGTCTGGGGTTTGGGGTTTGTTCTTTAAAGCCCAACCTAACAGGCTTAGAGGAAAAAAAGAAAGGCCCCTAACCAGTTTCAAGAGTAAGAGAGAAAAAGACTTCATTCATTCACTCCTTTGTTTTCAGAAAACCTACCCTGACATTTCTTTGCCAATACATCAGGAAAACTGCAGCAAATGCAAACACAGGCAGGATGGTGCTTCAAAGGGAGAAGGTACAGCCCTGCTTTGGCTCCAGTTTCTCCTGACCCAGCCTCTATTCTGGGATATTTCTGTATCAGTGAGCTCGTTTTACTGGAACTCTTAACAAGCAGGGAAGACACGGCAGCATCCCGCCTGCCAAGTGCTATTTGTTTATGCAAGATTTCCAGAATCCATCTTCTTTTCTTCCCCAGAAACATGCTGTACACTCAGAAGGAAGACATTGAAGTGTCATCATGTGAGAGCTGGGCAGAGCTGAGCCGTGCTGGAGTGGGAACCCACTTCAGCAGACTCCGGAGACACTTCCATCCCAACACTCACATGACTGGAGTTCTGCACAGTCCCGCCGGGCCGGGCCCAGCTCACGGCTTCCGACACCACCCTGACAGGCAGCTTTGCTAAACTAACCAGGAGTAAGAAACCCTGCAGAATTCCAGGGAGAATCAGCCCATGACTCCCGCTTGGAGCAGGGACGGACGTGAAGCAAGAGCTGTTAGTTCGCCTGTCGCCGGTAGGGCTGCCCCGGCCCACGCTGTTCCAGGCAGCTTCCAGATGAAGATTAATGGAGACAGGAGCACAGCTCCCCTGCAAGCCCAGCCCGCCAGCCAGTGACTTCAGCCCAAATTGAACTAGGAATTGGGAATCCCACAGGAACGCTGCTTGGAGGTTTTCTCCACTTAAACACGACCCATCCGCATGAAACAAAAATCTGTCGGGGGTGATTTTGCCCAATTAATCCAGTAAGGAGTTTGGTGGGAATATTCCAGAGAATGCCACATGCTGTGAGCAGATAAGTAACATGTCCCACTGTAGAAGTTTCCTAACTTAGCCTGTATTTAAGGCAAGCAATAAATAACAGCACTGAACATGGTTCTTAACACCAACATAAAATTAAAAAACCCAAATGCTGTTAATTTTGTTGATGCCTTTGCTGTGCCAGTTGTAACAGGTTGATAAATTCCTACAGAAAGGATATCATTCATAAGGACCTCGCCTGCCTCTGCTGGGACAATTTTTAGGGATGTACTCAGCAAAAGATAATGCACAACAGGTTATGTGCACCACAATGGGTTGGAATTTGCACACAGAGAAGAATAAATCAGAATAAAACCCATTTACTATCACAACAGTTAACTATAAACTTTAATTTAGCTGGGAGACCAAATATTGACATCCTGCACTGGATTGACCATGAAGTTTTGCCTGATGGCACACAAAGCTAACCCGATGCTTAAACAACAACAATTAATAAGTTGGCAGCTACACCAGCTTTAAATATCAAAATTCTACCAATATTTTCCCAATCCATTCAGGTGAAAAAACATCAACGCAAGAGCCATCCACCTTTTTCAAGATTACAGTGCCTTTCATGCAAGAAACCAGAAGCAATGCCACCTCCGAAGTCAGTAAAGAAAATTAGAACTAGAAGAGTAATAAATTCCATTTTTAATTGGGGAAAATGCCAGAAATAATAAAAAACTAATAATCCTTATGGAAGCCCAGCTGAAATATTTGCTGATTCAAAATTCAAATGGTCCTGCGTTGGACTAACAAAGAGTTATATTTAGAGTATTTCCAAGGTTCTCTTTCTGAGAACAGCACAGCCCTACGTGCATCCGCCTCCCTGGTGCCAGAGGGAGCCACAGAACACGGTTATCTGCACGGGGCTGTGAGAAGCTGAGGCACAAATGGTCATTTAGTCAAAACCCCCACTCAATTTCTGTAAGAAACCCCGATAACCCAAGCCCAGGCACATGGTTTGAAAGCCTCCCGCTCTCAGGGATCAAGCGCCTCACGTACATTTTACACGTAATCCTCTGAGCACTATTACAGCGTCACAATGGAAATTAAGTAACAGCTTTCAAGTGCAGCTATTGAGATAATCACACTCAGCCCGGGAAAGAATCAGCAAGCCCCAGCACTCCCATCCACGGCCCCCAGTGAAACAGCTCATGCCAACAGGGGGCATTTCAGATCCCACTCTGTGCTGCTGAATAAACCCGGGCTTACACAAAGCTGTCCCGGGGGAAGCCCATTTTCTGTCCCTGCTCTGGTGGAACAACCTGCACTACTCACACGGGGAGGGCTCCTGCCCCCGGTGTTCTCTCTATGCTCGGTGCTGCTGCTCATTTTCATGTATTCAACCCAGCTGTCAGAGAACACTCGGCTCAGAGGCGGGGGAATGTTTATCAGAGAAGGGCAGGGGTATTTAATGCTGAGGGCCCCTTTTTTTCCCCTTGAGTTTTTAAATTCTAGAGGATTCTGTTCAGTTGCAAGCCAAGAATTTCAGCACGCAGCACCCCTGCTGCCCGACAGCTTCAGTGGGTTATTCAGTGGTGAAGCGTAAGCAAAAGCTGTGTCTGAGAGAGAAGGTGCTAGATTAGGGCTCCACTCTTCAACTTAATTCCAGGGATTCACAGGCAAGTACCTGAAATCTCCCTGAGACTCAAATCCCCTTTTACAAATGGAGAAATTCCTCTCCTGTCTCACTGAAATAAAGCCAGAGTAAATCACAGAATCACAGAATGGTTTTGGCCGGAAGGGACCTTCCAGATCATCCCTTCATCCAGGTGAGGTGCCCGTGCAGGGGACGTGGCGGTGACAAAGATCTCCTCAGACAGCAGGGGCTGTGCTCAGTATGGTGCAACTTCATCACAGTACCACAAAACTCAAACTCACTTTGCTCCACACGAAAGAGCTCTAAAATCAAGTGAAAGGAGTCACATTCACCTCCAGAATTTGGCTGCTACACAGACTTGTGGGACCCACTCAATTACTTTGGGGTAATATTGCCATAAATTGTAGGTCAGGCATAGAGGAATATGAATCCCTGGCCTCTGCCATTCCTCTACTAGGTTCAAAAGAGAGGTTGGACAAAGATAATCCCCTTATTGCTCTGTCAATTTTACTAGCAGAGACTCTAAATGCAAAATTTGGTCCAGCTTGAGCAATAAAAAACGATTTTCATTTCCAGGCTCCCAAGAGCTGCGGCCGAGAGCCCCACCGAACTCCAGGAGCCTGAGAGCTCCAGGCTTTTGAAAGCCCTGCGAGCAGGGAGCTGAGAAGGAGGTTGGACAGGCTTCCACACGAATGGATTACAGTTCTGAGACCTCAGGAGAATTCCGCTCCAAACCTCACGGCGACACGTTGTGGTGCCGTCTGCTGCGAGCGGGGTTGTGAAAAGCAGGAGCTGCCAGGGAGGCGTGAAGTCTGTCCCTTCTGTGCCCAGCTCTGAGCAACGTGGGGACGTGACTCACATCTCACTGCGCACCGAGCCAGGCAAGACATTTCATTGCCATTTAGACAATGAATCAGGAGCTCTGCGAGGAATACAACCCCTACGAGGCCTTATCTTCCTGTATTCAAAAACAGACTTTATTTTTAAGACCAATCTGATAAAAGGGTAATTCTATATACCTGCTGAAAATGTGCTGATCCTTGATTCCTTCTCAGCAGTAGGACATGCTGCCAAACCCTCGAACCACAGATCCACAGAACATCCTGAATTGGACGGGACCCATGAGGATCGAGTCCAACCCCCTGACCCTGCACCAGACACCCCAACAATCCCATCACATTCCTCAGAAACACCTGGCTCCTCCTGGATGTGTTTTACTTTTTCCATGAATAATAGAGGCCCAAAGCAGGTTACAGAAAAGTCAGTGGAAGCGACAGGTAGGCAGAGGTTTTGAAAAACTGCTGCTGCTGCCTTAAGTGACTCGTTTTGGGGTTCAACGAGCAAAAAGTGCATTAAAATTTCAAAGGATTCCTGTACAGAAATAGCTCTGCACAGCTGGAGTGGCTTCAAGTGAGATGCACACTCTGATGAGCAGGTTCAAGATTGCTCTGAAAGAGCTAAATATCTGCAATCTTGTCTGAATGCCAGGTGAGCTGTGCTCCTCCTAAACCCGCTGAGGGAACAGGGGCTGGGCAGCCACTTCAAACGCAGGATGATCAAACCTTGGGATAAGCACGGCAGAGCTCGAGCAGGTTCTGGGGACCAGCAGGACAAGCCCCTCAACCCGGGAAACCCTGGAGCTTGAACTAGGAGCCCATCTCATCCTGCAAGAGAGGACGTGGTCACGGGGACAGCAGGTCTATGTCCTAGAAGTGAGGCCAGCTGGACCCCAAATTAACTCCAAAGGCAATCACTCAGACTTCTTGTTCCCCTTGTACACAATAGTTCTTGGAAAAATGCACTGGAAACATGCAGACTTCAGGGAAGGCTCAGGTTGGACAGCAAGAGGAATTTGTCCATAGAAAGAGTGGCTCAAAGATTGGAACTGCCCAGGGAGGTTTGGAGTCCCCATCCCTGGAGGTGTCCAAGGAAGGCCTGGAGGTGGCACTCAGTGCTCCGGGCTGGGGACAAGGTGGGATCAGGCACAGCTTGGCCTCGATGGTCTCTTGAGTTCTTTTCCAGCCTCAGCGATCCTGTGATTCCGTGATTCTGAGCCTGGGGAAAGGCCCCATGGGATAACGTGGCAGCTCCTGGCACCCCCCAGGCTGGCGCGCCACAGGACCAGGGAGCCAGCTTCACTCCCAGCCAAAAGCACCCACAGGAAAAGCCTGGAATCCCAAACTGCTCATGCTGTCCCCACAGCTGTGCACATTTTGGTCTACAAGGGGTTATTTCTTCTCTTAATATACTGGTTTGCAATCTTGCCTGCCTGAACACCTCCTGTCCAGGAGCTGTGGGTCTTACTGGGTTCCTTCAAAGACTTCAGCCTTTTTTGCCCTGCACGTTTGTCCTCATTACCCACAAACATTTGCTGGAACACTTCACTATTTCCCTTCACAGGACACATTTCCCCAACGTTCTGCGTTGCTGAATTGTGCAGAACCAGCAAACTCCACTGCCACACCTCTTACAGGTTTGCAAGTCCTTGCATCTGTGCTTTACACACACGAGGCCTGTGGTGTCTGGAAGTGTCTTCCTTGTGGGACACCATGCACCCCGACCACCTCGGGAGCTGTTCAGGGGCCCTGCTGGACTGATCCTGCAGTTGTATCCCAGTGCTCCGGCGTGGGCTGAAACCAGAGCTCCACAGTCACACGAAGATAGGTGATCCTGGGTCCAGGGGCTCACACAAAGCTGGAGCTGTTTTCCCAGTCATCACAGACTTGGGATTGGCAATTATTTCATTTCCATCTATTCCGTGCTGGTGGGGGAATCTCTGTCCTGCCTCGGGCAGCAGGGCAGCCCCAGCTCCCATTTCCCAGGGCACCTAATAGAATCATAGAACTATGGAATATCCTGAGGTGGAAGGGACCCACAAGGATCAGAGTCCAACTCCTGGCCCTGCACAGACACCCCAACAATCTCACCCTGTGCATCCCTGGAGCTCTGGCAGCCTCGGGGCTGTGCCCATTCCCTGGGGAGCCTGGGCAGTGCCCCAGCACCCTCTGGGGGAAGAACCTTTCCCTCATAGCCAACATGAACCCCTCCAGACACAGCTCCAGCTCTTCCCTGGGGTCCTGTCACTGGCCACTGGAGCAGAGATCAGCGCCATACGACAGTGGAGCCAGGTTTTTGGCAGGCACTAAGTGGGTCAGCCTCCTGCTCTCCAGCAGAACTAACCAGTGCATACCTGATGAGATCCCAGTCCCTGCAGCAGATTCAGAGAGACCAGACCCTCTCTGTCTGACCTCCATCCTTCCCAAATCTCTACCCCGTTCAGTGCCAGCCTCTCCCTGCTCCCTAACCAAACCCCTGCCTGGAAAAAGAGTTCCCAACAAGGACAGCTGTAAAGTACTGGGACAGAGGAGGTTTCTCCCTTAGCTGTGAAGCCCCAGGAGGCTGCCAGCACACCTTCCCTGCAACGCCTCTGCTTCCAAATAATCCAGCCCCTCTTCCCAGCAGCCCGAGCCCTGCAGATGGATCTACTGTCAAAGCCACGCTCCCAAAAAAGCCTTGGTTTCTCTCCTTGCACTTGCCCAGAAGCACAAACCAAGGGCACTGCGATTTTCTCATGCCCCCAAACAGTCACTGCACATTCCCTGCATTGCTTCACGTTGTTTGGAAACACAGACTCAACCTACACGGATGTGCAACTTTACCCTTCTCTTGCCTCAACCCCTGCTGCACCAAGGCTGGAGGGCACATTTCAGGAGAGAGGCACTGGCTGAGCCAGGGAGGAACGGACAGCCCATGACCAGGGGCTCCCAGGGACATTCCCAATGCGTCCTCAGTCTTCATGGAGCTCTGGACATTTATATGAACTTCCCAACTCCAGGTGGCTCAAAGCAACTGACTGCATGTTATTCCTCCTCAAAAATCTCTTATTCCTTTTAATTTCCCTTTTGAAAAACCTCCATAAACTCCAAACTTGAAGGTATACTCGGGTAACCATGTCAAACATAAAGACCTGTTTGAAGCAGTAAACAGAAGCTGAAATGTCATGGATTCATTCAGGTGCCTCCAGGAATGACAGCTTGAAGGAACACATCACACAGTGTGACTTTCCAAATTTTTAAAAACCAGGCTGGTAAATTACAGTGATTTATCACTCCACAACAAAGTACACACACGCAAAAGTGCTTCCCAGAAAAAGATTACAAAGCAATCACCCAGATGTTACTAAAGCATTAAGATTAATTTAAAAAAAAAAAAAAATCAGCAAGGAGCTGACTCCCACTGGCTTTTTATTGTCATAAATTTTATCCTGCAACTTCCAAGTGAACTGAGTTCTGGTTTGTACCTCAAGTTGTACACCCTGGCTGTGTGTGTTTGTGATGCCTCTGCTGCCCATCTCACACCTCTTACAGCAGCCCCCTCTAACTCACCATGGGGGCCATGAGAGTCAACAAAAGCACAACCCTCCTCCCACTTCAGCCAAAAAAACCACCAGATTTTCATTGTTGCAAAGGAAGAAAAAAAGGTTCCTTGTTACTGCTAAAAAAAGCACATCAATCATTTTTCACCAAAACAACCTTTGGCATGTGTTACACATCACCCACAGCGAAAGGCACGGGATGCCTGACAGAAGTTTTCAGTCGCTGCTTTCATTCCCCGCGCAGCCCTGCAGCCGTCCCCGAACAATCACACACACCCCCGGAAACCTGGAGCACTCGGGAGTTCCTGCCAAGGGGCCTCTCTCCCAGGACCCCCTCACCAGGAGGGGAGGGAAACCACTGGCAAAGGGAAGGAGCGGCCTGTGCACAGCTGAGGAGCAGTGGGGAAAGCTGGCAGGACCAGGCACAACCTCTGGGTTGGGTCTTCCAGGTTGTGCCAGCCATCCTGCAAAAACAAGGCACTGCTGGAGTCCCCATCCCTGGAGGTGCCCAAGGAAGGCCTGGATGTGGCAATCGGCGCTCTGGGCTGGGGACAAGGTGGGCATCGGGCACAGCTTGGACACGTTGATCCCAAAGATCTTTTCTGACCTAAAAGATTCTGTGCTTCTGTGAGGTGGCTGCACCAAGCAGCTTCCCAGCTCCTTCCCCAGCTCCCTTCCCAGCGGTGGCCTTGCGCAATGGGGAGTCTTTGTCTCCATGTCAGTGTCTGAGGGCCTGGGGCACACTCTGAATACACCTTCCCCACCCAGGTTAATGCAAATGAACAGCAAAGCAATTCCCAGCTGGGAAGCAGACAGCAGGAGGTTCTTTGTTTTCCCTGTTGGAGGGACTGGATGAGCACAGAGAGCTGCGTGCTCACCTGGCCAAGGCAGGACATCGGGATTTCTGAGCGTTACAGCAGCTTCCCATAGGTGTAGCCAAGCTGCTGTGAGGGTATTTCAGCAGCCACCGGGCAGTGTAAGGTATGGAGGGAGATCCTGACATGAGGGGCTCTGTTCATCTCCCAGAAACAGGGGAAGAAGGCATTGATGCAAAACCTACACACTTCCCTTTTTCCCTCCAACTTCTGCTATTTCAGAGACCCCAAAACCACTTTCTGGCTTTGGACAAAATGCTGCAGGAAAGGTCTGGCAACTTCCCCAGCTCCTGCAGCTGTGCTTTGCTGGTGCCCTACACTGCCCAGCTTCAGGGAGCCTCATCTTTGGAAAGGTCACCCTTAGTGCTCAACAGCTCCAGCACCACCTGAAAGGGACATTTCCCTACACACACAGGAAAAACACTTCTTTCATAAAGACACTGCTGATCCAGAGCTGGTTCTGCACTTATTATCCACTATCACATCCCCTCAACAAGTGACTCGTTCTCTTGCACCTCACAGGAGAAATTAAGACCACCACTTCCAAATTGTTTGGAAGGGAAAAGAGAAATAGAAACGCAGGGTAGCTTTCAGAAGAAAATAACAGTTTCTGCCTCTTCAGAAATAAACACAACTGCTCCCAACTCCATGGCTGCCCACTGGCACCCCTCTTTCCCTTACACCCACAGAAGAGCATACCCACTGTGACTTCCACACATTCCTGTGTCCACATGGCTGATCTCTGGGTGATGTCCCTGCCTGCAGATGCTCATGCCCTTCCAGCAGGATGTACGTGTGCAGGGTGATTTGTGGTCAGCCCCAAATCAGCTTCCAGAGGTGCTGCTCATTCCCTGTAGCTCAGGGGCACTCTGGCACTGCAAGGTGACGCAATGCGTCCCATACCAGTCTTGCTGAAGTGGCACCACGGAACATTTTCCGTGCTCCTCCTAACAACAGGCACACAGGGAACAACAGCCCAGGGAACGCCCGGCCACTTGTTAAACTCTGTTAACATCACCAGGAGCCTGAGCTCCCAATTACCCCATACTCTAGAACCATGGAATCATACAACTGTTAAGGTTGAGAAAGACCTCTAAGACCATCGAGTCCCTCCATGGGACATCTGTCTAGACACTACTAGAAAATGCCACAGTTGAACCACTGCTGGTTTCCCAATTTCCAGCCTGCCAGCCCAGAGCTCATTGCTGAGAAGACCAAAGGCAGAAACCAGAGTGGGAACTGCTGTGGGTGCTGGCAGCAGCGAGACCGTGGAGATTCCTGAGGCAAACCAGGAGCAGACCCCCTCTTCCCAGGACCAGAGCTTTCCCTGGGCTCGGCCTGCAGTTCTGAGGATGCATGTCTTGCCTGACGGGCACCCCCTTCCCCTGCCCAGATCATTCCTTTGCTTGGCTTTACGAGGGCTTTTCAAGCTGCCTGAGAACATCACAGCCCAACTCTCAGGGAAAGGCTAATTGGAAGCCTCAAAAAGCAATTACACTAAAAGCACTCTGCAGTGAATCAAGTACCTGTCTGCCAGCCCCAGCGCCACTCACAGGGCTGTGCCTCTGGGACACGGGCACGCAGAAAGGCTTCACATGTGGAACAACACAACAGCTTCCCCTGGAAGGAAGGAGGGGCTGGCAGTTCTCACAAACGTTCCCCCTTCCTCAAGCCCTCTGCCTCCATCCCACTGGGAATGCAAACACGCTGCCAGGAGCGAGTCTGCTGAACCAGGGAAAAGGATGTTCATGTCTGTTTCCAGTTCACTTAGAATTTGAGATGTCACAACCAATAAAAACTACATTCTGGTTCTAGAAACCCCTAACTCTTACGTGACCCATGCCTTGTGAGGCACAATAAAAACATAAATATCTACATGATAACTTCCCCTTTCACCCCCTGCTCCCGCACTGCTTGTGGCACAGCTGGGCTAATCCCATTCCCACTGCTCTGCATTCTGACCTCCTTAAACAACCCCATGTGAGGATGTTAAAACACTCTAATCTATAAATAATGTATTCCCCTCATCCAGCAATGGATTACTGGGCCATAAAACTCCCTGGAACGCTCTGCACAGTCGCCAGTTTAACAAAATAATACCCAGGAAGATGCATCAGAAGAGACTCATCCTCTTTCTTGATGAATTCTTGCAAAGATTCGATGCCACCGTTACTTCTGCACTGGATTTTTCTTTACGATTAATTATTTAGAAGCTGATATTTTATTCTAGCGGCCTTTTTTTGCCCCACATCAAAGACCCTTTAATTTGTTGAACTAATAGCCCTCACAACCTGAGAGAAGACCAGTGCTGGCAAATGCTTCAGAGCCAAAGGGAAGCAATGAGGTCTCGCTGCTTGATGCACACAGTGAGGTCACAGTTTAGACTCAAGCCAGCCTGTTGTCCTAAGCAGGGAGCTCCCATTTCTGCCCCTCATTCTCCTGCCCCAACTTCTGGCAGGAGGATTCCCAGGCATTCCCTGAGCCAGTCCAGGTCACTGATCCTGCAGGAAACTAGCTGCACTTTCCTGGGGTTCATTTCCAAACAACCATTACCTACAACTCAAGCCACAGTGTGTAACTTCATTAGAGACAAACAAGTCTGCTCCAAACACTGATGCCTAATAGACTCACTGCCGCTGCAAAATCAATGCCATTCCTCAACACCAATTCCAGCAGGAATCCTACCACTGATTTCCCGGAGCAGAAGCATAAAGCTCAAGCAAATGCTTAAATGATGCAAATTTGCGGCTTGGCAGATTTTTTTTCTGTCAGGCATTTTGGAAAAATAAAGTGTTTCTGCCTCAAAACAAGTTAGAAACCAGACAGGCACCCTCTAAAGAGCAAGTTCCCCAGGAAGCGTAACCAGGCCTGCCACATTTGGGCACCTGATCCCTGAGCTCCGTGTGCCATGCTTAGCACAGCAATTTCCACACCTTTTCCATAATGCACGGATCACTTTTAGCTCTGAAAGGATGGGGAAAAACAAGCAACCCAGTGACACCCACCAAACCTGCTCGCTTCGTTCCACAGCACTGATCACGTGTGGAAATGTAAATCCCTCCTGCAATATTAAAACACCATCCAAGGAACTCACAGCCAGCTCAGCAGTGGGGCTCTGGTATACGAAACAAAACTACGAAAGCACATTTCCAACAGCTCCAGAGTGACTTAATTCCCAGAAAAAGGTATGCATTATCCTTTGCCTCTGCCCTGGAGGATTACTCATGGCTGATGGGTTGCACAGCTCTGAGTCAGGGCTGAACCCTGCCCGTGGGAAGGCAAGCCCGTGCCCCTTGGGAAGCAGAAGCCATCCCCAACATTCCCACAGCAGCCCTGGGGACAGCAGGTCAGGGTGGAGAGCCGGGACAGGATGGGGAGCTCGTCCCCCAGAGCGCAGGGCCAGCAGACAACGCTGCCGCTTGGTGCTCAGCCCTGATGCTTAGTCACAGTAATTGCAGAGCCAGGGCTCTGTGCTCACATTTCCTGTCACCAACCCAAGAATTAGGCAATTTAGATTCAGAGATAGCACCCGGGATATTAAATAACTTGATAAGCCATCGCTGAAGGAACCAGGAGAAAAATGAGCAGCTCGATACGGAGGAGGTTCCCCCAGTCCCAGCTCCGCAGTGTTCCCAAATCTCTGGGAAGTGTGAGCACCCCCAAGGCAGCCTTCCCCCCTCACAGAGCAGCACTGCCCTTCACAGCCCCCCAGCTCTCCCCACCTCGCAGAGACACCCAACAGAGCTGGATTCAAGTTGAAACCTTTCACGGGGCTCATTTTCAACAATTAAAGAGCATGGCAACCTGTAATTACAGAAAATAAAGCCAGACAGCTGGAGAAGGGAACATCTCTAGCCAGTAACACAACACTACATTTTCTCTCTTAGGGAATTCAGCTATGAAGTCCCCAGCTCCCATTCAATCAGTTTGAGCCCGCAGTGTCCAGGGAGCAGTGCAAGCCCTGGAAAAGCAAACAGCCCTTGACAACCCAACTAAACACAACTCAGAGAAAGCAACCCCTCTATCCACACCGCGGAGAGACGGGAATTGGGAGAGGAAAGCCTTCCTGGACACACAGCGTCAGGCAGCCCGAGGGTGCTACACCCCCAAACACATTTCCCCAGCTTTATCCAAGTCCCAGCTGCTCCCGCTCCCCCCGCCCGGCTCCCAGCGGGCAGGCAGAGCTCCTGCCGCCCGCCAAGCTCTTACCGCTCATCATCAGCAGCACAAACATCTTTGCCTGTTGTGCTTCCCAAGCCCCAGCTGCCGGTAACAGAAAGGAGGAAGCGCCAGCGTTTCATTCCCCTTCTGCTTCGGAGTGGGTGTAACTTGCGAAGTTTCACGCTAAGATGAGACGGGTCAATTGGGTGTGTTTGAAGGTTTGGGGTTTTGCCCATCCCTCCCTTCCTCCCTCCCTCCTTCTCTTCCTCCCTCCCTCTCCTGATTAATTCCTCCCGTCACAGGCTTCAGATGAGCTGCCACTCAACCCCCCGGCTCCTGAAATCTGGATTCCTAGGGACATCCTTCCAGGGTGACTTTAACTCACCAGCGCTGCGAGAGGAGCCAAGAACTAAATCCCCAGTGAGCCCGCAGAGGCGACTCGCTCCTGCATTCCCAGTGCACCAGCTCCCTTCCCCACGCACGGTATTCTGCTGTGTTTGCAGGGAGCAGCTCACCAGCAAGACAGAAAATAAAACATTCGGACCTACTCTGTGCCTTTTGCCTCTGCCCTCGACTCCCCCACGACTCCGAGGGTTTCCCTGGGTACGTATCCGGATGGTGCTTCTGGAGAGAACGCGTTAAAAACACACCAGCAGCTGCTCCCACCGAGCTGCCCACAGGTGCAGAAGGGTTTCCAGGATCAGGAACTTCGGGGAATTAGAAATTACGCGTAGATCTGGTTTTACTTAATTCCCTACTTCCACATAACTGTCTCTGGATTAAGATTTGAGCAGCAGCATCCTCCAGACCAGGGCTGGCTAATGGTTGCTATAAATAAGAAATACGAACACAAAACCCAAACCATCTGTGTTTATCCCCCAACCTCCCCCACCTTGCCTCTGCACCACGTATATGGGACAAGGCAAACAGGTATGAAACTGCTCTGGAAAGGAAGTAGACAACACAGTAAATATTCTTTACAAGCAGAAATCAAATTAATTAACAAATTAACATTTACAACTCTGCGTGATACTTCACAAACACCAAGTATTGAGCAATAACTGTACCCTTGCAGTCCCACCCTCTGCAACCCAGCAGTGACCGCAAGTCGGGAAAAGGACGGAACCTTGAGGAAAAGAACAAAACAAAATGGCAAAAGGCTCATGCAGGAGCCCAGTTCTGACCCAGGGCTGGACATGCTGCTGTGGGACTGCAAGGATTTAACAGCTGGAGTGCGGCTGTAGGGCTCCCCACGCCCAGGTGCTGCGGGTACAGAGCAAGGGAGGGGATGATTCTATTTTGGGACAGGGACGAGATATCAGAGAAGCAATTTGACACGGCACAGTCATCCTTACAGCCCCCGCGACCAGGAACAGGAGTGAGCAGTGAGTTTGAGCCCACTTCAAACAGCACGTTGGGTTTAACTTCTCATCTCAGCACTCGCAGCCTCAGATGTTTCCAACAGATCCACCCACGCTCAGCACGAGGTTCCCCCATGACCATAGGCACACCCCAGAAGCATCAGAGTGCTCCACCTTGACAGCAGCAAAGGGCTGAAGGAGGGATGGGATCTGACACTGTTTGGACTGAGCAGCACTGAAACAATCAATCCTCAACATTATGGTGAATTTAAACCCAGAATGAGCAAACCAACAGCTCCCATCTGCGCGACAAACAAACGCGAGAGAAGCTTTCAGTACACCCCGAGCAGACGAGCAGGTTTGGTGAGCCCTGAGTGACTCAGAGGGCAACAGGGGCTGCTGCTGCCTGCCTTCGGGTCCACTCAGGCACGGCCACCTCCAGCCCGCTGGAACAGGTCAGCGCTCCCACACCGCCCAGCCGGGATCACTCCCATCGGAATGGAATCATTCCCATTGGAGCGGCCTTGCCGTGAGGCGGACACGGCATGTACCTACACACAGGTGTGCACACACCAGCTCCCACAGACACAGCACCCACATTGCCACACTCAGAGGAGGGACAGGTGCTTACTACGACAGATCCAGCGATTGTCTGGAGTGATTTTCAGATTTGGAGGGCAAAAGGCAGCACCACCCTTCTGCCACCAGCGCCGGGTCCATCTGCGCCCTGCCACAGCACTGTGGGGCGTCTCTTCCTGCTACCCAAAGAAAATCCTTGGAATGGCCAGAACTCCCAGGAAAGCATGAGCTATGTGTGCTACCCCTACTCTAAGAGAAGCTTGCAGAAAGCTTCAGACATTGGTGAGACCACTGGTGGGTTTTTAAATCATTTTGTTGGAAAAGACCTCCAAAGCCATCAAGTCCAACCTGTGCCTGATACCCACCTTGTCCCCAGCCCAGAGCACTGAGTGCCATGTCCAGGAATTCCTTGGACACCTCCAGGGATGGGGACTCCAAACCTCCCTGGGCAGCCCCTGCCAATGTCTGACCACACTTTCCATGGGGAAATTCCTGCTGATGTCCATCCTGCCCCTCCCCTGGCCCAGCCTGAGGCCGTTCCCTCTTCTCCTGTCCCTGTTCCCTGGGAGCAGAGCCCGACCCCCCCCCGGGCTGCCCCCTCCTGTCAGGGAGTTGTGCAGAGCCACAAGGTTCAGTGCAGGTGTGTAAAAGAAAAGTAGTGACTTCCCCCTCAATCATGACCCTCAGCACTGGAAGAAAAACCAGCCAGCCATAAACAGCAACCCTTATGTATGGAGAGAGATCCACAGAGGGAGAGGCAAGGAAAGCCTTCGCCCAAGTCATGTAGGATCCAACCCACCCTCCTCCTAGGAAATGAGATGCTTCCTCCAGAGAAGCTTGGCTGCGTGAGCGACCTGGCAGGGCCCGGGATGGTGGGAGCAGGAGGCCTGGCCACGCAGGGAAGGCGTGGAGCAGCCGTCCAACAGGAGCCTCGCCGGGAGCCCTGGCGGGCAGTACCCCGGCGGGCAGTGCCAGGCCCGGCGTGTCCGCTCCCGCTGGGGAGAACAGGCATTTCCAGGCCTGGCCCCGGCTCCCGGCCCCGCTGACACACTGGGATACACCCTTTTGATGTGGGCTTCCTCCGAGGGCGCGAGCCAGCTTGTGTAAACAGCAGTGCTCCCCTGCGCCAAGCAAGGAGCGAGGAACTACCAAAACCTGTTCTGAGCCAGCCCGGCATATTCTGCCCGAAACGGCACGGAGACAGCCAGGCCAGCTCCAGAGCTGGATGCCTGCAGGGAATGTCGCCTCCAGGAGCTTCAACAAGCAGCCATGAGCTCAGCCCTGCAGCTGGGCACAAAATGACCCTCCTCTCTTCAGCCGAGTCATGATACCACTGGGAAAAGTCTCTTTTCCTTCCGTCCTTCTGGCAGGATGAATCCCACCAGTCTGGAGAAGAGGAAATTAGGTCAGACCTCAACGGAGGCTGCACCTCCTCCTGAGGGGCAGCTCCGATCTCTGCTCCCTGTGACAGGGACAGGACCCAGCACAGCTGGAGCTGTGCCAGGGTAGCGTCAGGCTGGAGATCAGGAAAAGGTTCTTCCCCCAAAGGGGGGAAGATGGTGGTGGAGCACTGACCAGGCTCCCCAGGGAATGGTCACAGCTCCACAGAGCTCCAGGAGCCTTTGGACAACACTCCCAGGGATGCACAGGCTGGGATTGTTGGGGTGTCTGTGCAGGGCCAGGAGTTGGACTGGATGGTCCTTGTGGATCCCTTCCAACTCGAGACATTCCGTGATTCTATGAACCTTCCAGGGACCCACAGGCTCTCCCAAATATTGAGCTGAGACATGGATATCCCACCACAGAGCCCAGAGGAGAAAGGTCCCACAACACAGCACTTCTCTGCTGTGAAAGGAAGGGAGAGGGAGTCCCATCAGACACAATTCGGGTCTGCATCCTGCATAAAGGTGTGTTTACCAACCCTAGTTAACATCCTGGGCCTCTCACACCCTGGCACACCTGCTAATTAGCACACATGAGTTAATATCATTTTAACAATGGATTAGCACTTGGGGCAGAAAGAAGGGAGTCACTTCAGCACAGTGACTCACCCTGAGCACAGCAGGAAGGTGAGATACAAGGAGCATCTGCTACACTCACACAGTGCTCCGCAGACCGTATCTCCTTAACTAAGGCTTACTTTACAAAGACAAGGTGCTTCAAAAATTCATGATTGTATCTGTCTTATTTTTCACCTGCACGCACAGCTGGCCTTGGAGGAGCATTCCGTCTCCACCATCCAGACAACCGGAGCCACTCGGGTCCTTCTGCAAGTCATGGTGGGGTTCCTGAGGTGATTATCACCTACCTTGATCAGATGTGTTTCAGGACACGACCCTGGGCCCACTAGCCACTAATCATCTGTCAGGAACATCCCCGGGGGAACACCAAGGAGCTGATGTCCATGGCCCGTTTTGGTGCTTCTCCAAACATCCCATAAGCACAGACGAAGCTGGCGGCACTCACAGGCACGGGGCACACGTCACTGGGATGTTAGTGCCCTTTTCCACGGAATCCTGGAAAAACTGCAGCCCTGTAAACGTGACCTGGCCTTCAAAGTCCCCCGTGGATGATGTGGGCAAGCCATGCACTGGCCTTCACCCTGGAATCCCACTCCTTGTGCCTGTGCAGCCTCACGTACCTGGCAGGACCAAAGGGTTGTCCCTGCGTAGGTGGGGACAGTTTGACTGGAGCCATCTTGGATTCAATCATAAACTGAAGAAGAAAGCTGACATAGCTTGCATTGGTTTTTTTTAAAACCTCAGCTTTCAAACTGGATCTCTGTGATGCAGCACCTCACAAGATGGAAAACCACTACACCGCCATCAGAATCACTTCTGCGCCCTCAAAGTGATGTTTAACACACTGCCTGCCTTTGCTTTGTCCAATAAAAACCTGCCAGCCAACCCTTGGCAATTACAAAACATTAATGCCATGAGAAGTTACACTGTGTTGAATGCATCCATACTCCCTGCTATCACAAAGATTTTCTCAGCCTCATGTTTCTATTTGGGATTAGGAAGGGAGTTGTGAAAGGCCAGTATTGTTCAGTCACAAATAGTTCCCTTTCAGCCTCTACAGAAGTCAGGTAATGAATTACAGGAGGTTTTTTTCCCTTTGGAGAGGTCAGCAGATATATCAGCTCCTGGGAAAGCTGATCCCTGTTGTTTCGCTACAAGGGGAGCTGAAAAAGGTTCCTAATGAGCTCCAGGGAGTGGATGCTGGCAGCGGGCCAGCACCTTTGCCTGCAAAACCAAGACAAGTGACGAGAGGCAGGAACCACCTCTGGCCCAAGCACAAGTTAAATTTTAAAGCTTGCATTTCATGGCGCTGCTTGTGGCTGGCAGCTCTCGCACCGATGCGGGCACTCTGCTTGCAGACACCCAAAGAACACCCTGAGCCTGAAGGGCCCCACAGGGATCATCCAGCCCAGCTCCTGGCCCTGCACAGACACCCCAACAATCCTGCCCTGTGCATCCCTGGGAGCACTGTCCCAAGGCTCCTGGAGCCCTGGGGCTGTCTCATCACTTAGTGGCATCACCTCATGGGCAAAGGCAGGGCTGCTCATCTCCCCTGGGACCGTCCAGGTGTGTGCAGGTACGACACACACCTTTGTGTATGTAGGATCAGTACCTACAGAAAACCCCTGTTTCCAGTCATCAACAGACCACCCGCAGTGGGGGAGCCCTTCTGGACGCACACACAGGCCCAAAGTCACCCCGAGCTCTTCACTGCCCAGCACCAGGGGGATTTATGGGGTGCCCAAGACCATCTGGCTGAGCTGGAGGCTCCAACCCAGGTGCCCCTGAGCAGGGACATGGCTGTGGCTGTGACATCCCCATCGAACTGGGGGTGCAATGCCCCAGGGCAGCACCCACCACCCCATTCAGTCCGCACCACGACAGCCGCGTGGTGCAAGGATAAGCCAGAGCTTAACAGAACAGGGACTGCTTCCTTTTTCCATGGGAAGGCTCAAGAAGGAACATTTTATTCAAGACCTCTAATGCAAACACCTCCTCTCATTTTTTTGAAGCCAGGCAGTAGCTGCTGTCATTTTCATGCTGCGTACTGACACACTTCCACCACATCCCTGCCAATAGTTTTAATTTCATTGGAAAAATCAGCTCCGAACGAGAGTGACAAGCTGCACGCTAGTGACGATGCTGTCAAGTGATGGGTAATGTAGGTTTACTTTAGCTGTCAAAACTTTTCAATACTAAAAATAGCTATCACAAGCTTCTGGACTCACTGCACTGAAGCATTAAACACACAGGATATTGACACCCTCAGAAGCGCCCAAAGCCACTCACAGCCGAGCAAAACCAGCAATGTGTGATGGACAGCAAAGGTCTCCGAGTGTTACTTACTTTGAGGAGAGAAAAACAACACACTGCAGGATGAAATCTCATATCCACGCCGGCCAAAGCGAAGACAAGATGCTGCACACACCCCATGAGACAGAACAGCACAATATGGGATGCAAACACAGGCAAAGACAGAGAGCAAGAAAGAGAAAAGCTTAGAGAGGAAATCTTGTACCCTGTTATCCCAGCTCTTGGTCCAGATCCCACGGAAAGGGAGGGCAGAGATCGTCCCATGGCAGCTCCTCCTTTCCTGCCTGCCATCCTTCACCTGCCCCTGCCCAGCAAGAAAGGACACAGAGCTGTGAGGCTGGGAAGGATGGGAAAGCAGGGAAGAGCAAGGGGTTTTGCCAGAGGGATGAGGTTTCCATGGAAGGGGTGAGTTCTCCCCAAGCAGTAACCTGTCAATGGACACCAGCTAGGCAGCAGCTCACCAAAGGGGACAGTGGGTAAGGTGGCACAGGAAGGTGGGGGGGGAAAGGGACCATTTCCACATCAAATCCAGCTTTTTTATTCCCTCTGAGGCACTGGGATGACAAGCACAGGCAGGGCTGTCCCTCTATTAGACCAACATTTATGGCAGAAAGAAAATGAAGCATCATAAGGAATTACTAATTAGATGTTATCATAACCCTGTGTATAACTGAAGCAGCACTCTGATGTGCTTTGTAAATAATTAGCAAATTAACTTTCACAATGCCCCTGCAAGGCAAGTATTATCCCCATCTCCTGCACGGCCCTGATGGAAAATAAAAGACAGTTTGGGCAGATTGCTCCCCTGCTCTGGACAACTGCAGAGCCGCCCAAACACAGGGAAGGGACATCAAAGAGGAAGAGGGAACTGGAGGCTCAGGGGGCACCTCGTGGCTCTGCACAACTCCCTGACAGAAGGGGGCGGGCTCTGCTCCCAGGGAACAGGGACAGGAGGAGAGGGAATGGCCTCAGGCTGGGCCAGGGGAGGGGCAGGTTGGAAGCACTGGAAGAGGCTGTTCATGGAGGTTTGGAGTGCCCATCCCTGGAGGTGTCCAAGGAAAGCCTGGATGTGGCACTCATTGCTCTGGGCTGGGGACAAGGTGGGCATCGGGCACAGCTTGGACTCCATGGTCTCAGAGGTATTTTCCAGCCTAAATGATTCTGTGATTCCATGATTCCTCATGTGCTGGAAGCAGGAATTGAGAGGGGAAATGCTCTCCACTCCCAGCAGACCCAAAGGAAACAACTCTGGGCTCCTTTTCTCCTGAACACACAGCTTCAAGCACAGACCATCGGTGCCTGCCACTCCAGGGACATGGCAGAAAGCACCCTGCCAGTAAAGAACTCCTCTGTCCAGACAGAGCTTCCCTGTCCATCCAATTCTACCTTCCACCTGAGCAGGAGGCTTCCACAAGGTTCCTTGCTCCCTTCCTCTCCCACACAGAAGTTCCTAAGGGAGAAGGGACCAGAGCAGCACCACAGCCACCCGCCCACATCCTCGTGTCACTGCCACCTTCCCCCCGCCGTGTGGGGCTGACTGGCACATCCAAACACGAGTCACCCCCTCAGCAGCTCACTGCCAAGTGGTGGGAGCAGGGAAGTGAGGGGAGGGAGCACAGAGGAAGAGGGCAGGAGCACCAACGCTGCTGTGACTTTGTGCCGGATGCACGCTCTCAAAGAGGCAGACTTGCATCTATTTTAGACGTGCTGCATAAAAATAAAAGATGCTGGTTGACTGCACATGTTCTCATTTTTAGAAAACAAGCTCCAATTTATTTCTTCTATTACAGCCAGATGGCTAAAAAAAAAAAAACAAAAAACAAAACCCCAAACCAAGTCTCCCGTCAATGTCACCTCAATGAAAAGAAGCCCTGACCTGGTTCCAACCTCCCTGGACCAGAGCACGGCAGAGGAACCTCACTGTTAACACCTCTCTCAGGGGACCCTGACCCCACTCACAGCCTGACCCAAAGCCCTCCAGGGTGAGCAGAGATCTGGACCTCAGGCCCTGCCCAGAGGGCCACCAGCACTGACTGTCACAGGATGACTCAGGGTTATAAACATTACAGCTGGCACACAGGGCTGGCACAACTGGACTGACCACACGTCTGTGCTCTATGTCTCACCGCCTTCCCTGCTTCCCCTTTCCTATTAACTTGTTCTAAGCTGCCTTGGGCAGTCTTTTTCCCTTTCAAAACTCACATCACGTTCTTTAATTGAAAGATCAACATGACTTTATATGAAGGTAAATGCTGGTTTTCAACTTTTCCTATTTATCCTGCCCTCATTCACAGCCATGACACAACATCCCATATAACACTATTTCCATGTATCTGTTTGCCTGTGCTGTGCTCCTCACAAGGAACAAACCCTTCATTTCAAAGCACAGTTTGTATCCATCTGTGGTCTCTGTCAGGCCTCCACAATGGTGGTGCCCTGCCAAGTCCAGCTGCACCATGTTTCAGTGGGACACAGGGAATCACAGGCAGAGCAGCTGGGATATACCAAGGTCTCCACCTTGAAGATGCTCATGGCAAAAAGGGAAGTGGGATCAGGTTCTCAGGAAAGGTTGTGCCTGCTCCATCCCTGCAGGTTTTCAAGCCCTGCCTGGAGAAGAGCCCTGAGGAGCCTGGTTTGATCCCAGAGCTGACCCTGCTTTGGGAGGACCCCACACGTCCCTTCCCACTAGAGTGACATGCTGACCCCAAGTGCAGGGGCACTGCCCAGACAATTACCAAACGCCCAGGAGCACCCATGCCTGGCAGAGAGGCCACAACTCCACATCAAGGGGAGATGAGCCACTGCCTTGAAGCCTCCTCGCCATTCATGGAATGGCAGCAACTGAGAAGCACGACCAGGGAACACCTTTAAACAATGACTCTTTTCCATGGCCAGCAGGAAAAGGAGAGGAGAGGCAGAACAAGTGCAAAAGAAAAGCATGAAGCAACTGGAAGCATCTTCTCTGTACTGCAGTCAGAAGTCTTTGGCTATCTTTTGGTACCAGCACATTTAAAACAAAATAAAGAGCCTCTAAACCTTGTTCCAAAGTACTTTTTGGAGGAAGCCACGGCTCACTGTGGACACAGCAGGCAAAGAATTCCTGGTTTGTGGTACTCCATCCCCAGCCCTGCTCCTGTGAGCCCATTCCTGAATGCTGCACAGCAGCAGCAACCCTGACAGACAGCAGGTACAGACAGCCATGGGCTACACACTCACCTCTGGCAGGGCTGCATTGGGGTCTGACCTGAGCCCCCAGCTTCTAATGCCACTGCTGCGTGACCTTGCCTTTTTACCTGCACAAATGTGAGACTGAAGGCTCAGAGATCCATCAGGCTCTGAGTGATCCCTAAGACTGGGAGTTCATACACAGATTACCTTCTTGAGCAAGCTTAAGGGCAGACACCTGGTCCCTTTTACTGGCAAAAGCCTTGCATTCTGAAAATCATAATGGTTCCAGAACTGCTGATTAGTTTTCCTCATTTATACTTTTTTTTTTTTTAAAGTCCTGCCTGCTCCTCCTACTTCTTATGAGGCTTTTCAGTATTTGTCTGTTACTTGAATGCTAAAGCCTGATTTGGGATTAAACACAACATTTGTGAGGTGGACTCCAACGCTGCCTGCTGTCACTGTTCCAACTCTAAGAAGCTCGCAGAGATATCAGGGCAGATCCTGCTCTGCATAAGTCTGTGTGACCAACGTTATCTTCCCTTTATTCTGCTCCCCACACACACGCACACAGATGTGCTTGAGACACAGAGCATGGGATGGATAGTTCTGGAGAGGTATTGAAAGTGGCAATAAATAGGCAGGGAGCACACAAACACACTGCAGAGCAACAGAACAGCTCAGTTTCATGGGCTGCATTAATTGCCCAAAAGCAGAAGTGGGGGGATCGTGTGCTGAAGCGTGTCAAGAATGCTGGGCTTGGTCACTTGGAGAAACGACTTTTATAACCTGGCCCACCTCCCCCACTGCAGCCACACTCAGGGCAGATAAGGGAACTCCTCAAACCTAAATAACCACGTTCTGCATTTCGGGGTTCTGCAGAACCCGGCTGAGCTCCCTCGAGCTGGGGCTGGGCCAGCACAGAGGGCGTGAGCATCAATCTCTTCTCCCTTTTCAACAACACACCCAACTGAGAGCCTCCTACATCAGCCACGGATCAAAGTCCTGGAGGGACCCCTGAGAAAGCAGAAAAAAAGGCACAGAAGGCCTCAGATCTCCTGCGCTCTCTCCATCAGGGGATCCCACAGCACGAGCGATACAGAGCCTCGCCAGGGAGGGACCTCCTCTTCCGCACTCTCCACCCTGGTCCTTACAGCAGGTGTCCCCCTGGGACATCACCTTGCAGGACGCAAGCAAAGAAGCTCTAAAATGCACAGCAAAGCAGCACAGCCCCACAGCTGGCAAGGAAGGGTTAACCAAGGGTGTCCATCTATCACTGGGCTTTGGAGTGAAGTGTTCTGATGACACTACTGGGACTACGAGAGAGCCAAACAGGCTCCAAGACACCTCCTTCCTCCTCAGACCTCTCCAAAAATGACCACATCAGGGCTGCCACATCCTGCCTACCTCTTCCAGGAACCTGGCTCCCAAAACACACCTGGCCAAAACACCAGTTTTATTTTCTGGCCATTTTGGCTCCCTGAACTTGCTCGCTGTGCGCTGAGCAAAGCCCCAGTGCTGCTGCAAGGAAGGGAGAGGGAACACATGGCCCTGATTAAAAGGACAGCTCAGGCTCAGAGCCACGTCTCCACCACTGGGCAGGGAAGCACAGGAGGGAATTGGGGCTGGCTTAGGGCTACCCAGGTGCACAACACACAGGTTGTAGTCTGGATCAGTACCGTGGGCTGATCCACAACCACCGGCCCTTGCAGGTGTTTCAAGCTAGAAGTGCTCAAGACTTGCTCCTACAAAACCCACACAAGCACAAAAACATCACAAACAGCATCTCCCTCCCAAAATTGGGAAAAAAAAAAAAAAAAAGGATTAACTTCTATGTCTGCCATGGAAGAAGCACCAGGCTTCAGGGGGGCAGCCCCTCTGGCATGAGTCAGTATTTGATACAATAGAGTGGGAGAGAAGGGAAGAGAGAGTGGAAACCTCTCCCATCTTTCTGTTATTTTGCCTTAAATGCACTGTCGTTTATGTCCTCAATAAAAGCCTGTGCATATCTTTCCAACTTAAATGTGGATTGGAACCTTGGGATTACTGCCCTGGCAGAATTAACGTATTAGACACGAACACCATAACATTTCATGATCCATTGTAAAACACATGTGCTTTCCCCCTGGGGAGACTAGAAATATCACCCAATTTCACTATCATTTTCTGTTAACTGACTGCCCTGCCACATGTTCACACACTGGAACGCTCACTTTGATGATCAGCAGTCCTCTGGTTTCATTCCTCTTTCTTTATGATGCTGACATTTTTTTAAATCATGTTTTTCTGTTCTGCTTTTGCCTCTGTGAAGGCACCGCACTACAAAACCACTTGGCTGGAAAGGAAAACTTACCCTGGAACAGAAAAACAGCTCATATTTGTCTAGCTGAAAAAATACCATAACCTGATGTCTGAAACAAGGGTAAAAGGCAACACAGAGGCAAGAAAACCTCAAACACAACAAGCAAGAAGACTCAGAGTCATTTATGGGCACAGTGGGGTCTGTGGTCAATAGTGAGGCACTAAAGAACAGAATCTCTTCCCTCTGCAGTTCAAACTCCCTGTATTCCTCCTCCCCACTGTTAGGCTGGCTGCAAATTCAAAGATTTGCATAAGCCAGAGATTTTGTCTGTCTCTTTGAAAGGTCACAGCCGAGAAGCAGCACAACCCCACACAGGACGAATGGCCCAGCTGGCAGCAATTTGGAGTGACCACACAGAGGAATCGTGGGGAGGAACAGGGGCCACAGGGGAGCCTTTAAAAGCCAGGGTCACCCTTATATTGCAATTTAGAGAGTGCCTCAAGGAATCTTTTTATTTAATCAGTTTTGTGTCTCTGCAAAGATTAGTGACCAACTGTCCCGATTTAGTGCTGCCATGTTTCTATAAACATTGCTGGACATGCTGCTTGGACAAAACTCGCAGCTGCTGACAGGGTCTCTCCTATAAACATTTCACTCTCCATCTCCAAGAAGCCTTCACGTTTTTACTTCTAAGAGACCACTTGTTCTGCTCTGCAGGCTGGGGGGTTCTGCCCCAGGACGGAGAGGGAAGGCACAGAGCAGGAGGAGGGTGGGCAGGAGCTGCAAACACACACCTTCACCAAATCCACCCCAGTCCTTACTCACATGAGGGTGTCACAGCGGCAAACAGGATGGGAGGGAAACATTGGCTGTCCCACGCAGCTCCTGGAACAAAAAAGGAAGATCAAAAGGTCACCTTCAAGCATCCAGATACACAGAGCTGCTGTTAAGCTGCCTGACCCCTTGAAACACACCTCGGCCAAACTACAGCAGCCAGACTTTTATCACTGACACCACCTCGACCTATTAATGCAGGGGGGAAATAATTCAAATCCAAATTGCTTCTCACTGTTTGTTGCTGTTTGTATCCTGCCAGAGCCACAACAGCCAATTAAGGCAGTTTCCCTTCGGTCTGCGGTCGGTCAGCTCCAGGCTCTGAGGGCTGCAAGGCAGCATTTACTTGTTCCAAAGCAACTCTTTCCACAGGACTTGGGTTTAGCTAATTGTACCCCTGCTATTGATCTGGAGTTTTACAGAAAGCTTGGCTCCCAGTAGAATGCTCTCAGCAAAATTATGCTCGGGGTTAGCGTGGATCTCACAGAACAATGACCTGGAAGTACTGGCAGAGGTTTCAGGTAGCAAAACAGAATCTATTTTAAAAGTAAGTCTCTAGAATGCCTGCACAACGAAAGCAGTAAAAGGTCACTTATCCCCAGCAAATATCACCCCCACACGCTGCTCGGAGATTGGAGACATGAGTGGACTGACAACTCCTGAGCATCATCCAGCAGAGATTTCCTACGGCTCTTCTCCCTGACCAGCGCTTCCCATCACCTCAGGACACAGATTTGTGGGAGGCAGCGCTTGCTGATGGCACCTTATGGGAAACGCTTGTTTTCCCACACCAGGAAAGTGGGAAGAGCAGAGCATCCCGTGGCCACCTAACCCACCGCAGCACACTGAGCCCTCCAAAGCCCTCACAGCTCCAAGGGCTGGGGATGATGTAACACCATCAGACATCTGCCAAATAAATAAGCAAGCTCCAACATGCCTTGCTCCAAACCTGCACAGCAATTTCCATTCCAGAGCAGGAACTTGTACTGGGGTTTAATATTCTCTCCAGTATATCCCTTTCCACAAAGAAAATCTGTGCCTACTGCTCCAGGAACACACGTAATCCTTGTAAGCAGATGTCAGCCTCCAAAGCTGAGAAAATGACTTTGTTCTTGGGGATCAGGGAATTTAAAATGCAAGAAGTTGAAATGTCCTGATGAATTTGGTAACTTAAACCCCGGGAGGAAACACCTGCTCTCTGAACAGCCGCCCGGCTGAACACCCGCCGCTGTTTCATCCATCCATAATTCCACAGGAATGGTCTTTTGCTCACTGACAATCCAGCAGCCATGGCCAGAGAGCTGGGAAAGAGAGGAGGGAGCTGCCAGGAGCGAACGGCCCCAATCCCACAGCAGCTCTCAGACAAAAACTTCCAAGCTGGCGTTGCTTCACAAGGACCCACCAAACCCAACCCGAGTTCCTCCAACCACCCACCCTGGAGCGAAACCAGGTCACCCCAGCAGTGATGTGGGGTCACAGATGCACAGCTGCACCTCCCCTCTCCCAGCAAGCCATGCACAGGAATAGCAGCATCTCCCTGGTTTTTACAGCAGGTAAAGTACGGCTCTGGGATGTCACATGGAAGACAAGGCACGGCCAGAAAAAAAGGCATTTTCATCAAAAAGTCCACAACAATTGGATGTAGTCATTTTCTCAGAGATCTGCTTGGTAGAGTCCCGTGGGATAAAGCCCTGGATGAAAGAAGGGTCCGTGAAACCTGGTTAATACTCCAGGCTCACCTCCTCCAAGCAGGAAGGCAGGTAAGAACTCCAGGAGACCTGTGTGGACGAACAAGGAGCTCCTGGAAAATCTCAAACACACAAAGGAGGCCTACAGAGGATGAAAGCAGGGACAGGTAACCTGGGAGAGAAATTCTCCCAGCAACCAGGTTGGACAGGGCTTGGTGCTGGTCTATGGAAGGTGTCCCTGCCTAGAGCAGGGGATTAGAGTGAGGTGGGATTTAAGGTCCCTCCCAACCCAACCCATTCTGTTTCTTGTGCTGGTTGCTGCTTTGCCTCAGCAGAGCTGGGTTTTCAGGAAAGAAATCAGACAAAAGGAACAAACAACAAACAGCTGAACACAGGGTGTCCCACACACCTTGTGGAGCCAGGAGGGCTTGGCACAAGAGGGACTGCATCTATAGGGAGCTCAGGACAGACAGCAGCAGATTAAAAACACTTCTGGGAAATTTTATCCTGCGAAGGATATGGAGATCAGCCTGGAAGTTTTAATTCCTGCTGGCTTGAGTCCTAGTGATGGGCAGAGCTGTCGCTCCGCCGCGATTAAATCTGCGCTGATACCCAGGGCCGGGCCGGGCGCTTCCCCTTCCCACCACCCCCGGAGGGGTGTGGAAAGCCCCGGGGAGAGGCTGTGCTGGCCCTGAGCCAGGCTCGGGATGCAGCAGCTCCACAGAGCCTCCACCACCATGTGCTCAGCACAGACGGGCTCTGCAAGGACGCTCGCACCCAGCACCCGGCAGCTGCCACGTGTGCCCAAGCCCTTCTCCCAGCCCGCAAAATCCTTCTCCCCAGCCCCTGCCCCATAACAGATGTCTGCCCCCAAGCAGCTCTCTCGGACATGAGGCATCTCCCTCTCTTGCCTGGCTGGGGCTGAAGAGCTCAAGTGATGGACACACGGCTCATGAGCCAGACCACCAAGTCCCCAGGAGACGCAGATCCCAGGCTCCCCAAACTGACAGCAACAACCATCCTTCTTCCCAGTCCTTGAGTCCCTCTTGGGACAAAACTGGGGCAGGGGGCAGCCCACTGCCGCCAGCACTGCCAGGAACCAACCGTGCTGCAGGTGAGGCAGGAGCTGCCCTGTAATTAACACTGCACCAGAGCCCTCACAGGGAAAGAGACCAAGTCCAGATTAGGCAGACAAGCTCAGCTCTAAGAGCTCCTAAGCTTAGCTTCCTCAAAACTGTACTTCAATAGTATGTGTTTAACACAGACCTCAGGCTATGCAGAGTTTTTAATGCATCTCTTGAAAGGTGAGCACAAAAACAAACGAAAGTGCTGCTAAAACAACTCCATTTTCCCATGTAAACTAAGGGAAGCTCAGCTAGGAGGGCTGCAAAGAGTTTGTATTTTGTGTGAGAAAAACCTGTGATACCCAACTACCCCCAGGTCAGAGCTCTGATGTTTTCTCCCCCCAGGAACTCCAGCCTTCTCAGGGACCTGTTTTGTCTTATCTACAAAAGCCTTTTCTTCCCTTTCGCTGTTCTGGAAGCTCACAGCATCCCCAACAACTGCCGTAAATCCCCAGTCCTTTTTCCGATTTAAGCGTGGCTGCAACAGCCTGGTGTCATCAGGCAGTACTTACCCTGGAAAACATGTAACTCCAATTCAACAATCCTATTACATATGCTCCCAGCATTTGTTCAGGAGAGCTTTAGCTCTTAGCTCTCCATTGCTTTATCTCTTTCTGCGTTTGCCAGGGCAGAAATTATCTCAGTCTTTAAACAGGTCATATCCAAATGCTTCTCCTATCTTTGCTGCAAATCTGGGAAGAAAAGGTCACAGAGCTGCTGTGCACTGTCCAGCTCCCTCAGCGCTCACCAGGCCCCTCTGGAGTGCCATGGGAAGAGCTGGCTGTCCCAGCTCCCCAGCATCCCATCTCCTAGCATCCCACCTCTAAGCCATCTGCCAAAAACACAGCCTGTCCCATCAAGGGGTCCCTCCCAGCAGTGCAGGGAGGGGGAACCCCTGTCACACTCCCAAGGATCGTGGTGGCTTCAGAGGTGACAGAACTGGCAGGCGGAAGGGCAGAGAGCCCATCCAGAGCAGAGATGGCAGAAGACTAAATGAGAAAGCAAGAAACACGGGCATGGATGGAAAACCCCACCCTCTCTATCTCAGTGACTTGCCCTAAAGCCTGTGGCTGGGCTGGGAGGGTAGATCCAGCCCCGACTGCCTCGCTGCTGGCAGGGGGACTCATCCCATCCTGCTCTCTTCTGCCTCTGATCCCCCAAACCCCACAGCCCAGGTGCCCCTGGCCCTTCCTGTGCCCTACTCTATCTCCCTGACTTTGTCAGCAAACTGAGCCACCACCGAGCCATCCCCATGTCTCAGCAACACACCCACCACCTCTTGCATAAAAAAATAAAATAAATTAGAGCTAAACCACTTGTGCCTCATTTATTCCAGGAGTGCTGTTCCCACAGGCCTGTATCCATGAGATACGTGTGCAGTGCCTGAATCACTGTCTCCTCCATCTAACACTGACACCCAGTTTTAGGGCTGTGTTCCCATCCACCTGCCAGGTACCTCCCTCCCCCCTGTGCTCTTGCCCAACACCTGTCTCTTACCTCACATCACACCTCCAACACACTCCTGTCAGCTCATGGTTTAGTGACTCTTAGCAAGTCCAAACCCCAGCTGTGTTTGCCAGCAAGACACTTCTATCTCCGTGAGAACATCAGCCTGGCTTCCAGGATTCCTGCTCCCAGAAAGTCTGGGACAGCCCACGGAGCAGGCAGCGCTCTCGAGAAACAACCGTGAGGGCAACAGTGGCACTTCCAGAGCCTTTAGGCTCATCCTGCAGCAGCTCCACTCAAGGAGCACAACTGGGATGGACGTGCAGAGGAAAGGAAGGATTAAGATAAATGGCTGTGCAGACATGTCAGTAAAATCACGCCGCCCAAACCCACAGCAACTGAGTTACGGAGCATTAAAAAGTCATTTTAAAAAATAAAATCACCCTGATACTCAAGAATGCAATGTTTCTTTTCTTTCCTGGAAAACACGCCAAGGGAAACAGAGAACAGGTCACAGGCAGCCCCAGCCATTCTCCGCCAGCACCACTAAAGCTGCTCACAGGAGTCTCTCCTGTTTGCTCCAGCAGTCTCTAAGGACAATTGCTGCTCTGGCTTCCAAGGGGAGCAGCCCACCTCACCTTGGGAGCACAGCATCCAACCCCACAAGGAGCCATTCCCGGTCACAACACTGGAGTTTCACTCACTACATCACCCTACAGGGAAAAAAAACCCCTACAATATGCCTGGGAATGATCCCAGCTGTTTCCTCTGGAAAACATCTTCTCCCCACCCTTGGCAGCACCCTGAACTCCTCTGGCTGTGCTGTTTGGCTCTGCCCCCATGGTCAGACCCCGAGGTGTGGCTGCTGCAGCCCCTCACCCCTGACCCACCACTTCCAACATCCGTTTCTCCTCCCTCTCTCCCTCTTCCATCTGGCCCTTTCCCACCAGCCAACAAGCCCAGCCTTTGTCTTTCCCTCCAGGCAGCTCTGATCCCTGTGCCCTCTCCCCAGCCTGCTCCCCCTGCTCCCCACGGCATTGTGGCATCCTAAAACTGCAAAGTTTAGGAATATGTAAGAGTTTCTGGAGGGAAAAATTTAAAAAATAGCCCTTGAGTGTGCGCTGGGCATTTTTTTTTCCAACAGAGCTTACACCTGACTGCAGGCACCAGTGACTGTGGACACACTCCTCACCTCACCTGTCATCCAGCTCACCCCACACCACCTGCCTTCCCCATGGAAAACCTGGACTGGGGTCTTTGCCTCCAGTTTCTGTTCTGCAAGCAACTCTGCAGAGCAACACAGCCTTGCAGAAATGTGTCCTGGCCCAGCAGGCTCCTCTGCCCTCACAGCACCGTGCATTTGCTTCCACAGGAACCTCTGGAAGAGCCCCTCTCCAGGAGGTGCCAGGACACAGCGCCGCAGGTGCAGATCAAACAGATCAAAGAGGGAAGCCTCCCCTCTGCTTTCACTTGAGCTTTGCCTTCAAATCAGCCTCTCTGATGTGCTGCTTCTCTTTCATTACTGCTCCTTTTGCCTCCTGGTCCTGGCCACAGCTCTGGGCCTTCGATTTTACGCCATCAGCTCCATCACCAGGAATATTTTATCAGTGCCTGCCTGGCTCTTCTCTTCCTTCAGACTCACTCCTTGCACCTGCTCCTCCCAAGACACTTTTTCCCCGTCCAGGTGATGGCTTTCTTCGTGGCAGGGCTGTGAGACCAGAGCTGTTACAGGGCTGAGCACATCTCCTGTGGCAAGCCCCCACTCTGGGAACAGCACAACAGCACGCAGGAAGGTGGCAATCTGCACCAGATCTCTGTTTATACACATACACACACACAAAAATGCTGCTAAGTGCTTTTTGAGAGGGAGGTGGGACCAGAGAGCTCCTCTAACCTACACAATCCTACCATTCTGTCAGTTTCTCGTAAACAAAATAATCCAGGCTGGAGCTGGAAGCGGCTGCTCACTTGACAGCACAGCAGAGAGGTCTTGCAGCTCCGAGTCCCCTCTGCTGTGGCATTTCACTTCTCAAATCAATCACCACTCAGACAGGACATCAAAGGTCACTTTCTAGTGCTCTACCTCTGGAAATCCTCCAGTAAGGAAGGAGGTAATTGCACCAGCTTAAGGCTCAGGAACATCACCACAGTGTAACACGCTGTTCCTGTAGCACCTGGAAGAACTGGATAGAGAAACCACCAGTGAAAGTCCCCACTGCCCAAAAAATACTTCGTGCTTTTCCCTTTCCCCAGTGCTTTTTGACAGGGGAAGGAGGGCTGATTTCTGGAGTTAGGCTATTTAAATTCAATCTTTAATTTTAATTGGCAGCCTGTTCCCAGCCCAAAGACGTCCATGCCTTCCACTGGCATTTTCCAAAGGAGCAATTGTGCCCCTGGAAAGCAGGGAGCTCTCAGCACCAGTAAGAGAGAGACGATGTTTAGTTTGACAATGAGACTGTCAGTGGGCTCTGAAATGTCACTCCCACACCTCGCAGATGCAGTTGGCTCATCCCTTTTTTCAGAGAAATGTACTGGAGCTCCTTTTGTAGCTGATACAAAATGTTTCACCAGGCTGAAGCTTTATTTTGGAAAAAAAACCCTCTCCTTCCCTTTCCATTGAAAGGCATTTTAATTAATTCTCTTGAACATATTTAAACTGTTCCATCCTTTCCAAAGATGCTTTTCCAGGGACAAACCATGTCCTTAAGTAAAACCCATATGGCACCAAGCTCAACTAAAAAAGCCCCAAAACAACACAAAAAAGCTAACTGATTTCAAGAAGGTGGATCTTCCACCTATCATCATTCCTGTCCCTGACTTTGCCAAAACTTGTATCTGTGAATAACTCTGGAAGGATTACCAGGACAAATGTTTGTATAATGGCAGCCTGACAGTGTGACTTGTTTTGAAACAAGCATCTAAGATAAATCACAACTGGAATGACAGGAAAAAAAACCAAGCGAGAGGAGACACCAAAAACCCGTGGGAGAAGGATAACACAAGTTCCACAGAGTTCTGGTATTCTATCTTACAGTGAGCCCATCACTTCAGTACCAAAAATAATCTATTTGATGAGCTTTTCTTCTTAGCATCAATTTTCAATCCATATAAAAACAGTCCCAAAAAGCCTCAACCACCACCACCGCATGCTTCACATCTCTTCACCCCTTCACACTTCTTGCTCCTCTCTGGCCAAATGCAGGTGGAAAAGAAGGAAAGCCCTACAAAGCAGCTCAACTTCACTGTATCCTGAATCCTGAATATATGAAAATGTGGATGTAGAAAGCAAAATTTATCCCTGAGTTAATATTTCACTCAGAAACAAAGCTTTGATTTTTATCCTGTGGCAACTCAACCTCCCTTCCTTGTGAGTCCTGACTTTGAACTTCGTGGAAATTGGACTCGGCTGTGACATTTTCCAAGGGCCCATAACTATACATCCCTGTGGGTGTGTGGCTCTTCAACCTCATCAGCTAAACACACCAGATTTGTCTCTTAGGGTCGGAACAACACTATTTGCTCTCTGTTCCATCACACAAAGTTTAAAAGTGAACTCGCCTGGGTTGGTTATTTGTCTTAAAACTGAGGCGATGATCACTTCATCACTGGCAGTAAAATCAGCTTGTCCTTAGAACTCGTCACAGCTCTGTAAATTGCTCTTCTGTTTCCACAGGAAGCTGAATTTTCTTCCTGGAGACAACTGGCTATATACAAATATTCTCTGTATATAAATCAAAATCAGCCCATGAATTGGTTGCTGATGTTTGGTTGGAGCAAGGACGACAAGCACACCCCACACCAAACCCTGTGCAGTTGTTCTCCTCCATTACACAAACACTTGGCAGGCTTCCAGTGCAAAATTTATGCACTAAAATTAGCTCTCACAATTGCAATCAATTGCAACAATCCAGCATAAGTAATTCCAGGGAAAGGGGAAAAAAAAAGGTGAGCATGGCAAACAATGCCAGAGCACTGCAGCGGTTCCTCCACGGATCCATCCTTGTGTCCCAGCAGAGTTTTCCTGCCCAGCAGAGTTTTCCTGCACACACAGCCCCTAACCACAGCAATTTCTCACAGGCAGCTTCCTCCTGCCACACTCCAGAACTTTTCCCTGTCATCTGCCTTTTGGGACACTCTCCCCATCTCAGGCAATGTTGCTGGGAAGAGACCCTGGAGACTCTGCAGTGGAGAGGATGCCCAGGGAGGGGAGGTACAGCTCTGCAGGTCCCCAAGGAGCCACAGGGCTCAGGGACAGCACAACCCTGGCTCTGTAGGTTCTTGCCAGGCTGAACCCCATCTCCAGCTCTGTCTGTGCGTTCCAAGAGGGACAGGCATGGATGGGGCTCCAAAGTCCCCATCACAATGTGCACAGCATCACTTTACAAACAGGAGCCCTATATTTTCTCCTCGTGGTGTGGAGAGGGGTTGGGGTTAAAAGCCACCTTAGCAACCACCCCAAGGCATCAGGAGGAGCCCTTAGAAAGAGATTTTCGTGGGGTTTAAGGCAAGTCCACAGTGCTTTGGTTCATAGACCACTTTTTACCCTCCCGTGTGACGTACTCGGCACACACAGGCCTGGTGCCTTGCCAGAGCACAGGTTTGTGCAGGGCTTTTTCCCCCCTTGAAACAACAACTCATGAAACTCCTAATAAATGTTACATTGTTTGGAACGAGAGGGAGAAAATGTATATAAACTCCTGGCAACCAAACACATATGGCAGGAATATGCTGGAGAATACAGAATGCTCCAGAGAACACAAGTAATTACAAGCCCTCCCTGGGTAATTGAGTGTAAATATTACAGCTGATGGCTTCTCCTCTCCCACATACAAATAAATAAATATCTGTCCCCCGCCTTAATCCAGGCTGTCTTCTGTCTCCTTATACCAACAATCTACGTAACTTCTGGCCCCTGAGAACCTACATCTTGCATGTCATCACACATTAAAACTCAATTACCTGCCACTGTTTTCAGTCCCTTCTGGGGCCTGGGTTGGATTTTTATTTTAAACAAGTCGCAGCTGTATTATAAAGGAGTAGAGATAGAAAAACAAGCAGATGGTGTCAGGGGCACATTTTAGTTTTCCAAGGAGTACAAGAAGCTTGCAGGGTACAGCCTGATCAAACCAGCAAAGCCCTTGGTACCACAGAACTGTCTCCTTTTCTCAGTTCCCAATAGCAGATGCTCTTCTGACCCACACCTATCCCACCAAAGACAAAACCAAGCATCTACTCATCCTTCTTTGTATCACCTAAAAGCTACTTTAAACCCAAGCACACCGAGAACACTTGGGATTATTTCATGTTTTATAAGAGAGTGTTTACGCTTCCAATGCAACTGCAAATGATAAAAGTTATGCACAAAATGCAGGGGCAAAGTCAAGTTATCTGAAATTCCTCATTTTGAATTTGCATCAAGAACAAAAAACATTTAAGGAAAGATTTTTAAAATATATATGAGCTACATGGGATAGCTTTAAATATTGCAAAAACTGGAGATGGCTAGAAGAAAGGATCTGGAGGAAAATGAAGCTGATCATCACGAATGGTGGATGTGACAACACGCCAGGCTGCAGAACACCCTCCAAAAGCAATGGAAAGACAATCTGCAAAAAAAGCTTTGCCACAGCAGCAGATGACCACTGAACACTTCTCTTTAAGTCCCACAGTGCTATGGAAATGCAGTGATATCCCAAACACAGGAATCTTCTTAGACTGGAGACACAGGGAAAAGCAAACGGCCACAATCCAAAAGAATCTTAAAATATTTCCCGTGCTGACTATCACAAAAACAAACAGCAGCAGAGACTCGTGCTGCCGTGTTCCCAGAAAGGAGAGCTCTCCTGGAGTGGCTGCCCTGCTCCTCAGGAGGGACCCGTGGTGCCAGGCTGCTCCAGGGGCACAGGGGCCAGCAGCAGCCTCTTCAGCAGGAAATTCCAGCCCTGGCATGGCCAGCCTGGCACCACCCGTGTGCCCAGGCAGGTGGCTGCCCAGGTAACAGGCATAAACACACTCACGCACGTGGGCACACAGGAGCAGCACCTGGGCTCCAAAGCATTTCCCTCAGCACGAAAACACCGCAGGAATTCCTCTCCTGTCTCAAACAGCATCACTCACGCAGAGTCAATCCACCCCTGGTTATTTCTGTCCCATCCCACCAGAGACAGCACTGCGGCCTCTGAGCGCCCTGGGCGACCCCAGAGCCATGTCCGGAGGTTCAGAGAGGCTCTGCCACCCTGGGAGGAGCTATTTTTGGAGAGCTCTCTGGTTGCTAGGGCAAACTCCCAGAGATGCACACCATCCTCCAGGCAGGGGCTGGTGCGCCAGTCAGGAGAGGGGGAAGGAGTTGAGAGGAGCGATGACTAAGCAGGGGAACGTGAGAAACCAAACAAAATGCCAGGCTGGGGAGAAAAACATGGCCATGGCTCCCATCAGCGCTCAGCTGAACTCCTACGTGAAACGAGCCTGGTTGGACTGAGCCAACAGAGCCAGATCGGACTCAAAGAAATTTCCAAAGGCTGTACGAGGCCTCCTGCTGCCCCCCAGGCAGGATGAGCTCCGTCCAAACACCAGCTCTGAGCCAGAGCATGTGTTCCTACAGCTCTCCTGGACCCCTGCTCCCGGTGCTTTACACCAGCGAGTCACAAAGGCAGACAGAAAGGAAGCACTCAGCCCTCAACTGCACACCAAGGCTCCTGCAAAATTAGGAAATCGCTCCAGATGCTCAAACCACCCCCCCCCAAATAAGTGATGGATCAGATTTCTAGGAGCTGTATGCATGGACAGCTTCTCATTTTCAAAATTACTGGAGCCTTGGTTTACAGCAGCCTCTTACACATCTGGATGGTCTTACGTAGTTTACAAAAGACCACAACAGTTTTCTATCCCCTTCTCTCTTGTTTTGAGCTTTCAGCTCAAAAAGTATCTTTAGAAAGTTAACAGGGAAAAGGTGGTAAAGAGAGGATGAAGTTGGGGGGGGCTATAACCTCTGTTCCCTTTTTTCCACAAACAGTGAAGAGACTCATACAATAATCTCACTTGGGCTTCTAAATAACTGAGTTTTGGAAAATGGGGTTTAAACACCACTGAAACCTAAGACCATAAAGAGAAAAACATATGTGCACATGGACTTAAGAAAGCAAACAGCTTTTCGAAACAGAACTCCTCTGACATACTCCTAAAGAAAGTGGTTTTTATTTAAACCATCATCAGCTGAAGGGCAGGAGAAGGACTCCAGCACATGTCAGCAAGAACTCCCACTTCACACGGGCAAAAACATTGGCACTGAAGTAAACTAATCGCTTCCTAAGGTGCTAAAATGCCATTATAAATTACAACATATATATATATAGATGTCCATGTGATATTTGTATGAGAACACATCCCTCTATCACAATTTAGGGCTTTTTTTAAATAACTTCAGGAGATAATTTTGTCATAGGACAACACCCCTGTACAGAAAAGACTTAGGGGGGAAGACACACTCTAATCCAAGTGAAATCCCCCACAGTAAGGAGACCCAGCCTTACTGACAGAGATCCTTGAAGGTCTCTTCCAACCCTGATGATTCTGTGATTCCCTTCTCCACTTCCCACTAGAGGAAATAGAGGTTAATAAATATTGGGAAGGAGCATGCCTGTAGCATGACTAGGATACGTAAGTGGTTGGCAGTTTCCTGGAGCACCAGGAAGCCTAGGGGGAGAACACAAAATGCATGATTAGGGAAGGAGGGTGGAAGGTACCAGGAGGTCTGAGATACTTTGGGTGAGATACATACACAGGCTCACCCCATCTCCTGACAAGCCCTCTGAGTGTAAAAGGAACTTTAATCTGTCTCAGACCTACATAAACAAAGATCATAGAAACAACTGCCTATAGGAGCCTGGGAAAGAGGCATTCTGGTATCAGCTTTCACTGTGCAGCTTCATGCTGGAGAGGAGGAAGGAGATGGGAGAAGGAAGCAAAGGAAGCACGCTCAGCACCACGGCGGGACACGAACAGGCCTGTTTCCTTTGTGCTCTGGGTCATCAGGATAATTAATCCCTCTACAGCAGCCACTGACCCGTGTCAGGCAGCACAGATAACCAGGACCCAGCTTCTCTGGGACCTGCTCCATGCTGCAGGGCATGCTCTGGGGACAGAGCCTGCCACTGGCACTCGAGCAGCACCATGCCAAGGTGAGGGGACAGAGGGAGGGACAGCAGCAGCCCATGCCAGCCTTGGAGCCCAGCACATCTGGGAGCGAGGAGGAGGCCCAGTGCCTGAGGCACAGCTGCCCCGGGACCCTGGGTCGCCCCACTCAGACACCGCATGCGCCCCTGGAAGAGCGCTGGAGTTGACGGAAAGGTCAGCCTGAGCTGCTGCACTTCTGTTTCCAGCCCTCCTCCCTGAGCTGCACAGTTTCTAAATTAATCTGGGTCTTTGGACTTGTCGGCTTTATTGCCATTTCTTAGGGAAAAGCCCGGCTTCCATGCCAGGGCCTGCATGGCTGAAATCCCCAGACAAGTTCACTGAGTGCTTTTTGCAGTTCGCCTTTGCCCTCACTCAACCCGGTCTGCTCCCTTAAGTGTCTCCTAAAAAGCTAAGGAAGGAAATGCGCTTAGTCTCCTCCTCATTCCCCACTCCCTGGAGCATTTTAATCAGGAGGCAGCCGCCTGCTCCCCCCGGGAACAGCCCTGCTTTGTAGGATTGTGCTTCACAGGTCACACCAGGGGGTCAGCCTGCACCAATCCCCCCTCCCCAAATCCTGACCTTCCGACTTGAGGATGCCAGAGGGCAAGAAATCCTGCTTCTGTGCAACAAGGCATTGTTAAAGGGAAAATTCCTCTTTTTCTTTTTTTTTTCTAAATCCTTTACAAGTCTGGAAGAATTGGGATTGTTCAGCCTGCAGAAGAGAAGGCTTCGGGGTGACCTAATTGCAGCCCTCCAGGACCTGAAGGAGCTACAGGAAAAATGGAGATAGACTGTTTAAAAGGGCCTGGAGTGACAGGCCAAGGGGGAATGGCTTCCCACTGCCAGAGGGCAGGGATGGATGGGATATGAGGAAGGGATTGTTCCCTGGGAAGGTGGGCAGGCCCTGGCACAGGGTGCCCAGAGCAGCTCTGGCCGCCCCTGGACCCCTGGCAGTATCCCAGGCCAGGCTGGACATTGGGGCTTGGAGCAGCCTGGGATAGTGGAAGGTGTCCCTTCCCATAGCAGGGAGTGGGAATGGATGGGCTTTGAAGTCCCTTCCAACCCAAAGCATTCTGCAACTCCGTGATTCTGTGTGTTTATCGCCCCATAGCACAAATCATCCTATGCCCACCAAAATCAAGCAGAAATTTACTGACCCCTCTCAGACACTGCAGGGGCGGACCCACAGCCTGGAAACCTGCACTGGCCATCCCATCACAGCAGATGATGTGATTCCCTACTTCAGTTGCACTTAAGTGCAGGAGGGGGAAGAAAGAAATAGTAAAAAAAGGCATTTAAGTAATAACTGGAAACTCTGTGTTAAACTAATCAGGGCACTGCACTGGGGCAAGAGAGCATGGAAACAACGCAGGCATGGCCCACCCTGCCCTCCTGGCAGGATCAGCTGCTCAGACCCAACAGCTCACATCTGGCAGTGCTGGCAATTTACAACTGGAAAGCCTTGGAGAGGGCTGATTAATGGCTACACTATGGAATTTCCATGCCTTTGTTTTACACTGGCAGCTTCTGAGTGAGAGAAACCCTGAGGGAAAAGCAGGCAACAGGGCAGTGGGGGCAGGAGAAAGAAGCTCCTCTCAGATGTGCCCAGGGCAAGGAGAATCCTCGGGAGGATGCTCCCCTTCCAGCAGGGCTTCAGCTTTATCAGAAACAAAGCAGGCCCCCACCTTTGCAGGAAATGCTGCAGGTAGGAACTGATCCAGTGACATCCTCCAGAGCCCCAGAGAGCCCTGGGGTCACACAGCACTGACTGCAGAGATCCCATGGCCACAGCACGGATGGGGCAACGCCATCCATCCTCCTTCCATCTCTCCTTCCCCTCCAAAACAGAAAGCTGAGGGCTGTGCAGCAGCTCCAGCACTGCTCCCACCCTCCTCCTGGCACAGTCCTGGTGCCACATGTAGTGGCCAGCAGCCTTTACAGGGGCACACTGTCAGGAGCCACCTCTGCCCCACCAAAGCACACGAGCAGGCCCAAGGACACGCACCTGAATGGGCATGAGACAGTGCCAGCCACGGGAAAATCCCAAATCCTCCATGGGAGGGCAAGCCCAGGGACACACCGGAGAAACCCCATCCTTGCAGGGAGCTCCACTGCTGGAACTACAGTATTGACAAACTTCAGGCATCCAAACCATGAGGTCTACTTCCCACCTGGGGTTTTCTGAGGGGTTTTTTAGTGGGTTGGTTTTTTAACTGCTGCTTGGTCCATGTGACAGATTTTAAGCATGTGAGACTTGAATCCTCATGACTAAAGAGGCAGAGAAAAGGGGGGGATGTGTGGTGGGACACACATGACGCCACAACAGACACCCACACATTTAAGCTATAAAAACCTAAGAAGAAGGATAGCACACAAGTTTTGTCCCAGAAGTAGCAAAGCCTTATTTTTTTTTCTTTCTTGAAAACACCTCAGGCACTGAAGAAACAAAAAAATGAAATAGAAGAACGGAGTCATGATCTGACATGTCATTTGTCCTTACCTTGGCAAGATCTGTTTTCCAGAGGTCTAACAGCTCCTAGGTGAGCACAGCAGCTCTGGAGGGACAGGGCTTGGCAGCGCTGCCTGCAGAGATCCCTGGAAACCAGCGGGGCTGAGTTTTCCCTCTGGGTAGTCCCATCGACAACAGACTTCAGCCTTCACGGTTCCTCCGCTTGGCTTCTCCGTGGTGAAGGGTCTGGAGAGGAGTTGCCATGGGACACAGAAGGAGCCTCTCGAGGAGCTGCCTGCACAGAGAGCGAACACGGGGCTGACACGGAACCCACGGGCCGGGGTTTAGGCAGCGTTCATGACTGGTGCTCAACATGAAGGAGAGCTCGCCATGGAAACTGCAAGGAACTGGCTGCTTTGAGGCACAGAGCCCACGTTCCAGTGAGAGCTGCTCACAGGCAAACATTTGAACTGCACTCGAGGCTTTCCATTGCCATGTGCTCCCCAGAAGACGGCCAGTCCCACCCAGAGGCTACAGCACGCTTCCGAACAAAGACATCTGGAATTGTTCCTCCCTACAGCTCCAGCCAGGTGACATGAAGGAATGCATCCTCCACTGTAGGGTTTGGAGGGGAATCCCCAAGGGACCGCGGAGGCCTTAGCAGGCTGCCAGCCCATATCAGCTCCCGAACTGCGGAGCCTCCGGGACCGGTCCCAGTCCTGCCGAGCCCGCGGTGAGTGGAGCAACCCACTAATCCAATTAGGCTGTCTAGAGACATAAACCGAAAGGAAAGGGGAAGGAAGGGAAAAGGAACCGGAAAAAAGCTCTGCCTAAAGCAGAGCATATCCTCATTACTGCCCCAACCTGCAGCTGCAAGCAGGAGCTCAGCCAGGAGCCAGCGCCTGGGAGAGAGGGACAGCACCCTGAGGGGAGCCCAGCCACCAAGCACAGGAGCTGCCCACTGCTGCATGGAGCCCAGGCATGAGGAGACAGCCCTTCCTAACCAGCTTGCTCAGGAAAGCTTGGAATGGTGACTCCAGCCTGTCCCAGCTGCTTCCCGGGCTTCTGTCACACCACATTCAGCACTACCAGGTATTCTGAGGAGCACAGTATCCAAAAACCACGTGGCTGCAACAGGACCAGGGGAGGGACTCAATGATCCTCACAAGTCCCTCCCAACTCCTGATATTCCATGATTCTATGATCATTCCTTCTGAACACAGATGGATGGCCGAGGCTGCTCCTGGGAGCCGTCCCTCAGAGTGCCTGTTCCCTTCTGCCCATCCCACCGGGTGCCCAGCTCCAAAGAACATCCATCCCACGGACGCCTCGCATCACACATAAACATGAACAAGTCCAGGAGAAAGGACCCATGCAGCTCCAAAGGTCAGAGCCCCCAGGAAGAGAAAGGAAGCGCAATTTGGGAAAAACCCCACCATGGCAGAAGGGGATTTCTGGGTAAAACAAGTGTTTAACTTCACATGCCTAAGAAATGAGCATGGCCAAAGCACTAAAAACATGTCTTAGGAAACTTTCTGGCTGGACTCTGGCTTCTGCTGAGACAGGAGGTAATGGCGGACTCAAACCCAGAGCAGGAGATTGCAGCCACCGACAGATTTGATTGTGGTGCAAAAGCTCAAAAGCACAAAACCATCACCTCAGCTCCCATGCTGGAAGCTCAAACAGCATCATCTGGGAGCTGGGAAAACAACAAAATTAAAGAAAAAAGCCTTATAAATGCCATTGCTCTGGAAAATTAGAATCCTTAATAGGAAAGTAAACATAAGGCTTGTTCTATATGATGATAACTATCAGCATGCCAGGGATTTCATGGTTTCTCCATTATCATAACAAAAGCATCTTGCTTGAACTGCAGGAGTTAAAAATGCAGAACATCCTGACTTCCCAGAGGTAATTCTGCCAACAAGGAGTGACAAGGATGCACTTCCACCACCGATTTCTTTCATGAATAACTTTATCAGCACTTTCACTCCGCAGGGAGATCCAGATGTTTTATCAAGATGGATTTACAATCCAAGATCCAGGTTTGAAAGCACGACAGGCTGAGGAGCTGGGCATCACCTCTTGCTTAGAAAACTCCTTCTCCTGAGCATTACTCAAAGGGATCCTTTTGCTCTGTGTCCTGTGACACGAATGAAGACGAGGCACCACTGAAGTGCTTTGCCAGGCTACCAGCCCCTGTGTGAGCGTGGCTGGCAGCTGCACAAGCCCAGGGAGCCACCAAATCCTCGGCAAACACAACATTTTTGTACCCTCTCCACGGACGATTAGCAACAGAGCCCGAAATGTCAAAATCCAACTCTTAATTACCGAAGTCGGCACTTAATGACTCCAATTACAGTTTCCACTGATTTCTGAAAATTGGATTCTCCACTACACTTGCCGTGTTTAAATGAGTTTCTTACCTCATTCATGGTAATTACACTCTGACAAACTAATTTAAAATACAGTAGAGATTTCTAAAATACTACTTAAAAATAGCGGGGATTTAAGAACAAAACATTGCTTAAGCCTCCCCCTTCCCACATTTTTTATCACATTCCTTTCCGGGCCCAGGAAGGCAGAGGGTTAAAAGATGAGAGATACAAAGGACAGCATTTTGTCAAAATGCCATCAAAAGGATGTTTTCACAAGTAGGAAAGTTTTATTTCTGTGATAGAAACTCACTGTCTTATCCCCCCGCATCACAGAAGTTAACTCCTCCTTTTATCCTAAATCCCACCAGAAGCTGCTCTTCTCAGTCACCACCAGCTCACCATCAGCAGAGCCACAGAGGAGCCCAGCAAGGAGGAGATTCATCGGGAAGGGATAAATCCATTTCTCAGGCACAATGAACAGCTCTGTCTCTCACCTGCATGCGGACACCGACCACCAAACCTGCCCGTGGGGTGAGCCAGGCTGCAGCACCCACCTGGGGATGCCTCCCCTTTATCAGGGAACTGTTTTCAAGCCCCTGTTCGTAATTAGCAAAAGAAATGGAAAAGAGCAGGAGAGTCTATTTCAAGAAACTAAGCCACCAACAGAAAGAGCACACTAAAATGTGGTATTTTAGGGCTCATATGATACAGAGAGCAGCGATTTCTCCAGAGCCTGCCTTTTCCATGCATTCTTCTCCTGAAAAAAAGGCAGGAAAGGCCACTAACATCCCCCATCCCTTCGCCAACCTCCAAAGTCAGAGATTCAAAGCAGGGAGCCCGGAGCTGCCACAGCCTGGCAGGAACCACAGGAGCCATGGCAAAGCCGACGTGGCTGTGCCAGACAACACGGTCCCAGGAGCGAGCCCCAGGAGCTGGACAAATCCATCCTGATCCCTGCAGGAGGCAGGACATGCCAAAAGCCACCTGAGGGGAAGGTACAAACAGGGTTACAGTTTCTGAGGGACCACAACTGCCCCAAAGGAGCAATGACAACTCTAGAGGGATGCTGGGGTGCCACCCTCCAGCTCCTCAGAGGGACACCAAGCCCCCACCAGCTCAGCACAGCTGGAGAGCAGCACGGAGCAAACCTGCTGCAGCACGTGCTCACTGTGCACAGAGTTAATTCAGGAGGACACAGGGTCACATTCCCACTGTGGCACAGCTGCTCCTTGCAGTGACACCTTTGCATTCTGCTCGTTTCTGCTTTATTTTCATTCTCGTCTTTCAGATACCCATTACTCAGAAGTGGTTGTAGGATTTTATGTTCACATATGGTTTAAAGAGGTGGCTGTTTAATGTTCCCTATATGTAAATAACTACATGCTGCTCCAGTCCCTGCTGAGCAAGTGAAGGAATGATTAGATTATAAATCTCCAGCACAGAAACATGTCAGGTTGGTTTTTATCTACGAACACATTAGAGCTTACACTGGGTTACATTTTCTATCTTCTCTTTTACCCACAAATTCCCATTGCTTTTAATGAGCTTATAAAGCAACCAGCAACAGGAAAAATTATCCCAGAAAACAGGAGTCCAGGGGAGCAGGCAGTATCCCGCAGCCATCCCTTGGCCTGGGGCAGGGCTTTCACCACCCCGGTGTGAAGCTGAATCCCCCATGGCAATGCCAGGGGTTGTGTTGTGGGTGCCTGGGAACCCCCACGGCAGAGGGGGGAGCAGGAGCCCCGACCCCTGTGCTGGCACTGCTGGGGCACCTCAAGGGCTGTGTCCAGTTCTGGGCTTCTCGCTCCAAGAGAGACCTGGAGGGGCTGGAGCATGTCCAGGGAAGGGAACGGAGCTGGGGAAGGGTCTGGAGCCCCAGGAGCGGCAGAGGGAGCTGGAAAGGGGCTCAGGCTGGAGCAAAGGAGGCTCAGGGGGGACCTTGTGGCTCTGCACAACTCCCTGGCAGGAGGGGGCAGCCAGGGGGGGTCGGGCTCTGCTCCCAGGATGAGAGGAAATGGCCTCAAGCTGTGCCAGGTTGGACATGAGCAGGAATTTCTCCATGGAAAGGGTGCTCAGGGATTGGAAGGGGCTGCCCAGGGAGATCTGGAGTCCCCATCCCTGCAGGTATCCAAGGAAAGCCTGAACGTGGCACTCAGTGCTCTGGGCATCGGGCACAGCTTGGACTCAATGGCCTTGGAAGTCTTTTCCAGCCTCAATGATTCTGTGATTCCATGATTCTGAGCCTGGGGAAAGGACCCATGGGATAACATGGCAGCTCCAGCCACCCTCCATGCTGGTGCCCCACAGGAGCAGGGGTCACTGCACAGGGAGCCGGCTTCACCCTGAACCAAAACCAACCATGGGAAAACCATGGAATGACTGAATGGTCTGGCTTGGAAGGGACCCTGAAGCCCAGCCAGTCCCAGCCCCTGCCATGGGCAGGGACACCTCCCAGCAGCCCGGGTGGCTCAGCAATGGAGCATAGCATGGTAGGGGCCAGGAGGGCAAACATCTGCATTTCAAATGACTCTGCTTTTCCTGTATTGTGGCATAACCCCAGCGCTGCTGCTGGAAACCAAAACACGTTTTTCAGTGTAATTTATCATCTGTTTCACATGGCTGACAGTACTCATTTCAAATCAAAGCTCCCAGGCCAAGCACATTAAAACCATTTCTATTTTTCAGGAGTGAATGCCACGAGGGCCAGGAGCAACATTAACATATCCACTCACATTTCCAGCCTGTCCGGTATCTGAAACCAGCACAGAGAGAATAATCTTTTGAACTTTCCAAGGTGGAGAAACACTCTTTAAATAAAGAGAAGATACATAATTCCTTGCTCAGCTGGTCTCCCTTCCTTGCTGAGCCACAACAGACCGTAGGAAACACTCCTGCTCCTGATAGTCCCAGGCCTTACAGAGCAAGGAAAGGAAAGCAGAAAGGTCTCCCTGGATCCTGGGAAGACAGGAAGACATCCTATAGCCACAGGTAAATAGCAGACCTCCATCACAGGCACCTCCAGGCAGCCCATGCTGCCAACCCACAAAGGCACCAAAGTCACTCAAGTGCCACCACAAAGGTGCCAGGGCTTGCCCTGCAAGCACCTGCCTGGATGGTGGGCGTACAAATCCATCCCTGGTGGCAAACAAACGAGCAAAACCAGGGAAAGGCTCACCAGGCAGAAATGAAGACACTAATGAAGAAGGCAGGAGGAAGGAAAAAAACCCTTTGGCCTGTGGAAACAGGCAGTAGATAGCCTGAAACTGGGTATTAATTCAATTTATACAAATGCAGCCCAAGCTACCAAGTTTGGACACAGCCTCCCTGCAGTGAGGAGTCATTGGAGTGACTGCAAGATCCAAAAGACGCTCCAGACCAGCACTGCAGAACAAGGATGGGAGGAACCCCAAAGCTGCTCAGGGTTGCCTTTTCCCTTCCCATCCAACCCCACACTCTCCTGATATACTAATGAGGAATCCTTGCCCAAAGCCAGCCCCTGTACCCAATTCTGCTGACCTAAAGTTATCCTGCAGCAGATGATGGATCTCTTCCTACCCCAGCAGCCTCTGTTGCTTGGCACTGCTCTGCATATTAATGATCCCTAATGACACCTAAAAGCCTCTGCAGTCTCACATATGGATTTTACCACTTAGTCTGAAGCCATAAAGAGCCAACAATGGCAGAGTGTGTTTAACGACCAAAACCAAGCAAGGAAAGCATTCATTAAGACATCATCTGACTCTTGTGGAAAGGGGCATTAAAATGATTTTCCTTCTGGACCAGTAGTGGGAGGTGAGGAAGGTGATGAGTAATATCAGTTTGAAAGGGATCTTTGAAATACGCATTATTTTAGTTGGCAGGGAATAAGTCTATTCCGTGGAAGCAGGGGAGGGGAAATGTGGTCAGGGGAGTGAAGGAAGAGAGCTGCTTGTCCGTGACATTGTCAGCTTCGGACAGTGATGGAAGATTAGTCCTCAGGAATATAAATCACCTTCAGCCAGAGCTCCTGGAATGCACTGCTTCCCGTGACTGCTGAGGAGGCACTGTCAGCTGATCCTCACCTCTCAAGATCAGGATAAGACTGGGGGAACAAGGCTGAAAAGAGGGGTTAATTAAACAAAGAGGCAAACAGGCAAGAGACTTGAGAAATTGATTAGACAATGAAAGTAAATGACTTGGCAAAACAACCCTGGTATCACATCCAAGAGATGCAGCGCTGTTCTAGTGATTGATATTCTCACTGGATGTTCCTGCAGCAACGAGGAGTGCTGGGACATTTACTGGGGTAAATGAAATCACAACCCGGACACCTCCTTTTCTACTCTGAGCAAGGAGAAAAAGCTGCTAGGGACCTCTTCACCCAGAAATCAAAGCATCACCAAGGTCTTAGGAAAATGATCACTTTGCCAAAATAAGGCTCAGAAAAACACATTCATCAAGCTTATGTGGCATTTGCAGTTTGCTTGCTTGGAGGAATGGTACATCACCATTCACACAGGTGACCAGAACCAGAAACCCACTACCCTTCCTCATTTCTGCTCTACAGCTAGACTCTGTATTTTCCACTCTCCCATGCAGATCTATTTCTGTTTGTTTGGGAAGTCACATGGCCAGGGGAAGGCCCAGAGCCTTGGGAAAAAACACATGTCTACCATCAACCATGCCCATGTTACTCATCCAAACGTTATTCAGTGCTTTTTTATAAGATATCAGTAAAGGAAAGAGACTTCAGGCTGGTTTCAAGTCTTGAATCACTGTGTTCATGAGGTCAAAACTACAGCTGGCATAAATTCACTTCCAGCACCATCAATCGCGGCGTCAGAGCGCTGAAATATTCCGGCCGGCCGAGCAGCGACGGTGCAGACTGCCCTGCATTTTTAACCTTGATTATACATAATTGTTAATCACTGACCCATTCTCCGGCCGCCCTGGTTGCTAAGCGACCCATTTTTGCTCCAGATACTTTTAGAGCTGGTTAAGAAATGGCCAAAAGTCAACAGAGTGAGGATTGAGACTATTGGGGACAGATCTTGTCAGAAGGGAGGGAGACTCACCCACACCTCTATGCAGCAGGGTGTAATAAAACACTCAGTAATAACACCTTGGGACCTCTGAAAGCCCCTCAGAGCAGCCCCAAGGCTCACACACCTCCCAGGGAAACCCAGGCTCCTAATGGGAATGTAATTACCCTCCCTGGCAGGAGGGCAGGGACTTCCAGAGACCAATGATTAAAAATAATCAGGTAGAGTTAATCAGGTGAGGGTAGAAATTGTCCAGCCCATGTTTCTGTGCCCATGACACCCCCCACCCCTCCCCTGCCAGCTCCCAACTGTGCCCAAATTCCTTCTGCTGCTGCCTTCAACAGCCTGGGGCTCTCGTGCGCACCAGGATCCTTTGGATTTGCAGGAAGGGACCTCAGAACTCCGGGACTTTTACCCTTCTGGCAAACTGAGCGGGACGTAGGGCAACACCCACAGTCCTCCCTGTGCCATCTACCTCTGGTTTTCCCTCTTTTTTTCCCTTTCTTTGGAAAACATTCTAAGAAAGGGCAACACCTTCTGTGTTATGTAATTCTCAGGGCAATCTTGTCCTGCTGCTCCACTCCTGTATCACCCTCTCGTGAACAGCCACTGCGGTGGGTCGTGATTAGCTATAGAAACACCATTTTTGTCCTGTAGAAACCAGCGGCTAAAATGCTATGGATTCACGTAGAAGCAAGACTGAGCAACCACATGAATTGTTAAGAACGAACTGGAAAAAAATTCAGGATTTGCAAGGAACAGGAAAATGCCAAGATTGTGCTTTTTCTGCCTTTTCTCCTTTTAAATACGACCTCGTGGTGTGGGTTATGGGCACAACTGGAGTTACTGGTGTAACCAGTGTAAATCAGACCTTTGAGATCAGGTTCTCAAAGCAGCTGAGCACTTCAGTAGGAGGCTGTGGCCATGTGCCAGAGTGGAAACTCCAGTAGCTGAACACATTCTTGTTTGCATGAACTGTTATCAGTTCAACACCTTGATGCAAACATGCCTTTTTTGAGGTTTTGGGGGTTTTTTAAGTTTTCCTTTAAACTGTCAAGAAACCTTAAGCACAGCCTAACACGTCCAAGGCCAGGCTGGACGGGGCTTGGAGCGACCTGGGATGGTGGAAGCTGTTCCTGCCCAAGGCAGCAGGGTGGAACCAGATGATTGTTAAGATCCCTCCCAACCCAAACAACTCTGTGATTCTCTGATTCTGTAAAGTACTGGGGTACATACACCCAGACAGCAAAGGCCTCCAGCTTGTGCCTCTCTTTTCCTGTCACGAATCATCTTCTCACCAAAAGCAGCCCAGGCTACGCCACCAATGTTTCATGAGTACCAGACATGCCTTAAAGCACAATTTTGTAAAGAGAGGGAGAAAGATTTGGACAACAGGATGATAGCCAGGGACAATGAGCAAACAGAATGCAGAGAGGTATCAGGATCAAGAGGCTGCTATGAAATTATTAGCTTGGAAAAAAAATTATTAAGCATGAAGAAGTCACCCAAAACCAGAGGGCCCCATGAGTAATCTGACCACTTGTGTTTGGATATTTTTTGATAGTGTGTTATAAAGGAGTGAAAACCTTAGCCCCGCTTGCCTTCGCTGCTGCTGCTCCTGGGGCTGGGTGGGCTTATGGCACTTGGTGGGAATAAAACCAGAGCTGTGCAGCACAAAACTCTGTCACTGCCCCGTCAGTCACTGCAGGCAACATGATCCCATCACCTCCAGCTGACCCCGGGAAGTTAAGCATGGTTTCGTGAAAAAATCCTGGAGCTTGCTCATGGCAATCTGCCCTCCAGACAGGCCTTGCGCAACCCCGACCCCGTCCCAAGCCAAGGCATCGCCCAGCAGGACTGGGAACCCGAGACAAACACCCCAGCACAGGAGCCAGACACACAAAACCAGGGGCTTCGGGAAGGCTGCTGGGATTAAAACAGCGGCGTTTCCACCGATTCTGCAGAGGAAGGGCTGGAGACAACCCAGAGCAGGAAGCTCTGCCAAGCAAAACTGCTGGGAGCAGCAGTGCTCCCTGCTCACTCCTGCAAGCAAAGCTTCCAGGAAAAGAAAACAAACTCCTTTTGGACCGAGAAGCGCCTGGAGTACAAAACCTGCCCTTGGCTCTCTCCTCTGCCTTCCCCAACACTCCAAATAATCAGTGGGGAGAGCAGGACAGCGCAGTGTGTCCGCACAGAGACAGACAAACAGAGGCTGCTGCATCAGGAGGGAGACAGCAGAAGTCCTTTTGTCTCAGGGATGCGCACGGGACAGAAAGGGCAGCGCTGGCACAGCCACTCCTGTGCTGAAGCCCTTCTCCTGAACAGGCCTCCCGTTCCCAAAGATCCATTAATCCACCACCCCCTTCAGCTCTAAAATTCATACAAATTATTTTATTCATAATTAATAAAGGTCTCTAAATGTGGAAATTAAATTACCATTTACAGTGCAGAAGGAGATAGCACAGGAAAACCCGGATGGCAGCGACAGCTCTGCACGGATCAGGAGGACACGGGGCATGGGGGCTCTCTGGCAGGCATGTTGAGGAATCATACAGTGAAACCTGTGTTAGCTCAAAACACAGATTTCAGCATCTCTAAAAGGCTGCTCAGGCCCAGTCGCAAGAGACCTTTATGCCTTGGGTACCAAACCAACCCCAAAACTCAGGTGCCCTCAGCTCTGCTGTCAATAACCCCAAGGATTCTTGCATTAGGAGCACATTTTCAGGACAGCAAAACCCCCAGGGTTCCTTTTGTCACTTGGCTCCTCTGCTGGCAAACAAGCTGTTGGGAGAACAAAGGAGCCGCTCCTCGTCACGTGCATCCGACCTCACCTTTCCACTCGGATCAGGCTGCCAGGGAAGAGAGAGCATACAGGAAAACAGATGGCCCTGCGCCCCGAACACGAGGCAGAATTCACTCGGGGGCCGGGGAGGGAACGGGATGAGCAAACTCAACACCACCACTGAATTCAGCCATGGCAGGGCCCTGACGGAACTATCCACAGCCACCGACGTTTGCTCCCTAACTCACAAGGGAGAGACTGTGAGAAGTGGTTTGGCTTCCCGTTTCAATGGCAAAGAAGCATCTGAATTGGTGGTGGGGATGATTCCATGGTAGTTTCAAAGGCAACTCCTCCCCATCCCTGATAGCCCAGGGATGCACTCAGCATCAGAATCCAATCCAAGAGTGGGGATCTTTTCCCCTTACAGTCAGCTCCTGGCTTGCCCACTTGCCAAGGGATTTTCAGGGTGAGAAGACAGTCTGTACAAAGTTACTCAAAGCGACCGGGAAACAGACGTGGTCCCACACATTCCCATGCTCAGCAGGGCAGGCAGACCGCAGAAAGGGGAATGGCCATGCTGAAATTAAGCAAAGAAGAAAAGGTTCATGTATGTGACCCTTCTGGTTCTGAGCAGCCAAAAATAATGGTGCACCAAGTACAGGGAAGTTTCAGGGTTAGATTCCCCCCAAAAACCCTTCGTGAAGTCAGTGAGGGCTGAGTGGGTGCTTGTGCCAACAGTTTTCTTTGCAGAGGGAACAGGGGGAGCTCCCTGTAGCACCCCATAGGAGCCTTTCGGGATCAGTCCTCACTTGGCAAGGCAAACCCACCACGCCAAGGAACAGCACAGGCATGTCTGGTGCTGGAAAAGCAGGCTCTGGAAAGATTGGGAATGTGGATAGCAGGAACAAGAAGAACTGCTCCGTCTGGTCCCTCCTCCTCAGGCGCCCATGGCCACGAACCCGCTATCTGTGTGACTCCAGCCACCTGGTGAGTCCCTTCTGCAGCTGACACACGAAGGATGTGGGATTCCGTGAGGGATCCACATCTCCCAGGCTGGTGTGATTCATGCCTTCAGCTCCACAGGAGCCCAGGTCAGTTCCTATGGGGTGGCTGCTCCATGAACAGTCAGAGGTGAGCACTTCCCAAGCGCCTGCAGGCACACTCACACACACAGATAAAACTGAGCATCAAAAGAAAAGCAACTCCTGTGGAACAGGCAGGGAAAACCCATGGCTTGTTCCCTTCGATATACCCAGCAGACAGAATGCAAACACAGTTCCATTCTCCCTTCCAGTTCAGGCTACTCCAGCTGCTGATGGTTTCAGCCCCACAGAGGCCAAGGTTTTGCAAGTCTATCCAAGTTCTGTATTTACACACCACAAGTGTAAGAGTTCAGCAGATGCCCCAAGTGCAGTTGGTATTTCAGTGCCATACCCAAGGGAGATAATCTCTCTCATCTGTACCTCCAAGTTCCAGCAAGCTCAGTGATCACAGCGGAGCTGAACAAAACTCTCGGATTTCAGCCAGAATGAACAACACAATTTTATAGATCCAGCTCAAACTGAGTCCAGGGAAGGGCAACTAAACTGGTGAAGGGTCCAAAGAGTAAGTCTGAGGAAGAGAGGTTGAGGGAGATGGGAAAGGGGCTCAGCCTGGAGCAAAGGAGGCTCAGAGGGGACCTTGTGGCTCTGCACAACTCCCTGACAGGAGGGGGCAGCCAGGGGTGGGTAAGGCTCTGCTCCCAGGGAACAGGGACAGGAGGAGAGGGAACGGCCTTAGGCTGGGCCAGGGGAGGGGCAGGTTGGACACCAACAGGAATTTCCCCATGGAAAGGGTGCTCAGGCCTTGGCAGGGGCTGCCCAGGGAGGTTTGGAGTCCCCATCCCTGGAGGTGTCCAAGGAAAAAGCCTGGACGTGGCACTCAGTGCTCTGGGCTGGGGACAAGGTAGGATCGGGCACAGCTTGGATTTGATAATCCTGGAAGTCCTGTCCAACAGAAACAATTCCGTGATTCAGAGATGCCAGCATCAAGACAGGACAAAGTAAGGAGACGTGGGTGAGAAGTGAGCTGAGGTGCACCTCACAACTTCCACTGCACAGAAACATCCCTCCCACACTGAGGGCAGCCAAAGGCCCCTCCAAAGGCAGCTCTGTTATGATTTGCAGGCAGACCTCTTCTCGAACACCTCAAGAGCTGCAGCTGTGTCCCAGGCACGGAGGAGAAAGATGTTTCTAGAAAGGAGATGCTTCCACACTCCCTTGCCAGCATAGCTCTTTTCTGCAAAACACTCTTTTGTGAAGCCTGGCTTAAATAGACCCCACTCCTGCAAAACACGTCCTCGCCTCCCGTTCCCAACATACAAACCTAACGGGACTGCTTCCAAACCCATGGGTGCGCCACACCATCTCAGGCCTGCCCTGGCACCCCGTAAGCCTTTGGGTGGTGTGAGCAGGGAGCACCGTGCCCAGCTCCTGGATTTTGTCTGCACATTTGCTGCTTCACTTAATACCAGATAATCCCAACCACGTGGGCACCGTGGTGCTCAGAGCCCCCCGAGCTCCCTGCTCAGTCTGAACGCTGCCACGCTCATTCCTGTCCCCAGCACTGGGTCAGGCTTTCCCCAAGGAAAAGCCACCAGGGTTCTGACTCGGACAGCCCAGACCCCAGACACTTCCCAGCAGCACCAACACGAACTCTGGAGCACAGCAGGCAGGAAAACAGCAATTTCCTCATCAGAACCACTTCCATTCACAGCAGGACCCAAAACAGCAGAAACACCTTCTGCAAACCACCCACACCAAAGTGAGGGCACCTCACACATCATAAATACCACTCCTGAGCTGGGCATCAAGGGCTTTGCTTCCTAATGAGCCTTTTCAAACCACAGCAGACAATGACCACAAAACAATTACAAAGAATAATATTGGAAAATGCCCATTAGGAAGAGTACATGAAAAAAAGCTTCAAAGGAGAAAAAACCTTCGACAAAGACACTCCTCATTTTTACCCAGCTACAGACAGCACTGATTTAAGGGAAAGCATTTGGCTGAAAAACATAGAATCATAGAATAGAATTTGTTTTAATTATGTAACTGACTTCCCACACAAACAAATCCCGGCTATGGAAAACACTTTTAAAATGGCACGAGTTGAGCCGAAGACAGGAATATGCCACAGTAATTAATGTTTCTTTGCAATCTCTACAAGGTACTCACCATTTGGTTTTGCCCAGGGGAAATAAACACTGCTGCAAAGTGACATAAAACACTGCTCCAGAGTAAAATCTGTCTCTGCCCCGTCCTGATTTCTCCCTGGAAAAATCCACATGTGCACATGAGCTGAGAGAAGTGGGTGAGCTCCTGAAGACAATTCCCAGACTGGGTACCCCCTCTCCATCCCAGGCTCCCTGTGGGAGCACTTCCAGGGCACCCAGCAAGGCTGGCAGGGGACCAGTGGCCAGTCCAGCCCCTGTCATCTGTCACAGAGGTTCCTGGGGCTGCTTTGGGTGGCTTTGGGACACCTGGCAGAGCTTTGCTGCCCCTTCCCACCAGGACCAGTGGCAAAGCCACCGCAGCCACTCGTGGTGTGGCAACCAGGAACTAAAAGGGCAGAAATCACTGTCACCCCCACTTCAGGAAACTGTCTTCAAGCATAAAAACTTTTAATTTCAGCTCCATTTCTACCCAGCTGAAGCATCCCCAGCTGCCTGGGGTTATCAGCATAAACATCAAACGTGTGGAGCCACATTAGGTGCGTCAGCAGCTGCCCCAGTCCCAGCAATGCCAGACTAAATTGCTAACCCAGCGATGATCACCAGGATCCCAGGGAATTGCACGCACAGGAAAAAAGAAAAAGGAGATAGATATCTAGATAGTTAAGAAGAAAGCGCACCAAGCAATTAAAAAGAAAAGAAGAATATAAAATTTCTTCACATCAGAGGCGAAATCATCATCCAGGCTATTCCACTCCATTAATTTTTTAGCAGTGCTACCCATTCAAGGCAAATATCAGACAGAGAATTTATACTTCAAGTCTTCCGACGCAAACCTTCTTCCAGAAAAAGGAGAAGCGACCTGATAGCAATCCATTTGCAGTGAGGATAAAAGGGATTCCCTCTCGCACACAGCAAAGTCAGCAGCCAAACTCCCCAATTACTGCAGGCTGGTTTCAGCAATACAGCTGATTTGAAAGGGGCTCAAAAGACAAGGCTTAAAACAAGCCAGTAAAGTCAAATACTTTTGCAGTGAAGGGTTCAGAGGGAGTGAGTTTTTGGGAGCTTGGACATATTTATTTATTCATGTTTTTCCTCCCCAGTTTGTGACACTGTTATATCAAAAGCTCAATCTAAAGCCCAAAGGGGAAAATGCCAGTTTATTGTATTTTTATATACTGTTTAAATGGCAGGAGGAGATTTTGGACCCTCTCTAAGGCAGCAGCCCCAGAGTCAGGCTGCTTTCCCAGGGAAGAAGCCAAAAGCTTCTCCTGTCAGTGGGATGCTCACGCAAGCCCTCCTTGCTTTTGTTAGGGGTTAGTCCTGATCTCCTAGCCTGTGGAGAAGGAATTTAACAGTGAGAAGGACAACTCTCTCTGTAGCCCAGCAAAGGTCTGACATGAAACACAGCCCAAATTCCCCCAGCATCTAAACCATCTCCAATGGGAACTCCCACAGCCAAGAAAGGGAGAGCAACAGCAATTCCATAAAGCCACAAGAGGCGCAAAGCAGAGCAACAACCTCCCATCAAAGACCTGTCCCACTATTTCAGCGCAAGCTCCTTTTGTAAAGAAAAAGGAAAAAAAGGCAAACTTCTGCTTAAAATATATTTTGGAGGTTACATAAGGGATGTTTAAAAAACCAAAACCCTATTAATTCTTTGTTAAAAGGAGACATCCTGAACGAAGGCCTTGGGAAGAAATAAAAACAAACTCCTGCCACAATTGCACAGCATTGACTCAAGACCCTTCTGCTGAACGCACACAAGGAGTCTTCAGGCAGGGCTTCCCCTGCACTTCCGAGTGTTCAACTCCTCTGCTCTTAACACTGCATCAAATAAATAAATCAAATTGAATGCTGTACACATGAGTAACTCCTGACTTCAAATATTTATGAAAGACTATTCTCACTGCCCCCGATGCGGGTCATCCGCAGCGCCAAGACATCCAGATCCACCGCAGCGAGGGCCAGTGAGGATGAGCATCAGGAACGTTCTTTGCCACCTGGATCACTCGGAGCATCAGGTGGGTCTCAGCCACCAGGAAGAAAAGGAGGGTCCCCACAGTCACAGGGTCAGACAGCAAAGCCAAACAGCCACACACGAGGGACGGGGGTCCTGGGGGGCATCGGGAAGAGCACTGGCAGCAGGTCAGGGAGTGATCCTCCCCTCTGCTCAGCCCAGGATGATGAACATCCCTGGGCAGCGAACAAGCCCTGAACAAACCAAGCCCTGAACAAACCTCCTCCCTGGGGATATTCCACACCCCTCTGGACACAATCTTGTGCCCTGTGCTCTGGGATGGCCCTGCTGGAGCACAGAGGTGGCACCAGGTGACCCACGGTGGTCCCTTCCAGCCTGACCCACCCTGGATTCTGTGATTTGGGGAAGGGGTTGGTTTGACTGCAGGTTTCTGAGGGAAATCTGCTCCTAGACGTTACCCTGCACTGAAGCATCCACACGAGTTAGACCAGCACAATTAAAACGAGCCAGAACAATCCTATTACAGCTAGGCTGGATAGTTTCTAACACAGACAAGCTTAAATACATACTTAATTAGCTATTTTAAGAAAGCTCAGTAGTCTCTTTCTAGGACTAGCTTTCCAGAACTCAAGGGATCACCAGCAGCAATTCTAAAAGACGAGGGAAAAAATCCAAACCCATTTCCTTCTGTAGCAGAAGCCCCCTGGAGACCACAGGCACAGGGACACACTGATCCCCCTCACCAGCCCTGGGGCTGTGCAAACCCACATCACAGGCTGCCTTGAGGCCCCTGTGCCCTGGCTGGGGCAGAATGCCACACCTGGAACAGCAGCCACATTCCAGAGACCAGGAGAAGTCTCGCTCACTGTGGCAGGTAACCAAAGTTCCAGGGCAAGCAGCTGACTCCTTATTCCCATTATCCAGTGTGACAGGGAGCTCACAGCCCCTGGCAGGGTCACTGCAGCTGAACCACAGGGCGCAGCATCCTGTGATACTCACAACTTCCTAGTTAGACTTGGATTTATTTTCTTTATCAGTGTTTTCTTTATGAGGCAGACACTATTGTACATGAAATGCTTAAGCACACCGGGCCTCCGGGTCATGGGCTGGCCACCACTTCATCACAAATAAATACTGAGGGGTATGCTGGGTTATAGTCACCTCAAAATAAAAAACACTAAAACAACTAAAGACACCACTTGAACCAGAATAGCAGCATGTTTACTTTAAGCCTCTGGAGTGGGAGCAGGTATTGCAACCCAAGTACAGAGAGGGCAGAGTAAGTGGCAGCAGCACTCTGATAATGAGAAAGGGAGATGAAAACAGACCCAAACAGAACAAACCTTCAGCAGATCTGAAAGGAGAAACCCAGGGTCCGACAATCACAGCGACATCACTGTGATTTGAGCTATATGGATGGAGAGATCATTAGCAGCATTTAAATTCCCTTAAACACTATTTCTGCAAGTGGTATCTTATTCTGTAAAAAGCAGTTACACAAAACAACTCTACTTTGGCACACTTTCAGGCCCTGAATTTTAGAACGTTCTAAAGTTAAATGAGAATGGGAAATTTTAATCTCAGCTAGCAGAAACAGTATTTCAAACAGAGAAAACATTGGCACAGGTTAGCAAAAGACAAATTGATTGAATCTCCTTCAAAAGCTTAGAAGGGTAGGAATTATCTTCTTCCACTGAGCTTACAGAGATAATTTTAAAGGAAAGCATCCACGGAGGAGTGACACTGCCATACCCAACTGGAAAGACAAGATTTAAGGCTAGATTGAGTTTTGTTGGCAAGCCACAGGAGCTCCATCGCTATCAGCTGTCCTACAGACTCAGGCCAAGCCAGGACGTGTTTTATGGCACCACACAGAGCAACCTCGGCTCCGAGCTTGCATTAGGAACAGCGCATCCCACGGAGCCACTAAAGCCCAGGGACTCATCCAAACCTTCCTGCGCGCGGCCGGGCGGGCACCGCCAACACCTTCCCTCTCAATCTGCCACCAAGTCAAACCAGCAACAATTACCATCCTGGTCTTGAAACATGCAATGCCACATGCAAGAAACACACTCCACTTGATCTGAGAGGCAGATCAGAGCCCAGCACTTCTTAATTTCTTCACAAAGACAGAAACCTTTAATGCCTCAAAAACTAGGCCATTCCAGCAGCATTTGGCTGTCTGCACTTGGTGAAAGACAAGAAAAAGGTTACCAGTTCTCTTTAACAGGTACCTAAAGATTGGGAAGGAAGGGCACACACACACCTTCCGCGGGGAAGCAGAAAACACCACACACACACACACACAATTGCCTCTCCCTCATTGCTGGCATCTTCCCATTCAGCAGTGGTACAGAGCAAAAGGAAAGCCCAAAGCATCCCACACAGAGAAGAAAAGCTGGTCTTGCACAGGGATAAAGAAGGACGTGCAGTCCCTGCCCCTGAAGTACAAACACATTCAGACACTTTCTCCTACCAAGATGAAGTGTTGCACATGCCAATTCCTCCCACCACCTCCAGCATTGGGGAGGGAGGGAGGGAGGGAGGAAAGGAGGGAGGAAGGAAGGGAGGAAGGAAGGGAGGACGGAAGGAAGGACGGAATATTGTACATTCACATCAGGCACTTTGATGAGGTGAACAGCTCTGTGTCTGTCCCCTGTATTAAAGAGGTGATTAAGTGCATAGACATGCTAGAAATGAATTATTTAAAAGTGGGGGGGTTGGGCTTTTAGTTTGTTTTGGTTTTTGTTTTGTTTTTTTAATTTGACACAGAATCATTCCCTTGGGACAACTTGTTCTTTCTATCCAGAATTGCCAACCCAAGCTGAGTGAAGACACTTCTAACTCTTTGACTCCCCAAGTGCCTCTGTATTTTTGTAATCACCTGTCACAGAATCTCCTGAGCTGGGAGAGCCCCACAAGGATCATCCAGTCCAGCCCCTGGCCCAGCACAGCCACCCCAACAATCCCACCCTGTGCATCCCTGGAGCTCTGGCAGCCTCGGGGCCGTGCCCGTTCCCTGGGGAGCCTGGGCAGTGCCCCAGCACCCTCTGGGGGAAAAGCCTTTCCCTGATATCCAACATAAACCCCTCCAGACACAGCTCCAGCCGTTCCCCCGGGGAATGGTGCTGGTAATTAAACGATCCCTTCTCACAAAGCCCAGTGCTGGCCTAGAACCAGAACAAGCCAAGCACAGGCTTGTCCATTTTTGGCACAGCCCTCCAGAGGAAGCAGTTTCACCACTGAAGTACAACTGACAGCCCAGATCAAGAAAATAACTTAGTTGCATGGAGAGACATGCTCAGCTTGGCAGATCAGCGCCCCAACACTGGTGCTGGGAAAGCCCTGTGCAGACCCCAAGCAGGGCAACACCCCTGGGTAACTCTCAGAAATGCCTGATGACTCTCACTGCTTCCTTGGAAAACTTTCAAAGGTACAAAAAATATAGGAATTCCCACCTTCTGTTTGGGAGAAGGGTTAGATTCCTTCTAGGACAGCCTAAAGAGAGACTTCTGTCCACCATGGACATTATGTTGACTTGTCATCGGTGCCACTGTTTTCCCCTCATTCCAACCCAGGTTTCCCCTCAGCAGGTACCCTCCTTGCCAGCTCTGCACAAACAAGGTCAAGAACACCTATGTCTTCCCAAGGTCCCCACCCAGCAGCCACCCAGGTTTGCAGCTGAGTGCCGACAAACCCCTTCACATGAAGACTCCCCTCAAGTGGGGCACAGAAACCCAGCAGGAGACTTCCCCACACCTAAAAGATTATTGGTGGCCCAACGGGATAAACAGGTCCCTGTCTGCTTGTGCTGAAGCAGATGAGCCATGAGGCAAGAAATCCACACATTCCTTCTGTCAACAAGGATTTGGGATGATCTGAGAGAGGATCCCCAGCCCAAGCTGCTCACATTATCCCGAGGCTCACTCCCACCACGCATGAGCTCTTCCCTCTCCTGCCCATCCAAAAAGGGAATCAGTTACCTCCCTGTGCCTGAGACTCCGTTGTTCACTGATTCCAGAGACCTGCAGCATCTGCAGCAGGCAGATCTCCTGAGGCATTTCACATCCTGCCACTCCCAGTTCCCTATGATTCCCATTAGGGTGCCCCTGCCTCCTCCACAGGATTTCAGCTGCAGTGGATCCTAAGGGCTCTCAGCAAAACTCAGCTTCCACTACTGCTGCCAACCCTTACAGCATGCCAGAGCTCCAGTCCTTCTGGAAAAACATTTTTTCCTCTTTCTTGTCCACCCATATCCCTTGTTTTCTTGTCCCCCACCCCAGGATAAAGCAAACATGTCAGGCAAGAGCCAGGCTCAAGGATGTCCTTCCATGCTTCCAGCACAAGGAACAACCTGAAGCATAATTTCTCTTCAAGAAAATTTAGGTTCTCTGCAGAAAAATTATGGATTTACTCCTACAGCTACACCAAGTCGAGAGTTTGGTTTCAAGCACAGGGTTCAATCCCCTTGGCTGCTGCCTCTCCTGCTCCCAGTGCAGGGCAAAAGGAGGCAATGGGGAAAGCACTGACAAAAAAACCAAACCAACTTACAGGCTGCACTGGAACGGAACAATCCAAGGCAGCGAGAGGGTACCTGTTACCCCAGCAAGCCCTGCTTTCATGTCTGAGCTCTGCAGGAACAGAGGGCCAGATCAAGAAACCAAACTGGAGGGGCCAGGGCCAGAAACGGCCCCTGAAGCTCAGCAAGGAGGGAGCAAGTGTGCCAAGGAAGCGTGCAAACTCACCTGGCCGGAGTTCCAGGTGTCCAGCAGGAGGAAGGGCGCCTGCTTTCCTTCCAGCAGCAGTCCTGACACACCTGCCCTACCCAGACCTGCACAGAACCGGGGGACACGGGAGAAGCCCCCCAGCAGCCACATCCATCTGCCCCAGGAGCTCCCTGGGACTGGGCCACCAGTTTAGTTCTGTGAACCAGTCAGTGAAACCAGAGAGCATGGAGGGCAGATAAAGCCCACCTGGAGCAGGGGCTAAGGCAAGGAGATGACTCCCTGCCACAAAAATGCAGACAGCTTATCTATCACATCGCGGGGGGGGGGGGGGGGGGGGGGGGGTCCCTTCTGAGGGATGTTTTTCCTCTTTTTCCAGGAAGAGAAAGGAGCGGGGAGTGGTTTTGGCACTCTTAGTTAAAAAATACAGAGCAGACCTATTCTCTGTTGGCTGAACCTACAAGCACTCCTCCCACTCCCCCCTCCAGCTGTCTCCTCGATGTCCCCCTGCTGCTTTCACCCCTGGACAAGGCCAGAGGGGGAGGACACCAGTGAAGATTCCAACCTCAGTGGGGAGAAAAGGCAAGGAAAAGGGATGGCGTGTGGGATCCGTCAGTTAAGTCAAGCATTTGACTTCACAACTGCAACCAAGCACTGCACAGGTACATTTTTCACCCTGATTTGATTCAAGGGTGCCCATATTCACGGGTTTTGTTTTACCCGTTTTTGTTTACCCGTTTTTAGACAGGTCTGCTGTCTTAAAAACAGAGCCCAGCTCTGCTTCTGAGAGCTTTGGGGGAACTTCTTTCCCTCTCTATGGGAGAACTATTTAATGTCTTTGCTGGCGACAAGGACAGTGGGACTGGTGCACCCTCAGCACGTTTGCTGATGACTCTGAGCTCTGTGGTGGAGCCACACACCGGAGGGAAGAGATGGGGCATCCAGAGGGATCTGGATGGGCTGGAAAGGTGGCACTGGGTGATCCTTAAGGTCCCTTGCCACCCAAACCCTTCCCTGTGTCCACAGCCTCAGAGGCAGCCCGTGTTCCCCAGAGGCGGCCCGGGCAGGCTGCAGTGGGTAAGGCAGCCCGGGAGCCCCAAGTGCCCCAGAGGGCCGTGAGCGGCAGCGCGGCCGGGCCAGAGCCCTCAGCACTGCCATCCATTCACCCTTCACCTCAGGCACACACACACATCAAAGAAATAAATCAAACCAAACTAAAGCCACCCCGCCCACACCGTGGACTTGGCCATCAGCTGAACTGCACCTTCCCAGCCTTTCCTTGAGCCATCACAAGCCTCACACAACACACCCCTGACAGATAAAATGATGGCACTGCCAATGTGCAAGTTCATATTGCCTGCAGAGAAACGCATGCAGCCCTCACAAAACTTGGTGCAGACTGTCAGAACCAAGTGAAAGGCTTCCTCTGGGGAAAAAAGAAATCTGCTAGATACAAATAGGCTGCAAAATCCCCCCCAATGCACATTACTGGAAGCTGGGGGAGCGTTTTGGAGAAGTGTCAGCAGCACCTGCCCTGGTCTATCCTCATGCCTAGGACAGAATGGTCTGGCTCTATTTAGTACCTTCATATTATGAGTACAGAAATACAGATGTATTTCATAGTGGAAGAAAAATCCGTGTGATGTGAGAATGCCTTCACGGCAAGAGGAGGCTGCACAAAGAGCTGCCTTATTCATCCAGGTTGAGTTCACCCCAAGTCCTGCCCCAGCAGGTACCTCCAAACACCTACAAGTGGCCAAAGGAAAACTGTCCTTTCATTCTCCCAACCTTCTGAAGCCTTCCTGTGAGATGCAAATCAGAGCATTCCCCCGAAATCACATGCTGCCAACAGTTTCCACGTGTAGAAGAGAAGTAAGAATTTCACACCAATTCCAAGCTGAAAGCTAAACAGCTTTAATGTGGGAAAAAAGGACAAGAACTGTGCATTGCCAACAAATAATTGCCCGAAGTAAAACAAGGCACTTAGCCTCTCTCACACAACCCTTTCAGAGAGGACACAGGCACATCAGGAGGGTTCCAGTGCAATAATTACAATTAATCCATTACTTAATCTCCTAATCACCTCTGGGCAAACACCATTCTCAGACATTGGTAAACCACAGAATCATCTGGGTTGGAAAAGCCCTCCCAGACCATGGAGTCCAACCTGTGTCTGATCCCCACCTTGTCACCAGCCCAGAGCACTAAGTGCCACATCCAGGCCTTCCTACCTTCCTGGACAGTCCATTCCAATGTCTAATCACCCCTTCTGTAAAGGAATTCCTGCTGATGCCCAACCTGAACCTCCCTAAATGACACATTCCTTTTCAAACCTTCCTACTCATGAAAATTTCACCGAGAAAGAAGTTGGAAAACGCCCAGGTAACACCAGTTACTTCATTCAAAGCTCCAAGAAAAGCAGATTCTCAGCCAAGACCCAGAAGCTCCCCACACTGGGGGTCCCACCCTCCTGTCCACCTCCTTGGGCTGTGGTTTAAATGGTTCATGGTCCACAAGCTGCTCCCGTAACTGGATATGCAGAACCCCCAGCAACTCCCTCTTACTCAGTATACTCCACCTAACACGCACAGATTTACACGGGCAGGGAATGAGTTTAACCACCTCGTGGGACACAGTAACTCCGTGTTACCAACACGGTCTGAGAGCAGACAAGGGTAAGAATAGAAATTCTGGCACTTTTTGCGACACTTCAGTTCCCTGTCTCACGTGGCAGGTTTAGGAAAGACCTCAAACACCGACTTTTTCTTTGCTTTATTAGCAGAGGAAAGAAAATATTCCAGCATGGGAGCCCTGAAGCTAAAATTAAACCCCTGTAATTTGGGTTCAGCAGAAGTTGGTACAATTCAGATCCCAGCCACAATGAGAGGTCTCCAACATTATCAACTGCCAACAATTGCTACTGGCCAGGCACACAAACCAGCTTTGTTCTGCACTGGAAGCCACAAATGCAAGCAGCAGTAATTGCTACCAAAGGCAAAACACACAAAAAGCCCAGCCAGGCCATGCAAAATAACTCTCCAAAGAAGAATACAGGAATGGACACACAGCTCTTGCTATCTCCACTCACAGATTTAAAAAACCAAGAGTAAAATCCAATACAGTGTAACCAGCAAAGGAGGGGGCTATCAAGGAAAAAGGATCCTAAAAAGACACTTGTTAACGATGAGGAGTTGAATGCACATTTAATGGAACATCCTGTTCATTAGTGATGGAATTTCATTAGCAGCTTAAGGGAAAGCGACACACAGAAGAGACAAAACGCAATCAATTTGTCCTGGAATTGCACACATTGCCACACTGAGCCCCAGCAAGCTCATCCCAACCCGTATGAAAACCCAACTCAATTAATACTAATTGCTCACCTTATTCTCACAGAGGGATCTTCGCACTTCAGCAAGCCTCAATAAAAAAGCAAAGCCAAAAGGGGATTTGTACAAAAGCAACTCACTTGTCTGGTGTTTTCATATTCACTTAGCTATGCATTTCCTTATGCTGGCAGGTGCTTCTGTCAGCTCCAGTGTCCTTCCTCACAACCACCCCTGAGCAAAGGGGCAGCACGAGGCCACCCCATTGTTAGAAGCCACAGAACAAACAAAGTTTTATGAGTCATGGGAGAAATCCCAAAGCCACTGACTTCACTCGAAGATCTGCCAAGGTGCCAGTGTGACTTGTCCAGGAGATGTGTTTTACTGGAAACAAGCCAGGATTTATGTTCACAGGGATGGTTGGGATCTCTGGAGATCACCCAGCCCAACCTCCCTGCCAAGTCAGGGTCATCTGGAGCAGGTGACACAGAACCCTCCAGGCAGGTTTGGGATGTCCCCGGAAAGGGAGACTCCACACCCTCCCTGGGCAGCTGTTCCAGGGCTCTGCCCCCCTCATGGAACAAAGCTCTTCCTCACATCGAGGTGGAACTTGTGTTTCAGTTCACGGCCATCACTCACAGCTCCGCATCTCCCGGATCACAGACACGAAATCCTCTGGACCAAAACCCACTGCCACCTCCTGAAAGCCTGATGGGGCCAGAACATGAGATTAAGTGGAAAAGTTAACTGCAGTCAGCTCTCTCTGTGGGGTTTTTTTTTCCTTCCTCTGCTTCTGCAGATTTAAAAGGGATTCTGCAGCTGCATCACACCTGCCCAGACATCAGGGGAGGTTCGTGGAGAGGGAACAAGCTACACATGGAGGCCTCCTGCAAGTCCTGCAGGTAGGAATGCAGAAATGCAGGTAGGGCATGAATTTAGGCTTTCATCGAAGTTCCAAACAGCACAGAAACTCCCCAGGAACTCGCTGGGTGGTCAGGAAGCAGGACTCTCAAGGTTTCAGACATGCTTTCCATAAGCAAACTGAGCTGAGGGGCTGGTGCAGCCAAACAGAGCCGTGCTGGAACACGGAGGAAGAGGCTTTTTGTCCAAGACCTCGCTGGTGACTGAGGGCAGCAATTTCCAGGGAAAATCCCAGCAGAGAGAAGAGCAGAGGGATAGAGCGAGAGGGCTGGAGAGGCCATTCCTCCCCAAGCCATGCCAAGGGGCAAAGGCAGGCAAAGATTTGCCTTAGAAGAGGCAAAGTGTGATGGGCTGGGGTAGGGGATAATTTGAAACAACAAAAACCTGCCTGCTGCTACAGCAACAGATGCATCCCACAGACAAGCAGGAACTGGGTCCAAGCAGGAATTGCCCTGGCTTGCTGAGACCTGGGTGTCTGGCTGAGCACTGCTTCTAAGGGAGGCTGGAAAGCCACAGAGAGGGCTGAAGCCTTGACAAATCCACCAGGTTACTGTAAAACACAAAAACTAAATAAAAATATTTAAAAAGTGGAGGTGGGGAATCAAAACCCCCAAAAGCCAAGCAAAACTGTCCTAACACCGCTGGCTTTCTGCACACTTCCTCCTGCAAATCAGACAGGCAAGACACAGGCAGTCAGGATATCCATGTTCTTGCAGAGTCGTGCTGGTGCAGCAGGAAAAATCGTGGGCAAAGAATTCCGCCACAGCTTTCTGGCACGAGGTTTCACATCTCTAGATAGAAGATGTTCTGAGTGAGAGATGAGAGATGTTTTCCAGCTGTGGTTTAACTGGAGCCCAGAGACATCCAGCTGCTCTACAGAGGTAGTTCCTAAGAGCACTTTTTGACAACAAAGGCAGAGGAAAACTCCAGTCATCTGAGAGTGCTTTTGTCGGCCAGTCTGAGCGCTGACTGAGGCAGGATGAGACGGATCACACATCAGGGAAAAAGATTTCTTTCTTTAGGTGCTTGGTTTGGGACAAGCCCACAGCAGCAGGATTGGGGTACCAGGGACTTGGCTCCTGGCTGCTCAACCCCTCACCCCAGCAGTGCCAAAGGCAGGCAGTCCTGCCCTGCAGCAAGGCACACAATTAGGCAAAGCAAACGAGTTGTCAATAAACCTTTGAGCATTCAATGAGATGCTGCTAATGGGGAGGGCAAGTGCACACTGTCAGAATCCCTGCCACAAGTGCAACAGTCCTCAAGTTGTGCTTGATGTTTCTGTGATAAAGCTATTTTCAGTTGCTTTGAATCTTCTTCAGGAAAGGCAGTCTTGGAATAGGGGGGGGGGGAAAAAAAAAAAAAGTCACGACTGTTCTGAGCTGAGATGCACAAACTTAATCAGTCCAGGTGTTTAAATTATTTATCCACGAGGAAGAAAACGGTACTAATCTTAGGCACAGCGCATATGAAGGGGAAAAACAGACACAAAGACATGGCAAATACTGTGATGCAACACAGAATCCTCTCATGAACAAGGTAACTGGCCAGAGGTGTCCCAAGTGTTTGTTAGTGCAGCCTGGGCTGCAAAGCTCAAAACACAGAGATTTGCTGCTACCAGAAGAAAGGTTTCCAGACTGTGAGGTGAAATGATTGTTTTCAGCAAGCACAAAGCCCTAGTCCAAAGTTGGTACTTTCCCTAGTTGGAAAGGCCAGAACTTTATTTAAAACTGGTTTTTTCCAAATCCAAATCCAGTGTCTGGGGTAAAACACAGCACTTCAGGAACTGTTCTGCCCCAAGGGAGTGCCACATCCAGTGCTCTGGACCAGCCCAGCCCTCCTCATCACTGACACACAGAAAACAGCCTCTCCTTTCCTCTCTGATCTGAGCCTTCACCTCCTCTCTCTCACCTGCCAAACCCAAGGGTCTGCCCAAGCTGCAGCAAGACTTTCCAGTTGGAAGGTACACAGCATATCCTGCTCCAGCCCACTGCAGCCTGGCTCTCATGGGAACAAGCTCCAAACTAAAATCCCTTCCCAGTCCATGCCGTATCACAAAGCTCAGGCTGAGCATAGAGAAATAAAAATCTCCACCTTTCCTTAAAGCAACTCAAGGAGAAGTTCAAGGTACTTCAGCTCACTTCCAGCCACTGCCAGCTGCTGTTTCAATCATTTTGTTTCCCTAATCTGGGCAGCACACCAAAGATCACAAGGCTTGAGTTTAAATTTCATTTCAAAAACATCTCGTAGGAGAAGAATCATTCCTCCATTTTATTAAGCAAAGCCCATAGGCTGCTGACAGGGCTGCTGCAGGCGGCAGCATCAATGGGACACTATATACATGGTAAATATGTAAAGAGGAAAACACTGAGCTACTAATAAAAATAGAGAGGAAGACCCCTGAGACACTCTCTGTAATTTCTTTTTACACAAGCCAACACTTAAAAAGTCTCCTGGCTGAGTTTCCCCAAGAAACCTACAAAGCACTTTACAGCATCATTGCTCAAACCAATACAAGCACCCAGCAGGTCCATTTCTAGGGGAATGTTATGTTTGTTACCGACAAAACACCTCACTGAACAAGGAGACACCGACTAGGAAGCGACACCCACTGCTTTGAAAGTAACACGGGCTCTAATTGAGTTACAGTGGGAAAGTGACTTCTTGCTATGCCCAAGGTCCTTGAAATTACTGCTCAGATAAGTGTCCGTGAGACGCTGCAAGAGGAACACGGTTTCACAAGGAGCAGCAGCCAAAGGGGAGGGGAAAGAGAAGGAAAGGAAAAAAATAATAACAGATCTGCCTTCGGCACCATGGTCTGCCCAACTGCCCCCAGGTCCAGGGGGTCCTGAGCCCCACTGCTTCTTATTTCCAGTCTTCATTTGATGTTTTCAGCTGACACCAGCCTTTTTACACTGCTTTCCCAGACTATACTTTTGTCATTAGTTCTGGTCAGAGACAAGATCACAGAGCCACAGAATATGGTGGGCTGGAAGGGCCCCACAGGGATCATCCAGTCCCACCCCTGGCCCTGCACAGACACCCCAACAATCCCACCCTGGGCAGCCCTGGCAACGCTGTCCAAATGCTCCTGGAGCTCTGGCAGCCTCGGGGCCGTGCCCGTTCCCTGGGGGAGCCTGGGCAGTGCCCAGCGGCCTCTGGGACAGAACCTTTCCCTGATCTCCAGCCTGAGCCTGCCCTGGCCCAGCTCCAGCCATTCCCTGGGTCCTGTCCCTGTCACAGAGAGCAGAGATCGGAGCTGTCCCTCCGGAGGAAGTTGCAGACCCCAATGAGACTCCCCTCAGTCTCCTCTGCTCCAGCTGAAAATTCCAAGTGCCCTCAGCCACTCCTCGTGTGGCCCCTCCAGACCCTTCACCATCCTCGTGTCCCTCCTTTGGACACTCTCCAACAGCTTGAGACCTTTCTTATGTTGTGGTGTCCAAAACTACCCCCACTCAGCAGGGCACGTGTCATTCTTTTGTATCTTCTTTGCTTGGGGTTTCTTCTGTGGATTGTTTGGGGTTTTTTAATTAAAGTGCTTTTTGCGGTAACTCCAAGCATAATTTCTTTGGGCTGACATTTCCCATTCCTGTTCTCGTGGCAGAGGTACACATCTGAAGATCTGCTTGGTCATTCAAGGCTTTTAAACACGTTCCCAGATAAGCACAGCTGCATTTGCAACAGTAGCTGAAATTACAGAATTTAAGAAAGGAAAATTTGATGTAACGTTTCATGCTTTAGTTAACAGTCTTCCAAGACACAAAGCTGCTCCAGTTGCTCTGGAAACTGTAACTTGGACACAACCATGCAGATACATCAGCCCCCTGGCTATAAATGAAACCACTTTAGCAACACTGCACATTTGTATGACAAACATTTATTAAAGCAAGCATTGCATCCTGATCCTCCTATAGGAAGGGCACATCCCATGGTCCTCCACAACAGTGCACAGCTCTGTTTTCCTTTGAGCTGTAAGAGACACGGCTGGAGAGCCAGGGGGGCCGTGGATCTACCACTGAAATAAGAACCTCCCAGATAAGGGAGAGAGGGGGAACATGGGTGGGTGTTTGAGCGACACATCATGGATCCAAAGCAGGGCTGCGCCTATCACACCCCAGCACAGCTGGGAGCAAACACCAGTACCAAAAGGAGGGCTTGGAAGACAAAGGGACACGGTGGCCTGGCTGGGATTTGGTGCACACACTCCTGGCCCAGGAGAAGGCAGTGGGAAGCTGGGAAGAGAGCAAGAACAGCCACTGGGAGAAGGAAAGCAGGAGTGGGGGAACACTCAAACACCGAGCCGGAGGAACGCGTGAGGGGTGTTCGCGGAGGAGGAGTGGACACAGCACCACAGCAGATGCCAGACACATGGGCCTTTTAAAAACAGGGGGAAATATTCCATACACAAACGACGGCCTGAGTGCTGGTTGCTGTGGAAACCATAACTTTGAATTCAGTGGCTAAAACCCAGCACTGCTATTTATACCATGCTCCTCACTACAGCACGAGAACTTCGCCTCGAAAGCAGAGCTCTGGTACTCACAAACATGGTTTCCCCCCCGTTACACACACTGATCCCCTCAAACCAGGCAGCACAAGGTTTTTCCACTGCTCCTGCCCACTGAAGGGCTACACAGCACAATCACCTCTGATGGGCAAAAAAACGCCCACCACTGCCTTTCCTCTTCCAAGCAAGACCAGGTGAATCCCTGGACGGACATCGGGCAGGAGTCATTGGATTCTGCTTCAGTAAAGAGCAACCAGAGACACCAAAAAGGCCGTTTCAAACACCAGTTTATCTTGTCTTCCTCAAGGCAAATTCCAGGCAGCATCACCTGAGATTACGCAGGGCCAGAGCCCAAAGTCAGTTATCATTAGAGACGATGAGCATTTGTGCAAGGACTCCGGAAGATTGCCTTTAATATCCCGGAAAGCATAACTGGGTCATTAATGCGAGAACAACAACAACAACAACAACAACAACAGAAAGGCTGCAGAATAAACCATTTCGGGGAGAATCCCTGTAACAACACACATTTTCAAGCTGCTCTGCTGTTGGAGAAGGAAATGGCTTTTTCCTCCATGGGAATCATGATTCTGGGGCAGCAAGTGCTCCCTCCTGCAGCCCAAGTGGGAACAGGAGTCATCTGCCTGCAACCAAAGCTGAGGTGAGCCAAGTATGTCACATTCCTTTTCCACCTCCACCATTCCAGGGCCTGGAAGGGAAGAAACACCCCCATTCATTCCCCACCCACTCCTCAATCCTGTTTTCCCCCAGGCAGGATGAAGGTGCAAGTGTAGCACAACCAATAACTATCCCAGGGTGATTATCCCATTCCAAGACACTTCCCAGCACCTGGGCACTTATCAGTCCCCAAATCAGCGTAGAAGAGCAAAGAAGGCAAAAGCTGAGAGAGAACCACACTTGCCAAGGTCACTCACACCTTCAGAATCCCGCGGGACTGTCCCATCCATGGGGCTCCCAGGGAAGCATCAAGGACAGCAGTTCCATGCAGTCCAACAAGAAGACTCTGACCGCCCAAGGCAGGGTTTACCAGGGGAAGGGCAGCCAAGGATTGTGCAGGGACAGGAGCAGAGACGCAGCAGACAATCTCCAGGAGCTGCCGAGCAAGGAAGGGTGGCAGGAAGTTGCTCTCTGCGGGATTGGGCCCTTACAGCACAGGTGAAGGAGGTCTCGTCTGCCCTTGCTCAATAATTTACATCACAGCACTGAAGCGTCATTGAAAACGACCGAAGCATTTTAATAATACAGGAAGGGGGAAGATGCTCTCATAACAGACACCCGACTAATCACTCCATAGATCTCAGCTTCCCCTAATTTAGCCCAATACATTTTTTAATCAGAATTTCAAAATTATTAGCAAGTCCCGAGTGCTACCTACTCCCTAGCCCCGGTCGCTTTCCACTAGCCCAGTCCTCCGGATGCCCCGAAGAAGTGGGAATGAAGGACCATTCAAGAGGAACAACACGTCAGTTTCTCCCAGCGCTTCCCAATCCAACGTGATAGCGCTAGAAATACGCACTCGTTCCTGCAATTCCATTAGGACCGCGTTTGTGCCAGCGCTTCCCGCGGATCCCCGGCCCGCGAGCATCCTTCGGGAGCCCGCAACTCCTGCCAGGGCAGCGCTTCCCGTGCATCTCCCGCCCGCGAGCATCCCACGGGAGCCGTAACTCCGGGCTGCGCCTGCCTCCAGTGACCCTGCGGCCAGGGCGGACACCTCACCTGCCCCGCACCGCTCACCTGTGCGCGCCCCCAGTGCCCCGCGCCGCTCGCCCGCGGCATCCCCCGGCGGGGCAGCCACCGGCCGGCGCCGGCCGCGGGGGTCCCTGCGGGTCCCGCAGCCCCAGCGGCGGCCGACGGTGCCATTTCCAGCGCAGCCCCGGAGGCTGCGGCAGGGCCGGCTCGGGACGCGCCGCACGCCCCCCACGCCCTGCCCGCGCCCGCCGTGCGGAGCGGGCGGCGGCGGAGCGGAGACGGGGGTGCCCGCGATGCCCCGGCGCGGGGCGCTCCGGCGTGCGCGGGGATGCGGAGACGCGACCGGACGCGCACTCACCTGCACGGCGCCGGGGTCGCCGCCACCGCGGCTGGGGGGCGGTGGAGGGCGGTCGGTGAGGGGTGGCGGGCAGGCGGGCGGGCGGGCGGGCGGTGCTGGGTGGTGGCCGGTGGCCGCGGGCCGGTCGCTGGCCGGGGGTCGCCGCCCGCCCCGGGAACCTCTCCCGGTGCCCGCCGGGCGCCCGCGGCTCAGCGCGCGCCGCCGCCAATAGGCGCCGCTGCCATATTGAGCCCTCCGCCTGCCGCGGCGGGCGCCTCTTATTGGCTGCGGCGCGCGTCAATCCGGGCCGGGCCAGCCAATGGGCGGCGGCGGCGGCGGCGGCGGCGGGGCCTTTGGAGTCGGGGAGCCCCGTGCGTGACAATGGGCGCGCGCGACCGCGCGCGGGAGGGGCGGGGCCGCCGCGCCGGCCAACGCGGGGGCGCGGGAGCAGGGCGCGCGCCGGGGCTCGGCCAATCGCGGCGCGGTGCGCGCGGCGGGCGCGTGGGGCTGCGAAGCCTCTGCCGCCCCTCACGGACCCTCAGGGCTCCTCACGGCTCCAGACCCTCGACACCGCCGGCCCCGCATGGCTCTCCACTCCCCCCGCTGCCCCCGCAATGTCCCACGCTGTTACCAAGACCTCCGAAATCGTCGGGATGAATAAAACCCTCTAACACCGTTTTTTTAGCGCCAGCGAGTCAGGCGTTGCTTTATTGTTGGCCAGGGAGTGAGTGTGTGGCTGGCAAAACTCCAGCCTCCACGCCGACACGGATACAGAACTTTTTCACCTATTCATACACGTTTCATCAAATAATGGCATTTCTAAATTACATAGCTCTCTTTCATTAATTAGTATTCTATCCTACTGGTTATTGATTTCTCACTTCATGCTAATTAGTCCATATTTTTAGTCTTTTTTAGTATCTATTTCCTCCAGCAGGGACTTTCCAACACATCTACTGAGTCTTTTTTAGTCTCTTCTTTATCTTCTGCTTTCTGCAAAATGTCCTTGTGGTCCATAAATTCTGCGTTCCAGATGTCCAACCTCACCAATCCATCTTCCTCTCCCAGGCTTTGTTCATCGGAGCACATCACAGTTAGTTTATCAAAAATCAAAGTTTCAGTCATTTTTCCCAGCCGTGTTTCCACAAAAGTAGCTTATGACAACTTTGCTGAGATTAATCTAAGAATAACACACGATAATTAATGTACATATTGGTTATGATAAATTAAAACAATTAATTTAAAAGCTAATTAAAGCCATTAACTAAAATTATAAAGCTCTATGGTTTCTGACAATGCAGTGGGGAACTGCTTGAGGCACCCTCTCCTGCCTGGCTCCCAACCCCTCCAAAGCCCCTAGGACCTGTGCTGAGCTTTCCCTGTCTCTGCCTCTGTCCCAAAATGTGGAATATGCAAAAGCTCCCTTAAACAGGATGTTCTGTGATGTTTGATCGTTCAACACTTTCAAGCCTAATCAGCAAAAAAGGAGATTTAATCCCAGAAACAGAGAGCAGCCAACAAGCTCTAGGTGATATCCAGGTGTTAGAAAAACAAATTACTTGCTAAGATTTAGGACTGGACATGTTTCCATGATGTCAGAACTAAGGGAGGTGAACAAAGCTTGGGAAGAAGGATGTGCCTCTGATAGCGGACACAAGGAATGCAGGATTTACGGGCCACAAGGACATTTGGCAGAACCCCCAAGATAAGGAAGAAACTAATAAAAGTAACTGTGCTGAGTGAGCTCCCACTGGGGTAAAGGGAATTTGGGGAGGGCAGACCATGACCACCAGCTCCAAAACCCCACCGACCCAAAAGAAGAGGAACACCGAGCATGGGAAGGAGCAGAAGCAAGAGAATCATTAACCAAGAGATGATAGAACACTAATTAATGAGAGAACTGTGTAACTCGTAGCCAGTGAACATGAGTGCCTTTGTTTGCATCATGCACAGCCCCCCCTCAGCAGGACATGGGTCAGCCCGCAGAGAGCACCCGGGCACTGCAAGCACTTGGATCTTGTTAAGCCATGACTCAACTCCAGCCTGGAGAAGCACATTTTATAATGCACCAATAAATAAACAGGAGCTGTGTCTGAACTGACAATGTTTTTCAGCACAAAAAACTGGGATCACCTCCCCAACACCTTTCAAAGTCAGAGTGGGGAAATTCAAACCAACCCAATGTGTATCTAATAAAGAATATTTTTTTTTCTGGTACTGTGTATTTGTTCTGCCTTTAAAAATCAAATACAAAATCGCAGCTATCATTAATCACATGTTGCTTGCAAATCAAGTCCAAATATTAAATTTAGTTAGTTGTCTTCATCAAGCCATTGACTAATTAATGGCAAGTTTAAAATGGCATTACCACACCAAGCACTTCAGGCAGAGCATTTAATCAGCAAGATTAAACACAGGTCCTTTCCTGACTTTGATTTCAGGTGTGCCAGGGCCTCACCACCCTCACAGCCAGGAATTCCCTCCCAATAGCCCATCTAACACTGCCCTCTGGCACTGGGAAGCCATTCCCTGTGTCCTGTCCCTCCAGCCCTTGTCCCCAGTCCCTCTCCCTCTCCAGCTCTCCTGGAGCCCCCTTAGACCCTGGAAGGGGCTGTAAGCGCTCCCCAGAGCCTTCTCTTCTCCAGGCTGAGCAATCCCAGCTCTCCCAGCCTGGCTCCAGAGCAGAGGGGCTCCAGCCCTGGGAGGGTGTCACACCAGCAGTGGGAAGAGGGGCCAAAGGCTGAAACCCCTGCAGGCACTCACTGCTCTTCTGTGCCCTGGTGCCCACCAGACGAGTGCAGGAGAGCCGTGTGTCCCCCAGTGCTGCCCCCCTGCCCCGCTCCAGCCCCGCACGTGCCGGACACGGCTCCCACGATCCGGCACATGTGGGCAGGCATCCGCAACCCAGCAGACCTGCAGCTTATGCCAGCTAATATGGGCATATTTTTAACTAATCCCACCTAGTTTGCTACTTTTCCAGAGCCTCAGCAGATAATGGGTGAGACTCATTAGTCATCTGACAGTTCCAGTTACTCTGCATGTCAAGTCCCATCTCTTCATTTGCATACCCAGACTGTTGTGCCAAGCCCGTGTGCTGGCTGTCCCCCTCCACCTACTCACTGCTAATTTCGGAACTGCTATTTTTGTCTCACCGTGATTGTGCACATAGAAAGTTCCGTTTTCTTCGAAATGTTTTCAAAGGAAGCAGAAGACAGGCCTGAGCTGAAAATTCCTCTTGCTACGTGTCAATTGCCCAACATCAGCCCAGCCTTGTTTTCAGGGAATGTAGCAGGAGTAAATCACCTTCCAGGAAGATCCTGAGTTTATGAATGATTGAGCTGCACAAAAGAGAGTTGTTTCTGATGGGGGCATGCAGGAGTAGCTCAGTCAGAAAGAAACAATTTGGCAATTCTCCATGAACAGAGAAAAACTTAACTGCAAGGGCGGCAATTCCATGATTGGAAACACGGCACAGCATTCCTCATGGAAGAATCTGTATGGAGGAGGAAAGCTCAAAAGAAAAGTTCTGTCTCTACTGCCGACATTCTGCTTGTTAAATTTTGTAAATACAGCTTTCTTCTCTTTGCAATGCATGTTGTGATATTTCTCCTCCACACAAAAGAATGCTCTTGCTCCGGAGCAGTGCACGCCAGTACCTGAGAGACAGGAACCACAGGGGACATTTCAAGTGGGAAGGTGGAAAAAGGGTTTAAAAAAAAAAAAAATTGAGGAAACTGTTCTTTGAAAAATAGTGGTAGACTGTGACCAGTTCAAACCAGGCCATCCAAACTGGTCTTAATCAGGACTTGTTCTGTACTGTTGAAACACTTATTTTCCTGTCAGGTTTCCCTGTAGCTTACAGAAGATGTTCACTGCATCCCAGAAGTTGTTACCTTCTTTTTGTCTTTGAAAACAGGAATAACCATGTAATAATGAAGGTTTCTGGATTTTATGTAAGTGACTCAGGTTGGCTGCCAACTCCATACACAGAAAATAAGTATTCCTGCGTAGTAGGAATTTTAGTGAGGACAGTCCACTCCCCTAAGTGCAAAATATCCATTAGCCCTTACAGTCCCTCGGAGAAGCTCTCCCAGGCCTCTGCATGCTTCAAAAATCATAATACTGCCTTCCCAGGTGTTTTTCAGCTGGTATTTCTGTCAGGCTGCAGCAAGGCTAATAGTGGGATCACATCCTGGTGCCTCTAGGATTATGCAAAAGAGGGAAATCCATTTGATGAATTATTGCCCACCTCAGCCTCTCTTTTGAGCAACACTGTTATCTGTGTTCACTGCTGCTGCAGGTGAAGTGGTCTGTGAAATCAGAGTTCTCTGGATAATGGCAGAGCCGGAGCTTTCCCAGGGGTATTGCTGCTCATCCCATAGGACACACATGAGGCAGGCAAGAGCCTTGGCTTCCAATCCTGTTTGTTGTCAGCCCATTCTATGAAAATCTTGCTTTCAATGTCAGTGCTAATTTCAAAGAATCCCAGAGTGGTTTGGGTTGGGAAGAGCCTTAAAGCTCATCCAGTCCCACCCCCTGCCATGGGCAGGGACACCTTCCACTAGCTCAGGCTGCTACAAGCCCCGTCCAGCCTGGCCTTGGGCACTGCCAGGGATCCAGGGGCAGCCACAGCTGCTCTGGGCACCCTGTGCCAGGGCCTCACCACCCTCACAGGGAAGAATCCCTTCCCAATATCCCATCCAGCCCTGCCCTCTGGCAGTGGGAAGTTCATTCCCTCCCAGCCCGTGATTGACCTTGGCATTGCCCTGACCCAGGTGCAGGACCTGCACCTGGCTTTATTGAACATCATGAGGTTCTCACAGTGCCACCTTTCCAGCCCATCCAGGTCCCTCTGGATGCCCCATCCCTTCCCTCCGGTGTGTGACTCCACCAGAGCTCAGAGTCATCAGCAAACGTGCTGAGGGTGCACCAGTCCCACTGTCCTTGTCGCCAGCAAAGACATTAAATAGTTCTCCCATGGGAAAACAGTTGGGCTTAATGATCTCAAGGGACTTTTCCAACCTAAACAATTCCATGAGTCTATGCCCATGAGACACACGGAGGCACACAGCTGCTTGTGAAAGGCACAGGAGAGAGTACTCCCACCCCTCCTGGCTCAATCATTAGCCCAGAGCTTTTCTTCCTCAAATATTAATTACTGCTCCTTATGGGAAGGTGACTGTGCCTGTGTACTTCTCTGAATAATTCATTTAAAGTATTAAAGCCATACAGAAGTGACCTTTTACTTAACAGTGGGTTGGAGAATGGTCTGTTCAATGCCATCCTTGCCCAGTGAGGGAAGCACTGGGAAGCATTCCCAGCATCCCAGTGCTTTGGAGATAGCAGTGTGGAGAGCAAAACCAGTGTCAGAGCTGTTAGAGAGCATCTTGTCCCCCGTGTGTGTTGGTGTGGAGTGGGGAAGGAAAGCAGGAATTGCAGGGGGGAGTGGGAGGCAGGGGTGGCAAGCAGGCTGATGAGCTGCCCTTCGATTTGTCTCTATTTCTGAGCCACACTCAGCAGCATTGCTTCTGCAGGGCCTGTGAGCAATGGGGTCACTGCCTTGCCTCCAAAGAAACAAATTAAACCAGCAGTGCAAACCTGGGCCATTTGTCCTCCTGCTACCTGTGGTGCCACAAGCACATGGAGCAGCTTTAAACAACTTTTGTGAATTCTGCCTTGAGTTGTCTGCTCAGATTCTACACCTCTGAGGTGCTCAATGCTGTATGATTGCAATATTTGAAAACTCCCTAAGTATTTCTGTGCCATTCACTTTAAAATCCTTCTTCCCTGGACAGAGTGGTTTCATGTCCGTGGATGGGGTTTTTGTCCCCACAAGCCAGTCCTTACGCCCCTTGTTTTTATCACACTCTGTGCAAGATGCTGTATAAACACCTGCTCCATGTCCCCAGAGGAATTAGAGCAATCATTTCTACCCATGTCAGAGCTTTTGGATCTTTTTCCAGACTAGTTGTTTTCAACCCTTGCGAGACAGATTCTCCCATAAAACTATGAGCTGTCCTCCACAATCCCTGTGTTCTTTCCACAGTTTATGCTGTCACACAGGCCAAGATTCATCAAGGTACCCAATCTACAAGCCTAGATGGAAAAGACATTTATTTTGGTGGAGCTGATCAGCCTACGTCATTTATTCCCTTTGCTTCCTCAGAACCCACACTCATAAAGGTATCTTACTTGTTGTTGTGGCTACGTCCAGTTTGACAGTATTTTGCCAAAGAAGGGAAGCACTGTGGGAGAGTCTGTCCACCAAACCTGGACTACTAACGCCACTCAGTGGCACTCACTGACACTTGCCAGCGCTAACAAACCCCGAGCTGCCTGCAACAACCATTAAACTCTTCCCCTCGAGCTGTTCGCAGTCATTCGCACTGCGGCTTTTTGTCCCCATCAGAGCCCCAACTTATCCTGAAAAAATGTAAGAAACAACACGTTGGTTCTACCTTGTGTTCAGCACATTTTCCTTTCGTACCTCTGTTTTCTGTAAACTGTCCTCTAGAGCTCAGTCTCTGAAGTGATACCCGAAAATGTACATGCTAAGGGGGGACCTTGTGGCTCTGCACAACTCCCTGCCAGGAGGGTGCAGCCAGGTGGGGGTCCGGCTCAGGGACAGCACAAGAGGAAAGGTGCCGTGAGGCTGCAGTGAGGAGGATTCGGCTCGGGAGGGTGTCTGGCACACCAGAGCAGGGCTGCACGCACCTGCCTGCACTGAGCAGCTCCTTCAGTCTCTCAGACCTCCCGGCATAACTGCACCTGGAGCTGCTCCTTAAGCACGGCACGGCAGAGTGATCCTGGCTACAAAATCCCTGCTCTTCAGAGCGTGGCTTAGCAGGGATCATAGCGACAGGCCGGGATTAGGGAATAAGCACACGTGCAGTCAGTGCTGCTCTCCAGCAGCTGGGTGCTATAAGCTCCCCCTGCTCCAGCCGCGGACAGAGCGGCACTGCCAAGCGTTCCCAAGCTGTGACACGGTGGCTGCCAGCCAGGGACTGTCAGGAGGCTTAAACTGTCCCACCAGGCGCACGTGCCCGCCCGGATTCCCCGGACTGCCAGGCCTGGACGTGGTTGAGCACAGACACAGGCTCTGGAGAGTGCCACAGCCTGTTCCGCAGCAGCAGCAGCACAGCCTGGCCCCGGCAGAGCCCACAGGCAGGGTTTGACGTCTCTCGGCACGACTCAGTGTGGATGAACTTCTGCCTCCAACTCCAGCAGTCACAGCCCAGCCCCGGCCTTGCAGGCACACAGAGGTGCTTTGAGCGCGTTTCAGGAAGGCGTTCCAGCCACACGAACCTGCAGGGACGGTGGCTCCCGGCGGGCACACCGGGTGCAAAGTCTGCATCCTGCAGCGCCCTTCGGCCCTTTGGCACGGCTGGAGACTGCGGAGAAAACTTCCACACAGATGCGGGGCAGTCACATAAATATTAATGAATAAATACTCCACGGCGCTGTGGAAACTGTATGAAAATACATGGCAGTACATGGCTGGTGCGTTTTTCAGCTGCATTCCCACTTACTAATTGCTTGTATTAAACCAGCACCCCAAAGCCTCGTCTGACTGACAGCTCTACAAACCCAGCGTGGTGCTTGCAAAGGAACTCACCCACTCCCTGACCATCCAGAGCTCCCAGAGAAGAAACCACGTGTTCAAAACTCCAAATAAAGCCACATCTTTGTTATTCTGGACACCTGCCTGTTATATTTTTTGTCCTCCCTGCTTTCCTGCAGAGACAGGGTAGTTTATACCCTGTTGTAGCGTTTATTTTCTAATTGTGTATTAATTAGCATTTTCCCTGTGGTTTTGCACTTTGCATCTCAGGGATTACCCAACACAGCTGAGTTAAATCCAAGCCACCTCGCCCCTGGGTGTCCTGACACCTGCTGTACCACTAAACTGCGTATGTGGCAAAAATGAGAGTGCAGGGCAGTTTGTGTCTGAAATAAATCCAAATGAAGCCCCCTGGATCTTACCTCTGGCACACGCTCAGGTGGGATGGGATTTGCAAAGCTTTTTGTTTAGTTTAGTTACCACTGTAAGGACTTTTACAAATAAAAAGCTGGCAATAAAATCTAAGACCAAGCTTTTCTTTTTCATCACTGTGAATGGAATCCTTGTCCAGTCATTATATATAAAGCATGACAAGGTACAGACTTTCTTTGGACTTGGTTGATTTTTATCCAAGTCGATATTTTAAAATATATATTCCATATATATATATATACATACATATATATATATATTTGTACACAGACACACAGTGTTTTGGTTGCATTCCTTTAGGCACCTTTCAGTGGCCAAAATAACATTCCTGAATGCATAAACGTTTTGAGAGACTCTCATTCAAAAAAAAAAAAAAAAGAAACATTTTTCAGACGAGCTTTCTGGACAGTGTTCTGTCTTTGGCCAGTTTCAGAAGTGACATTTCCATTCTCTAACAACTTAAAAACCATTTGAAACTCCAGCTAAGTTTCAGTTGGATTGCAGTCATCCCTCTGTGCCGCAGCAGCGGCTCCCATGAAGCCCTCAGCAGATTGTTGTTTCTGCAAACGCAGGGGAATCCTCAAAATCCCTATTTTCATCCACCCTGGCTTTCCTGGCTTTGTGCTCCCAGTTTCAGGCTGTTTCCAAGGGGTACACTGCGCAATACTTAAAGCACTTGATGAACAAGCAAAAACAGCAGTAATGAAACAATAATTAAAGCCCCCAGTGGGCAGACCTTGAGCAGCTCCAGTGCCCTGGCAGGCTGTGGAGAAGTGCAGGCCACACCCCACACCGGGTACAAAGTTCTTAATCAACATTTACACAACCTCTCCTCTGAGTCTCGTGTTTCAGGTTTGCTCAGCTCGGGGAGCCGCGCGGGGTGAGGGACTCACGGCACACAAAGATCAGATCAGCTCAGCTCAGCTCAGCCGCGAGTTGGTTTTAATGTTGCCTGTTCCATGCAAAGGCTTCCCCGCTGACGCCCCTTTAATTACATGGACACTTGGGTTATCAGCACCGCTTCCCCCCACTCCAGCAGCAGGCTTTCCACCAGGCAGCCGCCAGTTTGTAGTGCGGTGATAATTTCCACGGCACATTTCACCTTGGGAATGCCGCGCAAGCACCAACTCAGTGAATGCCCTCTGGCAGCATCCCCCGGAGGCGGGGAAGCGGCGCCACCCACGTGTGCTCCAAGGGAAGTGTTCATGATGCACAACCACTCGCTCAGGACACGGGCTCCAGCAACCCAGAGTGCTACGGACATTCCAGTCTCAGTTCAACCCTGTATTTTTCCCAGAGAATCACCACAAGCAGGAAATGCTATAGATTTGCACCAGATGTATGGTTGCCACGGGAAACGGAACTCTCAAAACTCCCTCTTATTTTTTAATTCACATAAAACCTCCCTCAGAAATTGCTCCCTCAAGGGCCTTATCCTTGCTCTAGGCCACCTTTTTACAGGACCTAAGGGTTTGGAATTTTTGGTACTTTGTTACATTTTGGTGAGAAGTTTATTACGTTTTCTCTACATAGTTTGGGTTGCTGTTAACCTGCATCACACAGCAGTTATTTCATCTGGCCTTTAAACTGGCAGATGAGGAGACAATCAAGATGCTCTTTCTCTTCTTTCCTCCAGGCTTTACTGTGATACTCCAAATAACAAAATAATGATGTCACCATCTGATGTGACGGGGTCAAATTACGATTTTTTTGCTGTCAAACACCTCATTCAGCTGCACTGGCGGGTGGATTTTCTCACCTACTGGCGAGATTTAAGAAAATAAAGGAGTTGAAAAGAAGTATGTGGGAGAAAACACAACAAAAACGTTTCCCTGGCTTCTTGATGTGAATGAGCACAGCAGTAACTGATACTTGGGTATTTCTATCATACTTGTGAAAGAAAAGGACTACAGAGAACACTCTCAAGGCTGTGACTTGTATAAGATTACTGACCTCTTTCTGCAGGAACCACACGAATTCTTGTGTTAATCCTTGAAATCCCCACCTCTCCGGGGTGTCCCTGAGCATGACAGCTTTGTCAGCTGAGTTCTGCCCAACTGGGGCAGCCCAGGGGACCTCCAACGGTGTGCTGACACAGATTACTAATGCCATCAGTCTCCGAAATTGCTTCGGGTTATTTCACTACACCTATGAAGAAACCTGACGGATCTGGCTCTCGTCCATCTGTTTGTCCCACATTCGTGTAGGGACACGAAGAAGGATGGATCTTGGAACTTCGAGGGAGGAAAGAATAAACCTGATAAAAACATCAGGGCGAGTTTGGAGATCAGACTAAAAGTAAGAGAAAGCCCTGCATGAGAGGGCCCTGAGGGGTGAGAAGGGTGATAAGGGAAGTAAAATGAGATACTACCATTTAAAAAAAGTTTACAAACCTCTTTAAATCAAACAAGGGCCACCTCGAGAGCACTGGAATCTCTCCTCCTGATGGAGCAAGGCTCAGGCTGCTGCTGTTGTGCCACAAGCACAGACCCGTTTGCTCACAAGTTACTGAGTCTCTTCTATCCAGGCACATCAGGACTGAAACTCCAAGGAGTTTATCTCACATTGCCAAGGTGCCTCCTAGATAGAAAGCTCCGGCTGGCTCTCCTCCCAGCGTCTTTCCAGGGTTACACTACAAATCCCAGTGTGTCTCTCAGACAAACAAGTCTCCATGTATTTATGTGGATCAAGTTTTTTTCACCTGATTCTGTGTTCTCAAGCAAACAAATCTCAGCTTCAGTAATGCCACCTGAGCCGTGACTCAAGTGTTTTGTATGAGTCTGATGTGTGAAAAAACCACAACCCCTCTGCATCCTCCCCTGGCCTTAACACGGTCCAAAACAAGTAACTTAAAACCACCTGGGCTTTAAGTCAATTATATCTCGGTTATGGACAGATTAATCAAAAACCCCGTGGGCAGCAGGGGAGGGGGGATTCTGCCCCTCTGCCCCTCTCAGGTGAGACCCCACCTGCAGAGCTGCCCCAGCCCTGGGGCCAACAGCAGGAGGACCTGAAGCTGCTGAAGCCAGGCCAGAGGGGGAATGGCTTAAAACTAAGAGAGAGTAGGTTTAGACTGGATATCAGGAAGGAGTTGTTCCCTGTGAAGGTAGTGAGGCCCTGGCACAGGGTGCCCAGAGCAGCTGTGGCTGCCCCTGGATTCCTGGCAGTGTCCAAGGCCAGGCTGGACATTGGGGCTTGGAGCAGCCTGGGACAGTGGGAGGTGTCCCTGCCCATGGCAGGGGTGGGACTGGATGAGCTTTAAGGTTCCTTCCAACTCAAACCCTTCCGTGATTACCTGAAATCTCAGGTACTCTAAAATCTTTCTATGATTCTGATTTCAGTTCAAAACACCCTCAGGGCAGAGCAGCTCTATTGAAACGCAGAGCTATTCAGGGGCAACCTCACAAGCGCGTTCCAGTTTCGGATGAGAGCTCAGCATCGGACCCAGCGCGGCTGGAACTGCCACAGGGAGGGCACCGGCGGTGCGACGGGAAGGGGTGCGGGCAGGGAAACAGCGCTGCTGCTCGTCGTGCCGGGACAGCCGACATGGAGCCGCTGGCGCCCGGTGGTCCCGGGGACAAAGCTGTGAGCGATGCGCGAGCGGCAGCTCCCGCTCCCGCTCCCTCTCAATCCGTCCCGCTCCCGGTCCCGCTCCCTCACCTCTCCCCTCCCGCCACCAGGGGCGCCGCGCGCCGCCGCTCGGCCGCGCCGCCCCGCCCCCCCGCCGCGATTGGCCGGGCCGCGCGCGCCGCCGGCCGCCTGCCCTATATAAGAGGAGCGGGGGGGGGCGTGCCCGAGTCCGCGGTGCTGCGGGCCGGGCGGCGACAAGATGGCGACGGTGCGGGCCGTGTGCGTGATGCGGGGCGAGGGGGCTGTGGAGGGCGTCATCCACTTCGAGCAGCAGGTGAGGGCACGATCGCGGCGCCGAGACCCACCGCCGGCGGTGCGAAGCCCCCCGGGTCTCCCTCTTCATCCTTCTCCCCGTGGCCGGTGCGGCGGCAGGAACCGGGCGGGCTCAGCTCGAGGGCGCTGCGGATCTAAATGGCCGCGGCCCTCTGGAGCTGCGCCGTCTCTCGTAGTCGCCTAAGGAGCCGCGGCATCACTCGCACTCCCCCGTGAACGTACGGGATCTTTCTGGAAGGCGCCGCCAGATAACGGGTACTCCTTGCGCTTAGTGATAAAACAGGGGAAGGAGTGTGTTTGAGGGGCTTAAACGAACACAAACATTCTGGACGATGTTGTGGGCTTGTGGCGCGGCCTCCAGTGCTTTCTGTCACCTTCGTTTGACACGGAGCCGTGTAATGCCAAAGTGCTTGTGGTGATAAATCCTCTCCTTTGAAGGGTACTGGACCGGTGAAAGTCACTGGGAAAATCACTGGATTGGCCGATGGGGAGCACGGCTTCCACGTCCATGAGTTCGGTGACAACACCAATGGTAAGATGTTCCTCCAGGCCCTCGGGTCACGGCTGAGAAGTGGCTGCTCAGCTCCAAAGAGCTGCTCGTGGTGATGCAGCAGCAGCTTGGGTCTCACGGCTGCAAATCTGTGTGAGGAGATTGAGACATTTCCCGAGGAATTGCTCCCTGGATAGTACTCTGAGCATGTTGAGGCTGGCGGTCAAGCACTTACCTGAACGCTTGGATAACCCAGCGTTATGAAATAAAGCTGCTGGCTGAGCGTGGGACTTGTAAGTCTGTAGTAGGTGATTTATCTCCGGGGATTAGCAGGGCACGGAACAGGAGAGGAGCTGTTTGCTGCTGCCGGGAGCGGTGTGGGAGCAGCAGGTTGATCCTGGGATCCTGCTTTGATGCTGTGCTGTGTTCCAGGGTGCACCAGTGCTGGCCCCCACTTCAACCCGGAGCGGAAGCAGCACGGGGGGCCCAGCGATGCCGAGAGGTGAGTCCAGGGCACGGACACTGCTGAGGGCTTGGGACGTGCCAGAAAAACCCCGGTAATTCCTGCAGGGTTCCCGAGGTCACTTAGCCACACTTCGGTAACTCCAGCAGTTTGTTTCTCTGAGAGTGTGGTGTGAAGTATCCTCCTGGGCATGCTCCTGGCTTTGTCATGGCTTGGGAGGAGGGGACAGCGAGGGCCTGATGCTCATGCTGGATACCTCTGCTTCAGTGGGATGTGAGACTGGGCTCTTCCATGGGAGCAGTTCTCACAGCCCAGTTCCCTTGGGTGGGTGCCAGAGGAAGTCCTGTGGCTCTGCGTGCTGGGTGTGGGGAGTGGAGCTGGGAGCAGGGCTCAGGCAGCCTGGCCTTGCACAGGGACCAGCCTGGCATCGGGATCAGCCTTGGAATGCCCACGTTGGTGTCCGTGAGTGCTCGTCGTGAGGCTGACAAATCCCACCTGAGCCACAGGCCGGGCAGAGCTGGCTGCGGGCCAGCTCCTGCATGACACAGCATGAAATGTGTGTCGGGGCCCTGGCAGCCACTGCTCGGGGCTAAAGGTTGGGAGTGCATGGACGTTGTGGCTGCTGGAGGCTTGGCAGATCCTGCACCTGCTGCATCGTGCCTGCTCGGGTGGCTGTGGGCAGGGGAATTCCTTAGGGGGGGGTGCAAGAAGTGGATGCTGCTTTTATCGGTATATAGAAACAATTAGAGTGAAGCTTCCTGGAAGCGTAAATCAAGCAAATTCCTTAAGGGAAAGCTGCCATTAACCCAGTTTTATAGGACTTGGTTAAAAATAAGGAATTCGTGCTGTGTAAGAAGCCAGTGGTCAGCCCTGGGCTGGCTGGGCTGGTCAGCCAGCAGGGATGTGTCGATGTTCCAGGTTCTGGATCTGGATAGAGGAGCCTGACAGAACTGGATCAGCTGCATTTTGAGGGAATGCTGTGCTTGGGGCAGGTGTGCAGGAGACACAACACACTGGAATGTCCAGAAGTCCTGTGAAAACTCCACTGCTGGAGGCTCAGTTCTCCAGGGAAGCCTTAGCAGAGATGTAGCTCTGATAGAAGCTGTGTGGGAGAGCCAGATGCCAAGTGATGGGGCAATTCCAAACCGGAATAATCATCCCTGGTACTGGCTGGAACTGAGCAGTTCCTGCATTGCCTTTGACCTGTTGCCTGACAAACTGCTTTTCCTAATCCTCCTTAAACCAAAAGCCTGCAGCTGCCTGGGGAATAGCCGAGCTGTCATGGACAGCAAAAGCTCTGGGAACAGTAGCAGTGTTCCACCAGAAAGGTTGTTCCACTGGATTTGGGAGCCTTTGTTATGTTGTAACATGAAGTCCCAGCATTCCCTTGGAAGAGCTTTCAGTCCAGGCCACTCTTGTGAATTTCCTGTGTTTTTACGCAGGCACGTGGGAGACCTGGGCAATGTGACTGCCAAAGGAGGCGTGGCCGAAGTGGAGATCCAGGATCCCGTCATTTCCCTCTCTGGACCACACTGCATCATTGGCCGTACCATGGTGGTGAGTGGCCTTGGGAAACTCCAGAGCAGGGAGAGGGGATTTGCTGTTGCTGGGGATGCACAGAGATCCCTCTGTGTCTTAGTGTGGCACTTCACTGCCGTGAGCCCCAAGTCCCTGCCAGCCCTCTCTGACTCTGCCCCTGCCAGCTGTGGGTGCCTGCATGGCCCTGGAGCTGCTGGAGGCAGCTCATCTCTCAGAGAGGTCCAGTTGGAAGTTTTTAGCATGGATATCAGTTGGGCATTGTGTAATTAGTCTGGTGCTGCTGCTGCTACCAGGGGCAGAGATGACAGGATCCAGAGCAGTATCACTGAAGCTCCCTTCAATTCTCTTCCAGGTGCATGAGAAGCGGGATGACCTGGGCAGAGGGGGAGATAACGAGAGCAAGTTAACTGGAAACGCAGGGCCCCGCTTGGCCTGTGGAGTGATTGGGATTGCCAAGAGCTAAGTGTGGTACCTGCAGTGCTCTTCCATTGCTGCTCTTGCCCTTCCTCGTGCAAGCTCGTCATTAATGTCCTGCTCCTCTGCATCCCGAGCAGCACTGACACGCTGGAGACTTGACAGAGTTTTGTATGATGTACATTCAATTAAAGTGTCCCTGACGGAACGGCTCTGTGGTCTCTGCTCACGCTCCTGCTGTCACCATTCCACGTCACTCCCTGCTGTCGGAGGGAAGATGTGAGTAGTGCTCCTGTCCCAGACCCCGGATGAGTCCCACGCGCTCTGGCAAAGAGCAGCAGCCCCCAGGTGTGTCAGGGCTTCATCCTGGGGAAGGTGCAGCATCTGTAGGCTTCAAACTTGTGTAATAAATGTTCTGGGCAGATACTCCTGGTTCTGGCTGTCTGTGACCAGGGAATCACCCCAAACCTGCCCCTGCTGGGAAAGGGTGCCTGGGCTTCAGCAGGGGGGTGGTTAAATTGCATCCAGCAAGTTGTTCCAGGCAGTATCCCAGCCGTGACCACTGGTGTGCCAGTGCCAGCCTCCATCCTGTTCTGGTGTGTCCTTTTGGAACAGATTTCAGGGTCTCTCTTAATGGAGAAAATGAGTCATTCTAATGAGGACATGTATCCATGTTCCTTTCTTCAGTACTTAAGGATACTCACAAAAGTAGCAGGCTGTAGTTCTAGGTAACCCCATTCAACCGAGGCACATTACTAAGGGAACTGGGCAGTAGAGCAGGAATACTGTAAAGATACTTTGAACTTACGTTCCCTGCTGCTGCCAGACCTCTGTGTGAGTCTTCGCCCTGTGCCTCTTCCAGCGGGCTGCCACTGCTGCAGAAGGTGGTAAGGAATTGTTCCGCAGTTTTCCAGGCTCTGCTTTCAAATCCCTACTGAGGCAGAGAATAGGGGTGGGAGTTGTGTGAACAGAGCAGCCTTGTGTCTCTCATTCTTGTCTCCAGCTCTTCAAGGAGGTGCTCTCAGTGAAATAAACCCACCTTACAGAGCTGGAGCAGCTTTTCCCGAGGCTCAAACCTCAATCTGTGGGACAAGGGGATGTCCCCTGGGCCTGGCAGGAAACAACCAGTGAGGACACAAGTTTTAACACATGGAAGTTGAGTTCACTACAATCTGTAAACAGGTTCTTTCTCTCTTTATTCTGCTATTGCAAGAACATAAAAATAGATGTCCTCTCCCCAGTCCAGAGCTCCACAGTGGCTCTCCCACCCTCTCCCACCCCGAGACAATTCCCTCTGCCGCAGGGCAGCTGTGAAAAAGGACTGATGTAAGGAAACAGCTGCCCTTCCCTTGGGGAAAAATCCCCAACTTTAAAGGTAGAACACACCTACAGCAAGGAGAAAAAAAAAAAACCCACTGAATATGCACAGGATTCATACAAGTCTGCCCCTGTGCTGCTGCAGGTAAGGGGGCTCTGAGCCACGGCCGAGCTGTGTGTGGCGGGCAGGACTTCCAAAACTGTCCCTGCCCTGGGGATTGGCCACGGAGAAACTGCACCTGCCCTCGTCACAGGTGGCAGGACACAGAAGTGGCTCTGGAGAGGAAGTGGCACAATGCTAGGAACACCAGGAGCTGCCCTCTTGTCCCCAGCCCAGCGGGGCACAACCTACCTCTGGCAGGGTGAGGAGGGGCCAGTGTTCCTGCAGGAGCAGCCCCATCTCCATGGAGGAAGGGCCAAGTCCTTGTCCTTGTCCCAGCCTCGCCTCGAGAGCCAGGCTGGAATTGTGGTGTCTCCGAGGTCTCACTTCCCAGCGAGTACAAAAGCGGTGGAGCGGGTGCTGTCCAGGCCAGCAACACTTGGTAACATCAGAGCAGACAGTCATTGCCTGAAGGGGTCACTTTGTAAAAAAAAAAGGCAAATTAAGGGCAACGGGAACCACGGAACCGGGGGCGGGGGGGAGGAAAAAAAATTAAGCAAAGAATGGATTGCATTGCAAACACTGAAACAGTTAACTCTGCAATTAACATCTTAAAACTAACTTTTACCGGGGTGGTCAAGTAGCTCATTAAAATGCAGCAATCTAAAACTCCAGAGGACTGTTACAAATAAAAATTCACTTCTGTGAATCGCTACACAAACAGATAGATTTCCTTTAACAAACAGAACCAAACCAGTCTAATTTAGACTCCAGTACAGCGTTAACAGTTCCAACTTTAGGCTGTTGAACACTCCTTTTCCACTTCAGTGCAGCGTAGGAAGAATAGCACACGTTAAAAGTTTGTTACGAAAATAGAGTTTATTAAAAACACATCCCTATTGTTTTGAGGAGCTTTCACCGTTACCTTTTCTTAAATTAAAAAAAAAATAGAAAGCACTTCTACTTCTGATTCGTAAACTTTTTAAAGTCAAAACTTTAAAAAAGTTACAGCAAAAATGGGTAATATTTTAATCATCTCTTCAGTATTTTATGTTATGTTGTGGCTATTTTAAATAGAAGGGAAGCAATCAAATTGCTCACAGTGCCCCGGCGTCGGGGGCGCAGGGGCGGAAGCGGATTTACAGCACTGTACAACTAAAGCTCGACACTCCAAGCCGGGCTGCAGCCCTAGCGCGGCGCCTCCACCACGGAGCCCGTGTCCTTGTCCGCCTGTTCCAGGGATGAGGTAGCCTCGGGTGCTGACTCCGGTGCAGGTTTCACACCTGCGGGTTCAGCGTCTCCTGCAGCGAGTTCTGAAACAAGTTCCGCGCCCTCTGCTTTGCTGCTGTGGGGCTCGTGGTTTTTGTCGCTTTCTGCCCTGTCTGTCACCTCTGGCTTTTCCTTGCCGCGGGTTTCTTCCTTGTCTCTACGAGACTCCCGATCCCTGGAATCCCTCTCCCTGTCTCGGTGGCCGCTGGAGCGCCTGTTCCTGTCCTCCGAGTCCCTGTGCCTGTCGCGCTCGGGGCTGCGGCGTCCCCAGTCTCGCCTGTCGCGGCTGCCCAGCCGCTCGTGCTCCCGGTCGTCGCGGCTGCCGTAGCGCTCCCGGTCGTTCTCTACCCGGTTCCCAAAGGATCTCCTCCCGAACCGCTCCTGGTCTCTGTTGGGCGTGAACTGCCTGTCGTTCCTGAACTGCCGCCCGTCCCTGTTCTCCTCAGGGCCACTGGGCCCGCCGCTGCCCGGGCCACCCCCGGGCCGCACGAAGTGGCCGGGAGGAGGGAAGGGGGTTTTCATTCCGTGCGGGGGAGGCATTCCAAAGCCGCCGGGGCCCGGCGGGGGCCCTCTGTGCATCATGTGCGGGGGCATGTGGCGCGGGGGCATCATCGGAAGCGCGGCAGCGGCGGCGGCGGCATCCCAGGCGGGCGCTGCAGCGGGATCAGCCCGGGCCGGGCGCCCAGCAGCCCCGTGGACGGAGTCTGCAGCCCCACCACGGGCGCGGGCGGCGGCGGGGCCACGCCCTGGGTGCCTGCAAGGAACACACAAGGGACAGTCAGAAGCTGGCAGGAGGGGAACACGCGTAACTTCAAACCCAACCTGCACTGAGCCCGGGAAAACAGCACCCTGGAGCTTGGAGCGGAGCTTCCTGTGCTCTCCACGCACTGCCCCGGCAGCAGCAGCCGCAAACACCTCTTTGTGTGCTGCTGGCAGCAATGACCGTGCCCAGGGCAGCAACTCATCCCTGATCCCAGAGGCTTCCTTCGCAGAGAGCCTTTGCCCTTGTGCAGGTCAGGGCGCCCTCTCAGCCCTCTGCAGCTGTTTTGCTTCCAGGCAAAAATACCTCGCCCCCTCCCGCCAGATTGAAACATTTCCCTCTGCTACAAACAGCAGCTGAACACCCCAGAGCCGCAGGGCATCAGCAAGAGGCTCACGCACAGAGGCAGCAGAGAGGAGGCTGGAATACGGCTGGAGCACAGCTCCATTTGCCATCCCAAAGAAAAGGGACACAACAAAGATTCATTTCATTAGAATAAACCTCGCCATGTAAACTAAAAGGAAACACAACAGGTCATTCCTGGATTCTATTTTTTTTAGTAGTGTCTCATCCTTTATAGCACATATCCAAGCACCAACTACTTTCCAGTTTTATTCCCACACTCTTCATAGGAGGAAAAAACTCCCTCTCCACCACACTGTCAGATAAAGCTCAACCCGAAGCTCCCAGACACCAACACGAGCCAGAAGGAAGGAGGAATTCTGAGCTCCAGCTCAGGCCTTCCCACCCCTGGGCAGGTGCCTCCTCAGTCTGAACCAGGAACACTGTCCGGTGTTCCTAGAGCCCTCACACTGCTCCCATCTGCTCCTGCTCACCAGCACCTCCTGCCCTGGAAACACAGCCCCTGCCTGGGTAAAACCAGAATGGGAAACACTGTGGAAATTCACGCTGGAATTAGTGCCACCAGTGAAAACTGCACGTGGGTGCAGCTTTATGAGCAGCCACACCATTTCCCCCTCAGCTGCCGTGGTGTCCCTCTCTCCCTCCCTCCTCCGGCTTCAGCATTTGTCCCCCAGACAGAGCCGAGCCTTCTGTGCTGCCTGCTCGCCGCACCACTGACTTTTAGGGACATCTTTGACAGAAACCTTTTCACCTGAGCGCTCTTTAAATAAATTCATATCGGAAGGAAATGGTGTTTTGCCAGCGAGAAGACTTGTGTGGCATCTTCCAGTCTGTGCTATCCTCTCCCCTTCCCCCTCCAAGCAGTCAGACACAGCTCCATGGGTCACACTCTTGGAGAGAAATGGTCCAGTACCAACAGCAAGTCTTCCCCCTTCCTGCCTCTGAAATGTAGAGCCCTTCCCCCTCCTGGTCAATAACCAGGTCTGTCATGAGCCAGTTTAAACTCGCCCTATGACAGAAGTACAGATTTTACAACACAAGACACATAGTTAATGATGTCTCCCAGGATTTTGAGGTTTGGGGACATTCTTGTAGCTACAAACACCTTTTAATTTTCCTCAGAAGATTAAAACAAGACAGAATTGAGTAACTGAGAACTACAGAGCTGAAGAAGTTAAGCCTATGCTTCTGCTTAGAAGCAGCAGAGCAGATGTGGGTTTCAAGAGCATGAACATGAGGTTTGTGAGAGAAGTTTCACATTTACTAAGTACAAGTCATTTAATTTCTCAGCCTTATTTCTACTCAAACTGCAGCACTGAAGCGACATAATGGTACCTGGAACTCTTTCATTCTGAACTGCATCGGCCAGAGAGCTGCACACTCTTTATTTAAATTTAAATATTAACCTCCTTCAATGCTGAGGCTAAAGCAACTGTAGAAGAACTACTGGAGTTTCCTCACTCTGCTGACAAATCAGGCACCAATTAGAAACTTACAGAGCTGTCCAGAAACACATCCCAGTTTACTGAAAATGCCCAGGGAAATTCATGGTACAGACACACCATGTCTGGGGCAAGTTAAAGCCCTCTGTTGGTTTAGGAAGTACCTGACTTTGGAGTAACTGGGTAAGAACTCCCTGAGCTCCAGGAGAAAGCCTGAGGTGATTTCCTGACCCAGCTTCTCCAACTGGAGCCGGTTCCCTCACTCCTGACACCTGCTCCTCTGTCCCAATGTGCAAAACCACACCTTGCCTTCACAACAGATTTTACTGGTTTCGGAGGAGCAACCATCACACGCCAAAGTGTCCCAAATTTCATCACTTGACTCCTACGACACAGCCCAAGTGCTCTGGCTGGCCTCAAGTCTCTTCTGTCCAGAGAGGGCACAGGAGTCATCCTTACTGCTTTGATAAATTAGGTATGAAGCCAGATTACCATGTCACTGTGATCCAGAGCTGATCATCATCTCTCCCAGCTGGACAAAGCCCACATTCCCTTGGGATAATTCCCATGTCACCAGTGCTGATACACCTGATTTACTTTTACACAAACTCTGCTCAGTAAGCAGTTACAGTAACTCACAACCCCTTACGTCACTTCCCACCCAGCAGGTGAAGCTCTGTGGTTTCTGTCTGTCCCAGCACACAAACCTCATGGAAACACACAGAACAAGCCAAAAGCTCATGGATCCAGCACAACAGCATAAGGTTTTCACTCCAGTTTGAAGCTGCTGCTCTACAACATTCCGCATGTTCTCCAGCGGGGAATGTGGCATCCTACAGCTAGAACGTTAAATACTGCCAGGGAATTCTTGAGAGAGGGACCATGTTTTAAGTCTGGTGGATTTTTGCTGGAGTTTGATACAGGATCTTTCAGACCAGGTCAAGACTAAAGAAAGAAGCCTAAACGAAAGGGCCTAAGTATGGAGTCACAGCTGAAATAACTTGCCAAAAACCCCAACATTTTGTGACAGTCACAGTCTGAGGGGCTCAGAGAATGGTGCATTTGTGTTTTATGATTTAATGCAGACTACAGAAATCACTTCAGAACAAACCGCCAGGGGAGCAAAGAAGAATAACTGAGCTTGCAGTACCGGGAAGTGAATGCCAAGTTCGATGGGAACTCCAGAATAACTAAACTTTGGTTACCTGTTATGATCCTTGTAAGAATTTGGCTAAAAAGAGCACTAGGATCAGGACCTACAACTGCTATAGGGTGTATTTCATCAGGATAATACATCACAGAATCTGAATATTACAAATACAGCATCTGCAGTTTATTATTGGCCTGAGTTACAACATTTGCTCAGTGCTGGGAACACACTGGCCAATCCCAAAGGATTTAAAGGCTGTCATTTCTTGCAGCGGGCACACGTCAAAGGAGCCTACAAATACCTGCTCTGCAGATCATTTTAAATTCCCTGAGCACACACTCATTGAGCCATCACAGCCTGGACTGTCCTGTTCCCATGAACAACAAGGTGTAACAGCAGAGAGTGAGGTCAAGGGCACAACTAAATCACAACAGCCTGAGGGTGGGCTTTAGAAAAAAAACCCAAAAATACAGACCCAATGTCCAAGAGGCATCACTCCTCTGAAGCACAACCACGTCCTGGTTGGAAGGGATGAAGGAATTACAGTGGAGCCACAAAGGAAATCAGTGGAGTTGAGACAGTACTTATGAAAGGGTATGAAATGTTACAATAATCCGTTCAGAATTACTTTGTAACACGTCTTCCACAGAAAAGCTGAACCCAGAGAGAGAAGCAGCATTTTTTGAAGTTACAGAAGTTATCAAAGAGCTCCTGTGTTCTGTAGGGATTGCAGGAAGTGTTCCCAGGCCAGAAGAAGTTTGGATCTCTCCCACAACCTCGTCCCAGCAATTTTCATCCCTTGAGTCCAGCCTGCTGCAGGAGCTCTCCCATCCTGCCCAAGTACCCGGAGCACATTTCCTCATCCTTCCCAGGACACTCTCTGGCCTCCCACATGCACAGCTACACCCAGTGCATGAGTGACTCAAAGTGCTTTTGAGAAGTTTAATTTGTGCTAACCTGCTGAAAGCCACAACAACTGATATTAACCTTTTAATTGCATTAATCTTTAATCGCATAAAATATTACAATCTGTGTCTTCTGCTTTTCCTGTCTCTTTTATCAGATTGAACAGTGCCCTGCAACTCCAGAATGTTCAGGACGGGTTTTACATAGCTCTTTAATTATAAATAACTTCTTGAAATTAGACACTCCCCAACATCAGATGCTACTGCTTAGGCAAACACACAGATCTCAGCCATTACTCCAGGACTGCTCTGTGAGCTCAAAACCCCTGCCCTCACTGACAGAAGTCACTCTGACCACATGGAGAACTTTATCTGCCTCAAATCCTCAGTGAACGAGTTAACAAAAGCAAAGGGTAGTTCTTGATTTCCAACTTTCTCACATTCAGCTTCCTTGTATTTTTAAGAATACAAGGCAGCTGCTGGCCAAGGAACTGATCTGGGTGTCTAATTTAGTTCAGTCTTCATTTTCTAAAACCTTTTCGTTATGTGTGCAGACACACAGCAAAGGGCAGAGGAACCTCATACATTCCAAAGGCCTGGAATATGAAGTTCAGGTTATGCTGTCCAAGACAGTCCTGTGAAACTCCAAAACTCTGGAAATACTGTGCTACCTTTACAGAAAGTGTCGTTCAGCGGGAAGGTGTGAATTTCTGCAACTCCTAACAAAATTCCCTGGCTCCATGGTGTCAACACAGAGTTTCTTAAGCTTTTCTCTGTTTTGAAAAGGGTCTCTGTCAAGTTTTCAACATGAAGGATACATAAATCATTAGTCATGGATGGAAAATTCAGCCCTCACATCCAATAGAGCAGTGACCTCTCAGGGAGACAAATCTTTGGTTTTCTTCCGTGATCACTGTAAAGTTCTGGGCAGAACCCCACTAACACAAAATTAGCTTTTTCATTCATTTCTTACGCTCTCATTTAGAGACCTAAAATCCCATAAATGCAGTAATCTCACTAAAATCTGTAGGTAACAAGTGTCTTTGAGTAAATTCTTGACACTGGCCCATCCAAAGCCATCATAAAATAAGCATTTAGCAGAGCTCTGGGGCAGTTCACACTCCCTGTCAAAATCTGACCAAGTCTGTGTCATATTAGGAAAAGTAATTTATACAACCTACCCCCAATTAACTTCGGTTTGCTAGTCAAAAAACCATTTGCTAATATTTAAATAATATATTCTTACAAAGGTTTCAAAACCTGTCCTACCGCAGGGCTGAATAAAAGGGTTTGGTTTTCTATTTTATTAAAATGATTTATTTCTTACATAAAAAAAATGTACCCCATCCTCAGAGATTTCAAAAACACACAAAAATAGTTTCTCTGCATGTTAATTTTATATATGTAATAGTTGAGTCTAAAACCTGGTCACTATGTCATACAGATGTGCTGCTGTAAGTTCATTTTCTACACTATATAAACCTTCACTTGTTAAAAGTGGGACAGCATTTGAATTTGTAACTTACACATTATGGCTTTGTTTCTTCAGAAAACAGATCTTCAATAATAAAAATTATTTACTGCTCCTTCTCTGCAAAACTAAGCCTCTAAAACTGATTTCAAAGCCAACAGTAGGACAGAAATTTCAGCAAGTTGAGAAAAATGTGCTTCCCTTTGCCCTGGAGTGTAAGTCAGTAGCCAAGTCAAAATGGTATTTTAAATGTAGGGAACAATGAAGTGCAGAACTTACCCAAGAGGAACTTACCAAGGAGTGGAACAGCCTGGGTGACGGGAGCAGGGACATTGGTAGGTGCTACAGGAGGTGGAACAGTGCCATAGATTTTGGAAGTGTCGGTACTTTCAGCATTCCCTCTGCCTCCAGAAACTACTGTCGGGATGGGATTTCCTACGTTCGACTCCTTTGTAGTGTCCTCATTCCCACCAGTTGCTGTAGCTGAGGAACAAGGCAAGGACACATTGAACACCATCCAGCAATTCCTGCAGGATCCCTGCCTTCCACAGGGCCCAACACTTACAGTTTGGGATGTTCACTGCCGGAGTGTGCGGGACAGAGACCGGAGGAGTTATGGGAGGCGGTGGCCCAGGAGGAAGGAATCCTACAAAAAGCACAGGAGAGCCCTGAGTGCCCCCGTGGCCCAGCACCCCGTGCAGCTGGTGCAGCTCCGGGCCCAGCAGAGCCCGGGCTGGCGCAGCCCCACAAACCTGGAGGTAAATGCAGCGGGTTGAAGCCGGGCCGGAGGAATGGAGGCGGCGGTGGCGGCGGCACCCCAGGGGCAAATCCAGGAGGGGGGATTCCTAAAGGTGCTGTGAAAGCAGGGGGCTGGAGTGCACCAACCACGGGAGGCCCTGACGGATGGGGTGGAACCTAGGAAAAAGGAAGGGGAAAGATGGGTTACCCCAAGAGCGCCCAAATGATTCTCTGTCCTGCTGGGGACCTCTGCCTTTGTCCAGCTCCACCAGGACACCTCAGCGACCTCAAATTCCTCTGCAACAAGGGGGGGGGACGACTTGCACAAAAGATCTAATTAGCTCTCTCCCATCACTGAAAATACCAACACCAGTCCCGTCTGCCTTTGTAACTTCTTTGAAAGAGAAAAACTCTCCTCTGTGCTAAATGGGTACTAGTGCATGTCAGTAACTCACCTCCACATACCCCTCACACAGTGCCTGGGATTCATTTCCATCCACCAGCATGGATTTCCATACAGGATCCACTGGAATACTCACAACTTCAGGGCAATTAAAAACCTCTGCTCGTCTCTTTCTCACTACCTGAGTCTGCACATTAGAGTGACTCGTGTTTCCTTTTTCTTTAATTCTGATTTATATCAAGCTCCGAATTTAAATAAGCTCTGATTCAAGGGATTCTACTACTTTAATATTGACAAGAAACTATTGATATAAAAGTAGTGGAGCATCTGTCAATAAGAAAAGCTTTTAGAGGAAAATTAATTAGTAAAACAAATAATAAAAAAAAGCCAATCACAAAACCTGAAGATGCAATTCAGCCCTCTCTAACAAACATTCTACTGCAGGGATTTCTCTGTGACTGAGAGAACGGAGTTACCATTCATGGCATTTCCCTCCCTCCCTGAATTATTACTTTAAGTGAGATCTTGTTTATTTATGTGGAACAACTCTGACCTGTGGAGGAGGTACTGTTATTGGTGCAGGCATGGGAACAGGAATTGGGACAGGTAAAGCTTTGGGAATAGGTGACACTGGTTCATTGTGTGCAGCTTCTGCGCCTCCATTCTGAGCCACTTCATTCTCAGACTTCTTGGGAATTCCCTTCCACTCTGTCCAAAACAAGATCCCAACAGACATGGGTCAGACAAGCAGTGCTACGTGAAACATGCTTGGTCACATTTACAAAAATGACCTAATTGAAAATACTCGGATAATAAGCAGCACAGAGCTAAGATGCATCGATACAGATTTCTGACAATAAAAATTCCAAATTCATTTAAACACAGCAAAATCTGAAACAGCAAATAAAATTGTTCCTTTCCGTAGTTGTTTAACAATCCTTTGCACTGACAGTGTTTACACATGCCCAGGACTCTGCTACATTATCTGTGACAAAAACTGTAAGGCTTTGTGGGACAAGCTTTCCAACAGGTGCATTCTATTGCTCTCGGGCACGAAGGCAGCAGCTTTTTCACTAATTTGAGAACTCATTTCTAAAAAACCCAACATCTTCAAGTCCAAAACAAAGGAAAGGAGAATACAACTATAAAGAATTGCAGCAAATAAGAGAAACATCAAATATAGCTTTAAATTTAATTTACAGAAGAAATCCAGCTCCTTTTGTCTGTCAGAACTTCCTGGGAAAAGCCAGCTAAGCACAAAGAGGGATCAGTGAGGGGGCACTTTGGGAAAGAGAAAAGCACTGAGAGGACTGGAACACACCGACATTATGTCCATCATGTGTTACACTTCCATTTAAAACACACACGTTGAACTGATTTTTGTGTGTTCAGCATGAAGAGATGCTACAATTAGAGCATATGTACAAGAATCACCAGCTAACTGGGCAAACTGGACAGAAATGGCCAAACCCTGAAATGAAGGTCCAGTAACAGAACTGAACATGCAGTAACACTGTACCTGGGCTAAGGGTCTCATTGTCCAACATTCCTCCTTCACAGAAGCTTTCAAGATCTTCAGGTTTGACTTTGTCCCATGGTATGTAAGTCACACCCAATTCTACATCCCAATACTGCTTGTAGTCTGGCTTTATTCCTTTATTCAGAGCCCAGGCAATCTTGGGGGATGTGAAAATAACAGTGGTCAGCAAAATGTTTCCATTTTAATGGATTTAATATTTCATTCGCACAAAACAGCATTTGAGGGTAAAAAGCAAAAAGCACAAGAGAAACAGCTACAAAACTCTGAACTTAAGTTTTTTTTAAGGCAGACTTAGTTCCTATTCCTTGGCTTGACTCTTGCACACCATTTGTAAAAATGTATAAGGCCAGCTTCCTCTGATGTTCCCCAGATGCTACAGTTAATTCCATTTCCCTTTGGAGGACAGTGTCACACTAATATGACATTCCACAGAAGGAAGAAGTTTACTAACTGATGCATACTTCCTTATTTATTAGTACTCTTTTAGGGTTATCAGATGCAATGAAACTCTGTTATGAGACAAATAACTGGCAACAAGAAACACACAGTGCCAGTCCCCTGTAACGAGCAAAAGAACACCATTTCTGCTGATTAAACAGACAATTACTGGCAATCTTTCAAGGAAACTGATACAAGTTCCACTGAAAATCCCACTACAGACCAGGAACAGCAATTCTCAAAAACCGGTTCACTCCCGTATTTTTTCAGAATTTTACAGAATACCATCTCCAGAACACATACACGTCTGCAACCCCCCAAAGCCCAGCACAGACGAGACAGGATGACAGTAATTACAGCAGCTTTGGAAAGCCTGACATTTTCCAAGCAGTACCTTGATGGATTTCTGGTTGACTTTGAAGTTGCCTCGGCTCAGTTTCTGGAGGGCTCTGTTGGCATCTTGTCTGTGCACCATGACAATGTAGGCACATCCTCTGGGCGGTATCATCTGGGTGGGGTTTAAGGGAAAAAGCTCATTTTGCAAGTAACAAACCAGTGAACAACACACAAATGCTCAGTTACCGCAAAATGGGACATCAGCGGGTGTTCCAAAAGGGGCTATGGAAGTATGGAAGGGGATGTTGGTTTAAGAGGCTAAGAAAGCCCCTATCTTCTGGAAATACACATTTCTAGTGAACTAAAACTTCCACAACTTCTGAAAACTTCCACAACTCTAAAATACAGCTGATTTTTGCATATTTAATCCTTTCAAATTGCTGAACAATAGTGTTCATGTAAATTCTAAGGTCTGGCAATTAGTTACTTTGTTGGAATGCACACTAGTATCCCCCTTCATTCTGCCAGCTGCACCTTCACATTCAGTTCTAGCTCCAGATTCGGAATAATTTTTACTTGTAATTAATGTGAGGAAAAAATTCCTATGCTGTTTTACAAAATTTGGGAATAGGAAGAAAACTAGGCACTTCTTTTCGTTTGTTTGAATGAATGAAATTTTTGAAGTTACCGGAACAGCTATAATTTATATATAAAATATCCTTAAATACAGCAAAATAAAACAATTGTTCCCCGTGTTTATGGCTAAAATGACAGAAGAGCAGCAAGAACACCAGCTGAGAGTCCACATTCCTATAATCAAATAAAATGAAGCAGCCAAAGAACTCAGAAGCATGGGATGTAATTCTGCAGCCACCTCCTCACTTGCCATTCCTTGTTCTCCAGAGAAAGCAGGATTTTTATGAAAATGGGATAATCTTCTGTATTACCTCAGGAGCATTTTTATATTGCAGGAAACCAAAGCAGCTTCCCTCTTGTTTGTGTATAACTCAGCCACATGAATTGAGTGTACACACTGAAAGCACAACATACAGGAAACAAGAGCCCAACTCTTTGGAGTGTGTCAGAAATAACTCTGCCTCACAGCAGCCTGCAGAGATGTTCTGCACCCAAGCACATCAAAGCGGCTTTCACTGCACCCCTTATACTCACATTGATCGACTCAATGGGGCCAAACTCCTCCAAGAGACTTCCCACATCCTGCTGAGTTGTCCTTTTGTCGAGCTGTCCTACCCAGAGTGTGGTACTGCAAACTACAACCAGGAGTTAGCACAGGTTGCCAGAGCCATTACTGACACAAGCTCCTTACAGGACAGATAACCAACACTTATCTCAGCCCATGCTAAATTCAGGGTAGTAACCAGGGAAGGAGCTCAAGGCATCCCACTGGCTGCAGATGACTGCAGCAACGTCTAATAGTCATCCAGATTTTCCAGCTGAGAGATACAGAACTGCAAACTTTGACAGCCAATGTCACAGACTCTGGGAAAGCAGCACATCTCACAGCACTGCCAGGTAGCTTCCACTGAACAGCTACCAGGGCTCCACAGGCCTTTACACCCCTGGGACTCTCATTCACCAGGTCTTGGCTCATTAAATAGCTCAGGTTTTTGTCTCTTGTATATAAGAAAGAATGTTTTTATTGCACTTGATGACCTTGGAGAACACTACACACTCCCAAGGAATATTCAGAAGACAACTACTATGTTTGGTCTATAAACACTGGCAAAGCCAGGATTATTTCAGAAATCCAAACATTAGCCTGTGTGTTTTCCAGGTCAAAGCTCCCCTTCAGGTTGGAGAGACACACAAGACTGAATACTTAGAAAAACTGTATTGATTTACAATTAACTCAAATTCTTTTTGTTCAATCTGCTTTACCTTATATGTCTCAAAGGAAGGAAAATAAGAACATGGGGTTTCAGTATTTCCTTTTCTCATTTTACAGCCAAGATATTTCTAACTTGGAGATACTCCAAAAATGCTAAACTGTCTGTTATGAGTAAAGGAAGTACAGGAAGTGCGGTGAAATTCCTACCAGGAATCACAAGGCTGTTAATTTCTATTCTGTTTGGATGAGCCTCGGAAACCACAACAAGTAGCATTATATCCAAGGAACACAAAACCTTTGAAACTATCACCCAGAAAATGGCATTACTGGAACACACAGAGTTACACAACCACGAAGGGAGCAGACTCACCACTGACAGTCTCTGACTTGATCTGGGGGAGGCCTTTGGAGCGGCGCTCCCTCTCCCGCTCGCGCTCGCGCCGCTCCTGGGAGCGGGACTTTGGGCGAGTGCCGGCGCCGGTCCCGGGAGCGCGACCGGGAGCGGCGGTGACGCGAGCGCCGCGAGCGCGAGCCCGACCGCGAGCGTCTCCTCTTGGGGGACCTGTTGAGACCAGAGCCACGGATGGTCAGTGCTTGTCACCCCGGCACTGACACACCACCTCAGTTAACTGCTTAAATACCCGAAGAGCTCTGTCCATAAAGGAATAAATCAATCCAAGCTCATTCACAGGCATTTAGAACTACAGTAAATTGCTGCGGTAGCTTATTGGTGCACTTCAGCTGAACAGCTGATTCCTTTCCAATTTCTCATCATCCATTAAGTTTGTCTTGAAGCTGACCACCAAAACTGTGTCCACTTCAACACAGAAGAAGTTACACCTGCATCAACGCGGAAAATATTTAGTGCTTTTACAAAAAATGGCTAAAAAGGAGATTATAAATAAATTCTGCCACTGAAATTATATTTTACATCTTGTTCAAGTTCTAAACCGCTCCAGGTGTGGAAGACCTTGTAAGCCTTCAGAGAAATCATGTGGAACTCCGCAAGGAGGAAGACTTGCAACTAAGTGGAGAGCGGAGCCAGATCTGCTCGGTCAGCTGGGATGTGACACACAAAGTCCCACAGCACGCAGATCACAAATGTTTTCATAAGGAAAGTGTTTTTAGAGCACAGGCAAAATTCACTATCACATTCTGCCTCCCTAAAATTTACTCTGGACTGACAGGCATGGAAGTTACTCTCTCCCATTAAGAGAGAACTGCACAGATACCAATTTTTCCCTGGAAGGGAGATGACTTTCAGAGATTCATATATCTTAGAGTTGCTAATCTGCTTTTCTTTCCTGCGCTAAAAGAACTTTCACTCATTTACCTTGATGCAGATCTAGATCTTGATTTCCTACTGTCAGAAACATGCCGTTTTCCCTCCTGAATGGGCGGCTGTTCCACTTCCATATCCTAAAACACAAAGTTGACTGGCGTTATGGGCGAGCAGCACAAGCATTTTATTTCTTCTTATGCTCAGACTAAATTAACAGCACTAAAAATACACTGAATATTCAAATGTGTGAAATTAAAGAGTAACGTGACTCAAAAGCTTCACTCTGTGGTCGCTAACAGGGAGAAGGTCCAGTATTGCATGTACTTAATACAGCCACTGAAAAGACATCACGGAAATAATTTACACAATTCTCATTTTCAATTTGCTAATTATTGCTTTTCCACATTTTACCCTATTTCAGCACCACCTGCATCATCTCCACAGAATATGATTTTATTCCTTAAGATCAGTCAGTGAATCCTGCTCCATCATCAAAATCCCAGGCAAAGTGAGGCCTACCGCAACTTTTCAGAAGCCTGAAGTACGCTGGAGACAGGAACGGGGTTAAGTCCTGGAGCTATCCAACTGTCTTCCCAGCAGAGCCAGCCTCGTAGCCGGCCGTGTCCTGGTCATCCTGACATTTCTGCTCAGGACAATCCGCACGCATCCGCGAAAGACACGTACGAGAGCATTTAAGTCGGTTTGTTCACTGTAACGGCTGCTCACCTGCTGGTGGGGTTTCTGCAGGTGTGGTTCAGCCTGGACTGGGAAAGGAGACTGGAAAGTCGGCTGCACTGGTGCTGCTGGAGGCATCACTGGCTGAGCCATGGGTGGGAACTGAGGGGTAGGCAGGAGACCAAAACCTGGCATTTGCCCATTAGGAGGGAGCGGCACCTTGGGAGAAGGAAAAACACATAGAATTCCAGCTAGGAGAAGAAATCACATTTGCTTTCCCAGCTGGCTCAAGTAAAGTTTTATGTCTGCTCAAAAGTCTCAACAAAAGGGGGAAAGATGAAGCAGGCCAAGCATTAGGGTGTAGAAGTAACAATCTTGTCCTTCAAAGCCTGACTAGGACAGACAACAAAAATACGTTTCTTTGGGAAGATGGAGGGCTAAGCACATTCACTCTTCACCAACAGGAAAACCACTTCCTTACTTCTGCACCAAAGAAAACAGCAAAGGATAGAAAACACAACAGGGGGACAAGGGAAAAACCTGGAGTTACCTGGTGCCGCATCGGATCCTGCTGCATTCCCATCATCCGCTGCTGAAAAGGATCCATATTTGGGAGCTGAGGAAATACTGGCTGTTGCATGCCTTCTCCTGGAAACCCACTAAAACCACGAATATTTTGGTAAGACAAGTCAGTAGATGCACAGATTTTGTTGTCTTTATTTTACAGATTTCTATACACATTTACACATTCTTGCTGTTACTTCAGACAGAACAATTATCTTTACTATGATCCCATTTCCAACAAAAAAAAAAAAAGCAAAGGAAGAAAGAGTGGGTTCCTCATCTTTCCTCCACTCAAAGAGTAGTCCTTTCACATTTGAAGAGATGCTACAGAAAGGTTAGAGCCTCTCTCCCCCCATACTTATATGAGCTTGCTAAAGATCTCAGCCTACAGAAACATTTCAGGAAGCTTTTCTGCCTTAGGCTAATTCTCTTCCTTCGAGGTTCCTCTTGTGGGAACAAAAGAAGCAATGCTTTTCTCCTCAAGGAAAAGAAACTGGCTGTACTTCTGCTGTAAGAAAATACTTTGGTTCGGGAGGAAATAGGGCAGAGGAGAAGGGGGTGTGTATCACGTGAGGATCACAGCGATGCCCATCGCTTCCTGATTCAACACACAGAATGGACAGTGCTCAGGGAATTCTGGAGGTCTGCGCAGGTAACAGGACCTGCTTGCAGGATGCAGCCTGTGCGAGAAACTCAGCAGGATGTCAGGGGGATAAAGGAATTTCATGGTGACGGAAAATGGAACTTTGCAGCGTTCAAAGACAATTCTGAGAAGATTCTGGACATATCAGTATTTTATAGAGAGAATTACTCAGCTTGCATGCCCAGATTGGGAACACTGGAATCCCACCCTCAGGGACATCTTGCACAGCTGTGAGGTACTACGGACAGAGGCTCTGAAGTACTACCAACAGAACATACACATGCCCACAAGCCTCCAGCTGGGCAGACACAAGCAGTGGTTATGTTTGAGCTACCTCATCTTTCTGTACTCCAGAGTTCCATCTGTATTCTAAGGCAAATACTAGCAATTTCCTTCAAAGGCACTTAAATGAACTACTACTTGTGGACATAAAGTGCTCAAGGTGAGAGACACAGTCAGAAAGCTGATGACAGAGTTAGTGGTTCTGGTTTTGAGAGCAGGGTTTAGATGCAGATACAGAGAGTAAGACATGGGGCCACATACTGAAGCAGGGAAAAAAGAAATACGGACTAACCCCGGCATTGAGCACCATCCAGCCTGTGCACTGAATGAGAGAGAGGTCCTGTGGAAAAAACTGGGATGTGGTCATGTCATTCCAGACTTTATCATAATGCATAGCAAAAGGGAAATGGGAGTCTGAGCTTGCTTGAGTGGGGACTGAATGTTTGCCAACATAAAGCTGTAAAGCCAATTTTCCCTTCTTGAATACTTAAAACTACCACAATGTTTGGAATAGCAGCTTTTCCCCAGCCAGTAAAGTGATCCAGTGATGCCCTGACACACTCAGTTGTACAGTAAAAACATGGAACTCATCTTGTAACCAAAACTGAGCTTTTCTCTACAAAACACAGTCCTCCATCTATGAGGCAACGCAGATCTACGCCAGATCACCAAAGTAACAAGACACAAAAATCGCCCCACCAAAAACTGTTGACAGTGTTTTAAATTTGGACTGTAGCAGTTAAACACTGAACTAACTTGGAATTTTCATCTACTTTCTAACCTAAAAATGTCTTAGGACAAAGATTCCTTAGTTTTATTATGACACAGAACTTACAAAGCCGGCTGAGACACTGAAGGGGAAGGAGCTGAATCTTCTTTCTTTGAATCTTCCACTGCTTCTGGTTCATCATCATAGTCAAACCGATCTAGCAACTTCTGAAAGAAATCACATTGGGACAACTATTTTTTCTGTATCTTACACAACTGGCAGCCAAAATATCTTTATTATCATAAGTCTTACAACATATGCAAGCTCTGAAGCTAAAGACACGATTAGAATTGGGGAAAAATAGAAATCTGTATTCCGATACAAAATAAAAACTGTCCAAAACCAGTGTTCTTCAGCTGCAGAAAATGCAAACCAAGACTTACTTTGTCAAATGATGTTTTCTGCTCAGGTGCTGTGAAAGCAGCTTTCTGCTCTGGGGGCTGTGCTGCTGTGGTTTTCAGCTGAGCAGTAATAGCTTGAACCTGAGCCATCACAGTGTTGTCTATGACCGGTGACTGGGGCTTCTGAGGCTGTTGGAAGGTCTGCAGGATTTGCTGGAGCTACAGAAACGTAAGACAGTATTACGTGTACGTTCTCATATAAACACCAAGTATTGAAAGAGCTGTAGGAGATAGATTTTATGTCAATACAGGCTGTGGCAGGGGACGAACACACCAACAACCTGACTGAACCGTGGAGCATTTACACCAAGACCAAGAGTCCCTTTTTAAATACGCTGGTGGCAAAATTCAGTAGATCCCAACATTGCAGCGTTCAGGCCCTTCAACACTGCAAACATTTAAGTGGACTGAACAATAAAATTCCCCATTTTCTTCCAGATATTCCACCTGTGCTGGAAAACCCTGTTACTGCATCAATTCATAACCAATTATTTAGGAACATATAACTGAGTATCATCAAATATCAAAATTACTGGATGGAAGAATTTAAATACTTTAACTCCTACAAGTCTTCCACTGAAGACCTTAGGGAAGCTCTTCTGCTTCAAATCCAGGCTATCAATTCCACCATTTCCTCCCTCATTTCACATAGAGACTGGAGCTAAAGGGAATCCATAAGCAGGTTACCTGTTGTCCTTGTGTTGTCTGGAACAACTGGGCTACAGCTGCAAAGGCATCAGAACTGGGCAGCTGCGGCACGCTGGGCACTGAGTTCGCAGTCACTTGAGGGGGCTCCGAGGGAACCTTGGCCGGAGGGGGCGGCGAACCTGAGGGTTTCCCAGGAACACAGAAAGGGTTGCGTGACTCCAGAACATTCCTCTTGCTCCTCACAGCAAGTGCCCGGCTACAACCCCCTATTTAACCCAAAAGGACCTACTTACACCACCCCAGCTGCGTATTCTGTTCATGCTGCTATGAACTGCTCTGGTCACTGCTCACACCTGCACTTGGGATGCACTAAGACAAAAAAGCTGGTCCCACACGGAATTTTAGCTCCCAGCTCCACATTTGTAGCTGTGCAGGTTTAGAAAAGCTCTCACTCAAACAGCATTAGCCAATGAGCTTCAATACCCTCAGTGTGGTGGTTCTGCTTCCACAGATCTGGGCTCATCCTTTCGCATGACTGATCCAAATCAACCATCTCATGGCTCATGGGAAAAGCAGCTGAGTTTCTCTCAGTATTTTCCACCAGTAACTGAACTTTTGCTGAGAAGTCTAGCAATAATTAAAGGTTTTTAAGGATTACTTCACAGGTAGTCTTCTTTGATAAAGTTTGTTCACGTGTCTCTTTTGCACGTGCACAAGCCACACCTGCAGCTGACGGATAAAGCCTCCCACCAGGAAAGTGGTATTTACTCATTTTTCCAGGAAAAGACTCCCATTTCCACTGAGCTTTGCAAAACTGAGATCACAATTTAAGACATACTATTAGTGTTCCCATTCTCTTTGCCTTACATTACAACACCTTTATTAATAAACATCTTGCCAGTACCACGTAAATTAGCAATAATCCCATCAATTCCTACATACTGTAAGTAACTATTCTTTAGCAAATCTGTGTTAGTGGACATAATGAAGCTGTCCAAGGAGTGAGTTAAAAAAAGCTCCACAGATAGAAATATTTAGTTTGAAACACTAAGCAAACATGTTTGCCTTGCAATAGCAACTCCTTTAAAGCCATTCCTCTGTTTGCACTTCAAATAACTTCAGTGTTGACTGGCAGCAAAAGCACAGGCAAATGTGTTGAATAATACTTTCCCAGAAGTGAAATGCAACATAAAAATAAAGCAAAAAGGTATGTGTTGTTTTTAAATACAAAGTAACTCCCAAATTATTTCCTGTATATATTCAGAAGGATATCTGCTTGCTCAAGGGAGAAAATTTGCATTTCTCTCTGTCTTTATGGGATAAACAGACTCTACTTCACATAATGCATTAATGTATTTATTATTATTCATTAGCATATTTATTTCAGGGCCAAATGATCCCCTCTGGTGCATCTGAATAATTGCACTGAAAATCTCTGCAGAAGGCAGCCAACCTGTTCACCCCCAGTGAGGAGAGAGAAAGCTGGACAGGCAGTGCTCCCTCACCTGTCCCAAAATTCAATTGTACAGGCACCACTCTGCCCCCAGGCTTGGATGCCAAGGCATTCCCTGCCCCTGCCAGGTTTATAAAACCCTTAATGGGATACACTTCGCTGAACACAGCTGGAGATGATTTCACTGGTGCTGCTGTGCATCGCTGTTTTGCTGTCTCTCACCACACCTCACTCCCTCCATTCCGTTTTCCCAGTCCTACTCCATGAGCACAGTAAATAAGGAGGTTACCAAAGCTCAGTGTGGAACACGGAGTGCAGAGCCAAAAAGCAGCCCTCCGGAGAAAGAGGGAATTGTGGAATGCATATTCCCCGTAACCTCACTCCCAGCTTTTCTGTGGCACTAAATAGGTCAGTGCAGGCACTGTGGGCAGGCTGGCACTGCTGTGCTCTGCAGGTCAGTGCTTCTCAGCCAGCAGCCCGTGCAAAATCCCAGGCACAAGCGTTCTGTCTGAGAACCTGGACGTGAAACACCACTTCAAGACTTGCAGGGCTGCACACTGAGACGCTGACAGCTGCTGCTTTCAGCTACTAACTTGACTCAAAGGAAGATGAAGCTCTTTAATACCCAAGATCCCACCTACTTACCTGGATTCTGGCATTAAAAAATAACATCAGAATTATAAAATTGAGAAATGACATAAAAATATTTCACAGCAAAAGAAGAACATAGTATCTAAGAGGGGACACTGAAGTCACCTGTAAGTGTGCACATACATATGTACACATGCATATACACGATAAGCATTTCAGGTATTTCCCAAGTCAGTATTCACATGCCGATAATTTCTGAAGTACAGTATCAGCATTTATTGAAAATGAGTTTGGCTGCCCATTGTGACAAAGCTGAATTTATTGCTATGTCACTGCTGGAACTAAGAGCAGGCACTTGGTGCTGAAAGCAAACAAGCTATTGCCACTTGCCCTTTGAGAGCAGAAGGTAAAATGTCATTCCTACCTTCATTGTTAGTAGCATTCTCTGCCATGGGTGCAGTGGCACTAGTTCCTGCTGCCATATCCAAGAGAGGTTGAATTATTTCAATTTTGAATACTCCATTTTTCTGCCAAAGGTTCAGGACACGAACTATTTTACTCTGTTGAAACAAAAGGAAGCACCAATGCTGAATGCAGCTTCCATTTTATCTTCTGTATGCAGAGAAGGTTTGAACAGCACATGACACAATCGCACCAATTTAACAAACCCTGTGTCATGACAGAGGCCAGCAACACCTTCGAACTGGCAAAAATAAAAACTGCTGACTTACTTCCCTGCCCAAGCAATCTGTGACATTTCCCTAAAACTATTCTGGCCAGTCAGAAATGCAGGTGTGATGTACAATCCAGGACATCATTTCAGCCCCATGTCTTCACAGATGGTCACAAAGGGATGAAACAACCAACCCATGTGACCAAAAAGAGAAAATGAAGATGAGCTGGAAAGCCTTCATGAAGAGGGACAATTAGACCAGAAAATGCTACCACAACACTCTGCAGTCAGATTGAGGGATCCTCGCTTGGTATTACTCCTAACCCAATCAATTCTGTGTTGAGGCCAGAAACTGCATCTCCATCATTATCCAAAAGATGAGGAAAGCAAGTGAGAAACATCCTCACTGATCACTGCAGAAAGATTAATTTAGAATCTCTGATTGTCAGCTGTTATTTTAAGCTCATTTCTTTTTTTTGACATGAAGAACAATGCAGCTTCCAGGAACAAGCTGGAAATCGGCCTTTCCTTCTTTAGCCCAGCATTAAAACAAAAATGTCTCAGTAGTTGTGCTGCTTCAGCTGGAACATGCAAGAAGGTAGAAGTCAGAACACACGTTGTATTGCTGTCCTTTTTGCAGACTTAGTCATTCACTTGCACATACATAAGCTTTAAGTACCTTTTACTTCAAGTGAATTGATTCTGTTCTTTCACTGTGACTCAGTTATATACACCCATGTAAATCCACCTCTACCTGAATGATTAAAGAATTTTACAAAATGTTTGCTAAAATAACATCAATTGCAGAGAAACCTGAAATGCCTATTTTTAAGGAACATTTTGGTCTGAAAAACAGTTAACTTTAAAACAGCAGCATTTTCTTGCTCTGGGTATTCTATCTCTCCAGAAGACTTGAAAATTACACAAAGGCCAAAAAATGGGCAAATGCAATACTCTTGTTTTCAGTCACACGTTAATTTCACAGAAAGGCTGTTTAAAAAAAAAAAAAAAGTTAAGAGTTATCCCCTTCAGATACTACCCACACTTGCTGTGTATGTGCAGATCAGGGTTTTTTTTGTTTAGGAACTGGACATTCATTAAAACAAGCATGTTATAAATAATAATATTCCCTGTATCAAGTAGTGCCATGAAGGAGATGGACAGTCTCATTCGTTTAGATGAACAAAATGCTAACACAGAAACAGGAAGGAGAAGGGACTACTCTGTTTCACAGGCTATCAACCCAGGAGCTCCAGAATATCAGATTCAATGCCTGAAGGTCTAAATGTTCCACATTAGAAAAACTACAGAGCATCCAAGCCTTTCAAAAGCTTATTTAGAGAGTTATGGAGGAAGTTGGGTAGAAAAGGAGTATTTCACTCTTGTAAAGAAAAAAGGAGCAGGTGATTTTCTGGAAACCAATTGGCAACTTCTAAAACACACGGATCTTGGGAGTCTCAAAACTGTTCTGACAGAGGTCACATAAACCATCTTCTCTGGACCATCAGAAATTCACACCACTTTCTGAGCCTCTGTTCTATCAACAAGTACAGCAGAACTAAGAAAAATGAGGCCTTAGACCAGCCCTGACAGTGAAGAGCACCAATGAAATTCGAGTATGGGATTGGGAAAGACCAAAGAAATCAACATGATGATTTTCTAAGAAAACATTTGTGAGCAGAACATGATGATTTTCTTAGAAAACATTTCTGAGCAGGACAGCCACTGCCTACAAAATCAAAGCTTCTCCTGCAACACTTTCTTCTTGTGGCAGACACCGCCTTCCAGAGGAAGCTTTCCTGAAGGAGCGTCAAGAAGAAAAACTTTTGGCACAGTAATACACACTGCTGAAGTGTCTGCACGGGCAAAACAAAACTGATGAGGTCAGACAAAATACATCTTTGAACTTGAACTTGCATTTAACTATTGCCTTTGATAATCCTTCTCAGCAACAGTCACTACCAGGGTCAGAGAGAATCCCCAAATCACCGTCACAGGAGTGCAAGCACCAAGGAGGCACCACATCAATGCACAGCAACACTCGAGACGTGCTTGTCCTACCTTGTCTTCAGATGGACACAGATACAGATATTGGAATGTGGCAGTAATATTTTTAGAGAATCTTGGCCCGAAAACATCCTTGTCTGTTCCGAACTGGTGCCGAGACTGCCGAACAATGGAGTCGATGACGTACAAGCCCGGGACTTTGTACTCCGGCTTGCACTGCAAACAGCACGGGAATTCTGCGTTAGGCAGGGACACCGCAAGGTAACATCCCCCTCAGAGCCTCACAGGAAATCTGCTCTCAGGCTGAAACACAGCTCTGCATTCCAGCCTGTTGTTCTTCATGCCCAGGCAAGCATGAACACTGCATTCTCTGGAAATACGTATTGTCTTAGTGACAACCAATCTGAAGTTCAGCACCTCCAGGTTCCTCCCCAGCTGCTGCATAGGGAAGATGGGAAATCTCACAATTTACTTCTTTCCCCCGCTCCTAATGTATTATGGAAAACCACATATGGAGATTATATGGACAAAGTGATACCAAAAAGTGTGAAATCCTAACAAACCAGGATTTCCTCCTTCAATCCCTAAGTAACAGAAGCCTTTGTGGTTATTTACTAGCATTATTAGTAATATCTAGTAAAGCACGCAGATCCCTTTATCAATAAATCTACTTGGGTTTTTTTATTCCTTTTTACCTTTTTGATAAATTTCTCCACAATCTGGACAACATGCTTGTAGAGCTGGAAAATAAATATATCCATTAATTTACCATCTACTCAGCAGCAGCACATCATTTTAGAAGCATTTTAACTCTTTGTGCTTACTAACATTTCAGAAAGGCAACAGAACATTGCAGTCACATTCTAAAAAGCAGGATGTTCCCAAACTTGAGTTAGTCAGGCATGGAGAAAAATATTCCATGCAGGAAACCCAGACCCAAGGCAGAAGTGTGTCAGTGTGCACGCAAGGCACAGAGCTTGTCAAGTATTAGCAATTCACTTTCTATGCAATCCACCCTGGTTTCACATGTTAAGGTGCAGCTGCATCCTGCAATATTTAGTGTTATCACACAAAAATCACAACACTCTAGTGGGTGTAGCATGAAAAAGCAACGACTCAAAAAAATCAAGCTGGCATTTTGCTCCTAGTCCAAAACCAAGGGATGATATTCACCACCCACTTGTTTCTAGACAACAGCCTTAACAGCAACTAGAATAAACCATCCCCGAAGCTGAGATTGGGAAATCCTGAGTATTTACTTACAAGTGAAATAATAAAACATTGCTGCTCTTACAGTTTCATCTCTGTTTTGTTGTACTTTACCTTAATAGCTTTAATGGCAGCTTTTGTGATGAGAATCATCTTTGCTCGGGAAATAGGAGGTTTCATCTCCATCAGTGAGAAGAGCTAAACAGAGAAAACAAACGTTAAAAATGTATTGTGAAGTTCTGCAATTAAGCAAAGACAACATTTCAGGTGGGTGACTTGATTACTGCCATCCCACACTCTGTATGCCCTGGGAGAACTGGATGTTTTACAAAACCAACAGAAACCAGCATTTACCAGGTTATTGCTAAAAAGAACTGCTCCAGCTGCTCTGGAGACTTGGCTGCCTTACCCTCCAAAGGGCACCCAAGGGAAAAGTTCACTCCTCAAGGACAACATTTGCAGAAGTTATAGATATTATATTAAGTTTATAGAGGTGTATATGAAGTATACAGAAGTTATGTGTCATCTTTATAGGAGACATTGGCCATAACTGAAAATAAGCACTAGCTCCACGTTTCAGAAACTGAGGGAAACCAGAACTGGCCCACAGAGCTGGGGAAGGGCTGAACACAGAAAGCTGAGGACACACACATAATTGTTTTTATCTTGAAATATTCCTCACAAATCACAGGAAAAAATTGGTTTGTGTTACATGATTTCATTTTCATCTTTACCATAAAGAAAAATGTGAGCCCTGAACACTAGTAAAAAATGTCATCAATTATTTGCCACAAAGCAAAGTAAGAGAATCAAAGTGTCTTCATTTGTCAGTGTAATGGAAAGTAAGATGTCATTTAAGGATTTCGCTCTTATTTTTCTAATTAATTTAAAGTTCCAAGATACTGGTGAAGCGACCAACTTACACAGATTATCCACTGTCTCAGTTAAGGGGGGAAAAATAAAATTGGCCAAATACTCAAGGACAAGGGAAGTGCTAACAGGGCTTGCAGCTGTACAAAAGGAAGCCTTACACCCAGAAAACACAAAGAGTAGGAAACAAGGTATTTATTTTCTTAATTTGATTCCTATTCCAGGAGCTAGGAAAGAAGAAAAACTGTCCTTCCAGACAGTGACAGCCAGATGCCTTTTCCAACACCCAACACAAGATCATGACTTTTCCTTATTCATCCCCACAAAAGGCAAGTTCTCGTGCCAGAATGTTGGGGTTTTAAAGCCATTTCAGCTGTAAGAGATACTTCAGCTAACATCACTGCTTGCTGAGAAACCACAGTATGGACAAATAAAAACTGCCAGATAAAAGACAGAAGGAGAAAGGGGTCTGTGAGCTGATGCTTTAAAAAAAGTCTCGTTTTCAATTTTGACTTAATTGCTTCAGAATAAGTGCAGAGACTCTTGATGAACAAAGTGAATGCTATTATTAAAACTCAGGAAAATCTGTTTTAAGAGGTAGCGAAGGGGGAAAAAAATCCAAACCCCAACACCCACAAACAAACCACCAGAAGGCTCAAAAACTGAGAGGGAGAAGGAAGAAAAGGAGCCTGCAGTAAGACAGGCACTCCATATCCCTTCCTTTACACACGAAGAAGCAAGCGGTCCTCCAGGAAAGGATCCAGTCCCATAGAACAGGAACAAAGGAGCTGGCATAAAAGCATCGCTTTGGCATTTGTATTTCAGGGACATAAGAAGAGACCCCAAGGAAATTGGGAGAGCTCAGAGCAGGGCCCAAGGGAACAAGAAACAAGTGCAGCAAAAAAAATAAAAAGAAGTGTCTTAAAAGTATCCCAAGCAGGACACTGCAACTGGGGGAAACATGGCAAAAACAAAAATCCAAGGAGAAATAAACTGCCAGGGAGAACGAAGGCACGTATCCACGAGTGTGCGTATCTATCTGTCTATCTGCTCTCTTTTCACCCCCGCCACCATCTCTTGGAATTCTACCTTGGAACTTTACTCCTTTTTTTTTAATTACCTAAGACCTTAGAACACCAAATGACTATTTATAGCCAATTTTTATGTAATTCTCGGTACCAGTTACATGTGTCAACACCATATTTTAGAGATGGGTACAGCTAAAATTTAGCTCCCTTCCTAGTTCCTCGTGGCTTCTCCCTGTCGGAAGCGGGAGCTGCTCAGAAGACACCTGGGTACTTCCACTTGCATTCATTCAATCACACTTGGATCTTCTTTCACACCCATTTCCCAAACCAATAAACAAAAAAAGCCACCCAGCCCCTATTTTCAGAGGGCTATTTCACAATAATACATCCAGTTACTCAAAGGACACCACGATCAGCTCAAGGAACAACTTGGACACAAAAAACTTACACTCTATTTACAAAAAAAAGTGATGACTGTAACAAAGGCAAAGAAAATTTACGCCTTGAGAGGTTTCCAAAGTCCTGCCTCACAACAGGAGCCTGTCCCTGGAATGCTCTGACCTGCTAGAAATGACTTTCTGCTTTTACTGACCCTAACTGCATGTTTACAGGATGTTGATACCAAAGAAGTGAAGGTATTCAAGAGCCCATTACACTCAAGCCACAACACAAAATAAGAATTTAAGAGTATTTCTGGGTGCTTTTCGCAGCAGGACAGAAGCACACAGTAAAGTATCTTTTATAAAGCCAGGGATGCAAGACAGAAAATTCACCTGCTCAATTTCAGGCTAATAAATGCTATTATTAGCATTATTACAAAGACGAGCCACTTATTAACCCATGGCAGGACACCAAGAGGGAGACCAAGCACAGAGTGACTGTCCCCAAACGTAAACTCAGTGCGAAGCACAGAAGTTCCACAGAGAACACAGGAGTGGCAGGGGTGAACAGAGATGACTTCCAGCTCCCGCTGTGCCCCTGTTCCAGCCCAGGAGCCCCGGGAGGTGCAGGAGGAGCAGGTAATGGCACAAGGAACAGGGTGATGATGGCCTTTACTTCTTGGTCCTTTGAGCAGCAAATTATTAATTTCTCTCATTCTATAATTAATGCCCTTTGATGGTTTAGTTTACAAGGAACCCTGAGAACCAGGGGGTTTTGAAGTAAAGGGGAGAACTGCTACTTTAAAATCTACCAAGCTTGATGCATGATCTTAAGTCTATCTGTTTTATGTGTGAGATAACACAGTGAAAATACCTTTTAGGACTTGAACTGACTTCCTTGGCTTTGCTCTCTTGCTCAAGTGTCTCTGCCATAAAAAGGTGTCTGTATTTACAAATAAAGAGCTATGGGCCCGTTTTATATACTCACTAAATATACCCCAGAGCACAGCAGCTGCACAGAGAGGAGCACGAGCTACTGAACGAGACAGTGGTTAGTGATTAGTGGATATCAAGCACCCAGGTCATTGTCAGGACATCTCATTCAACCTCCCCTTCTCCAATTTCCAGAGCAGTCAAACATGCCCTCAACCATTCCAACATGCCTTAGGTGTCCAACAACACTTCCCAAAGCAAGCTCCGTGCACAGTCAGTACTCCGTACATTCATTCACTGTCTTTTGGAATGTATTTTATTCATGCATTTAGAAACCACCCGACCCAGCCAACCACCAGTGACCTACAGACGTAACTGCAGTTACTTGTTCCTGTACAGAAACAAAGGGACGATGGAAGCCATGACCAACAAGCAAAGATATTACACTGCTTTGTTAACAAAACACCTCTATTGTTAATGCATGACCAGATCGCTAAAAGGAATTCTGTCAGCCCTACACATTTTCCTTCCCCTATAAAAGTCACTGCTTCCTTTCCTCTGCAGGTCCCTGTTCTTCCTTAAGGGAAGGAGAAGGATCTGTTGCTAAGCCGTATCTCAGAGGATCAACGCAAGTTTTAAATGCTTGACCACCAGCTGTGAAGCACAGCAAGTATTAGGTGTTGCTGAAGGTAAGAGATCACCGTAACATCCATAGCTGTCAGGCTGCATTCTTGGGAAAATGAAGTGAGATTTGAATTTGACCAGATATGACCCCCAGGCAGTGAAGCTCAATAGCACTTCATCAACTAAGCTACTTCTGTGGCCTAGAAAGACCATTCACAAATCCTGAATCACTGGGGAGAAACATCTTCACAAAAGATACTCATATGAAAATGACATCATGCATGTGCACAGAACAGAGTTTTGTTTTCTACTCATGTGTTCTGGGAAGTCAGCTTTCAGGATCAGTGCAGGGTTTTTTTGTCCAGCACATCTCCTGGAAAGCCGTGTGTCTCACTATTTCTCTTACCAGGAATCTCTGCCAGAATGTCACAGCTCCCAGTAGTCCTGGAAACAAGCTCAGGCCAGATGCAAGAGACTCCAGCCAGATGCTGGTAGTTGTGCCCTTGCTCCTTTTCCTTGCACATGGAGACTCGTTGGAGATCCTGAGCTCCAGTAACTGCTGGAGAACCACTGGGAAGGATATCCTGCTAACCTCTATTTATAGCACCTCAGGATGGAGGGGAAGGTTGTCACAAAACAGGCAAAATAAAATCTTGCCATTGCCAGAAAACAGCCACACTGGATCCAAACTCCAACTGTCCATTGCCCAGAGGATGGGCAAACAGCACAGAAGGAATGTGAAGCTCCAGCTTTAAATAAACAGCCCCCAGGACCTCTCATCTGTTTGTCTCTAGGCACGTTTAGGTGGGGTATCAATTGTTTCAGGAGTACACATAAACTACTATCAACCTGAGACGCAGGACTAAGTGAATAATACGCATTACTCAATACAAATAAAAGATTACAAAACAGGAAAGTTGACTTTATTCTACTTCCAGCAGCAAGATTGTGGAAAAAAAAAATCTTTATTTTTAACTTTTATAACCAGTAAACTATGCCTCAAGTTTTCCAGATGAAAGAAAAGGACATCCATCCCCTAAACTAAAACATGCCAAGGATTTATATGGCAGATGTGTGGGTTTGGTGGGGGTTTTTTGTTTGCTTGTGTTTTGGAGGTGTGATTTCTAAATTTTCTTTTTTTTTAAGAAAAATGTTTGCTTGTTTTCTTAAAAACATTAAAAGATCTGTCCCATCACCCAGTTACCTTCTGTGATTTATTTATACTGTACCATTACTGTAACCTAACAGCACATGAATTCTCACTCGTGAAAGTAAACTCCTCAGAGAAAACACGCTACACTACAGACCGGTCAAATCCCACCTATTCAGCTGGCAGCACCTGCTCAAACTACAGCTGGATTTAAAAAAAGCAGCCAATACAAACCCCCTGCTTGCTCCTGGAGAAACACGAGCATTTGGACGAGGACATTTATTGGCAAAGTTGCATTCAAAATGCAGGTCCAAAGAACATGACTGGGAATGACACCACAATCCAACACCACGGAATTACGCAACCCAGGAGTTCCCACCCCTTCCCAGAGCCAAACTCACTTCTGTCCCCCCCCAAGCCCTTCTGTCCAAGAGGGGACACCAACCCCACAGCTTAGAGGACACCTGTTTTACAGCCATGCTTTGGACTTGGGTCTCCCATCACCCGAGAAATCGCAAACACCAAACCCACCCAAAAAACCTCAAATGATGGGACCACCTGATGGAGAGAGCGGCAAAGAGCTGGCAGGTGCCACCTCCAGGGAAGCAAAGCCAGAAGGGAATCACCTCTAGCACACGTGGGAAGCGCAGTACCAAACTGCAGCTGGAGCTGCCATGGTAAAACTGCAATTCCCTGGCTACAGTGGCATTGTACAGCAAGCAAGTGCAGGAATCCCGGGCCTCTAGGGTATTCTGTGGCTGCCCCCATCTTCACTGCTGAAGCTGCTTCCCTCCCAATAAAAGAATTAACTCCTCAGTGACCTGGGAGTGGCACCTCTGAAAGCTTCACAGCGCAGAGCTGTACAGACAAACGAGCCCTCCCAGGCTGAGCAGCCCGTGCAATCCCCACCACTCTGGGAACAACACCCAGACCTTTGGTACAACTGCTCTCTCACTGAGAAGGCCCAGAAATGAACAATACCTGCCTGTAAATCTGACCCTCCCCACGCTGCATTTCAGCCTGCGCCGCTTTGCATGCGCAGCTCCAGGCAACACATGCGGAAGAGGGAAGGAATCGGTGTGAGAACTGGACTTTATGTCCTGCACAACACCACAAACACAGCTCCTGAGAGGGAAAAGGGCAAGAACCAAACAGCCCCTGAAGTTATTCATGTGCTGCTTTGCACACCAGCAGCTCTACAGAAGCACTCAGGCATACAAAGGACTGCAGAACAGGGATTTTAGCAAGTACAGTTTTCTCCCCCAGAATTGAGATCCAACTGAAACCCAGTGCTTTGCTCTTCCAGCAGCCAGACAGCAGGATTTCACCCAGTATTTCTAACTGCATCAAAGCAAAGCATCCCACCATTCCTACATGGGAGAGGAAGAGGTACGGATCAAAACATGTCCGTTTCCAAGACACGGATTAGTCATGGGATCCCAAGAAACACCACTTTTTCTCTGCAGTCACCATTCAGCACAAGCAGTGAGGTTCTTGTTTGAGAAGCACTGGGCACTTGCCTGTACCACTCAGGTTTGTCAGGCAGCCATGCTCTGCCAGGACCATGGTTCATATTTAGGCAGGTCATTAAGAAAATTGTTGCTCCCTCTTTACATCAACACTGAAAATGGCACACGTGTGCTGTTTTAATTTTTTTGGGAAGGTGGATTTGCACCCTGCCATACCACTGGTTCAGAGCTGCACAAAACCCCCAAAACACAGGCAAATAAACGAACCATTAACAGGAAGTGCCTGCTATTCACTTTTCCCTTTGTACTTGCACAGTTTTGGTAAGGACAAGGGCATTCTCAGGTGCATGTATGACAAGCCCCTGCAGAGAGTGAACCTTACACAGCCTGAGTCCATCACACGGAGCAGCTGCCATTTCTCCTGTTTCTGTTCAACAGGCAGGCACAGCCACCCAGCCTTCAACACGAATCTGGGAACAGGCTCTGGCTCAGCTCTAAGTGACTTTCTGTCCATGGAGGGTCTGCAAAGCCACACTGCCCAACTGAGGCAGAAATATAACTAACAGTAATTAATAATCATATTGAAGTCACGTGTCAAAACCTTTATACAGCAGAAGCCGAATTGATTTGCTGTACATTACGCAAAAAACAACCACAGTCCGCTTTGCTTCCAACTCCTCTCAGCACACTAGAAAATAAAAAAAAAACCAAAAAAAACCAAAACAAAACAAAAAAAAAAAACAACCAAACAAACCCTATCAGAAGAAGACAGGGAGGGACCTTCTGTGTGGTACGAAAGGCGAGTAAACGCTTTCCAACCTGTCCCGTCCCAGAACTGGGATCGATCCCTGAGTCCCAACCCAGGCGCCGTTCCCATCCAGGGATGAGCCCCCTCCCAGCTCTCCTTCCCTCTGCAGCCTCTGCCCGCGCCGCCGCCTCGCACCGCGGCTCTCTCGCCAAGCCACTGCCGGGAAACGCAAGTCCCGAAACGCGGCTTCCCCAGCTCCCGAACAACACCACCCACGGCCGGGGGCGCCGCGTGACAGCGAGCCCGGCTGGGAACCCCTGGAAACATGGATCCGGCCCAGGATTCCGGGATCCCGCTCTCCGGAGGCGCCAGGAGGAAACCAAGGCGGGCAGCGAGAGAACGGAGGCTGCCGGGGAGGCCCAAAGAACCCTTCAACGCCTCCCGCCCGCGCAGGCCCGACCCGGCCCGCGCGGGGCCTCGCGGAGCGGCCGCTGAACGGCCCGGCCCCGCTCGCCTCCATTTTCCCCTGGAGTACCGCTCTCCGGGCGGCGGCAAACCCGGGCCGGGCGCTCTCCGCGTAGGCCGCAGGCGGCGGGAGCAGTCCCGGCCGGAAGCGCGGGGAGAGGGGAGACGCGATGGCGGCCGCCGTGTGTCCCCCCCCCCCCCGCCGCGGCCCGCGCTTCGTCGCCCGCCCCCCGGCTCCCACCTCTTGGTTGAAGGCGTTCACGGCCTCCATGTCGGCGCTGGCGGCGGGAGGCAGCGGGAAGGCGGCGGGAAGGCGGCGGGCGGGGCGGGCAGGCGGCGCGGCAGGGCCGGTCGGTGCCCTCAGGGCGCGGCCATGATGGCGGCGGCCATGGCGGGGCTCGCGGGCAGCGCGCGGCCCGGGCCGACCGCGCGACGGGCGGGGGGGGGAACGCGGTGCACGCCGGGATCGCCCGGGCCTCCTCCCGGCCCACGCGAGAGGTTGGGGAGGAGGGATGGCGAGCACCACGTGATCGCTCCGCTCCGCGCGCGCGCCAGCGCCATGCCAGCGCCACCCCCGCCGCCGGGGCGACAATGGCGGCACCGGCAAAGTTCGTGCCCTCAGCCGCTGCCACTGCCCCAAACCCCTGGCAGGGTACCGCTGTCCCGACACGCCACAGAAGCGCCGCGTTTCGGCCCCTCAGAGCAGGCCGCAGCTGCTGTGGTGAGGCCGGGCTCGGCTGGGTTTGGCTCCCTTCGGCTGGGCTCGGCTCGTCTGGGCTGGAATGTGTTCAGCTGAGCTCGTTTGGGCTCGTCTGAGCTCGACTGGGTTCAGCTGGGTCCGGCTGGGCTGGGCTCGGCTCGGTTCGTCTGAACTCGGCCGGGTTCGGCTGAGCTCATGAGTTCGGCCCATCTTGGTTTGGTTCGGCTGGCTGACTTCGGTTCGGTTCAGCTGAACCCGGCCAGATTCGGCTCGGTTCGGCGGCGCTCGGCTCGGTTCGGCTGAACTCGGCAAACCTCGGCTGAACTCGGCCGCCCTCTGCTCGGTTCGGCTGAACTCGGGGCCAGGCTCTGCGCTCGGCGCCGCTCGGCTCGGTTCGGCCGAACTCGGCAACGCTCCGCCGGCTCGGCGGCGCCGGCCGGGCCCAGGCGCTGCGCGGGAAAGCGGCCGCCGCCTCACGTTAAACACCCAGAGCTCGGTGCTTTCCCGCTGCCCCGTCCCGCGGGCGGGCGGCCCGGCCATCGCACTGTCAGGAAAATTAATCCACAACTACCAGAGGTTTATATCCAAAAAGGAGACAGAGGAGTTCTGTAACTTTATTCGAATAAAGGGAGAGGCCATGGGGCATTTCCCATGGGGTTTCTCAAGCTGATGGAGGACGCAGCTTCCTTTTTTATCCTAATTTCTCGGCCGCATTTCCCTTTCTCTTCCCCATGGGCAGAGGTACTTGAGAGGTACAGATTTCCCGAATTGCCTAATACAGACCCCCTTCTAATGTGCATACCCCCCACCCGCTTCTGTTTCTTGTGTCTCTGTCCTTTTTCTCTAAGTCCAGGAATTTAGCACGGCCTTGGGTGAGCAATAGTCTGTGTCCATTAGGGGAATTCCTATGGAATTTATGGTTCCTCCCATTGCTTCTTTCACCTATCGGTATCTGGGTTTATGACTGTCTTGTTTGAAAAGACACCTCCTCTCATTCCTTTCAGCACGGCTAAGGACGGCAGTGCAGAGTTGGGCAGGAGTTCATTAGGCAGTGACTGCCCTCGCGCTAATTAATGGTCACGAGAACATGCGGTTGGGTTCGGCTGAGCTCGATTTGGCTCGGCTCGGCGAGACACTTCGGTTCGGCTGAACTCGGGGCCGCTCGGTCGGCTCAGCGAAGCTCGGCTCGGTTCGGCTGAACTCGGGATCGTTCGGTCTGGTCGGTGGCGCTCGGCTCAGTTCGGCCTAATTCGGCGCCGCTCGGCAACGCTCGGCCTGCTCGGCAACGTTCGGCTCGGTTCGGCTGAATTCGGCAGGGCTCGGTCGTTCGGCTACGTTCGGCTCGGTCCGGCTGAATTCGGCAAACCTCGGCTCGGTTCGGCTGAACTCGGGGCCGCACGTGCGCTCGGCGCCGCTCGGCTCGGTTCGGCCGAACTCGGCTCGGTTCGGCCAAATTCGGCAGGGCTAGTTCGTTCGGCAACGTTCGGCTCGGTTCGGCAAAATTCGGCAGGGCTCGGTCGTTCGGCGGGGCTCGGCTCGGTTCGGCAAAATTCGGCAGGGCTCGGTCGTTCGGCAACATTCGGCTGGGTTCGGCTGAACTCGGCGGGGCTCGTCGTTCGGCAGCGTTCGGCTCGGTTCGGCTGCATTCGGCAAAGCTCGGGCGTTCGGCTGAACTCGGCGCCAGGCGCTGCGCTCGGCGCCGCTCGGCTCGGTTCGGCCGAACTCGGCAACCCTCCGTCGGCTCGGCGGCGCCGGCCGGGCCCAGGCGCTGCGCGGGAAAGCGGCCGCCGCCTCACGTTAAACACCCAGAGCTCGCTGCTTTCCCGCTGCCCCGTCCCGCGGGCGGGCGGCCCGGCCATCGCGCGGCTACGGACGGCACTGCAGGGTCGGGCAGGAGTTCATTAGGCAGTGACTGCCCTCGCGCTAATTAATGGTCACGAGAGCAGGCGGTTGGGGTCGGCTGAGCTCGATTTGGCTCGGTTCGGCGAGGCTCAACTCGGCTCAACTGGGGCCCGTTCGTTCTGCTCGGTGGCGCTCAGCTCGGTTGGGCCGAATTCGGCGGGGCTCGGCTCGTTCGGCAACGTTCGGCTCGGTTCGGGTGAATTGTGCGAAGCTCGGCTCAGTTCGGCTCAGTTCGGCTGAACTCGGCAAACCTCGGTCGTTCGGCGGGGCTCGGCTCGGTTCGGCAAAATTCGGCAGGGCTCGGTCGTTCGGCGGGGCTCGGCTCGGTTCGGCCGAATTCGGCAGGGCTCGGTCATTCGGCAACATTCGGCTCGGTTCGGCTGAATTCGGCAGGGCTCGGTCGTTCGGCGGGGCTCGGCTCGGTTCGGCCGAATTCGGCAGGGCTCGGTCATTCGGCAACGTTCGGCTCGGTTCGGGTGAATTGGGCGAAGCTCGGCTCAGTTCGGCTGAACTCGGCAAACCTCGGTCGTTCGGCAACATTCGGCTGGGTTCGGCAAAATTCGGCAGGGCTCGGTCGTTCGGCAACGTTCGGCTCGGTTCGGCCGAATTCGGCAAACCTCGGTCGTTCGGCGGGGCTCGGCTCGGTTCGGCTGCATTCGGCAAAGCTCGGGCGTTCGGCTGAACTCGGCGCCAGGCGTTGCGCTCGGCGCCGCTCGGCTCGGTTCGGCCGAACTCGGCAACCCTCCGTCGGCTCGGCGGCGCCGGCCGGGCCCAGGCGCTGCGCGGGAAAGCGGCCGCCGCCTCACGTTAAACACCCAGAGCTCGCTGCTTTCCCGCTGCCCCGTCCCGCGGGCGGGCGGCCCGGCCATCGCGCGGCTACGGACGGCACTGCAGGGTCGGGCAGGAGTTCATTAGGCAGTGACTGCCCTCGCGCTAATTAATGGTCACGAGAGCAGGCGGTTGGGGTCGGCTGAGCTCGATTTGGCTCGGTTCGGCGAGGCGAGGCTGAACTCGGGCCCGTTCGTTCTGCTCGGTGGAGCTCGGCTCGGTTGGGCCGAATTCGGCGGGGCTCGGTCGTTCGGTGGTGCGGGGCTGGGTTCGGCTGAACTCGGCGGGGCTCGGCCGTTCGGTGGAGGTCGGCACGGTTCGGCTGAACTCGGCGGGGCTCGGTCGTTCGGCGGCTCTCGACTCGGTTCGGCTGAACTCGGCGGGGCTCGGTCGTTCGGCGGCTCTCGACTCGGTTCGGCTGAACTCGGCGGGGCTCGGTCGTTCGGCGGGGCTCGGCTCGGTTCGGCTTAACTCGGCAAACCTCGGTCGTTCGGCAACATTCGGCTGGGTTCGGCAAAATTCGGCAAACCTCGGTCGTTCGGCGGGGCTCGGCTCGGTTCGGCCGAATTCGGCAGGGCTCGGTCGTTCGGCAACATTCGGCTGGGTTCGGCCGAACTCGGCGGGGCTCGGTCGTTCGGCTGGGCTCGGCTCGGTTCGGCTGCATTCAGCAAACCTCGGTCGTTCGGCAGCGTTCGGCTGCATTCGGCAAAGCTCGGGCGTTCGGCTGAACTCGGCGCCAGGCGCTGCGCTCGGCGCCGCTCGGCTCGGTTCGGCCGAACTCGGCAACCCTCCGTCGGCTCGGCGGCGCCGGCCGGGCCCAGGCGCTGCGCGGGAAAGCGGCCGCCGCCTCACGTTAAACACCCAGAGCTCGCTGCTTTCCCGCTGCCCCGTCCCGCGGGCGGGCGGCCCGGCCATCGCGCGGCTACGGACGGCACTGCAGGGTCGGGCAGGAGTTCATTAGGCAGTGACTGCCCTCGCGCTAATTAATGGTCACGAGAGCAGGCGGTTGGGGTCGGCTGAGCTCGATTTGGCTTGGTTCGGCGAGGCGAGGCTGAACTCGGGCCCGTTCGTTCTGCTCGGTGGAGCTCGGCTCGGTTGGGCCGAATTCGGCGGGGCTCGGTCGTTCGGTGGTGCGGGGCTGGGTTCGGCTGAACTCGGCGGGGCTCGGCTCGTTCGGTGGAGCTCGGCTCGGTTGGGCTGAACTCGGCGGGGCTCGGCCGAACTCGGCGGGGCTCGGTCGTTCGGTGGAGGTCGGCACGGTTCGGCTGAACTCGGCGGGGCTCGGTCGTTCGGCGGCTCTCGGCTCGGTTCGGCTGAACTCGGCGGGGCTCGGTCGTTCGGCGGCTCTCGGCTCGGTTCGGCTGAACTCGGGGCCGCTCGTTGCGCTCGGGGGCGCTCGGCTCGGTTCGGCGGAACTCGGGGCCACCTGATGTCAGTCCCTAGGAAATCTACATGACACAAAACGTAGCCTCTCAGAGGCATGCAGCTTCTTAAAGAAATAATATTTTTAACTCAAGTCTTGATACAGAGCTGATGGCTCTTTTTGGACAAGAATACTTAGCTCTAGAAGCAATTCCCTAATTTGCATCTCATTTTTATTTATCCTCCCAAAAAATTCAATACATGTCACAAGGAATGTGCAGTTCTGGTTTTTCCCTGCAGAATTTGTACAAAGGACCTGGGAACAGCACACAGTTGTGAGTCAATTTAATAAATCCTGGTTTACATTTCAAATGTTCACATTCTGGCACTGCATGGGTGCCAGTCTGGACGAGCATGTTCAACTACCCTCAAGGCCACATTCATGAACAATGGATCAGAGTTCACAGGGAATTCCCAATAAAACTCATGCATAATCAATGAGCAGCAAATCCTTTGGGGTTTAGTTCCATCTCTCACCTGTTCCAAGTGATCAGATGGGCACTGGTTGCACATTGCAGCAGCAGTGATGGGTCAGGGCTTTTAAATTTTTTTAATTAAAAAAAAAAAAAGGGAAATAAAAAGAGACCAGTTCTGATATAAATGTTTTTAAAAGCCATTTAATTTAAACCCAAGATGACCACCACAATCCCCAAGTTCACTCTTCTATTCTTACTGGTATTGGTATCATGAAATCAACCCAGTTCTTCAAGAAATAGTAAATCATCATGACTAAACCTCTGGCTCCTCCTTATTTGCACTTACACCTCACTGTAGGAAGCTCTGCAGCCTTTGTTTCCCATCCTATATTGGAGAGAAGATGGATTTTAACAACACATGTACACAGTCTTTCTGGTTCTTCAAAAAGTTAAAAATGCCTGTAATAAAAATGATATAAGTAATATTGTGTCTCAGCCTCTTGAAAGAAATTGAAGCTTTAATGTCCCACTGAGAGATGTTGAATAAAATCTTCCCCGAGTTTGCACACATTAATAAAATATTGATCTTTATGAACAGCTCAGGAGGCTTTCATGGCTCAGTGATGATGGCAGAGCACAGAACGTTAAAGATGAAGGGTTAGTTCCCTGAATTAATGCCCTGATGTAGCCAGACTTTTTTGCAAAGAGACATAATAGTTTCTTCTCGTGTCTGAGTTTCCAAGTCATCCTGTAATTCATAAGCTGCACTAGTGCAGACTAATCTGACATGGGTAAGTAACATATCCGGCTCCTGTGCTCCAAGCCACATGTCCCCGATGTAAATGGAAGTCAGGAATACAGAAACAGCTGTGGAAGAGAGACGAGAGAAAAATCAGAGCAAATATTCTTCCATTTCCACGCAGTAATACCAAACCAAGCCATTTACCTCCAGGCCTATGTTTTAAAAGAGTTCCCTAACTCTTTTCCTAGATGGACAATCTGGGTGGCTTTGCCCATGCAAAGCCAATGATCCTCCTCACAAGAAGGAACAAACCAGTTTCCTGTTAAATAAAACAGCTTGAAACTGACCTGTCATCTGCTACCATTGACCAGCACATGGATCAGCATCCAGGCCCATGCAGACTTGTTCCTTGCAGACTATCTTCCCTCTTGGAGTTCTGTTTTTTTAATACCTTTTGTTCCATTTTAGTCCTTGAAAGGGAAGTTTCTTTGAGGGAGTGTGAGTGTTGTACTGTCAGAAAACCACACAGTGTGACCATGCTCTGTGCTGCCCACCCCTGTCCCCATCCCACCAAAGAAACAGCTTCTCCTTTGGGAAGCTATGAGCCTGGGTGGATATGGGAAAACTAGTTAAATGGATTAAAAAAGCCATGGAACTTCCTACTTCCTCCCACCATTGCCTCGTCACATGAGTGATAAGAGCAAGTCAAGTCACCTGTCCTGTTCACATCCTCTTCTGTTGCTGCTGACAGGCACAGGGATTTCACAAGCTCGTGGAAGGTGCTGGCCAGGCCCTGCTCCTCCATGAGCTGGAGCATGATGGAACTGAACACACCAAGCTCCTTGGAGAGCCCAGCTGAGATGCTGCTGGCCTGGCAGAGCCGGGTGTAAAGCTTGAAGAGGTTGTTCCTCAGTGTCTCATCCCTGAGCACCTCCCGCACGGCTGCCGGGTGCGGCAGGACGCGGTTCCGCAGCCACTGCAGCGCTGGTGACACATCCTGCTCCCTGAGGAGGCTCTGCTCAGCCAGGGACCTCACCAGCCACTTAGTGACGACATGAGTGGACGCACAGGTGACAGCCACTGCTTCAACCCCGGGCTCGCTGGGTCTCAGGGTCTCCCCTCCCTGTTTGGAGGGTGGTGCTGGGAAAGTAGGCTCCCAATGGGCAAGGATGGAATTCAGATGTTCTCTGCATTTCTCCAGCTCAGACACTTCCAGGTCTGCCGCAGTGTCATCTTCCTCCACCTTGTTGTTCTTCTGAGTGTAACGATACACGTGCGATGAGACTTGAGGTTTGTTCTTGTCTTTAATATTTTCTGTAAGAAGAAAACCACCACCAAAACACACATCAGATACTCCAAAGGTCTTTCTGAGAAGTTTTAAAGGGTGAGAGAAACTTTAGAAAAGCTAAAGCTTTTACAGTATTCCTTAAATGCATGATACTTTCTTAACTGATCCAGAACATTTAAACACACCTACAGAAGCTTTAATGTGCACCAAAAGCAGTTGCTGCTGCAGGAAACCAGTGTTGTTTTAAGACCTCCCACTCCCAAGCTCCTTGCACTTTTTGTTCACAGAGAGAATGAGAGAAGTCACACAACTCCTGCTATATTTTTCCTTTCTTCAAACACTGATGACAACAAGAAAAGTCAATTATTCAGTTTTCACTTGCTTTATCTATTTATTGCGATCCCCATCCACACGCAGAATGATTCAAACCTTTGAGCACAAAGCCACCAGGCATGGCCTTTTGTTTCAAGATTTCATTAAAGAATACCATTTTTCAAAGCCCGTCACAAGATTTGCAACTGTTTCATTTTAAAGCTCTTTCCCGTTTTAAACTGTGTTTCTCCACAGCTTCCAGAGTGTGTTAAGGTTAGCAATCACCACAAGGAAGATCTGAAAAATGGCTTTCCATTTCCTTTCCTCCTCCCTCAAGCTACATCAGTCTGACAGAAGGTATTAGTACTATTTCCAGAGAAGTTTGCCTCACTTGTACTGCTGGTTTGTAACAGCTGCAACAAAATATGCCTTCCTTGAAGTATTTTAGCACTTACTGAGCAATTCTTTGTTTTGGTACTTCTGAGCCAGGGCCTGCAGGTCCTCCTGCAGCTGCAGGTCTTTGCTGACAAGGCTCCACTTATGCAGCAGCAGCAGCAGCTCCCTGCTGGAGAGGACGCTGTCGTTCACCGTGAAACGCCTCATCTCCCTAAAAGCCTCAACAACCACAGCACGGTATTCCAGCACAGAGCTGAGGGTGCTGAAGAACTCAGTCAGCTTGGCCAGATCTACATTAGTCCTGTCAAAAGACAACACAAGTGCCACATAATTTCCTGCATGCTAATTAATAAGTACAGTTTTTAATCCTTACTGTCAGAAAGGCCAGGAATTAAGGACATAGGACTTGACAGCAACTGTGCATCAAAGTTTACTTTATTCCCCATGTACACAAACACCTAAACCCTCCTGTCAAAAAAATCTCATCCAAATTCACTACTCAACATTCAAATTGAAGGTGACAAAAGGCATTAATCTACCAGAGATAAAGAAATACATCTGGCCTTAAAAAAGTTCAAACCGGACAGAGGATGAAATGCAAACTGACTAAAATAAAAAACCAAACAAGGGACTTACTGAATATGTTTGATTAACGTGACCAAAACATATAGAAATTCATTTACAAGCTGAATAGGAAGAAGTTTCCTGTTTTCCTGGGATTGACTCTTGTTTTCTCTCTTGTCTCCTAAATTTGTTAGCCACAGAGTATGGAGTAAGGAAATAATTTTATTTATCACCTTGTTTTCCAGAAACCTGAAAAACAAAACAGAACAAAAAAAGGAAAAACACATTTGGAAGGCAGATCCTCACCAGGAGCTGGTCCATCACCTACAGGGGGGCATATTCTAGTGCACTTTTGGTGCACCTGCCGCAACGTGTCAGGGCACTCTATGCAGAAGAGGTTTTGTGTGTGTGTCAGGGAGAGGCAAGGAGAGAAGGAATGTTCTAGACTGCTCAAATCCATTACTGTGCCACTTCCTGTGCAGCAGGTCCTGTCACAGGATGCGAACCGAGGGTGCTTGAAATTTAAAAGGTGAAGACACCAATACAAGGTTCCATTTTGCTTTCTCAGTTTTTCAAGGAAGTGTTTTCCAAACCAAGAAGCCCCTCCACCATCATCCCTCCCACCACAACCTGAAAGCATCTTGATTCTATTCTCAAAAACACAAGCGACACCTCAGAGTTCAGCAAATTCTGCCAGCACAGTCCTTGGTGCCCCCGGCTGTCTCCTTGTCTGTCACCCTTGTTTTCATACTCAGTCACATAATTATTCTACTGTGGGCAGTAAAATTGTTCCCATCTCTCCTGTACTTCTCTGGTTACCTTTTCTCTAAGCTGTGCAAGACCCACGTGAGGAGGCTGTGATCCTGTATCAGCTCATAGGCAGCTCTGGTGACACGGGCAGCACTTTGTAATATCTCCAGAATACGACTCTGAAACAGAAAATATAACTTGTTCTTTTACAGAATCAGAAATAGTCAGGATCTAACTATCAAGCTCAGAATTGGCAATTTGACCAGTATCTGATCAACTTCCAGGCAAAATGAACACCACCTGCTCTCAGCAACCCCAGGGAAAAGACATTCTCCTTTCAAAGCTTCATACCACAGGTGCTACTCTTACAAGAACTCTTCAGGCAGCAAGACAATTTTATCTTTTTGTTCAAGGCTTTGATACCTGAAATACTCAGAGTGGATGCCCCCAAACCTGAGAGCCCTGGCACATGAGTTTCCCTCCTGCTGAAGCACTGTTCAGGTAACAAATGTGCTGGCTGGGGAACAGAGATCCCCAAAAAAGAAAAGGTCCTGACTGTAGGAGCAAAACCACGGTACTCACACGAGGCTCCATGATGGCAGGAACCTGTTCCAGTTTCAGGGGATAATGATGTTACTGGTTTAGACATAAGCAATTATTTCCCCCTCCACACACACACAAAATCAACAAGGAACAGATTTTCAAGAGGGCAAAGGCAGAGTCAGCTGCTCCTTTCTGCTTTGTACTTGAGATCTCCAAGCTATGCAAACTGCTGTGGTTTGGGGTTTCATGGTGCTTTCTTTTTAAATTCTTACCTGGGAGCCCTCATCACACAAAGGACTGTTGAAAAAGGAAAGAATGATCTGGAAAATCCTCTGGTAGTCATAAAGCTCATAGCAGTGCTTGTCACGCAGCCCTTCCCCAAGAAATCTGAGGATCCACTCACGCTCTGTTTTGTACTGGAAGCCACAGAGAAAAATACCACTATTACACATTTAGACATTCCCAAATAATACCTGCTCCTAAGAGCACAAAACCCTGGTTCCCTGTGAGTGCCAGCTCAGGGCTTACCATGGCTTGTTCTGGACCTTTCCATTTCCATTCCTATCAAATTTAATCACTAACATCCATCAGGAACAGTCAGTCTGCAGCCCAAACATGCAGTGGAAACGGAATTTTAAATGTTGCTGTTACTAAAACACTTGAGTTGAAGTCAACCTTACTAATCTAACCTCAAAGATGAACGTAAACTAGCTGGGGCAGAACATTCTGCTTATTGTGCTCACAGAGCACACACAGCACAACCCATTGTGTGTTAGTATTAAGAAAACAACAAAAATCCTGCAGAAATAACATTTTTAATTCCAACACGAAACAAAACAAAGATGCCTCTAATTAACCACCTGTGGGAGAACGAGATTTCATTATATTTTTATGGTGTTTTACTATAAATTTCTGAAGAATTACTGGATACCTAAAATGGGACTCTTACCTCAAAATCAAAACTGTAGAAAAGCTGGAAAAAACCTGGTACTTTCCTCAGGTCCAAATACTGGTGTGACAGAAGGAATCTGTTTACCTTTATATACATGTGCTCCTCTGTGAAGAGAAAAAGCTGTTATTGTGGAGGAGGACAACGTTCCCAATCCACAACCATGGACAACAACAAATGGAAGCTGTACTGTGCTGTAGTGTTCCAAGCTAGGAGAACAGCCCAGGAACTGCAGAAGGCCTTTGCTCTGATATTGCTGCCCATCCCTCCCCTTTTCTTCCCCAGAATGAAAAGCTCAGTCGAGAGTGAATGAGCACAAAGCAGGTGAGGAGATCAGCATTCCTCATGGCTTTGTCTTTCACCCTCGCAGTGACACACGCAGGAAGTTCCAGTACCTGGCTTCAGGATCTGCTGTGCCACACGAGCAATGTAGAGGGTCAGGGAGAAGGTGAACCTGAGGTTTGGCTGCCCAATTCCATTCTGCACAGCATCCAAGAGATACAGCAACTGCAAGAGCCCAGGGAGAGAAGCCTGAACCATAGCCCAAATGAACACAACAGGAGCATGAATACATAAATCAGCTTCTGGGACATTTCACAGGCCGTAGGTCAAATATCAATTCCATCAAGATTTCCATTCCTACAAACAAAATTCCTAAGAATTTCTAAAACACATTTCCCACTTTCTCTCTCCATTGATTATAACAGGAGGAAACACAAAGCAGTAGAGGAGAAACGATGGGAGAGAGGATAAAAAGCTGCTTTTAGCTCTCTCACCACATGCATGTAGATGGATGAGCAAGGCAACATCTCTCCAACGCACGTCCATGCCCCACGAGGTCTCACCTGCCAAACTGGCAACGGAGCTGAGCCTTACCTGGCTCTTCTCTCGAAAGCGAGCCCCTTCCAGATGGGAGCGGAAGGAAGCCAGGACAAAATACGCAGCCGCTCTCATGTTGGAGTCGTAGCTGCTGAGGGCAGCCACTGTGAGACCCAGGGCATTAACTTCCACAAACTTGTGACATGCCACCACACACTCTGTGGGGGGACAGGGGGAAAAGAGACAGAAAGCACCCAGTGTGTTAGTACTGACATGTCCCAGTGTAACAGCACTATAATCCTTAACATTTCTGTTCATGAGCACCCATTTCTGGCTCTACCCTCACAAACTACGACCTCGGCAGATGCTGAAGGCTCCTCCAGCTGATAAAAGGCTTTGGCAATTCACTCTGAACAGGAATTCTTTACCTGAGCTGAAATTCATGGGGCTGTTCTCATTGATGCGGGACAGAGATGATCCTGCCTGCTAGGCCATGCAAAGTTAGGGGTAAATTCTGTAAAGACATCTTGTATCTCACTGTTTTTGGAAAGCTGAGTACAAAGAGCAACAAGAAGGAAAATTCATCTCTCCAGAGCATTTTTGGGTGCCTGAAAGACCAGCACTAAAAAGCTTCTGTAACAGAAAGGGCAGGAGAATAACACACAAATAGCCCATAAACCACAGCAGCTGTCCCTGTGCAGGCACAAGTGACTCTGCTGGTAGGCCTGTTCTGAGCCAAGTACTCAGCTGTACCCCGAGCCCTTCTGGGTAAAACAAAATCCAGCAATGGCCAGAAAACAGCCCAACAGGAAACACACCCTCCAATGTAACACTTATCTTCCACAGCACTTTGCCACCAGGATTTGGAGTTTCTCCTTTCAGGGCTTGTGTCCTGTGTGTTTTGAAGGGTTTGTGCCATTTCTACCCACTGATGGCTAGAAATGACTTGGTACGAAACTTCCACCTTATCTCCAGGAATGGCACCTCAGTGGTATTTCACCAGCTACAAATGTACTGTGAGTTTAGCAATAATATCAATGTATTTTCTTGCAACCCACACTGAAGGTCACTGAGGAAGTTTCTAGAAACAAATATTCCTATTTAAGAAGGGGCTGCAATCTTACTGCCAAGTACCTACATTTGGTCCACCGATTTCCTCCCCTATCACTGCGCACACAAACTAGGGTGCGTGTGTACATACATATCTATATATATATATGTAAAAAAATCACAGATTATTTCTGTCCCTGCACCAGCACCTGGGCTGTTTCTCTCTTTTCTCAACTGCTAAAACTTCTAAAACTCAACTGCATGCCTGGCAGTTTCTTACCCAGCTCTGCTGGTTATGGGCATGGTAAAGCAGGGTCTCCACTTCCCCACCAGCCACTGCCATTTGTCCCAGAGTCACCACTCTGGCTGTCCTTCAGGCTGCAGGTCTGGGGAACTGCTGATGTGCACTAACCATTCACGCCGTGGAGTAGGGTCACAGAAAGAAATCCAAGGTTCTCACTTCAGCAGTCCACAGGAAGATTTATTTGGAAAACTTTTTTTTACTGAAAACATGCAGTGGTAATATTTTCCATCCTGCTGACCCTGGAGAGTGCATTCAACAACTAACATAAAATAACAAGCTGCTATTAAAAAAAAATCCCAATTTAATTATATGTCTGACATACAGCTTGTTTCAGGGACCTTGAGAACCAGGATGGAAAAGCTTTCCACAAGATGCTTATCAGAGCTAAAGATAGATAGAACTTGCTATCTGCCCAACTCCAGACTTACTTTTTCCTCAGCGAGCATTAAACACCGTGCAAGAAGTCCATGTTTATAAATTCAGACGGCACTGTGCAGCCAGTACAAAGAGCAAATAAATAAAGAACTGGGAATTCCAAGAGCAGCTGACATGGTTTATGAGCACCATGGGACGTGGACTCCTAAACCACTTGGGCCCTTTAAAAATGCCCCTCTTAGGACACAGACTCTCACTCTCTGTGGAGCAGCTAAGAGGGCTATTTTTCTCCTCTCCAGGTTCAGATTCAGGATAGCCTCTGTCTTTCCAGCTCCACAAGAACATGATGTGCAGCAGTTCCCTCAGCCTTGGTGCTTCCCACATTAGCAGCCACCACCTGGCTGCAGTGCTGCTGGGGCTGCCACAGACACCAAATCCCTCCCTCCATGGGGTGGGTGTTGCTGGCAGAGCATCCTTTTTCCAGCTATCAACACTAGGTTCCAAAGACACCAGTTGTCCATGTTCTTCATCCCTGTGCCCCTCAAAGGCCCAGCATTAACTGGAATGCGTAAGAACCTTCAACTGCAAAATGTCAAATAGCTCTGGTTCCTTTTCTCCTCTGAGGACTTAAAGACAGTTCTTTTCCTGCTGCCAGGATTATACAGAGCAGTTCAAACCATAGCTAAGGACAGGCTAAGCACACCCAAACAGGTGCTGTACTTGCAGGGGTCTGGGTGAACAAAGGACTGTGTGATTTCACTGACAGACACTAACAGCCTGCCAATTGCTTCCTAAATTATTGCTATGGAAAGCCAAATCTAGCAGTAACTACACAGTGCTTAAGCATAACCCACACAGGGAGAGAGCTGGTTAGGAAATCCCTTAGGGTTCTTGTCTCCTTTTGACCTGAGGGCTCTCTCCAGGGACAGTGTGTCTGTGGAGCACAGCAGGGATGTACATGTGCAAAGCAGAGTCATGTCGGACAAGAAACTTGCTGATACTTCAGAGCCTATTTGTGACACACACTGGCCTCATGCCCATCTGTCTGGTGGAAAATGAGTTGACTGAAGTTTCCCTGTTCTATAACCACAGCCTGTAACAGGCCAGATCTCCAGCCAATTCAGTCACAGCCCTCACAGCAGTTTGTTTCTTTCCTCTAAAGTCAGGCACAAATTCCTTGCAGTGTTAGCTCTTGGATCAGGGATAACAGAGTTCCAGGTGCAGCTCCTGAAGCAGAGCAACCTGACACCAAATACTAAAGACAAACACTCACTTTACCTGGTCTGGTGAGTTCACTGAAGAGCTGAAGTAGAAAACAAGGATCATAGAAGTCATCAAGGCTCTTGACTGTTTCATCTTTATATAGTGACTCTTGTATCCCCTGAGACCAAATCCAAACCAGTATTTGTAAGGAACAACATCAATTTCAAGCTTGGCTTCAAACTTCCAAAACCACCTCATCCCATTATAAACCACTTGATACTACACCTTGTAAAATATGATGGAACACAGGGTGAGACTTGCTTGTGTTTAAACCTGGCTTTCACTGTGAGGGTACATCCACAACTATTTCCCCTGACCAGCACCAGCAGGTAAAGAAGCATGTCAGCAAACCATAAGAAAGGCTGGAGAGCCCACTGACAGCGGATCCTTGGGCTGACCAGTCCCAATCTCACATACGTGACAACCTTTGCAATGCACAATCACCCCTGCTGACAAGATGTGGCCCATATCTTGCAATTAATTTGAAAAGGCTCCTAAAGAACTAATTCCAGTCCTCCTATGAATTGAAATAACTCTCCTGAAGGAAACAAACTGCAATGTATTACATGGATGCAAGAATGCCTCAAGGCTCTTTGTGCACATCCAAAGAAGGGTAACCATGGACAGGCTGAATCAAAAGCACCTGTGATGGCAGCAGCCGGCGATGCTGAGGGAACGACAGAATCGTCTTCATCATCATCTCTCGATCCAGCAGACACAGAATCTCCTCCATGCTTGGCTGCTGCCACAGGGACTTGCCCAAACTCTTGCAAGTCTTGTGATGCTCCACAGCAGCTGGACCCCACAGAAGGATCCTAAAACATGGATAAAGGTAAAGGCATTAGGCAACAGAGCCAAAAGCAATTACAAAGGAGATCAATTAGTACTGAAATTTTGTCTTCACTTGTAGTTATTACCCTGTGGGACTTGAAACTAGAACTCGTTTCCCTGGCAACACCTTTTCCATCCATCCCAAAGCTTTTCAAATTCAGTCTGAGCATAACTCTGCCCTCCCCGCCCTCCCTGTCCATCCAAGTCAGAATGTATCTGTTCAGAAGTACCTATGGATTTAAGCTGTAAGTGCAGGTAAGAATGACAGCAGCTGCATGAAGGGACATGGATCCAGACCTGCCTCAGCTGCCTGAGCCAGTGCTCTTGCACTGCTGGTGGTATTTCAGCCCCTACCTCCAGGACAGAAAAGGGCACGTGAGGAAGGCAGACCAAACCAGAACTGTTGGCAACAGACTTTCCTGTGGACACTTGGGCACAGGAAAGGGGAAAAGTCCACTAGGGACTTATGTTTCAGCCTCCCAACTGTGAGGAGACCCCTATAGTGGGGTCCCAATTATGGAGAGTGAGGGACTCCAGAAATGAGACATTCCTTCATCTAACCCACAGACACCCAAAACAACACAAGAGAATTCTCTTGTTTAGGCAACACAAGAGAATTACATTAAGAATAGGAAATACATAGGAAAAAAACGTTTCCAAAAGCAACATTCACCTTTAGGTTTGACCTTGTTCACTGTCTCCTTCATTTAAAAATGAGAGCCTGGAAAAACAGCAGTTGTGAGACTATCTGTGTGTAGTCTGCCCAAGAAAGTCAGGTGCTCACCTTACCTGGAGTTTATAAGACTTTGATTATTCTTCTCATACAACTGAAGCAGCAGCAGTATCTTCTGATCTAAAACCCAAGATTGAACCCAAAGTTAGTGACCTGTGGAGACAAGTCCAAGATGCAGAAGGAAGTGCCTTTGCCAGGCTGCCACTCACCCACAGCACTCAGTGTGGCCCCGTAGGCTCCCAGCAGCACGGGGAGGTGACTGCTCCCACAGAGAGAGGGGCTGAGCTGCACAGCTGTCAGCAGAATGTCCACCAGCGCCTCTGGAACAAGCACAGCCTGAGCCCTGCAGCTCTCAGTCGCACAGAACACAAATAAACACTCCCAGACCCACTCCCAATGGATGCACACACAACACTGGGCATTTTACATCAACGTCTATCTCTAGAGATACCACAGCCCATTTCTCCAATACACTAAAGGGTGATTATGATGCATTTAATTCAAGAGAACATCTTAAAACAGTATTCCCAAGCTGAACATACAAGTCCCATGGCCAGGTGAGGTCCCCAGGGTGGAACACACTACTCTGCAGAAGCTTTCCATGTGTACACACCCACTCTCTGGTTAAAAAGGAGTGCTGTACCCTATCTTGCCACAGCTCCACTCCTTCCTCCCCCACAAGGGCATCTGGAATGAGCTCAGGAGTTGCACAGAGAAAGGCAGACATCCCAGCAACCTCCTAAAGGACTCCAGAATTCACAGCAAAAACTTGTAAGTCCCCACTGCACCTGCAGTAACCACCAGAATGCTTCTGCACTGTGCATTCCTGCAGGGCTCAGCACTCAGTTTGTGAGCCACAGGAACTCTGTCCTCAATTATCCACCTTTGCTCTCTAACCAACTGAGAAGCAGAGAACACAAGTGATCAGGTTCCTCAAAAGCACACAGGCTGGCTGTAGCACGCTCAAGACACGACTCCAGATTTCTTTACTCTCAGTATCTGAAAAGGCCTGAGCTTTGACCCTAGTTATGTGCAGAAATATAAAATGCATGTCAAAACTGAAGAGCTCCTAAAGTATTGGCCTGAGTGAATGCACTTGTGACACTAAGCTTCTGGAATACTGCAGCTGGCCTCAAGAGAATCCATCCTGCTGATCTACAGAAATACAGTCTAAAGGTAAGATACATATGTACAGCAAGCAGCAAAATCTATTCCTTATTTTTAATTTCACTAAATTGCTGACTTCACAAGAGCTTTTTTCTCTTATCAGTTTTTAAAACTTGAAAGCTTGTTTACATGTTGCTTGCCAATAAACACAAAATTTGTTACCAACTTGCTGCCCTGAGAATTTTTCCCCCCCTTTTCTTACACAGCTCCTTCAATCACTGAATCTCAAACCCCTGTACAGTGGGGAAAAGCTGAGGTCTACATAGATTAAATGCGGTTCAAGTTCAGGCAGGATTTCAGTTGCCAGCAAAGAAGAAACAAAGCCAATCCTACACAGGAACTAGCATCCAGTTTATATTCCTCTGGAAGGATAGTCCTCATTAAAGGCTGCAATATGAAATACACGTAATTTAAATCACCATTTTTAATAAAACTTGCAAAATCAACTTTAAATCTCCTGTATCAACCTATTTTAAAGCAGGTTTAAACATCCCAGGACCTATGTGCACCTTAGTGATCTTACACTAACTGCCTCACAGAAACCAAAAGAATCAATCCAAGACTTCAACTGGGTTAAAAATACCAGAAAAACAAACGAACAAACCAAAATAAAAACCCAAACACATCTTTCCAGTAGTTTTAAAGACAGAAGTGTTTAAAAACAGCATAAGATGAATGTAACATTTGGATCCAAGCAGAGGTACAATGCAAAGGCAAATGTCAATATTCTGGAACTGTTAATAACTCTGCAAGTATTTACATAGGTGGCTGTGCTGGATGGAGAGAATATAATGCAAGAAAGGCAAGATTAACTATTTAGTATGGGAAGAAGATGATTAAAAAATACCTCTTATCTGCATGTTCTTGCCATCTTCTTCTCTTGACCTCAGGATGGCTGACAAAAATAGAGAGTGCTGTGTGACCATCATGTGGAGTTTGGAGAGCTTGACTAAGCTCTGACTAAGCGAGGATTCTTTCTTGTATAGTAACTGGATGGCAGCATTCAGGACCCTCAGGAATGTTTCATCTCTGTAACGGTACCTTTGGGAGAAGGATCACAGAGAAGTCAGATCCCAACCAAACCCAAGGAAACCTGCTTGAAATACAAAGCTGTTTAAGAAATGAGAACTCGGCAAAGAAAACTTCGTAAAACCCAAGCAAGTTAAAATGAAAACACTTACTTGAGTCCTGTCTTCACAAGGCTGCACCAGTCATTTGGGTCCACCTCTTCAACCAGGTACTGTGTGTAGCGAGTAAAAACAGGTGTTGGTTTACATTGGCACACGGAGCTTCTACAGCAATTTCTGTTCAAGGGACACACTATAAACATGCAAGCCAAAGACTCAGATGGGATGATCAGAGGCTAACAGGGGAAAAAAGCTCTTGGATACAACAATCCTACCTCCTGGTTCAAAGGAAACTGCAAGTGTTGTTTTGTTGGTCTGGGAACAGAGGAACATATGGGCTGCATGGAATTAAAAAGCAAGCTGGGCTGTAGGTTCCAAAAACCCAGTGGCTCAAAACTCTTCAAACTCCTGAAGTGTGAAAGGAACCACAACTTGGCAAGTCAAAGCAAGAGACAGGGTACCAGGCTTTTGTGTGGTTTAACTAACCAAGCTTGGCCCAGGCAGTGGCTGGGTGTATGTGCTCCTTACAACTGATGTGCCCTGAGGAGCTGGGAACCACAACAAACCCGTCAGTGTGGAGAAGACTGACAGCTGCACATATAAGCAGTCCTGAGAATGCAGGTGCCAACCTCACCAGGCTGGAAACACCCTCAGGATGGACACTGTGAGGTGGCCCCAGGGCCTGCAGAGTCAGCCAGGTCCTACAAGGGAGTCTCAGCAAAAGCCAGTGAGAGGGCAAAGGCATTCACTGCTCACAGAGACCTTCAGTGTTGTGTTACAGGGATCAGTGTTTACTGAATTCAAACCAAGGGAATACTACAGAGGGAGTGATCAAACAGTGTTCTTCAGGATCAAAGTCCGGATTTCTACTTATGATCAACCAGATTTTTGCCCCAGACTTCAGATGGCATGGCAGGTGGATCTTGGCAGAAGTGTCTCTATCACCTTTTTTTAATAAAAAAAATAAAAACCACTAGTAACCTTTGATCTCTTCCTCCTAAATACCTCATACACCTGTCTTCAAAGGGGATTCTTAGCAGAAAGCCATCATCAAGAACATAAAACTGCTTCATATAAAGGATTATCAGGGCTAAGTTAAGTCCACAAAAGCTATTAAAAGCCCATGGAAACCAGATTCCATAAAACAGGAAGTCAGGTCCAATCTATATTTACAAAATCTACAAGTGCCCAAGCACACATCTGCATTCAGTCCCACTGTGGCAAAGCAGGTAAGAAGTCTCACCAGTAATTCCTCTAGCCTCAGCAGCATGGACCTCTCCACTTCCTGCTTGCTTTCATCTTTACTGCTGCTGTACATGGCAACTAACCCCTTCATGCAGGCTGACAACAGATGTCTCCTCCAGGAATGCAGCTCCTCCGAGTTTTTAAGCACTCTGGATATGGCATCTGCCACAGCCCAACTGCAGAGAGATAGTTATTGATTTTTTTTTTTTTTTTAATATTTTAACTTGGTTTTTTGTGTATGTTAAAGATGACTTGCTGCCAAAGTGCAAAGCGACAGATTCTCTGAGGATACGATGCTGTCACTGCTCCCATTCCAATCAGAGTGCTTCCCAGGGCAAACTGAGCCCTGAGTAAGGCACACACACACTGCCCACCTCTCTTCATTCCCTGCTCTCTCCAGAGCAGCAGGAAGCTGGTCCATCAGGCTGTGCAACCCTTTGCTTTCTGAAGGTGGCAACAACTTTGAAAGAATTTGCAGTTTCACAGTGGCCTCAGGAGATGCTTCTGTGTCCTGAATCCCAGCGCAGAGCTCCTTCCACAGGGCTTTCCTCAGGACAGGCGTGACAGCCGAGACAACTGTTGGGAGAGCAGAGGGCACAGGTTCCACCACCTGCAGGTCTTCAACAACAACACATTAATCCCAAATCACTTTCTAATCCAGGCCCAGATTACTCAATTTAAAAGAAATTATGCGACAGCAGCTGCTAATCTGCTACAGAGAAGTGCTACAGAGAGGCTCTCTTCTTTACCCATCCTCTACTTCCAGGCTGCTGACAAGGTCTTTTCACTGCGTGACCTTTTAGGTAGAGCTACAGCCACAGTCAGCCTGCTTCCTTTCCTATTTACATTTCTGGGCAATAAGAGGAATGAAAGCAAAGTGATCCTGTTCTACCGAGTTGAATTCTAACTCGTCCTTTTGGTGATAGAGAATTTAACACACTAGTCCATAGATGCAATGCTGCTGTGGGTTTGGAAAGTTCTGGACTGCCAGCCTAGGAGAGCATTACTGTAGCCAGCCTACAGCCGGAGATTTGTTTTAGAGGAAATTTTTGGACTCTGTAAAAGTGAAAGCTCAGGTTCTGCAAAAACCATGCAGACACTGTTCTATCTGTGCCCGAGCAAAAGGTTTTACCTCCTGTACAAACCAAGAGAAGCCCAATGACAGATCTTCACATGCACTAAGCATTAAATAAGGGCTTCAAAAGAGAAATCCTGGGCAGCAGTAACTGTAAGAGCACTTGGCTTCAGTCTCACAGCCAACCCTCAGCACAGCCCTTCACCTTTAGTGCTGCAGAGGTACTTACAAGAAGTTATTCGAGGTCAGACATCTAAGTTCTATCACCTCTATCTGTTGTGCGGATATTCCAATACCTTAAGGCCAGCAGACCCTAAATTTGGCCTCCTGAATCAAAACCAGGGCTCAGTGGTGCCTTTACCTGCAGAAGGTCGGCTGAAACCATACTGGTCTCTGCATTGCAAATACACGTTAATGAGTGGAAGAAAGCTCTCCATGTGTTTCCTGAGGTACTTCCCAGTGGCACTGCTCAGACACCAGAGCTCGAACTGCAGCAGGTGAGTCCTGGAGTGCTGGATCAGCATGGCCACAATGGCCAGGGAGGTGCACGAGCGCTGGGCAAGGCAGTGAGCCTGCACCTCGACACCAACTGCAAGAGCCAGGGCTGGCTCACTGTGAAGAGCCTGGAGGAAAACTTTCTCCAAATCTTTGCTGGCTGATGCTGACATCAATATCCCCAAAGCTTTAATGTGCTCTGTGGATAGCAGAAGTTCTCCTTGCTGGGGATGCCTTTGGTAGCTGTCTGTGAGGAGCTGCACCAAAATTTGTCCATAGAAGCTTAACTGTTTCCCTTTCTTAAGGGATTTTTCAGATTTCTGAGCAGTCAAGCTCATCTCAGGAAGTCGCAGCATGGTTAAAGTGATCTCCTTCAGCTGAGCTGCACTCATGTACATGTGCAGCTCCTCCAGAGCCTGCAGCTGATGAGACTTCCTGGGACAGACCTGGCTTCTGCCCTTCCCCACAGCCTGCAGCTCTTCCAGGACACTTTTTTTGATAGCTTCAAAATACTTGGACAACACATGTCTGTGATCTGCCGTGATGCTCTGCAGGATGGGGGCACATGTTTTCAGCAGCCGGAGCACTCCGGAATTGAGGTGAGCTGACAGGAGCTTCACGGTGACAGGGTTCAAACCAGGCTGAGGAATAGAGCGCAGTTCCAATGCCAGGAACCAGCTCTCCAGTGTAGGATGTCTGAAAATCAAGACGAGCATATCTTCCAGTGTCTGTAACAAACAGATGTAACAATATCACTTAATGGATAATCACAGTCCAGGGTAAAAAATTAACTCATCCATCTGCCTATTTTCCACAGCTTGTCAATTATAATTATTGAACATGAAATCGTCTACTAGCTGGCCAGAGGATAAAAATATTAATCAATTACAAGCTCATAAATATCATTCTTCCAACTTTTATGCTGTGGGATTTATGCTGTTCTACTGAATATTCTAGACATGTCTAAGCACATCTCCAGAGGAAAACTGAATATTCTGGGGTTCATCAACACAATTCCATTCTAATCTCCACAAATTAATGGAACAGATGAAAGAGGGGAAAAAATTCACTCCTCAAGTACGTAATTGTCATAACAAGGCTTTACACAGGGCTGAGAGAATGAATTTTTTTCTGCAGAAGTGATCTCTTTCAGGACGTCTCCTGACTGTGCTCCAGCTCAGGGCTGAGACTGTGGGTGATGCAGCTCAGCCACATCTCCAGACAGTAGTTTTGCAACTGCTGGACTACATGCTCTATGTTCCTAAGTTTTCCTCCAAGACCTTAACAGCATCTCTCTGTTCAGCAGAACTACTCCCTAGAGAATCAATCAAATCAAAGTTTACTAACAGGTGTCTCTGTATCAAGGGATCTGGTACCTTGTCATTTGAAGACTCTTCTGTCATCAGCGACTCCTCATCCATGAAGAGATCCGACTCAGCCTGATGCTCTTCCCTTTTCTGCTGATGATCCAGCCTTATTTGATTGCCCCGGCACAACAAGCTGCTCAGCATGTCCACATAGAGGTCAACGAGTTGAGGACCCAAAGCTTTACCAAGCTATGAAAATAAAGACATCTTGGAAGTGGAGAAAAGAGGAGGATGGGAGCAGAAGGATAATTATGCAACAGGAATGGGAGTTAAGTAAGAGCTACTTAAGATTACAACCTCTTGTGGGGGAAGGAATTGCTCCCCTATGCAGAATCCTGATAAATAAATAATAATAAATATTGATAGATTTTCATTTATACAGTGACATTTGATGTTACACAGGCCAGTGAATTTTACTCTCTGGAAAGGCTTCTTAAGGAGACCCAGGAGCTGGATTAAAATCTCGAGCTTATTTGCACTCACATGGATCAGTAAGGTAACCCATGCAAAGTAAATCCAAGACTCCTCAACATTCAGAAGAATTGACATTTGTTTACAAATTAGGTGCAGTTTTGTCTTGTGCTCTGTAGCCTCAGAGCCAAGTACAGGGAAAAGCTGCAGAACTGGAACCTAAGTTTTAACAGCCAAGTCATTTGTACCTTCTACATTAAAATAAACCAAACATAACTACAATATTATTACAATATTGCTCTTACACTGCCGAAGTTCTCCACTGTGGATTTCAGGTATAGCAGCACATGCTTTGCTCCCAACAAAAGCTGTTCAGGTGGGAGCCAGGAAGCCAATTCTCTCAGTTTGGTCTGAACACGATCTTCCAGTAAGATATTGCTCCCTCTCTCATAAGCTCTCTTTAGCAAAGTGGTGAATACAGAATCCAGTGTCATAGTAGGTTCTTCGCTTACCTCCTTGTGGTTTTTAAACTGTTTAAAGTGAAAAAAAGCATAACAGAAAAATAATGATGAGTATGAATCAAAAATCTCTTCAGCCACCTTTGTTTTGAGATGAGCTCTGAGCTGAACCCGGGCTGAAGCTCCAGGAGCACAACTATGCAGTCCTGCTAGAATAGAGCTGTCCAGCAGTGTTCCCAGGGGAATCTGTAGTGCTCACTGCTGGCCTTGCAGAAAAACTCACCAAACCCAGCCCAAGGGGCCTCTGATCCCCAACCCACCTGGGGGGAACTCCAGGCACTGTGAACTCAGGCCACGGCACACACTAGGCTCTGCTGTGCCTGGTGAGGGGTCTGTGTACACCCCCTGAGCCCTGGCATCACCTCCCAACCACCACAAAGCTCTCTTGTGTCATCAGAGGAAAGCCCTGGAGCAAATTTGTGTCCCAATGTGATCAAGAAGAAATACAGAATTGGCTCAATAAAAATGCTCCTTCTGATGGAAATGTAACCTCTATAAACTGTGAGGTTTTTATAGGAATACTGGCTCAAGAATTCAGTGACTTCAGGTATTCCATACCACAGGTTCCTGAGATTGCTGAGGTATCCAGAGTTTATAGTATTGGTTAAACTGGTAGAGCTGAGGATACTTAGCAACTTTCAGAGACTTGAGATCTTTATCATACAGCTGGAACATCAAGCAGAGGGCAAGGGGTTCTCTCTGAGAGTGTAGGAGGTCAGTGAAAACAGCAACAAGGTACTCCACAATGTGTGCTCCTAGAAAGCAAAAATAAATGAAACTATTGACATGAGCACAGGCACTGGGGCAACCCTTCTTACTTCCGAGGCATCAGCCCACAGAGCATCACTCAGAAAAGTACTGAATAAGATCAAAAGGTGTTTGTAGTGACCTAGACAAGTGTTCCTGACCCACTGAGGCACCTGAAAAATCCTCCACACATTAGTTCTTGCTGAAGTGAATAATCCACCTTCACTGTGTTGTGCTAAACATGCCTATATTTTAATAGGAAAAGACCCCTGCCAAGCACCACCTCAGAGAACTGATTTATACTGGGGGGGGTCACACCCCAGTTAACATGTGCAAGTTAAATAGAGAGAATTTTCTTTCAGAACTGGGACTTTCAGTCCACCCCAGGTGCCACTCGACTGCCAAATACACAGACGACTTAGTGAGGTGCTGTGGGGTTGGCAAATCCTGCTCCAAGCCCACCTGATGCCCCTGTGACTCCAACACTTTCCTCAAGGAGGTGGTAGAACTTTGCAATATTTGCCACCATAGCTTTATTCTGAAGAAGTTTTCTTTGGAAAATGCATCCATTTCTTACTTAAGAGTGCAGTCCTCTCTCCCTGACCGCGGGAAGAGCTGCCATGGAAATCACTTCCCTCTCATGATCTCCACACTCTGCTCTTAAAACACTGTGGTACTGAAGCCAACTACTTCCAGACCAAGACTGCCCACGCAGGGACAGCGTCTCTTCTGTTTAAGGTCAGGGAAAAAGGGTAGAAGCACCTACTGAGCTTTAATGTCTCCCTTACACAGGAAACACCGTGGATCTGCACCTCCTTCTGCTCACAGGGAAGATAACAAAATGTCTCAAGGTAAAAAATGATAAATGGTAAAAAATTATGAAAAATGGGTAAAAAGGATGCCACTTTCACTCCACTGGCAGAGATGACAGATAAAACCAAAAAAAGTCTGTACCTGTTCCATTTTCAGACTGAAGCAACAGTACATTCCTGGCTTCCAACGCAGCAGGGACAACAGCACTGAAGGGGAATGTTTGGATAATCATGTCTTCATTTAAAGAGAAGCCAATTTCTTCATCTAAGCCATCACTGCCCTCGATCAGGACATCCACCATATCCAGGACATCTAATAAGTGAAGAAAAAATCTAAGCAGAGGATCCAGACTAACTGGAAAAACAACAGAAGTAGAACACAACACTACAGGAATGAAAGACATCTTTGTAATTCCTCCAAAAAAAAAAAATCAAAAAAAGGATGAGAGCCAGATTTGTCAAGTAATAGAATGTTAAGTGCAACACAAAAATCACAGCTGAACTTCACTCTGCCTTTCAATGCTGCTGTCCAGCACAGGTTGTCCAGAGCAGCGGTGGCTGCCTCATCCCCGGCAGTGTCCAAGGCCCGGTTCGACAGGGCTTGGAGCACCCTGGGCTACTTAAGGTGTCCCTGCCCATGGCAGGGGGTGGAACTGGAGGAGCTTTAAGATACCTTCCCACCCAAACCATTCTGGGATTCCACGATTCTAAGAACAGCCCCAGAGAGAAAGACTAAATTTCCATTTTAGTTAAAAAATGCTGCTGCAAGAGCCTGAAGACAGATTTCAAATACTGTTAAAATGGCACAACCACATCAGAAATTGCTTTCGAGGATAAAGTGGTTACTTTGCAATTCTGACTTCTACTTCTGATACCAAGCACATGTGGAGGGCTGAATCCTGAAGGTCCTTACTTAACAGGATTTCTATAGTTACCCATCCCCAGTTTGCTGATTAGGGCTAGAAAATGTAGCCCCAAGTCCTGGCATTCTGTTGTTGAGGGGTTACCACATACCATCAATGTGAGAGACAGGGATGCTGATGTTATCAGAGTCCTGTTTAAACATAGTGACCTGGAGCATGCTGGCTTCCTGAACCAGGTCTGCTGCCTTGTCTGTGTAGGGATAGGGGTTTGTCACCAGCTTCAGCAGGATCTGTCAGCAAAGTTAGAGAGAAAGGTAAGTGCACAAGCTGTGGAGTGCAGAGGAACTGTATGTTGCTAAGAAAGACCGTGTGCTAAAAGTGGCTAGAAGCTGGGCAGGTTTTAGGAGGACAACTTCCATATCACTTCTGCAGGATTCTGTCTACAGGTTCCTGCTCTACAGGGGACACTGATGGGAAAAAAAAAAGTCCGCTGCAATTTGGCATCTAAATTGCTACCACAGACTGAGTCCCTGGGGAGACTGCGCTGGAAAGGAAGTGCTGGGCATTCAACATCCTGAAGAGTAAACAGGAACTGTCAGCTTTTCTTGTAAAAGATCACGATTTACTGAAGTCCGATAATTCTGGCACCTAAAGAGGAGATAAAAGCTACCCACACATACAACACTCTACCTTTCTACCAACAATGCTGTAATAACAACTGATCTTTTTGGATTTCATTTTCCTCCAGATCAATTTCCTGTCCTCCCATCCGAGACAAGAACGATGTCACCTTGGAAAAAGAATCCCAAACACTGCTTTTCTCCAAATTCATTCACTGATCTTTGACAGGTTTCTCAACAATAGCAACAATATCTCTCGTTTCCACTAATACTATTCTTTGCATTGTTTATCCAGTTAATTTGAACATTGTTACCCTTTCCAAAAACTGAATCACTGCTTCCTTTTGGTCTTCTTTTGTATTATCCAAGTGTTCCAGCCAAATTGAAAGTTCCTTCCATGTGTACTCAAACACTCCACTGTCACGTAAAACCTGTCCAGGAAACAAAGGGGGAGGTGTGTAAATAAACCTCAAAACACCTGAAACACAAAACCCCAAAAGACACAGATCTTTTTGTATAGTAACTTCATGACTCCTCCTTCCGGGAAAGAAAAAAAGAAGAGCATGTTGATGGAAAGAAGTATCTGTTACGCTCCTCACCCTATCAGGAAACAGGCTGTAACATACCTAGAAATTTTCCCTCACTTCCATGTTCTCTAAATTCGGGCCCTGACCTCAGGCACCCCAACTAGGAGCTTGGTGACCATGTGCTCCAGCTCTACAAGGAAGAAAGGAGGAGGGAGAAGAGGAGAGGAAGGAATCGGAGTGACACCACAGTTAAACTCCCTGTCCCTCACTCTCAACAAGAGAGGAAGCCTTGCCCAGCTTCCTGACGCTGGCACCTACATTAAATGACTGCAATTACACAGGATGAATCTGTGCCTTTGCTCCTCTCCACACACAAAATACAAATGAAGCTATCACAACTCATTTGTTCTGTGTTTACTCTGTACAACACCAGCATCTCTAAAAATAACTGCTGCTTACACAAATCTGACGGGGTAATTAATTGAAATAAAGAAAAAATGAAGGAAAAAGGATTCATTTTAACAGAATTGACTATTTTTGGCAGAGTCTTGAAATAGAAATGCACTTGCAGCTCTCACAAAAACACGCAGGAACAGAATGTGAAATCCAAAACAAGCCTTCAGCTCCATGGCACTGTGTAGAAAAATAAGTCCTTACCATCTATTTTTAGCAGCCTTTCTGCTGACGTAACTGCCTTAACTTCCCTGCTCCTGCATTTCCTTCAGAGAAAATGCCATGGACTGAAGTGGAAAGTGGACACAAGAACAAGTCAGGCAGTCCATGCTCCCACTTGGCAAAAGAATCTAAAACCACCAGGAAAACAACACATTTTGAGCAGTTTTTAGTTGAGACATTCATTACTGGGAGGCCAAGTGAACCTGCCTTTGATCCCTTGCAAGGATCAAGGGCAACTAAACCCTAATTCAATCACTGTAACTTTGGTCTGCTTGACTGAATATTACAATAGCACTCTGTGATTGGAGCTAAATGCAAAGATTAAATACACAAAGCTGGGTACAAATTTGTGTGCCATGAATACTGCAGGACACTGCACGAGGAGCCCTGTTCAGGGCCAGAACAGCCTCCTGGATTTTCTCCTGGCAGGACAGTTTGGTTGCATTCATTACTAATGTAAATCTTTACCCCTACTTAGATAACTAAAAGACATCCTCTTTTAACAAGGTGCTGAAAACAACAGCCACTGGTGTCTTGTGGACTTGTTGGCCAGTTTTTCTGAAAAGTCAAATAACTCATTTAAATGGAATGATGCCTTAGGTTTTAGGAGGATTTTAACACCAGGGGATTTAAATTAATTTTTAAGACAAAAAGTACTCCTTGCATCAAAGCTTGTATCAGACAGTAACAGAGAGGCCTATTCTGCAAGACCAGAGCAAACTAGCTGAAGCTTTAGGAAGGCTGGAGTGCTGAAGTACAGATTAAATAAACAGTGACAAAAATCAAAATCAAAAGCAATCTCTTTTTGATCAATGTCAAGACCTTTGCAGGCACAAAATATATTGACTTATTACAGTGTCAGAATTAATTCAGCCTAGGGGGTGGTCAAACATTAAAGACATTTTCCTGAGTCTTTCATCAGCTGCTGCAGGAAAGTCAGTTCACAGCATTTATTTTCATAAAATATCTAGCTAATAGCCAGTTATGTGACAGCAAATTCCAACAGCAGTCAAAGGAAACAGAAAAGGAGACTCTGTTGACCACACAACCATGCAGTAAAGGTATCTGCTTTGAGGAAAAATTTTACAATCCTGAAATTTCAGACCAGCGGGATGTAGTGAATATACTGATAATTCAATTCAAATTCTTACCTTAATGATTAATTTTTTGGTGGAAATTTTCAGATGAGAATGGGTACTTGTAACAAACATTTTCATCAGTAAATAGAAGACTGATTTTTCACCAGATATCTTCTCTGACTCAGAGATGTCCTACAAGAAAAATGTATTAAAATTTCCCTGCTACAGCAACACTGTACAGGACTATGTTGCACTGAGACTGATATGTAAGGTAAGTATATTATTTTATAGACCTGCCCAAAAATCCCAAGGCCAGAAATGAATGGGATCATTTACACTCCTTTGCATTCAACGAGCCAGGATCATTGTACCCACTTGTAAAATGCTTTCCTGGAAAGCGGAAGAAGACAGAAGTAACAGACACCGTAACTACTACAAGGACCCAAGACAAAGCCACCTCCCTCATTAATCATCTTTTACTCCCCAGTCATTCCACTTCTATCCCCGTTACCAGACTCCATGGGTGTCTCTGCTTCCCCTCAAAGTCAGGTCCACTCCTTTCTCCTGACATGGCAAGCAAACTCTAGACAGAGTTCTTATTTTACAAGCCTGCAGTAAAAAAGAGAGCTGGGGCCCTGATGGTTTCCACTAATTGTGGAGAGCATTAAAAAATGTTGGAATCTTCCTTGGGAAAGGGTGGGATGGCTCCAATCAGTGGTTCATTTCCCTGGTCTGCAACCTCAGGCTTTCCAGGCAAGTGGAAACCAGCACATTCTCACTTGTGCTCCTATCCAGAGACACAAAGAGCTACAGGAACTTCTCCAGTGTTCATCAGGGAGGCAAAAAATGATGTCCTTGTAAAAAACCTTTCAGCTCAGAAGGGATTTTTCACTCCTGCTAAGACTGTAATTCCTGTTGGTCTTATAAAAGGTCACCACCTAAAATGACTGGACTAATTTAAAACAAGGCAATGACAGATGGAAAGATTTGAGAACAAGAGTCCAAGGAAACATAAATTTGCATCAGCCTCTTACCTGTACTCTGAACCAGGCAAATTTGTTTGCAGGAAGTTCCAAAGCCACTTTCAGTATATGGTGCTGGAGAAGAGGAGGGACCTCCTCCCGCAGGCCCTTTTCAGTGACTATACCTGAGGTGTGAAAGCAAGAAACCAACTTCAGTTTGGTCCATCTTCCTGAGATCTCAGAATGCTCATCTTTTAGGGTTTAAAACACCTGGCAATTGGCAGATCTTCATATCAAAGGGTCCCCAGACATACTGCAACTATGTTTGGCCAGCCCAAGGTGAGAATCCAGTCCTCAGAGGGAGACTCCATCACTTGACCCCAGCACAAACCATTGGTCCTACATGGGAGTATAAAATCTCTTTTATCAATCTCAGCAACCCTGAAAAGCTGTGACCTACAGGATGGATAAACTGGAGAGCAAAATACAGAATTTAAGTCAACAGGAAATCTTAACACTCATACCATGACAATATTTGCTCCAGACAATGGGACTTTACACTCATGTCTCTCCCTACATCACTTTTATCACCAGCAAAGGCATAACCTCACTTCCTCTGTCACAGGTCAGGCAGCTCCTGCAGTGTGATCAAAACCTGAGCTGCTCACACCTGACCTGCAGGTAAATTACATGGGGACATCAGCTGTACAAAGCACTGGTGCCTGTGCCTCTCAGAGCCCATGTAGGATCTTTGTGGCCCACATTAGAGAGACAACAATACTTTTAAACAGTTGCCACCAAGGCAATCCAACAGTAAGATCAAACGATAAAACTCCACCAGCTATTTAAAGAACATATTGCTACAAGGTAGAAAAATATGCTGCCTTTGTCGTGAACGTTTCCATCAGGGTGATCAGAAAGAGCAACAGAACGCTCACACTGACACATCTGAGAAAACATGGTCTCGTGATTCATTTACACCATTTTCTACCATACCATCTCTCTTCAAAATCAATATCCAGGCTCACTTCATTACATTTGTTTGAGAATAACACTTTATTTTCCAGCCTGTTTAACTTTGTTATTTCATAATGTACCCAAACAGACCCGCAAAGAGATCTCTGCTTCCCGAAAAGGCGTCCTGCCTTTTGTCCAGTTGGAAGTAAGCAGACCAGTGCAAGAAATAAAGGGATAAACAGGGTATGTGATCTGGTGAGTCATGAAGTACAAAAATCAATTAAACATGCTTTGACAGAGGGAGGAAAAACCTCACGCAGGAGACAGTTTATTTAGAGAGGGATTTTGTTTAAAGCCCCTTTTTCTCTGACAGGTTAATTAAGGCATTTACATAACTCCCATCCTTACACATCCCAGGCCCTGCCTAACACACAGATCGCTGCTTGAGCTGTGTGGCCCACAAGCCCTGGTGGCCCACAGATGGTGGCAGTGATGCCCAACCAACCCTTTGCTCTCTCCCCCAGTCTCAGCTGTATGTGGCTGTATCGACTGTACCACGAGCAGTACTGGAGGACCTTCCCAAACTTGTCAGGCATTATTTGCCCTTAGTGAAGTCATGCTGGCTGTCACCAACCACCTCTGTGTTTTCCATGTGCCTTAGCAGAGTTTCCAGGAGAATCTGCTCCATGATCCTGCCTGGCACAAAGGTGAGACTGACCGGTCTGTAGTTCCTTGGGTCTTCCACTTCCTCCTTTTTAAAAATGAGGGTTGTGTATCCCCTTTTCCAGTCAGTGGGAACTTAATCAGACTGCCACAAATTCTCAAATACAATGGGCAGTTGATTAGCCACTTCGTCTGTCAGTTCCCTCAGGACCCATGGATGGATCTCATCAGGTCCCATGGACTTGAGCACATTCAGGTTCCTCAGATGGGCTTGAACCTGACCCTCTCTGACAGCGGCCTCAGGATCTTCACTCTCCCAGTCCCAGCATTTGCCTTTCCCAACTTGGGAGGCTTGACTGGAGAACTTGCCATTGATGGCCAAGGCACAGAACTCATTGAGAACCTCAGCCTTCGTCATGTCCAGGGTAATCAGGTCTCCCATTTCCTTCCAGAGAGGGCTCACATCATCCCTGGGCTTTCTTTTGTTGGCAGTATACCTATAGAAGCCCTTCCCATTGTCCTTGACGGCCCTGGCCAGACTCAGTTCTAACTGAGCCTGAGTCTCCCAAGCCCTACCCCTAGCTTCCCATACAATTTCCATATATTACTCCCAGGCCACATGTCCTCACTTCTACCTCCTGAAAGCTTTTTTTTTTTTCCCTGTGATTTTGCTCATCATCTCCTTATCCATCCATGGAAGCCTCCTAGCATTTTTGCGCAATTTCTTCCTCGCCAGGACTCCCAGCTTGGAGGAGGTGATCCTTGGGTTTATGATATCAGCCAGCATTCTAAGGCCTCTCTGCCCTCCAGGGCTCTGTCCTACTGGACTCTACCAAGGCTGAATCTCTATTACAAGATTTTTCAGAGGACACTGGCAAACTGGGAGGTGCTTCTCCCCCACCCCAAACTTTCTGTGAACTATCCCGTTCAAAAAATTCGTTATCGTCACAGCTAATCAGAGTTTGGAAATACCTTACTGATAGTGGATTGTTGACAGAGGGCTAGAAAAAACCTCATTAAGAGCTGAAGATAAGCCTTCCTCAGAAAGATTAGAATTCAAAGCCCACGAAGACCAAACACTTCCAAGAATATGACACACGGAGAGGAAGACTGGAGTGCAACATAGTGCTGACAGCTGACTGTGGAATTTAACAGTGCCAGAGCACTGCAGAAACAGCAACAATAAATGCCAACACAAGGGAGAAACCAAAATGGGCTACTTTTAGAAAACAGTTTTTTATCTCCACAGAAAAGCAAACATTCCCTTCTGCTGTGGACTTTGTAAACAGCCAGAGAAAACAGTGGAGGAAATAGAAATATCCATCACATACCTTTCAGCAGCTTGCTAAAATCAAAGCTGCTCCGCGCTACCAAGTGGGGCACAACCTTCTGATAAAGACATATGACCTGAAGCAGTGCAGCTTTCAGAAGCAGTGTCTCAGCATCATCTGAACCTAAACAAAGCATTTCCATAATTAGTTTCTTCTTCCTTCATAGCAAGAGAGCACAATGTGGCAGCACCTCCATAACCCAGCATGAGAATTACTAACTTTATTTCCAGCAGACTTGCCTAGGGAATGACCTGCTATCTTCCCAACAAGAAGAACGAGAAAAACACCCATGGAATCTCCAGTTTCCTTCCCCAGAATTCCTGTGTGAATACTTTCAAAACGAAATCTGCTTATTCAGTGCTTAGATTGAGAGCTGCGATTCCTAACTGGCCTCAGAAGCGCTCACACGTATAAAACACAACCTGAACACTTGAACACTCACTGTAAGAATCCCACCGGCCCTGTTGCTGTTTAATTTAAGGCTGAACAACAGGAAAAAAGTGAAGGAAAGGATATGGTCATGCTGCTGATTTCTGGCAACACTACTTTTAACTAATGTCAGGTAGGTTTGGCTGGGGAAGTGCCGGAGACCATACACTACCATTTGTTGCAAATTTATTATTTCAGTTAAAGACTTCTTTCTTTCTTTTTCCCCTTTCAAAATAATACTTTCTCAGTGTGAGCTCTTGGCAAGAGGCAGACAACTAATACCTGTATGAGAGAAACACCAACAGCACTTAAGGCAACTGTTTACTTCCTAGGAAAAGCCATCTCAGGTTTCAGTTGTGACATGAGGAGGCATAAAAGCTACTTGTCATCCAGTATTAATGAAAGGAAACAAAGTACGTGAAGGACAGCCAAAACATTTAACACCTAATTTTTTCCTGTTAATTTGGTCTTCCTCAGGGAGGTAGGAAGAACTGGATGAATGCCATGGATAAACTTTCTTTGCCTGAGTCTCAGCTCCCATTAGAATTCTGCAGTGGCCACAATGCAAAAATAAAGCTGTAAAAAGTGAGCTAGGAGTAAGTGACACAGCATTACCACCTCAGAATGCAGAGGAACTACAGCTACAGTTCTGCTGAAATTAGCTGCTCCACTGGTTTCCACAAGCACTCTGCCAACCAAGCCTTGGAGTGTCAGTGCTGACAACTATTTTGCTGCCCAAAGGGATCCACAGAAGGACATCCACTGAAAAACCCTCTGCTCCAGCAAGTCTCTCTGTGGAATATGCCCTGTGAAGGGCAAAAGTGGCTGCAGATTCATCTCCAGCCCTACAAGGAAAACTTCACAGGCCATTGGCCAAGATGCAGACAATTCTGAGACTTCCTACTCCCTGCAATGGGACTGTGGAAGCAAGCCCTTCAGGAGGAACTGGGTTTGAGAGAGGAAACCTGAAACCTTCACTCCAACCTTTCTCCCTCTTACGACACTCATAATGCCACTCCTGTGTTACATCAATACAAGCATTCGTGTAGCCACAGTAACTAACTGCTAAAAAAAAATCACCTCCCAGTAAAATAACTTGGACAAAGAAAAATCTCTCCAAAAACTATTTTTCAGGCATATAAGTCTCCCTGCCAGCTTTATTTTGTGGCTGTGAAACAACTACTAACATGGAAAGGTCAAGGGCAGGAGGGCTGAGTTCAACAAGAGGAGCAGCAGAGCCCTGCACCCGAGAAGGAACAGCCCCATTCACCAGTACGTTCTGGAGGCCACCCAACAGGAGAGCAGGTTGCCTGGGAAGGATCCAAAGGCTCTGGTGTCAGGGAGCTCCTCCTTCCTCTCAGCACTGGGGAGGCCAAACCAGGAGCATTGTGTCCAGGTCTGGACTCCCCGGAACATGGTGACACTGGGGAGAGTCCAGCAAAGGCTCACAAAGATTGTGAAGGAACTGGAACATCTTTCCTGTGAGGAATGGCTGGGAGAGCTGGGACTGTTCAGCCTGAAGAGAAGGCTCAGGGGCATCTCAACAATGCATGTTAACGCCTGAAGTAAGGGTGCAAAGGTGACGAGGCCAGGCTCTTCCCAGAAGCACCCAGTGGCAGGAGCAGAGGCACTGGGCACAAAGTGAAACATGGAAACACTCCAAGTGTCAGGAAACACTTTCTGACTATGAGGGTGATCGAGAACCCACACAGGTTGCCCAGAGAGGTTTTGGAGTCTCCATCCTTGGGGGTGCTCAAAAGCTGTGTGAACACGGACCTGGGTAACCAGGTTTAGGCAGAGATGTTGGGCAAGATGGTTTACAGAGATCCCTTCCAACCTCAACCATTCTGTGATCCTGGGACAGCAGAAAGCCAAACTGCTTAGCCTTCAAGTAGCAGTGGCAGCCTCTACGTTAAACTGTGTTCTCAGGCAATTCTAATGGCCTGAAGAGCTGAACAAAGAAAAGGCGAGTAGTAAATGCACAAGCGAGATCTGGATTCTGCTGAAGTTAAGGGTGGGATGAGGGTTTCACAACACCCATTCCCACAGAAGTAAGAAGGGGTAACTCCACCTGCTTTGCCTACCATGCTGCTCAGCAACTTCTGTCTCAGTCATTGCCTTCACAGTGGAGACATCACCTTCCTTTTTCTCTGCTGGGCCACCACAGTGTTCTCTCTCTTGCTTCAGAAGGGACTGCCAGACAGCCACTATATTATTCATGTCTGGTAAAACCTAAAAGCAAAAAGGGTAAATTGCAACAGCTCTCCTTTGTAAGACAAAGCTCCTGTGACAAAGGTTGGAACTGACCCTGCGTGCAATCAGGGAATGATCTGAAATCAAGCACTGTACTTTCACTCCTGCAGAATATGAGCACTGGAAAGAACATTTTATTGAAAAGCTTTCCTGTGAAAAATTTATGTTTGGTTCTTCTTCTTCATGGTATCCTTTCAACTCAAGTGCTCTCTTGTCTAGTAACTACTGAGTAACCTCTGCTGGCTACACTGACTTGAACCAGGAGAACTTGCTTCCTGCTCTTGGAAGTCATTTGCTGCACAACAGCCATTGATGTTACAAATCTGTCTCACCAGAATTTTATTTGCATTCCCATCAGACGGCTGTGTCAGGAAACATAGGCTCCTACCTCACCATTTAATCCACAGCCTCCCCCAGGGTACCATCTCCTGGCTCCTAGGCTGCAACCACTTGAGAAGAAAGTACAGAGGAGAGCAGTTGTCTGCAGCGTGCAAAACGCCTCCTGTCAGCCCCCAAGCGTCTCTTTCTTTCTACCTTGCTGACAGCTTCTCTGTAGAGCTGCACAAACTCCTGCACTGCTGGCAGCGTGTAGATTTGTGACCTTTGCCAAGTTTCTTCAGATAAACAGTGTTCAATGTTCCTCAAGGCTCTTCTCAGCACCATGGATACCAGTGACAGGATGTTGTGCTTTACCACCGTGCTGGGCAACTAAAAGAAGGAAGCGAATTAGTGACATTTCGGTGATTCCCGTTTTGCTTTGCACAGAATCTGTAATGTGTGCTAAAATTTGTCAATGAATTAATTATTTCCGAAATCTTGGCTAGCAGTAAAGAATCCATAGGTTTTCAGATTCCCAGCCTAAACCACTAGCGGGCAGTGGCAGAACTGGTGCTTGTCAAAGGTACCTGGAATCATTATCCGTGGTTTTAATTAATTTTCCAGTGCTTCCCCAAGCCATATTTATGCTGGGGTAGACAATACAAAACACACATAATTAACCAACTTCAGAAGTTTCTTGAATGATCACACACTTAAATCAAACAGTACTAACTGGAACAGAAAAATCACTGAAATACTATAGACTGCTCTTACATTTAACCCCTGGGTGAACATTATTTTATTGCACACTGCAGGGACTGTTGTTACCATCACCATAGAAAGCAACCTGGGAAGAGGAATAAATTCTGAAGTCTTAAAAGAATTGGAGATCTCTGGTTGAGCCTCATAGATCTGAAAGAAAAAAAAAAACAAAAATTTAATATCTCTGATACAGTCCCAGAGATGACAGCTTCTTCTGGGGAGCATTCTACAGAAGGATTTTGACTCGTCGAAAGTAATGGCAACATTAAATGTCAATTTTTATGCAAAGATGTTACAGAGCATCCTCCAGATTCCTACTCAACTAAATGGACCCTCTGTAGGCAACCAGCATCCCAGCTAAAGGCCATCTCTTTTCAACAGATTCCAGATCTTACTTGCCCATTTTAAGCTAAACAAGAAGGCAGCAGAACACTCACAAAGGACAATAAGTTTTTCTAGCTGAGCTTTGATGTTGCTGCATCTCAAAAAATACGTCATTGACGTGACGTTTTCCACTACTTTTTATACCAATTCCTTCTTTCCCAGTTCAGTTTAAATGTTTATAGAGCCTCCTGCTCCGAGCATGGATTTTTGCCATCACCCATACTCCTACCTTCTTGAGTAACTTCATGTTGTCCATCCAAGCAGACTTCACTCTAGGAACAAAGGAATATCGGGTCTCCTTGAAGTATCTATTCAACAAATCTGGGCATACTTTGAGAATATTCACCATGAGATCAGCAACCATTTCATCTTCTGTTGCAGTTTTTAAACCAAGCAGGAAGTGAAGAAGTACCACATTTCCTCCCCTGTTGAAGACAAAAAAAATTATTTTAAGTAAGAAATCCTTATTTTGACACTTTATATGGGATGTGAACTCTGCAGCTCCTCTAACTGTTAATTGAAGGCAAGACCTCTCACCCTCCTGGTGTAATTTCTGAGCTTATACTCAGAGAAGTAAGAACTGAATTTACCTCCATGTTTTCTGCATGACAGTCATTACTTTGAATTAATACCACATATTTCAGGGCACGCACGGTAACTAGTGAGGTCTCTTTTGCTTCTAGCAAAAAATCCACGCACAATCCCAGCTGCCCAGTGACTTACTTGCCAGAAGTTCCAAGACTTGGATCATAGAACGTTATGCCATGTTTCAGAGAGCAGCAGAGGTCCATTAAGAAACTATGCACAAGTTCTCGTACCACCACTTTTCCCACCTCTTCAGAACCTTGAGCCACCTATAAAAACCAAAATGGAGTATAGGAGGCATATGAGATTTGGCATCACAGATATCAGCTTCACTCTACATTTTATACAGCTCCTCTTAGAGAAATGCCAAAAGAAAATTTGGCTTTTGTTCAGATAAAGAAGAGAAGCTTCAGGACTGTGATTCTACGATTCCATTAACCTTCTACATCCAGAACAACTCAAGATCCCTAAGGATGAGAAGACTCTTGACAACTGTGGCTGGGAAATCGTGAACCATATGACTTACAAGGACTGCCAGGAATTGTAAGAACTTAAAATTATTCAGAACTGAAATGCCCCATTACGAATGGGGTCAAAGATTTGCACAGCTCCAAGCAGACACCTACTAGAAACAGATCTCCAAAGGGTGTTTACAGTATATCAGGATGGGAGTGGCAGGGTCATAAGCATCTGGTAGAGGAAACACAAGAGGGCAGACACAAAGGCGAAAAATCTGTAGCCAGAGAAGCAACAGAAATCTTTTAAAATAGGCTCAGTAGATTCCTCTTTTTGAGCTCATCAAGCTCAGAGCAACTGGGAGCTGTTGCAAAACCTGAGCACTCAAAGGGGGGGGGGAGGGGAAAAGGCAGCACAAGGACTAAGAGTAACAAAGAAATAAATTACCAGACCTTTAAATCCCCAGGGCTGACATCAGTAATCCCATTCCAACGGTACAGTGAGGCGATGTGAAGCAACACTTCTGCAGTAAAAAAACGCACCTTCTGCGTTTTGGTGATATATTTGTTGTGAACCACCTGAAAGCAATGAGAAAAAACCAAACCCTTCTATTTATTGCAAGTTATCACAAAATCATGGTAAAATAAACACACTTCATTCTTCTAGTACACACAGAGCTGGCTCTCCTCACTAGGGCAGAAAAAAGGTTCTGCCTGTCCTGTCAACACCTTCCTCACATGCTCCTGCTCCACCTTGACCCTACACCAACCTCTGCAAACCCTGCACATGCTGGACAGGACAGGCATTCACGTTCAACTGAAGAGCACAGACCATGTTTAAGGCATCACAGCCACAGACTAGAACCATAGGAACCCAGGGGTAGACATGGTAAAGCCTACTACAGATAAAGTTTGAATGAAAGGGAATACAGAGTGGAAGAACTTTCTCAAAAGTTCTTCTGCTGTGTTTTAATGCTGGCATTGTTTTAATTCTGATTTTTCTTGCTAAGCTGAATGAGTCATACAGTGTGCTGGGGTCCACCAATAATGTAGCAGCTCATGATGTATGACTCCCATACAGGAAAAGCTTCATTTGGAAAACAAAGTTTCAAGGAGGTTTATTTTACATTTAAATGGTAGCTTTTTTATTCTCCTCCTTTTTTGTGTTATTGCAACAGCAAAATGAAAGAACATTTTCGGCTTTAATTGGCCAGTTGTGAAAAGTCTGAGTCTGAGGCAGGCTCTTATGGCTACGCTCTAAATTTGAAACTATTTTTTTCTTCATTCTCTCAACTGCTTATACAACAGCTTATGCAACATTGCTACAGTAGTTCAGAATAGATATTAAAAAATAATAGATAATAAAAATACATCTCAGTTGCAGCTGCTCTACAAGCAACAAGTGCATCCCAGGGAAGAGGCAGGCACATGCTCAGAACGTAACAGCACAGGAAAGGCAGCCACCACTAAACCAACTCTCACACCTTTCAGCAATTCCTGCTTCCCTGTTTGCTGTCTCATCCTTGATACAGCACGAGGTAATTTCTGTCTGCCATGAAAGAACCAGAAAAACCAACATCAAAGGGGAGCAGCCTTACCTTTCCAGCAGTACTTTTTGACAGCGGGTGGAATGTACCCTTTCTTTTTTGCAACAAATTCTCTGTTCTTGGGAAGACAGTTTTACAAGACTTCCCTTCTCCTCCACCCCACCAAGAAATATCTTTGACAGAATTTATCTCCTGCAGCAGAAACCCTGTCATCCCAGCAGTGAGTCCGAAACTCAGCTAAGCAGGACCACAGGATGTGGCTTCAATGGCAAGACTTGCTGGGGAACGGTACCACACACCCTTCAACTGCAACCAGCAGCTCCTGGACACCCCTTTCACACCTCAGCCCCTGTACTAATATCACACAAAACCCTTTTTCTCCTGAAAGACGACTGTAAATGGTTACCCAGCTCAGAGCTAACAAACCCACTCAAGTCTAGCTGAGCTCCCAATTTCAGCACGAGGCTGATTAATTGAAAGACCAATCTTACTGTCACTGGAAGCGCCAAGAATACTCCAGTTCTTTTGACATTCAGGCTTGGCACTGATGCAGTCCCAACCCACAAAAAGGTTAGACTATGTTGGACATCACACTCTGAAGATGAGCTGAAATTAGCATTCAAGCAAAAGCTATTGCAGTGACTTCCTTAAAACGGGGTATTGGAAAAGGAGAACAAACTTCCATCCTGAGACAGTAATAAATCCAAGCTACCAACCTCCAACATATGTGATAAGTCACAGACACTGCAGCTGCACACTGCAGGCAGCCCTAAGAACTAAACATTGTGTGAGAAATCACTGCAGAACCGTTTCCAACAGTGAGGAAAACAGAAAACACAGGACAACACAGTTTCAAGGGTGCATCGTACCTTAGTTCTCAGCGTGGAGAGCAGAAGATTGACAGTAGAAACTCTGTCTTCCTTTATTTCAGAGCGAAGAATATCTGGAATGAAATCTAAGAGAACATTTCAAATGTTAAGTCAAAATGTGATAGCTCCTTTCATACTAAAATGCTGCAGGGAATTCACACCCATTCCTCTTCCACGTTACCTTGCTGTTATATTCCAGGATCAACCAAAAGGCAGCAATCAGAGTTCAGAAGGATGATGTGTCTATGACTACAGTGATGAGCAAGCAATGCTGACAAACCTACTTTCATCTTGACTGGCTAATTTGCCAATTTGCTGATTAACACTGCTACAGCATCTGTCAACTTTAAATACATTTTGGGCCCTGAAATGCCATATTAAAATTTAAGTAAATTCAAATTCTTTCCATTGAAGCACCTGCAATTGTTCCACTGCATGATTCTCAAATGTTTGGAGGTTCCATCTCCAACCACATGCCTCATCTTTTGGCTCACCAGTGCATCCCAAAGTCAGACAACTTCAGTTTATAGAGAACCTGGGGCTCTTACAGGGGAATGAAAGCCAGCTGTACTGACTGGGCCGAGGTGTGCAATCCCCAGCCTGAAAGAACTGAACAACTGCCAGCACCTAAAGGAAATCAGCAGCCCTGGGGTAGCAGGAGCAAGAGAAGTAGATAATTACAGCCAGTTCTCAGTCCCTCGCCATACGAGAAATGACCGGCTGCCAGCTAATGGCTTAAGGACTTTTTTTCAAACAGTATTTCTAGATCCCTTCTGAATTATCTCATAACTTTACCAAGGGTCACAACTCACAGGGCAGAAAGGCAAATCAAGTACATACAGTCTTTAACACTTTTAAAAAGAAAGTTAGTGCAGCATATGCACTGTTACAGTCTTACGAGCAAGGCTGGAGGCCATGAATTTTTTTTCTGTTTATTGACTCTATGACCTCAAAGTTTTATAGTAGATTTACCTTTTTTTTCCATCTGTGTCACCAAAGACTCTATTTTTGCAAAGCTTTAGCAGACAGCATATAGTTCTCAAGCAGAAGAGGCCTATTTACTAGACTACCAAAGAAGTTTCAAGCTTTTCAGGTAATAAGATTAAAAATATTTATTTTGCTTCTTATTAGTGCTCTCTACCTGGTTCATGTTTTTAATTAGGTCATATTTATTATCACCTATAAATGAGTGTGCCTTGAAAACAAAAACCCAACAAGCAATTATGAAGTACCTTTTAATTCCAGCACCTGTGCCAAGATTGCATTATCACCAGCAATGAGAAAGGAGAGAGCAAACTGAATATAGGCCATGCGGACATCTGTTCTCCCCTGGAAACATAAAAATATAAAATTAAAAAATACTGTTAGCACACAGATTGTTCCCAGCTGCAAAATTGATAGTGCAGCTGCTGATTATCCCTAGAAGTGCCACAAATGGGTAAATGAAACAAATTCTATAAATGCATTGCATATAGCCTTACACATATATTTACATGCAATTCATCCACAGCGTACTCAGCTAAAAAACTTCTTGCATTAAGCAGTTCACCTTAACATAAAAAGGAAAACGTACTAGTTCACGTGCTTTTCAATTCTCAATATATGAGACCAGGTCACAAATTTAAAGAAGAAGGAAATATTAACAGCAGTTTCATGCCAAACACTGCATCACTGAACTTCCTCACTTGTGCACTGCTCAGTCAGTTCACAAGAATGCCCATTAAAAGGGGCTAATATAAAACTACCAATTCAGGCACAGTGGAATCAGTGAGATCTTGGCCTGTAACAGCATCATCGGATAGGAACACTGAATCACAGAATGGTTTGACTTGAAAGAGATCTTAAGGATCACCTCATTCCACACCCCTGCCATGGGCAAGGACACCTCACAATATCCTAGGTTGCTCCAAGACCCATCCAACCCAGTCTTGGACACTTCCAGGGATGGGGCAGTGACAGCTTCTCTGGGCAACCTGTACTGGAGAGTGTCTCATCACCCTCACAGCCAAGAATCTCTTCCCAATATCTAATGTAAATCTACTCTCTTTCGAATAAAAAGTCACCCCTCGTCCTATCACTCTATCACTACACTTCCTGACAGAGCACCGCCACAATTTACAATTCTTTCAACACCTGCTGTGCAAAATTAAGCTGCGTGTAAAGAAGCCTGAAAGAAGATTCCGAGTAGGCAAAAGATAAGGTAGCAGGGACTCCTGAAAGGGTTCAAAGAAGAAATAAATAGAAAGAAACAAGATTTTGCTGTAAGCTTTGGGCTGAGTATTTTTGTGTTAAAAACTCACCTCTGACAGCCAGTTGTGACATAATTTCACTGAAAGCTGCGCAAGAGGAAGACCTTCTGGATGCTTGTTTCCTCGTACCTTACTCGCGTATCTAACAAGCTTGTGATCGACAGCCTACACCCAAGCATTTAAAATAAAGGGTGCAGATACTCCTGCAGACAGCTTCTGCAGTGAGCTCAAAACCCATGGAATGCGACAGCTCCGGAACTATAAAAGGTGGTTCCAGGGAAAAAGGGATGTGTTTGGTTTTTTGCCTTCCACTTGATTGCTTTATAAAGAAAAAGTCTGAATTTTATCTCAGATGGCACAAACCCAACATAAACGTACACATTCACTCTGCAAGTCATCTTTAAAATCCAGAAATAGTATGTCAGCATTGAAAGTAATACTGGATTTGTTATGTGCTTACATTTGGAAGGACACATTAATATTCCTGTTCTAAAGCACTGGTTTGGGTCAATCCTGACTATTTTTAGTAAACAGGGAGGAAACAAGATAGTTTATTCTGGAAAAAAGGGAGTGACTTTTTCTCCTCACTCACGTATTCTTCTTAAGGATTTCCAGCTACAGACTATTCAGAACTCTTGTTTATGTTTTCAAATGCAATTACTCTGTATTAGTACTGGGCAATATCCCCTCTCCGACTTCCACTGACTTCAGTGGGACCAAACCACAAAAAGACTGACTAGTTTTCAGGAGTTTACCATCACTTCAACTCTGTTTTAGACACTAGAAGGGCAGTTCATAGAAACCGTACATTTGTATTTCTCCAAAGCTTCTTGGAAACACACACAAGGCACTTCCATATGTCCAGTCAGGCACAATCAAGGACTTCAGCCTGACACAGGACGGGACGGGAGAGTTAAGTTCTTGCAGATGAAAATACAGCAAAGAAACGGTGGCAACAGCTTTTTTCTAAATAGTTGGCTAAAAAAGCTGATGGAGCCATAGTATAGCATTCCATGGCAGATAGCACCTTAACCTACCTTCTTACACCTTTTTTTCAACAATCCAGGCAGGTATTTGTTATTGAAATCAAAATGACTATACACATCCCTTGCTGAATCCGGGCCCTGAGCCACCATTGCCGACAACAGCGTGAGGCACCCTCGGCTCATCCTAAAAAAAAAAAAAAAAACAGAGGTAAACCTGCAGGTTATTTCTGGGATGATGGCTATACAAACCACCAAACCAAGAGATTAAAACTTAAAGGGAAAATAGAAGGGAAGTTAAACAAACAAAATAATTATTTTAGGCAGTAATAGCAGCAGCTGGGAAAGAGGGGAGAAGGAAGAAGGGAGTAGGAAACGCCTTTTTACACTCGTCCCCAAAATTAAACCGTAATGTGGGGCTGGATATTCCCTTTATAAAGTAGTTTAAAAGGGAGAAAGTGCCAAAAATAACAGCTTGAACATGACCTGCTCATGGCAGTGGGGTTGGACTAGACAACCCTTAATTATTCTATGATTCTACGAACTACTAAATTCATAGAGGTTTGCCATTTATTTCAATGGGATTATGTCAGGGCCACTGGGTACAAGACCGCAGACCTCCATCGTCTGAACAGCCACTATCCATGAACAGGCTTGTAACCTGTCCATCATGTTTCTGTCATGGACAATCTGTAAAAAGCCATGTGATTCAAGCAGAGATCCCATGTGGACATACAGTAAAGAAAATCCCTCTGCACATCAAAGAGGTCACACAGAAAATGCAGAGCATCTCCCATCAGAAATCCGCAGCCTCCTCTGTGCAGGTTCTAGAAGGATTTCTCCAGAAGCTGAACTTTAAACACTTAATCAGAAGTGCAGATCTTGCACAGCTTCAAAATTTGTTTCCAGCATACCTATTTGAGACTGTCTGTCCAGCTAAAACGCCTGCTTGCAACAAGATCAACTGCGCAGAGCAGGAAGCACAGTTGTGTCTATGAACTGGGAAAGCAGAGAAAGCTTCTCCAATTCTGCTCAAAGACTGAAAGATGAGTCATTGGACAAGCCAATTTCAGTCTGTTCTTTTCTCTCCTCTCCTCTTCCTCCCAGGTTTGCATTGAAATGTCTCGGGCATTTGCAACGTCTTTCACCCTGTCCACATGTGCATGAGAAATTGTTTGGTCTGGACTAGATAACACAGTTAGTTATTAAACAACCTAAAACCACCTCAGATTTAAGAGGCTGGGAAAACTACACAAGAAAAGCCAGCCTGAAAGAGAAAAATCCATTACAAACATGTAAAACCTGACTCCAAAAAACACAGGGAAATAAACCACTCAAGAGCAGCTCTTTTTGCCATCACAAGAACACTGCCCAGCCCTGTTCCACACAGTACATTTCACCCCACAAATCAAGTAGCATTAAAATAACAAGACTCAAGGTACCACCCATGTTAGCTTTCACCAGGACAGGCCCAACTGACAAAAACTACAGCTTCAGGAAAGCAGCCTACGGCACTGAATTATTTGTTGTATCAGAGCTTCCACTTTGCAAAGACTTCCACAGGCAATTACTTTATGACAAGTGGAATAGGATTTTTAAATGAAGGCGGATTATTAGCAATAAGTCAAGATGAATTTTGCAATGTCTAGGACAGTTCCTCCAGATCAAGTGACAGATATTCTCCACCAGAAAACCAGGAAGACTTACCTGTGATTTTCAGAATACAAAGCAGCATAGACCAGTTTCATATAGGAATGAATCAACTTTTTGACAATGTTCATTCCCACAACAGAAAAATGGGAGAGGTCACTGGCTGTCCTCAGTAAAATGGCTTCTAGAGCTTGAAAGATTAACAGCATCTGCAGGATAAAGAAGTATGTTGATATCTGACAATATCAGGTAAGACTTGAAATTATTAGCTGAGCGAACAGTAATAACCACCATTAACAAAAAGAGTAACCCTACTCCAAGAGGAAAGCTTCCACATATGAAAATGACACTAAGTTCTAGATTGTCTGCCAAATGAATGCTTCCTCTTCGAAAAGATTACTTCTGAGAGCATGTAGTTTCAAGGAATCAATGCTTCAAGAGACAATAGCTCCTAAGTGGATGATGAAAAATGAAACGTGCCAGAGAAAAACATCTGGGCTGTTCCAGTCTTGCAATTAATACCTTCCAGAAGAACCCAAAATCCATACAGCACTGGGGCTGTGCCCATTACAAACATTAGCCCCTGTTAGCAAAAGGATGTTGACGAAAGCCTGTCACTAAACACAACACAGGTTGTCATTACACAGACAAAAATGATACTGTAAGGCAAAGAGCAGCAAGTGATGGTTAAAAAGAACACAATACAATGTTACATTGTAAGCAGATAGCAATGCTGCACCAGCATTCACAGCAAAAAGTTATTGAACCTTTTGTTCATTCATCATATTCTGATGAGGATAAATTGTGTCCAGCTGAGATGAGAAAAATTAGGTCAATTTTACCAGTGGCTTCTCAAAAATACTGATGTATCAGAGAGATATCTAAAAACATTTACTTTAACTGGACCACTTTTGTTTTGCTTTCTTAACTGCTTCTATTGATCCCCTTATTTCCTGAAAGGTCTTTTGATAACATTTAAAGAACCTGAACAGCTTGATTTGGACGGGACTATTGGCTGTGTGTATCATTAAATCCAGGAACATCTATGAACTGAAAAGAGCATCTCCCACTTGGTAGGTGCTTCTGCCACTGCTACTTCCAGAAAAAAAACCAAACCAAACCCATATTCAATTATCAGAGTTGTTTACACCACAAAGCATTTATTCCTGGAATCACAGACTATCCCGAGCTGGAAGGGACCCACAAGGAGCATCCAGTCCAACACCTGGTCCTGCACAGACACCCCAACAATCCCACCCTGTGCCTGAGGGCTTTGTCCAAACGCTCCTGGAGTTCTGGCAGCCATAGGGCCGTGACCGTTCCCTGGTTACCTTCTGTTGGTTCTTCTCCAGGGTGGGATTGTTGGGATTGTAGCCGTCAGGCAGTGACTTTCAACCCCCATGCCCAACTTACTTCACTTTCAGGCTTCCTTTCTCCATCGAGAAGCTTGAATATCTCAGCACACTCCATGGAAATTTTCACGTATCCCTCCACGACATCGTACACTTGGGGCGATGGCAGCGTCTTGGCGACGGCCACGAAGGTCTCCAGCCCTGCAAAGCCACAGCGTCACCGGGGCACCAGCGCCACGTGTGGGACCCGCTGCGGGGGCCGGGCCCTGCCCATCAGCGCCATCACCATCGCCATCGCCATCACCACCACCAGCATTGGTGCCATCCCCGCGACGTCCCCTGGGCGGCTGCAGCCCGGGGCCGCCGCCTCAGCACGCGCCTTTCCCGCCCAGCAGAGCCCGCTCACCCTTGGCGGCGGCCGCGGGGTCCCGCAGCAGCGCCTTGAAGCGGGCGCCATTGAACTCCTCGTCCTGCGGGCCACAGGCGCGCTTGGCCGCGGGCTCCCCACTCCGCTCCTCGGCCTCGCCGCTCCGCTTCCCGGCCATGCCGGAGCCCAGCACCGCCCCGGAACCGCCGCCGTTCCCGCAGGAAGGGGCGGGCGGAGCGGGAGCGGCCCGGGCCCGTCCCGCCCCCGGGAGGTGGGGTGCTGCCGGCAGCCCCTGCCCGGCCGGGCCGAGCGTTCGCGTGAGGGGTTTCCGAGCGATCAGTGCCCAAGTGGACAAAAAGAGTTAAAGATAGTTATCGTGGAGTGGTTTGGAAGGGGCCGTAACGATCATCTCGTTTCGCCATCCGTCCCACCCTCCTGCCACGGGCAGGGACACCTTCCACTGTCCCAGGCTGCTCCAAGCCCCGTCCAGCCTGGCCTTGGACACTTCCAGGGATCCAGGGGCAGCCACAGCTGCTCTGGGCACCCTGTGCCAGGGCCTGCCCACCCTCACAGCCGAGAATTCCTTCCCAATATCCCATCTTCAGCAGTCTCTCATCCATCGCTGCTTGCAAGGTTTTTGTCATCCCAGTTTCCCAGGACTGCAGCCCACTGCGATCCTGAACCAACACGGATTAAATTTAGGAGTGCAAGGGAAACGCGCGGGGTGCCGGGAAGCAGGGAGAGGAGAGAACTTCCTCACATACTCCTCTCTTTGCGGGAAAGGGAAAGACTTCGGGGTGACCTATCTGGGGCTTTCCAGTACCTGAAGGGGCCCATGGGAAAGAGAGAGAGGGACTATTTACAAGGGAGGGAGTGGCACAACAAGGGGGAACGGCTTCCCACTGCGAGACGGCAGGGTTAGATTAACAAAAATCTAAACTCTTCCCTTGCTTTCAGCAAGAGTTATTCCAGGACAAGCACAGTGATAAGGAGGAGTTGTAAAAGCCTTGTTCCAATAAACTGTTACGTATGGAATGACAGCAGCTGAAACAGTAGTGGAAGATAAAGGAGATTATTTCAGTAAGAAAAAATGAAAATAAAGATCTATCCAAATCCAAACTTTTTTTTTTCCCCCCATATGTGCAAGTAATAAAGGCAACATTAGTATCTTTCTGGGGTTTTTCAAACTCTTATTTTTTTAGCAAAATACTGTAAAAAAAAAAGTGATCCAGAAGAGGGCAACATTCACAGTCATTCTAAGATTTAGGATGAACGCTTTCACATTGATGGAGGGTGCTGTGATGTTTTGAGAACAGAGGGTGGAACAAAATAAAAGAAGGTGCAGTTAGAAGACAAAAGGGTAAAATAAAAGGAGTACATGAGACTGGGGGGGAAAAGGAAATGGGAAAATAGGAATTGCTAGACACTAGATACAAGGGCTTTTTACAAGTAACTTAGGAGAACAAAGCTAAAAGCATCTTACTGCTGCTAGTGACGACGTGCTCCAAGCTCTGCTAATAATTCTTGTTTCCAGGAATACTTAAATTTAACTCGCTACATTCCAACTCTTTTTCTGCTTGTTTAGAAGGCCGTTCCATTTGGAATTTACCATAGTATAGCAAATTCTATGCAGAGGTAGAGTACAGACTTCTCACTTCTTCCATAAAACATTTTTGGTGGCTTCTTCTGGATGATTGGAATCCTGTTTCAGCCTTAAGGTTTTCCTGAAACTTAAATTTATGCAAGTATCCAAATACATTTGCAATTCCAGAAATTGGTAGGCACATAATACAGAAAGTAAATAACATTCTCAAGAGGGAGTTGCTTTGTTATTGAGGGGATGAAAAGGAAGGCTGGAGCTAGTAGAACTAGGAAAAATATTTGATTTCACACAGCTTTTAAGAAGCTCAAAGTACCCATACTGAGATCTTCAAGGTAAAAGTCCCAGTGACCGGACTTACAAGCCTGATAGTTATCACGCCATATTTCATAGGAGTTCTAGTATTTTAAGGAGTACTGGAAAATGCTACTGAAAATTATTTTTATTTCACCTTGAAGTTCAGTTATTCTCTCCCCTCATTGCCTGTGTAGAGGCTTCCAGGAGGCTGGAGAAGCAGACTGCTGGTTTCACTTCCATCCAGGTCACTTCCATGTTCTGCTGGAGTGCACTTTGAAGCCTGTGTCCTTGTCTTTCTCTATTCTATCTGACAACTTTCCTCCCCCAAGTCTGTTTTTTTGGCAAGCTGCATTTATGGAGGGCCAGTCAAAGACCTCAAGCTCAGACAAAATTCATCTGCTCTGTTGTGCTTACGTGTGCAACAGATGGAAGCAGCAAATGAGTCAAGTAGTAACTTCTGAGCTGCCCAGTTTTCAGAAAATCAAAATTCTTGCCAGATGAACATATCATCATATCCAAGTTATACACTGCCCCTCTGGCATTTTCTAGTCTGAAAAACAATTTCTGGTCCCTTGCATGAACCTCAGCTCTCCACCTTGTTCAAGGAACAGTTCTAGATATGAGACTAATTGGGCCAAGCGACCCTTTCCTGCCTCAGCCACAACACGACCTCTGAAGACTTTACTGCCCTGAACAGTATGTAAACAGCCAAGCTCCAGCCCTGCAGTCCTGCCTAACTTGCCTTTGCTTCCCAAACCTGAACCTTTTTCTTTGCTGCAGGATCCTCACTCATGCAACCCTGAATGCAAAAATCTGATTTGGCAGATAAGGCCATTTCTTATGCAAAAGCTTCACCAAGGTTTCTATTCTGATTTCAGCCTTAAACACTCCTGTCCTGCTCAGCCAGTCCCTATCTCCAGCCTTTAGCTGTAGATGCTTGCTGTTCTATAGCTACTACTTGCCACCCCTCCAGATTAAGTCTCTTGATACGCATTTACATCATTCCCTAAACACATCCTCGTGACCCTTCCCAAATTCAGCCTCATCTCCAGACCTACAACCTCTCCCTACAGATGAGTGACTACCCCTGAGTCGGACTGCTGACACACCTCTGCCTGAGCACAGCTGTACAGCCCATGCTAATCCCAGCCAAACCTGTTCTTTAAACCCACTGGTATTTGGCCACTGGAGCCCCAGTTACAGTAACCCCTGTGGTGCTTTCACTTCAAGGCCATATGTGAGTTGTGGTCCCCTACCTTACACTACTTCGGTAGGAAATGCACTCGTTTCTTAAAATAATTTTTTCATTATATGTATAAATTAACTACAGAAAGCATTCAGAGGGAATGGATTTAATCCAAAATCACATCTTTAAAACTCTCTCAATGTTCACTCTTAGTTTACACAATTATTCCACAGAAAGCTTTCCTTTGTTTTTTCCCAAAATTTCAAGTGTGAAATAGAGCTCTTTGTCAAATCTTCCTGCTTTCCTGAGGCATGGGATCACAGAAGGAGAGAGGGTGGATGCTGCCAAGAGATGGGATACCAGGACCACTTCCCCAGCACAGCCTCCCGAGAAGGGGATGTTCCCAACACTATCACTTCTTTGTCATCACATGTCCAAATGCCCTGTGCCCCATACTCCCATGATCCTTGCTCGGATCAGCCCAGTGCTAGCTCACACACTTGGAGACACAGTCATTGCAGAGCCTGAATTCCAGAAGTTTGGCGTCGAGGAGTCCAGGTGATGTGCAAGTACAGTGTGTGAACCCAGGAGATGAGGGCCGGTAAGGCTGAAGTAAAACCACAACTTTTTTCACTCTTGATGCTGTAAATCAAAATCACCTCTCCTCCTTTTCCTCCTCCTCCCCCAGTCCCATAGTTATTTTAGCTGGAGTGCAAGGAGTGCATTTTAAAGCCTGACTAATGGCAGTTTATCTTCCTCCCACAAGGAATACTAGAGCCTGTTGATATGGAAGGACCTGTCCACAAGGCATTATGAGCACCAGGGGTTTGAGTCAGAGCATGGTGTGAGTCTGGAATTGGGCTGCATGCCCAGGTGCTGAAGATGGGTGGAAAGATCAGAAAAGAAGGGAAGAGGACAGAAAAGTGTGGAGGTCAATGAGCAGGCTGTGAAGAGCTAGAGGAGGTATGTGCTGAAAGCAGCTCTGAGTATCTATTGCGATACTTGAGATATCTTCTGTGGACTGAAATCCTTCCCACCTTCTACACATGGAATAATCTTCAAGTATCATCCAGTCTGAGCTAGTTTGACACAGTCACTGAGTCACAGAATTTACCAGGAAGCCCTTACAGTCCTGATAGGAAAAGCAGGCACTTAGAAATGCTGCAATATTATTTTCAAATTCTGTTATTTGCTTCTAATTTCACAGTGCTCAGGTTGAATTAGCCTGAGGTCTGGATCTCAAAACTATTAACTTTCACTGATTAGATATTGATATGAGCTACTCTTTTCTGAAACACTACCAGTTTTCCATGCCTTTGCATACCTAACTCGAGAGACCTTGAAGCCTGATGTTTTCAAGGCTCTTGGAAAAGCCACAGCTTTTTCAGTGTTTTGACATTGATTCTGTGGCTTTAAAAAGCTTCAGTCTTGAATTTCAAGTACATAACCATTAGTCATTTTGGAAAATCTTAGCTTAAATACTTATTAAAGGGGAACAGTGACAACAACCCATCAAAGGCAGGCTCATACACCCATAATAAAGCACTTTCACAAAGGAGTTGATTTCCAAGGCTGTGGTCCACCCAGCCACTCTGTCCTAATGTCCTTCCTAAACTGAGAGGCAAGACACATAGTCTTTCCCATGTGTCTTTGAAGTGCCATGTCAGGAGTTGACCAGGGATGACTTGGGTGCTTTAAGAGGGCAAGAACAACAAAGCCAGGACCTTTCCCTTGGAGCATTTGTTCTGCCTCCACCTTAGGTCATGTTTTCTCTTGTTTCCAGCAGTAAGCTCTGTAAGATGGGGCATGCCTCTTACTTCGTGTCTATACAAGTGCCAGGTGCACTGCTAGAAAACATAATCTGTGTACAGGAGAAGTGCCAGCAAGACTGGCAGCATTCAGGAGGGTGAGGAGTGGGGACTTTCTGCCGCGAGTGGTGAGGAAATGGAGTGAGGTTTCATTCCAAATGAAACGTGAGGAGATTGGCTTTACAGACTTCATAGGTCACATCTTCTGTCTTGGTCTTCTGACTGGTGTTATGACCCTTGGTCAGGGTCTCTATGGTGTTATGACTAGTTTGGTCAAGGAGCAGCTCATGAACACAAAACTCAAAACTTGTTCAGATGAGTTTGCTCTCTCTGAAGCGAGTCAAAAAACGGCAGAAAACAGCAAATATTTCCCCTTCTTCTAAACCTGCTGGGTTAAGTACAGCACTCAATATTCATTCAAACTTCTACTTACATGCACGAGAATGTTTCCTAACTCTGGCTCACAGAACTGGTCCTCTCAAGTTCAAATTACAGCACACTTGAAGATCTTGTTAGATCTTATTATCCATAGCACCTTGTGACAACTTACAGCCTCCAAAACACATTTAGAATTATAAAAAAACTATGGAACACACTTCTCTACAATTATTTTCAGCTTGTATCCATAGAAGTAGAGCTTGGATTGGGAAAAATGTGCTGTTATTTTAAATAATCACCATATAGTGGTTACTATAAAGTGTTATGTTTTAACTGGTCTGACACTCATTTCCATAGAAACAGAGAGGATAGCAACCCACTTGTTTGAACTGTCCTGTAGATTCTGTCTGTGTCAGAATGCAGGAATATAAAGCTTTTAAAAATGTGGGAAAAGTCTGGGGTTTTGTTCTTAGATTTTATTAATTTTTTTTGTTTTAATCCTCAAAAGCCAAAAAGAACGTTAGAGAACTCCTTTGAAACTTTATTCTGGGAGAATAGAATGAAAATTACATATATCAGTTCCTAAAAAAATTATAGGGGAGAAAGCAGGAAGAAAAAGCAGTAAGGGATATAGTGGGGAGAAGTGTACATACACACAGACGTGTGCGTGTATGTGTGTGTGCATATGTGTGTGTGAAACGGTATTTCTGAGATATTTTTCTGACAATTTTTGTTACTGTACAATGGATCTAGTGATTTTTTTTCACTAACAGAAAATTTTAGGCCATCTAACTCAACTGTCTATTTTATTTTGCATTCTTTTTCTCCCATTCACTTTCTTTTATTTCACATTGTTTACTTCTTAACTGACAGCACTAATTTTATTGGAATTTCCATACACTAAGCCATCATATGAATTCCAAATTGGTAGTTTGGCTGAAGTTCAGGGAAAAATTAATAATGTGGAGAAAAAGAAGTTAAGTGCTCAGATTTTGGCTTTGTCTTTGCAAAGCTTCCATGCAACAACACAATTCCTGCATTTCTGACACTGTGAAATGATTTCTTTTCTCCCCAAGTTCAGAAGAGGGAAACTGTCTGAAGCAGACATGATGTCTCTCCTGGATTCTAACTTATGGGCTTTCATGTGATTTTTTTCTTTGGGGAAAAAAAGGAATCTAATTCCTGTTGCTTGTGAGGAAAGGACAAGGCTGAGATTCTGTAATTCTACATGCTGAGCATGTCTGGATTAGTTGTATTGTCTTCCAGCTACTGAGCATTGCCAGCTTTTAGGAGCTGCTTTCCAGGCTGTGGCAAAGAGACACATTCTGCACATCATGGTAAACATTTTCTCCCTTCCTGCCTTTGTGTTTTACACTGCTGTCTCCACGTTTACTATTTAAGCACTACCCATCACAGGGAATAGCAGAGATTCGCAAAAATACTTTTTATACTTTAGGTTTCTTGGGCTTAGGTTAATGTTGAATAGCAAAGTAGCCCCCATTCAGAGGGGGAAAAATATATGTTAAAAAATGTCAGCACCATTCTACTGAAAGCATGTCTTGAATTCCTGTCAGCCAGTGTCCGTAGGTTTTCCTCCTCCATAGGAAGGCTTCCCTAAAAAGCAGATATCTACAAGCAGGAGCACCCAGCCGCCTCTTGTGCTGTCATTCAACCCTCACTGCTTCACCTCCCTGGAGGTTACCTACATTTTGAACTTCTCCCAGTTCAGTCATTCCACTTGGAAACTGCCCTTGCCTTTGGGTTATACCTGCACAGTGCCAAGAGCATACCAAGCTCATTCCTGCACTTTGGGACGGTCTTTTTCTTACAGCACCACCTGGCTAGAAAAAGCTATGTTATCTTACCGTGAAGAGAAGATTCACAAGTTCTCATCTGCAGACCTTCTGATTCAAAGTCTTTCAAGCACAAGTACGGGATACTTCCCAGTTATTTTTGATGCTTTATATATTCTTCTGCATTGATGGTGTACTTGTCACAGACCTATGAACTCAGTCGCTCAGAGTGAATTGTCATTATTGACATCTACATTCCAGGGATCAATGAGCAGATCTGAGAGAAGGAGCCAAAACACTTCTTGTTAGAGCTGTCACAGGTGGCCTGAATATGAGAAATCTCTCCATTGGCTGTATAGGGAGTGGAGGTTTGGCATCCTGAAGCCACAGATGGTCTGACTGCACTCACCTAAAGTTATGAGAGATACGTAGTTATGGCAGGTAGGAAGTTGGGATAGACAGGTAAGTTCACCCTAATCATCTAAACACCTTTCTAGAGGATCCAAGTATGGCCTCCAAATGCTTTCTTTGTAAAAATCTATGCTACTTGTTCCCCAGCATTCATTTCTGCCTTTGGCGGGACTGACCTGAGACAGTAAATGCAGGAAGTGTCAGATTGAATGATCAGGTATGGCAAGGTCAAGGGGAAAAAGTAGGGGAGTAGGGGGAGGCTCCCACAAGTCTCCTTCCAGTTATCCAGCGGAAGGCAGAGGGTTGCGTTCAGAGGCAAACACTGTCCTTATCTGAAGCAACCAGAAGCAAGGGCTTCACCTGCAGAGCTACTGTTCTCTCTCCCCATCTGTGTTTGCAGTTGCAGATGTTTCAGGGTGATTTTATACTGTTATTTCGGCATCTTTGATCCCATTTATCTGAGCTCAGTAAAAGTTGACGGAATGCCCCTGACCTCAGACAGGTTCATGTGAAACCTGTTTTGCTCTTATCTGCCCAAGACTAAGGAAGCATACTCTAATATATGTGCTACCCAGTTGTTTTTTTGTGTCTGAAGAGGGAGAGGGTCAGGAACAAAAGTGGATTCAGATTCAAACGTGAAGACCAAGCTGGTCAAAGTTCAGTGTAACCTCTGAAAAGGGGTGCCAAAGTTTGGAAATTCAAATCTGGATGCATTCCAACTTCAGTTGGAACAGGAGATGAATAGATCTAACACAATTAGTTTGGTTCCATCATCTTTCACCTACTCACTCGTGAGGATTTTCTTCCGGAGAAAGATCAGTATGAACATGCATGGCAGGATGTAAACAGCTGGATATTTATGTTTACCCATTTTATACCCCAGCACAGCCCCAGGAAAAAAAGATGCTTTCATGCCCCATTTTCGGTGTTAGTTCTAAGCTCTCTTTCCTGGGGAGAGCTCTTATAGGAACTGGGAAATGAGTGTCCTGATATATTCCCTTGAGTCTCTCATATCGTAAAAGAAGCACCAAATTATATTTGAAGGTAGTTTAGCAGGTTGCAATGACAATTTGTTTGAACTTCTCACTGGTTCACTTTTCCATATCACAAAAGATTTCAGGGAACAACTTGAACTCTCTCAAAGTAACTTCAAGATGTTTCCTCACTTTGCAGTGAAAACTTTAAGCTAAGCCTACACACTTCAAACTCAAGGCATGCTGAAGTAGAGTCGTAAAACTGCGGGGCTGCAGTAAGATGGTGTCACACACCATCAGAGTGAGGAAACAGAGAGAGTCCTTTTGCAACATGGAAGAGTCAGTGCTGTTTGCCCACTGAAATCCCTCATCCAGAGATCCTGCCCGGCGTAGCTCCCACCTGGGTTCCCTCAGAGACCCGTGAGCCGAGGTGTAAGGGCAGGAACGGCACAAGGGTCCGGCAGGAGGGGCGACGACGTCTGCAGTAGGGAAAGCAGGGAAGTTGGGCTGCGGAGGACAGGGAGTGATGGGGAGCACCTTGCACCTGTCTGGGGAAAAACACAAGCGGCGAAATGTGGCCACATGAGTCGCGGTGTGTGTGTTAAGTCCGTGACAGTCCTCCAACCATTGCCAAGCAAGAATGAGGGGGGAGACGGTGAAATCGAGCCTCTTGACCAGGAGGGAGGCGCGAACTGCCCGGAGAGGGGTGGGGAGAGCCGGGGAGGGCGGGCGAGGTGCAGCCGGGTCTGAGTCAGCCCGGCCGCACGATGTGCGCCGAGGGCAGTGCCCGGCACGGCGCCGCCGGGAGCCCGCGTCCCTTCCCGTCCCTTCCCCGCCGCCCCCGCGTCCCAAGTGCCCGCGCCGGCTGGACCCGCTCCCGCCGCGGCCGCTGGCAGGGCTGCTCCGCCCTCGCCCTCCTTCTCCCCCTTCTCCTCCTCCTCCTCCTTCTTCTCCCGCGCGGGGCAAGGGCAGCCCCGAGGGCGCCCGGCGGCCCGGGGGGGCCGCACCGCCAGCCGGGAGCGGCTGCACCATGTGAAGCGGCGGGGCTGCCCCCCCGCCCCGAGCCGCCCTCTCCCGCACAATGAGGGACGGGGATGCGGGGCAGCACCCACGCCGCGCACAGGTAGAGCCCGGGCGGCTCCTCCGCCTCCTGTCCTGCGTGGTCCTTGTGTGCGGAGCGGAGGTCGCGGCGCTCGCCGACTTCTCAGGTACGGGGCGGGCACCGCGTGACGGGCTCCGGGCTGCGGGGGGCTGCGGGGCTCCGAGGGGCCGGGCGGAGGCGGGCACGCCGCGGCAGGGTCTGGCGGGGGCTGCCAGCTCCCCGCGATGCCCCGCGGGGACCCGCCACATCCAGGGCAGGGGCCGCGGGCTCCCGGCCGGAGCGCCGCACGGAGCCGCGTATTCCCCGGAGCGCTCCGTGTTCCGTATCCCCTCTGCGGGGCCGTGTCCCGGGCCTGCACCCCGGGGAGCGCAGGTCGGATGAGCCCTGAAGAAGGCAGGGAGGAGGAGAGGTTTAAGGCTTTCCAGAGGGGCCAGGTGGGAAGGGACACGAGAAGCTGAGCTGTCGCTGCGCGGTGGGAACGCTGTGGGTGGATCGGCCAGGGCCTGACCAAAAGTGCGTGGAAGTCCCTGGAAAGGTTCCCACTTTCTCCTGGAGACTTGGAGTCGGGCCCTGAGGGAGCGAACAAGTGCTGCACTTCCCTCTGCTAGGAGGGAAGCCTCGTAGCACCGGTGTGAGGGGAGTCCCTTCGCAGGGAGCACAGGCACCAGAAATCACAGACGTGATCCTTGGGAGGGTGCTGCGTCAGTGCAAAGTGAAGTGACTGCAGGAACTGGGAAAATATCCTTGTTTCCATCAAGATGAGGAAGCAATCTCTGTTCTTTGTTTGTGAAAACTGCACTCTTGTACCTTTTCTACTGCTCCAGGGCATCCCACTGCTGTTAGAAAGTTATTTAGAAGAGCTGCTTCTCTCCTTCCTACGTTATCACAGCGAACACAGCATATTCCTTAAGCTTAAGGAACTGCCTCTAGGGCAGAAAGCAAACCTTACCCGTATTGAACAGAGCAGAACTTCCCAAAAGCCAGTTGAGTGCACTGCAACAAAGTTAATATATAATTAATAGCCAAAATGTGTTGTTATGCATTTTAATGTAGTTCGTGCTGATACAGTTCAAAATGCTGGTCATGGCTCTGTAGAAACTATTTTCCCAGCAACAGAAAAATACAGTTTGTAATTTTGAAAATTGCGTTCGGCTCCACAAGCCTGAAAATTTCTAAGCAAGCAGCCATGAAATTTAAAGACCAGAATTACGTACTTGGATAAGCTACATTTCTCATATTAAATTCCTTTCACATGTAAAAGGCTTTTAAATGCTTGCTGTCTCATTCTTTGGTGGTTTTTTTTGCTTAACTGCTGGTTTGGGATGTTAGTTTTGGAATCACATGGTGGTTCTCCACAATAACATAAAACAAATGTTGAAATTTTCCCTTTCAACTAGCCACTGAGTTAAAAATTATTCCCTTATCTAGGAAAGTTCCTCTCACAAAAGTCTGTTCATTTTTCAAATGATGTTATTTAGATAAGGTTATCCAAGATTAATTTCAGAAGTACAGTTGTCTTCAGTATTCATTGTGCACTGAGCTTTCCAAATAGGTAAAATGATCAGAGAAAAAAAGCTATCTCACCCCAGAGATCAATATTAAACATGACATGCAGACATTTCAGTAAATAAGACGTAGAAAAGCAGATTCCAGAGTTCTCACCAGACTGGGAAGTTCCCAGGCCTGAACAAATTCTGCTCACATTTTACTTTTAACATGGAGATCTAATCCAGAATAACAGAAGAGATCAAAATGTTACTGGAACCTTTAAAAAAAAATGTATCCAGAGCATAGGGAGAAGTTTTTAGCTGCTTCAAAAGCAGGTACTGCTTCAAAAGCTGCCAGAGGTGACACGACACCCTGCAGTGCCATCCCCAGGCTGTTTAATACTGTTGAAGAACTACAAGCTCCATAACAGCAGCTTTGAGATGAGTTTGTGCAGTTGCTCATTTCCCTTATTTGCTCCCTCCCTCGGCAGGAACAGCAACTCGATTTTCCTAAACTCTGCTGAATATTTGTGGCCACAAACCTGTCCCGTTTAAAGGAGCAGTGCCCTGCAGCTGCCAAGTGCAATCAGGCCTCTACCCCTAACGCCCAAACTCTTTTCCTCTCTCCTCCTCTGCCCACCATTCTGACAGCTTTCCAGAGTTCCTTCCTAGACTGCTGCCAGGTTCCAACACCTGCCCATGTAATCTCTGTTGTTCCCTTAATGCAAGTGTTAAATCGTGCCAGCAGTTCCACCCTGCTCAGAGCCCATTTGTTCATCACCAGACCTCGCTGTTGGCTTGTAACAACCCAAAGATGCACCCTCGTGGGATCTGTTTGATGTTTTGGAAAGGGGAGCCGGGAGCAGTGTATAGTGAAGGGTTATTATTACTTTATTTATAAGTTTGACTTGTATTTGTGGTCTATATCCTTTCTACTGTCTAGAGCTGCAGGTTCTTGCTCTCATCTGTCCAGCTTTTAACTGTGAGAAAAAAATTTCTTGCTCTATTTTTTTTTTTTTTAGAGAGGCATTTCTTCACTGTGCAATAACATTTTGTGGATTGGTATTTGCTAGGGAAGAAAAATGTTCTGAAATAAAGACACCACCAGCAGTTCAAAATCCAGCTCTGTGAGAACAACTCAGTCGTGTCTCTTATTGGAAGTAATGTTGATATGATAAAAATCTGGATAATCTATGTTTCTCTAGAAGTTTGGACAAGAAATTCAAAGGTTGGACTTGATGATCTTGCAGGTCTTTTCCAATCTTAATGATTCTATGAATCTATTAGTTTCATTGGTTACTGAAAGCGGAGGTGTGCTCTGAGGTCTGCAGTCCTCTGTGTAATTAATTTTTCAAAGTGGAATCCAAGTATTCTTGCCCAAATTTAAACTGAAAGCTGAAAGTTTTGGAAGAAGAGAGATTTAATCCACAGTCCTTTCCTTAGATCTTCACGAATATAAGAGTGATCCTACAACTAGAGAATTTTCTTCCCCTCATGCCCATTCTTCAAAACACACCTTTTAACTAAAATATATCTTTATCTTCTCAGTGATCACTTGCAGCTTTCACGTTTTGGATCAGGTCCCGTTCCAGGGGGCTGCTGTGAATTTTGCTAGTTCTCCAGTCTCTGGGAACTAAAATCCTGAATACTCTGGGCTCCCAGGAGACTGTCAGAAGGGCTGTTTTTCAGGACATCAGGGCCTCATGACAGCCATTTCCTCACAACTCCTCTATGTTCAAGGACTGGTTCTCAAAACAGGTGAAATAAGAGCTGGCAAAATCAGCAAACTTCTTTACAGTATTTCACACTGTAGGTGTTCTGGTGCCATAGAAAGCTCAGCTGCTGAGGGAGAGCTGGCTTGGCTGGGGATGGTGGCATTTTGAGGGTACCTTCCCCACAGCAGGGATCACTGCTCCTCATCTCCTCTCATCCTCTTGCTCTCCATGCTGGCGGAGGGAAAAGGCCTCAGCTCTCCATCCTATCCCCATGGCTCCTCCCACCTCTTCCCTGTCTGTTGACAAAGTGAACTGACCCCTTATCCATCTGGGAACAAACTCCTTCTCTCTGGCAACACTGAGGAACACTCATTCACCCTTTTTTTATGCTTCTTTCTTTTTCTGTTCTCCTTGCTGCTCTGAGCTCAGGCTTGACCGCACCTCCTTGGCTCACCCACCAGTCAGTCTTCCTTTCTTTACCTGAGTCCCAGCTAGGTTTTCTGGGCAGCTTCCAAGAAATGTGGCTATAACTGAAGATTAAAAATGAAGTAATTGTGATTGCATAACTGGGGTGAGGAATGACTTTCTGGATGTGAACAGAAAGCAGCCGCTGCTTAGGGAGAACCTTTTAATCTCTGTTCTCTGGTGTCAACTTTTCTGTCTTTTCTTCCAAAACAGTTCAGACAGAACTGTGCATCACCTTAACTCCATAGACTTGGTCTCCTGACCCAACCATAGAAACAAGTGGATCTAATGAAAAAGCAAAGTTCACCCAAGAAATATAATCTGCTCCTGTGACCTTTCTGCATTAAAAGTTTCCATTAAGTTCTGTGGCATTCACCCATCCCAGATTCCCCCAGGTAAACGGAAAGCAAACAAACGCTTTGAGCAAATGCTTTGTTTGTAGTAACGTGGCGGGATCAATCACTACCAACCACAATGATGCAGAGGTTTTTTTGTTGGCCTTGTGTTGGCGAGATAAAAGCCTATATAAATTTCCTTGAGTCAGTTCTTTTGACTCACTGTGGCAATTGCAGCGTGTCCTTCAACCAGGATATTTAAAGAAGTGCTAGCAGGAGTGATGCAATAATGCATCTTCTCTATACTGCCTTGTAAAAGTCAAGTGAAAGTGTTCATTGCTTTATTTAAAGAAAAACATTTAATTTTAGAAATATGTTTCATTTCAGTAATATGCGAGTTAAACCTCAAAGTCAGGTTTAAAGTTTCTCCGAGTGAAGAGGGCTCTGGTCTGGGATTTGTTCTGTGGAACAAAGAGGCGTGTGTCAGAACTGAGATTTTAGCTTAGATCATGGTGCTGAGACCCAAGGTTTTGTTTCAGGCCTGTCCCTGCAGCTCTTTTTGCCTTTCTGAGGAAGTTTGACTTATGAAACCACATTTTAGATGTGCTAATATTTTTTTGTTAAATCCTCTGATGAGATTTAGTTATCCTTGTTAGAGAAGTAAAAGCTTTGCTCCTGTCAAGTTCTTACAGATTTTGTGAGACCTTTACAGTTACAGTAAGCTAGGTCTTCATATCCCCAAGAAGGGATGCTGCCCCCAAAGCTCTCCCGAAATGAGTTAAGGGGTAGCGTGACGCTCTTGCCCCTACATTTGTTGGGGAATTCAAACACGAGACACAAAACTTGAGTCCCTGAGCTCCACCACTCAGAGACCACCATGTTTGAGTCTGTCAGATTCTCACAGCTTTGGGGCAGGAAGTTTGGGGCAGAACTCTCTCTGTTCGCTCTGGGCAGAGTGCTGGCACCTGACACACCATATGCTATTTTTATTCAAAATAAATAGCAGGGATTAGCTCCCCCCTGCCTTCCTGTTCCATCTGCTGCTGCTATCCTTCCCAGTAAGGCAGAGCTTCCAGTCTCAACTTTATTAGAGAAAGGGGTTACAGACTTGTTCCAAATAAATACTCAGCTTTTGTTGGAAGTGTCCCCAGACAGAGAAGGCACTGTCTGATCAGTCACCACTTACCAGAATTCTGTCATCTGCCAGCCATAATCTACAACTAAAATTGAAATATTTTGATATATTACCCAACACAGAGAAAATAGTGTCTTAAGGGAGCCGAAGAGCAGAAGGAGGCGTGGTTGTGCCTTATTTGTCCAACATTGGTGAGTCATTTAATCTGAATTTCTAGGCATTTTAAGAGTTTTGCTTCAAAGATCTATTGTGTGGCTTCTGGCAACAAATTAAATACCAGTGAGGTTTGGCTCTTAATTTAGAATTAATTTTAAAACATCACTCACTATATAAGACCTAATTGAAAGCCTATGGTCACTGGAAGGATTCCCAAGGATTTCACTGGGCTTTGGATGAGGGTCTCAACCCACAAATATCTGTTTATTTTTCTTCATTGTATTTAATCTTGGATGGGAAGACAAGAATTATTCTTTCAGAATAATTTTGCAGTTTTTTGACTTTTCATTTCTTCAGGCTAGAACTGAGTTGAAGACAAAGAAATGTTGTTGTAAAGAAAATCATCAAGCGCTGAGAGTGAAGTGGGGAGTGTATTTGTGCTTTTCTAGCTTGGACTTACTGTACTATAAACCATCATAGCACTGCAGATGTGAGCTGCCAGATTTCTGATTTTTACTGATTTTTTCAGATTTTCTCAGATTTTCTGATTGTTTTCTGAATGTCAAATATAAGTGGGCTTACAAAAAAAAAAAAACAACAGAGTTTGAGTCAAAGTTCTGTTTGCAAAACAAAACCTGTGTTTTGTTTTCTGAGTTGGCAATGAACAGCCCCCTGGCTCTCTTGGGGAACACGAACATGGAGGTTCATGTTCATAAATTTGAGTTTTCAGGGAAATATTTTCCTCTAGTCACCAGGGTTCTCCTACTTGCAGTCTTTGGGAACATTACAAGTGTTTTGTCTTAGGGCATAAAGAGTCTCTCATTCGGTCTCCAGAAACAGTTGCTGCCCACAGAGCCTTTCTCTTGTTACTTCTTGTTAATGGCACTAGAAGAGGCTACTCTGTCTCCAGTTAAACGGAGGATTTTTGGCAAGGGCAGAAAAGAGCCTTAAAGTCACCCGTAACCCATGCCTCTTGTCAGCTTCTTTAGATGGGATGGAGAAAATCTTCCTTTTCTACTGCAGTAGTTCCATATTAGGTCCTGGGACACATGTTTGCCCTTCTAACTTCATGGAACAGCTGAGAGAAGCATAACTGACTGTAGGGTGGTGTTTACTGCAGACCCAAGATTTCAGGGATCAAGAACAACTCGCCTCTTCCTGACACAAGAAGGAAATAAAAACAGAAAGCGAGTGAGCAAACAGTAGTGCATAGGGATCTCTCCAGTTTCCTCAGAAAGCCCTTGGGATACAATAAACCAGGCATCACTCCTAGGAGACAACACAAGGGAGTGTGGAAGCGTAGATCTGAAGGACAGAGAACGCCCGTGGGAGGATGTGAGGAACAGAGAACAGGCATGTGGTGTGTGAGTGCAGGATTCATGGGCTTTCCCACTCTGCAAAAATGTAACTCACTTAACTGCAAGTCTGAGCCGAGTAGCACAGGGAGGAAGAGGTTGTGTGCTTCCTGGAGAAACTGTAACCAAAAAGTTACAGGCCTGTTCTTTTATTCATTGGCTTTGTTTTTCTAGGAAGAGTTCACGACTTGGCTTCCTGTGTGTGCTACTGCTCTCTGAAGAAACCCTGCTTAAACTGGGAGTGAATGAGGTTTTGCGTTGAGTTATCTGCTGGTTACCTGGCCTTCTCTCTGGCTTAGGTTGAACCAAACTCTTGCTTAATTTGACCCTCAGATTTAAGACACAGCGATAATTAGATTCAGTAAGACAGTTATGATTCATGTTATGATCCATGAGGGGAAAAAAATGAAGGCAACCTCCTCAGGAAAGCATATATGTGGATAAAGCAGTTCATGAAAAACCTGACTGATGTCTCAATCACTGCTTTGATTGCCATACTATCCCAAAAGCATCCTCACTACTAACTGAAGCATTTTCTTTCAGAGTTAATCCTTTGTCTCTCAGTAAGGCCAGTGGTAACAAATTGCTGCATTGGCATCAGGCTGATGGATCTCCAGGATAACCATCCTGTCTCTCCAGCTGCCAATTCACTTGCAGCATTAGTCATTGAGACTGAGTTGAAAGTGGCAGCTCAGGCTTCAATTTCCATGAAACTTGTAGGAACTTTATTTCTTCGAGCCCCACACCCTTCAGGTTTGAAACTGGCCATTAAACTTAAAAGGTGTTGAATTGAATAAGGGAATGCAGATGGACAGAGGTCAGGATCTCATAAGCTTCATCTCCTTTAGAAATGGGCAACTGACAACTCTCAAGGACTGAAAAAGAAGAAGAAAAGCAACAGCTTTGGGTGCTCTGAAACCAAAGAAGGCATTTGGAAATGGAATGGGGTTTTGTGGTCACTATCTTATTAGAGAAACTAGATGATCCCTAGTTTTTCCAAGTAAACAGCTATCCTCGCATAAAGAAGACTTAGATTATACAAAAAATAGAGTGATGATATGAAAAACATTTTCCTTGCACAGAAAACCAACCTTTTATGCTGCCTCTGCAGTACAAGTGAAAGGTTGAAGTCGGTAGGATGGTAGTCACTAGCAAAGAGAGCAAGGGTTGAGAGGAACAGTGGAAAACAGCACGCTGAAAAAAACAAGCCATGGAGGGAAATTAAATCAGATTGGTGACTATGCAAGAAAGCATATATTAAGGAGTTACAGATTTTAATGTGCATCTGCTGGGTAAAACTGTTGTGCTAATTTCTGAACAGCAAAAATAATAAACAATGCTTCTGCCTAAGTGTATTTCTTACTGATCAAAGACATGGAGTGCGGCTAGAATGAGTCAAACAGGATGTTTACAAGGCACTTAGATAAAAAAGAATAAAATGATGAAGCAAGTAACATAGTGTCATGAATTTTAGAAACAGTGTCTTTCCTGGGTAACATTTTGCCCTCCGCGATTACTAGTCCTAAAAACCAGCTGCCACAGGCAGAATTTGCAGACAGCCAAGGTGAAGAGGCAGATCCTAGTCCCTGTGGACAGAGTAACTCTGGCACAGCATGATCTGTGGCATAGCTGCCTCTGGAGACCACCAGAGGGCATGGCAGATGGGATGGGGATCGAAACTCAGGAGTTAATTTCTCAATGCTTCCTTCACAAAACAACGGAGAAAATATTGCTGGAGAAGTACTGCAGCTGGATCCCCAACACCAATCAATATCAGAGTTGTGCTTCTAATGGTGTTTGTAGTAGAGTTTATTAACAATTCTGTTATCACTGCATGAAATCTCTTCCTTCAAACTCACCAATCTGGCTTGTGTATTTTTAATGAGTGTTGGCACAATTCTTCACATCACTGTGGGAGCTGATGGAGATTTACCAGACGGACTAGCCTTTTGGGACTCCCACAATACGCGTGCTATTTGGATTTATTTTGATCCAAAATAGATTGGTATGTCTTTAAAGTGATCCAGCAAATTTCTATGCTAATTAAACCAAATTGAACAATGCGCAGGAACTGATGTTACTAAATCTGTGTATGAAGGCCCAGTTCTGAGGACCCTCATAGCTTGTGGACTACGCAGCCTCAGCCTCTAAAAATACTGCATTGCAAACCTGCTCTCTTACCCAAAAGACATTACCTGAGCCAATGCTGAGATTGCTTTTAGTGTGTGCTGGGCATTGGGCTCACAGCCTGAAATGCTCTTCTCCTTGATCCTTCCATCTGGGGACCTCGTGCCAGGGCAGACAAGGTGAACTGAACATATACAGAACTTTCCAAGTTCCCAGATTTTCAGAGGTTTTGAGTGAAAAAAAATTCTTTCTGGATTTCTGTACCTTCAGGTCCACTGCTACCCTTATTGCTGCTATTCAAAGTGATTATGCCAGGAGCAAGTGGTTACATATGAGATGCTATAACCTCTTAAAGAATTATTTTTCACACAAAGAAGTATCTGTTTATTCTCCTATGCCAGTTATTTTTGTCAGTAATTTTTTTTATCGTTTATCAGTCCTCCTTTTCAGTAAAAACTAAGGCTCAAAGCTTTGTTCAGCTGCTCAGCCTCAGTGTTTTGTGTGGTTCTCTGGTGCTATGGTTTTTTTAGCTGAAGTTCTTTGTCAACAGAGTGGATGCTGTGACTAATTTGGCTAATTCTGGAAGAAAGGATTATGCTTGGATTCTGCACTGGTGTTTTGAGTCTCAGTAAAAGATTACAATGAGTGAGTAGTCTGGGTTAGGCAGACAGTTGGGTGGGATGATACCTTCTGGCCTCCAAATCAATGGGATCTTTTTGTTCCTGTGTGCTTTAGGCTTAACTTCTGAGCCAGTCTCTAACGTCTCATACGTGATTCTATATGCAGAGCACCCCATACATTGCTTATGAATGTGTGCCCTAGATAAATGGGAAAGTGCCTAGTGGGGCTTTCACACAGAGGTGTAGAGATGTTGTTGAGACACGGCAGTATTGCCAAGGTTTCCTAATTTAGACAATTCTCATGGTAGTTAACTTTTTGATATAGTTTCATATTGTTTTAAAGAGTGATATTTATTATTTCTGGAAAAAGAGGAATGTTATAGTCCTCCTCATTGCAGAATGACACTTGGAAAAGTGACTGCTGCAGCTGGACACCATCTCCCCCTCCACTACCCAACCCAGAACACAATGAAAGAAAAACAACATTAGGTTTAAAACATTAAGTCATCTAAGGTTTTTATAGGGTCTGGTTATGATTCTCTTTGCTCAGGTAAGAAACCCCATTAACTCACAAGTCTTCTGATTGCCCAGCCCAAGTGCACACAGAACCGTGACCTCACTCCATCCATGCTGGCTGTGCTCCAGCCATCCCTCTGCCCTGCTCTTCAGGGAAAGGGAATCGCCTTGGCCATCAAGGAGCTAGCGAGGACTTCCCTGACAGGCAGGGGACCAGGACTTGGAGGTCTGCTGTAGTCCAGGAACAGCCTCCAGCTCCCATATTTAGACACTAAAAAAATGTTTTCCCCAAATTCACAACTAACAGATACTGATGAAGTAAACACAAAAGGAAAAGACAGGAAGCTGCCCCAGGAAGAGTCCAACCCTCACGATGCTCTCACTCCTGATCACTATGGCTGTCATTACTTTTAGAGATCACACTGGATTTTCCCCCAACTTTACACTGTTGTTTGGCTGAACTTGCTCCATCTGGGAAAACGTGTTTCTGGACAGAAGTCAGTACACAACAGAGAGATACTCATGGTCTCAAGAAGGTGAAGCTTCTACCAGGGTGACTACAAGGCCATACTGCTCAGGAAAGGAGGAGAAGCAGCAGCTGCTGAGAAAACTGCTGAGTGCAGGGCAGGCAGTGCCCCATTACGAGGAGAGGGCCAGCATGAGGACAGGAAAGAACCTGGAGTTCTTCAGAGAAGGATAAGAGGAAATTATGACTTTTGGAGTGGGAATCCTTCCTCAGCATGGGCTGTGAGCTGCAAAGGACTGACTGCTCCACGTGTGTCTGTGTGTGCAGTAATGAAAAATGCAGGTTTACGTGGTCTACCATGTGAGATGAGCAATTTAGATACTACGTCACCACTCCTGTTATCAGAGAACATTAGGTTTCAGCAATTTCCATTACTATTTTTATCCTTTATTGTGTGCAAATACACAAGGATTTTAGTAACAGCAGAGTCATGTTTAAGCTGCTTGGAAGGCTGGAGAGCAAGATGTCTTCTTTTCACCAGTCCATTTAATGTCATTTTTACAAGTGAACCATATTGCTCGTACAGAACCAGAGCAAGCTTTTTATAAAGACATTTTTTTAAAGGATTGAATAGTTGCAATTGTTGAAGAAAGGTGCTTAGATGCTGGATTAGGAATTTGCAGGATCAAAGTAGCAGTTAAGATGCCAGGGAACTCATCCAAATCGCAGCATAGCTGATATTCTTTAGGGAATACTGGACTGTTTTGTATACAGCACTCTTGGCCCCACGTAACTTAAAACCTGAAGAACTGAAATGATTAGAAACAGTGGGTCCTATCTTTGAGGGTGTTGAGTGCCCACAACTCATGTAGGGCTGAATACTCTGACACTGTGGCCCTTTATGCCACGATGGTGATGGCAAGGCGTTCAGCAAATGCCACAGGAGGCCCCTCTGCAGCACTGGCCATAGCAAAGTCACTTGGGTGCAACTGGGCATCCGGCCCATTTTTCTGGCAGCACTCAGCATGTCTCAGGAACAGGCTGAGAGAGGAGGGGCTCCGGCAGGGAACTTCAATTATTTGTGATCTCAATTACACAGAAAATGCAGGGGATGGATTTGGTAGTGGGTTTGGTTATTCTTTTTAACCTGTGAGAAGCTGTGGGGATTGCTGCTGGACTGGTCTCCTTGAGATCCAGACTGCAAATGCAAGGCATGAAACTTCTTCCGTCCCAGCTCCAGTGCCAGTGCTCAGACTGAGGTCACTGAGGTGGGGAACTCGCCTACAGCTCTGCTGTGCTGGAAGGTGCATCCGCCTGACTCCCGTCCTCCCCTGGGCTCTGGACATAGGTAACAATGGAGCAGGCTTCTCCTTCCTCCAGACTTAATAACTGATAGGGAACCTGATTTTCGTTATCCAGATGCACAGCTGGAGCTGGAAAAGATGCCAGAGAACTGAAATGTTTGACCCATCCCTGGAAGTGTTCAAGGCCAGACTGGATGGAGCTCTGAGCAACCTGTTCTAGTGGAAGGTGGCAGGCGGGTTGGAACTGGGTGATCTTTAAGGAACTTTCCAACCCAAACCATTCTATGATGCTATGATTTTCCTATCTTTTGCTTGGAGTACTAAAGTTTCTATTTAAAAACCTTTTTGAAAATCGCTTGTCTTTGGGGAAAGTTTATGAAGGGCAGAAGTGTGAAAATTAAATGGCGCATTTTATTTAAAGGGCAAATTTTAATTAATTAAAAGGAGTGAACTCTTTCTCAGTATTTTCTTTGAGAAAATGAATTTTTGTTTTAATGATACAAAAAAGCCCCCGATTCAGCCACAATAAGAAAATGTTCCCACAAGAAAATGTGAGAGGTTTTGTTTCTCCTTTTTACTTAAGAGCATGTGAAACACAACTGCCCACGAGCCCAAAAGTGCAGCACAACCTTTTAACAAGAGGTATAAGGAGTACATTAGGCAGATGGAATGCAAGAACCTGGCCCACAAAACCCAGTAATACCCTTCTGACTGCTGCAGACATGCCCTGGGATCGTGAGCAGCCACGACTGGCAAGGGCCTGAGCCCACATACTGTCCGTACAACACATCCTGCTGCTGCTGGAGTGCTGGGAGGGCTCGGACTCCCTGCCATGAGACCTCGTGTTTTCCAGCCCGGAGCGCTAAGAGCACGCAAGGGGTGACCCATTCAGAGAACCGGGTGGCTGCGGGCCAGACGTATAACCTTGATTACAATGCCCTTTCCGGAAACTGATTGTGGTTTTCTTATTATCTAACGAGCTTGTCATTTCCTGTGCTAGTTGTAACAGAGCTGAATATTTTCTAGGTTACCTAACGAAGCTCCTGCAGAATCACACCGCCTATGCCTGCGATGGGCAGCACCTGAGCCTGCACTGCCCTCGGCACTCAACCATCAGTGTTCAGTCAGCATTTTATGGGCAGGACCCCCACATGTGCAGTACTTGGGAGCCTGAAACCAGGATGACAGAACCCAGGAACTGCGTGGCACCCACCTCTTTGCAGGTACCACACGTTGTAAAGGTTTCTCAAGGTACAGAATGTTTTTGACAGTTTCCCTGCCATTTCTGTGCAAGTGTTCTCAACCTTGAATGAGATGACACTGTACCTATGGCAGTTTACCACCAAAAGAGTTACAGCTGGAAGGATTTGTCTGGACAGCAGGGTATTACCATAGGATTGTGAGAACTTTGAAGATTGCCTTCCGTTGTATGATGAGCCTTGCTTTGGAAACCCCATTTTTAAAGTTCCCTAAAATAGTCGGCTCCTTTCCATTCAAGGGCTGGTCATAACTGAGTTGACCAGTCTTAATCTATCACACAGGCTCTGCTTGACCCCAGGGGAGGACACAAGCATTGGACAGAGCTGGGTTACAAATCCAGTGAATAAGATGACATCCCTGGTTGGCACTGTTCCATGCCTGTCCTCCCTCACTGAAAAGGCACAGCAACAGCTAAACAGCAAATCCCAAGCATTTCTGCAGATGCCTGCATTTCTGTGACTACCTGATTTGTATCAGCAACACCCTACAGTTTGTTTGCTGGGCCTGCTTCAGTATAGCTTAAAATGATTTATACTTCATCAATTATTACTTTCTGCTGTAGAGACTATTGTAACAAGGTCTGACTTAAACTGCTGTCAAAGGCTTGTTTCATTATAGTGAAAAATACCCAGTGTTGTTCCAAATTCAGTAAATCATTGCAAAAATGAGCAGTCAGTGGAATCTGAATACGTTCTGTCGGCTAAACTGTTGTAAATGCTCTACAGAAGCTCTGATGAAGTTTGCAACATTTGTGTCTGTAGACTACACGTTCCTTCTTGGCATCAGGGAATGTCTGTTTCCACCCTTTCTGAGTTGAAGGGTATTATGAAGTGGTTTGGCAGTAATATCCTCTCTCCAGAAACAGTATTAGGGCAATTTTATAAGTGTGGCTCGTCCATGATGTACTGCAATTTTTGAGGACATTCCAGACATGACCTATGGGCCATGTGAAAGTACATCTCTCCACCAAAACCAGCAGTCCAGATGCATCCTTGATGTTATATGACTGACTGCAGCAAAGTGGCACCAATGATTATTTTGGGCTTGTGAGTGCCTTTGTGAGGCAGTTTTTCCCCCTGAATATAATAAACACAGCATGGGGTAACTCTTGTATAAACTACCATCATCATTCGGGAACCGTGGCTGATCAAAGGCATGAAAGCATTTTGTCAGGGCCATCAGTGTGTGAGATACAAATGCTGTGCATCTCAGGAAGTTCCAGTTCTGTTAAGGAGAAGGGACACATCTTGTAAACTGGTTTCTTAGAAAAGAGCACCAGTGACCTCATCCCTCCTCCCCTTCCCTTTGGAAGTAGATCTGCAGTCCGCACAGGCAGGCAAGATGATGCCCTGTAGCTAGGAGGAAGCATCACAGGCACGTATTACAGAGACCTCCTGTTAGAGGGACCACTGCAAAGCTGGATCTGGCTAGAGACAGTAACTGCCCGGTACTATTTTGAGTATCATTGTTTGCTTTTGTGGCTGCGTGCTTTTGCACAGCAACACGAGAGAAAATGGGACTGCTGTTTACATTAGGCAGGAGAAAACACAAACAGATGCTCAGGAGATGATTCAGCTCAGGTGCAAACAGAAGGTGACTCAGTAGGGGACAGCTATCTCCATTTACTTAAGATGTAACTGTTTCACTGGTCCCTTCCAGAACTATCCCAACTTAGGAGGAGTTATTTGTTTGACTTGCAACTCTGTAAAAGGAGAATGGACTGATAAAATTAAGTCTGCTGTACTTTCCTTCCCTTTTAAACTCTTCAGAGTGCATTTAATGCTCAAAAAGTGTTGGATGCATGTCCTCTTCCTCTGACAATGGGAGCTGTAGGATCACTGCAGTGTGCTGCCAATGTGTGTCATTGCTGCTTGGGAGGGAAGGTTTCCACTGATGACAACAGAGATCCAGCCACTGCCAACTCTCTCAGCCTGGAAATAGGAATGCAGCTTGTGCCATCGCAGTGGTAAATTTGTGATTTGGTCTCTTGGTATGACTAAGACCTCTTCTGATGAGAAACAAAGCAAAAATTCCCACAGATTTTGAGGGACTACCTAAAACTATTAGAATGGTATATTACAGTTACTCCTGTTAAGAGTGGAGTAACTGGAGAAAACACCCTCCTTATTACAGCCTGCTGTGATTTTAAACATCATGAATCCTGTGCACAACCACACAGACTATCCAAAAACAATGACAGAAAAGCCCTCTCTTAACTGAGTTTTGGAGGTGAACAAGAATTTCCTAAATACACTGCTGCATTTAAACTGGGTGTTTTTAGGTGCTTTGGCTTGTGACTGTGTTAAAAACTGGACACAGACTTGCCCTGGCAATGTCTTAATATTTTCTGCAGCTACAGTTCCAAGAGCACAGCTGGAGTGGGAGCACCAGTGTGAGCAGGAGGAGCACTCAGTCCTTTTGCCAGATCGGGAGAGAGACCAAGTGACACTTTGTGTATAGCACTGCTGGCCTGTTTGTTGTCCTCCTCTGTTCCCACTCCCAGGGAAGCTGTACAGTAAGAACCAGGATATATTGCGGGGCCAATAAATTTGGAGTAGATATGGCCTTAGAACAGCATAAAAAAACACCCCCACAAAACAAGACAAGGAGGCTGAGGATAGACTTGCAGATCCGTGCTATCCATTCAAACCAGTTCTGAAATTTGCTCGTGGCAAGTCAAGCAAATATCTGGTCATGTGTGTAACTGCAAGCAAGAAGGAAGCGTCCCTTAAGCAGGAGGTCCTACACATGGCTTAAAGCTCGGGTTGTGCTTGTCATCAGTCAGAACTCTTTCAAGTGAAGATTATTACAGGGCATGTTAAGGTACATGTAAGTAGATCAAGAAGAAGTGGTTAAAAAGACATCTTTTAGAGTTGCCATGCTTCTCCTGGACATTGCACTCCCATAAATGTGCTCAGGAGTGTACAAGTGTCTCAAGCATGTCAGTGAGACAGCTGGGGGCTTAGTGTGTGCCCACTTGCTCTGGGCTCTGCACCATTGAGGCTTTGGTGGCACCCAGGGGAATTTGGCCAACCTCCCCAGGGGCAGAGGGAAAAGTGACAAACAACAGCAAATCGGTAACATCCTAACTTGCCATGAGCATGGCTGTGATGAACGTGTTCCCATAAAGTTGGCCATGACTCCAATTCCAGTGGAGCTATGGCCTAGATCCAATGATACAGATGTTTCTTGCACGTTTATAGCCAAAAAGTTGTGGTTTCTCTCCTGTGTAGAACAAAATACAACTAAGTGTTTTCACTGCTGTATAGCTTCATACCTTGTTGTCAAGACTATCCTTTTTGCCCATTGTTCTAGAAAGTACTGGATGAATGCCAAAACCTGAGATCCTGCCAACTCCTTGTCAATAGTCGGGTTTTTGGGCCTGATCTGTGTCCAGGGACCACTAAATTCCTCCTTGTCTCCTTTAAATGCAAACCTAGTAAGTAATCTTTATCAGGCAAATGTGTTTTTCTGCATGTTTGGTTGCTTGTTTTGGTTAAAATGCCACTGCACAAAGCTTTGCATAAATCCATGTGAAATTTTGGGGCTCTTGGATTGATAACAAATTGTTTTTTTCTACTTTACCTTAGTTCTCCATTGTGTTTGCAGCTTCAGGGTGCTGGCTGCCAATTTAATGACCAGCGTAGTTTGGCAGGGGCAGGTGTCAGACATCAGACTAGAAAGGAAAAATGTTTTGGAAATTATTTTTAGTGAGATTGCAATGATAATGTCGTATTAGAAAGAGCTGAACAGCAAAACCAGATGCTTGGGCTAAGGATCCAAATGATGAAGAAGGTATCCTAGGAAGGAATATGCAAAAACACTTAAGGAGCTGGGCCTAAAGCTTTCAAAGATTCAAAAATACCTCCCGCTTAGGGAATAATGGCCAGAAGATACATGTGCTGACTTGGTTAGAGGCTTTTATTGTAGAATCACCTGTGCTCTGTGCAGGTATTCGATGCTGGTATGTGAAGGAACAAATCTTACCTCAAAGAGAATCCACTTTGTAAACATGAGAAAACGGAAGAACGATTAAGACAATCCTCATGAGGTTTCCTTCATTGGTGGTTTTTAATCGTTCTCCTTGTTGCTATGGTATATGAGAACAAGCTCCAGTAGCCTGGGGGCTCAGATTGTCTGGCAGTGAATCCCCAGCGTGGCTGAAATGGGTCCCAGAGAAAACAGCTGAACGATGATTTATGGGTAAGTTCACCAGCCAACTCAGAAATACCAACCCATGAGCAAAGGAGAAAGCACTAAGGGGGTTTTCTTTGATCAGAGCACTAAGATATACATCAGTGGTAGAACAGGAGTAGGTGGCAAGTGAACTGAAGGGCAATCTCACACTGGAAAGTGGAAGTCAGCAGAAAGATGGAGTGGAGTAGGCAGATGCTACCTTTGGCAAAGCACTGACTCAGAAACTCCCAGGGAGATACGTTAGGGAAAAAAAAGCCTGAAATTGAAAAATTTCATGATCTGTTTTATTATATCAATAGTTTAAGTCATTTTGCATATTGCAATTAGTCCATTATTAATAGTAGGTGGATTTGAATGTCATAGCAGTGTCTGTGTCATTAGAAATCTCTTTTTACTAATCAAAAGCGAATTTGGATTGTTTATTACTTTTGGAAGCTGCTTAATATTTTTTTCCATGGGAGATGAGCTTCTTTGAGTATATAGTATTTTCTGTGATTTGAATTCTTAAAAAGCTGGTCAAAAGCGTATTTAGCAGCATGTGCTGCCTTCAGGATTGAGAAATAGTCCAATTCCAGGGCAAATTACATGATTTCTTGTGACAGGAAATTTATATTTGTAGGTAAGATACCAATATTGTTAGTCTTGGCAGTGGAAAACATCCTTACTCAGGAAATCACTTCAGGATAACTTCAAATATATTTTGCAGTCTCCTTTCCTTCAAGTGGGCACTTAAGCAATTGCCTAAATCCCTTAGCTTTTCATCTATTTACAATTATTGTTGCCGTATCCCTGCAGAGGTTTATCTTGGGCTCTTCTCCTTTTCTGATACCACTTGGGGTTATACGTACTTCCACAGCCCCTCCAGCACAGCCAGACTCAGAGCTCAGCTTTAGGCTGTCAGTCCTTGGGCAGAGACCCCAGGTTTTCGACCTATTTATTGGTGCACAGTACGGCAGGTGCTTCTGCAGAAGTCACAACCTGCAGCAGGTCAAGTATTTCTCAAAATCACTCTTTTTTAGACTTAAGCTTGTAGCTGTTGATGAGCTCAAACGGAAGAAACGGGACTGTTACCACGAACATTAACCCATTGTTTTATCTGTTCTGTTTTGGATGAAACAATAATGTTGAGTAGATAGGAGGTTTTTCTCTCTCCAGTTCCCCAAGAACCAGCATCCACCCTCCACTCACAGGGACATCACTTGCTAACAAAAGGTCTCCCTTTTCTTCTGCTCAGCTCAGGAATCTCCTTTTCCTGTTTCCACAGTTTTGAGGACAAAAAAAATTGGAGGAGAATAAACTCTTCTCCCTGGCTTTATCTGCCATAAAAAGGTTTGGCAACACAGCTCAACCAGGAAGACTCAAGAAGGTAAAATGTCACGGACAGAGTGGCTGCTTAGGCCAGGAAGAGCCTTCTTGGCCAGGTGGCAGATTTAAAGGGTTTCCCTAGGAGCGATAAGCCATGAAGATGAGCTCAGTGCCTTCCCCACCTCTGCTGAGGGTGCTGCCAGGGTGCCTGTGCCAGCTGAGCAAGGGAGGGGGGGATTTTTCTCAGGGTCCTAATTCACATCACTTTGCCAGCCAAACTTTCAAATGAGCCCCTGCTTGAAGGTGCCGCCCAGAGAAACCAACTGACCTTGGTGGAGCCATGCAAATACAGCTGAGAGCACTGTCTGCCTTGGGATGGGAACCCCATCCTGGCCTTTGTCCTCCCCTTGTCTGTCCCTCTCCCCCAGTGCTGTCACTGAGCAGTGCCAGCCCTGCCCGTGACTGATGAGTGTGCAGAGGCAGCTGAGACACGCGTAGAATGCAACAGTGTCCTGAGGAGAGACAAAAGGGAAAGATGAAGCTTCTCTTACTGAGCAGGAAAGCAAGCCAGGAAACCAAGGAGGCTGTTCCACTGGGAGAGGAGATTGGCAAAAGTTAGGGTTTTTTATTCTGTTCAACAAGCAGCCACAGGCTCTAGATAGTCACTTGGGAGCAACTCATTTGGGAGAAGCACTCTGCTCTTGACTCTGTGTCTGGATGTACAGGTGCCACATGTCACTTGCAACAGCATTTGCAGGAAAGCTGGTTTCTGTCCTGCTGCTATTTGCTATTAACAGTGCAGCTAAATAAATTGCCTCATGCTATTATTGCTGTTTGCTTCTACTTTAGCTGAATACAAAACCAAATCAGCATGTGAAAACCAGGAACTGAAGCTCCACTGTCAGGAATCCAAGTTCCTTATCATCTACTCAGCCACCTACGGCAGATGGGCACATGAGGAGAGCGTCTGCTCAACAAAGGCGGAGCACACACCCCCCTTTGGTACGTTTGGGCACCGTTGAGGAACCTTCTCCAGGCAGGAGCACAGGGAAGAGGGGACACAGGTGGGGAGAAACTTCAGATGCAAGAGCAATGGTGTTTTGAAAGCATCGGTGGTTGAAATGTGAGAGAGATTATTTCTGAAACTCAAACTGCCCAGTAAGAGGGAGGAACATAGAGTAATAAATGCAGCAAAGTAATAAACTTTCATACAGTTAATCAGTCTGTAGTATGATTAGCATCAAAAACTAGTTCTCTTGTCTGTCTTGAATTTAGGTGACATATACTAAATATTCACTGTTTGCCTCTCTGCTTCCTCCAGCTTCTGACAATGACCAGGTGACACAAGTGTCACGATACTGTGTCTTACTGCTCCTTCTTCTCTGATACCTGTTTCTGCCAGATATTCCCTGCCTTAGCTGCAGACTGTAAGGAGAGGGTCCATGAGGCAGGGCCGTTGCTTTAGATGCTGTTGTATGGCTAGACTCCAAGGCTGTGGTGGCACATCAGAAAGTTAAACATACTTGGGACTTCTCTCTGGCACCAAGTCAGGAATGTCCTACATACATAGTACTACACTGAATAATATGTGCAGTGGTGACACTGAGGGCATGATGGTAACTTGTCATGCCATGGAGAAGGCCAGCATGAGATGAGTACTACAAAGGGAAGGGCTTGCATGACTGATGCCAGCCCTGTGCAAAGGCTTAACGTTGCTCCTAAGAAACAAGCTTTAAGTGTCATCTATGAGAAGCATCTCTCAAAACAACAAGAAGAGATCAATAATTAATCTTAAGAGCCCTTTGTCTGCAAGCCAATGTTTCTATTTAGTTACATAGATACTATTAAAAATTTATTGGCTGAAAATTGCAGTCTGTTCTTAGACAAGAACCTATTTAATATTGCTGTGTCTGTGTTTCACATCGGCTCTCTCGGGCCTTCACATAGACTTAGCTGTGCCTATCTGTTCTGCAGAGGAAACATTTTAGCAGGTCTCTGGCAGGCCCCCACACCCCTTACGATGCTGGCATTAACGGGTGACACAAGTCAGGGCACAGATGTCTCAGCTGATCGAGAGGGGCTGCCACCACACTTGTACCTTGCACTTCACTGACCTTTCAAAATTACTCCCTTGCCTCTGATATCAGCACTCACAGTTCACAGATCAGAATTCTGCAAACCTTTCCTACTGGATAAAGTCTCCCACGATAAAGAGAAAGAATTTGCAAATGCAACAAGCTCTGCTGTGGCCCCTGTTTACAAGCACCTATGCAGCAACACCCTGGCTGACACTGGTTTTGTGCTCTATAAAGCAGCCTAAGACACCAGTAATAGGAGAGAGCATAAAACCTGAGACAAATACAAATCAGATCTACAGAAGGTAGATCCTTGTATAGATTTCCTACTACTTAATGGAAGTGCTTGGCCTCTTCCTGCGTGGTACCAGTGACCTTCTGCAGGCAGTAGAATTTCCAAAAGCCCCTGTGTGGCGTGGGAGTTCACATTCAGTTATCACAAAAGACTCGGCACTTAGGAGCCAGATCCAATTGACTCCAGATCTGTCTCAAGCCTGAAACTTATTTGTGTGGTTATTTAAGCACCTACAGATGTAGTGCACGATTAGATTTCTGCAGTGACTGTGTACCTTTCTCTCCGGGAAAACAATGGTAATTTGAATGTAATGACTTAAGACAGCTCTTCCTTCTCGAATCAGAGTCTGTGTACCTATTTATGTTTACAGCAAAAGCTAAATTGGCTCCAAAACACATCCATTGTTGTTTCTGCTCGCATGGGTGCAACTCAGCCTAAAGGCAGCGCTCAAGCCTTTCCAGCTCTTTCACTGCCTCACAGAGAAACTGTGAGGTGATTTTTTTAGCACTACGCAGAAGAGAAGTCATCTGTAGGTCCTAATGACAGGCATAGAAAGTCTCTGGCGAGCTCAAAAGCTTTGCATCTTTCCATACTTGATATGGTCCTGTCAGGTGTACTGGGTATTGAATTGGATGCACCTCGAGATCTTGGCTACCTACTGATATGTGTGATAGCAATGACAAACAGCAGCTTTGGGTTGGGACAGATGTGTTCTCAAGCACTGCTTTTCTGTGAACCACCTGTCAAATCGGCTGACAGATTTTCAGAGCTTTGCTTCAAAGGGAACCCAGGAAAACATGTCAATTCTTTGGCAAAAAGCTCTTCTCCATATAGGAAATACAGTATATAAATCCATCTCAGCTATGGGAGATAGCTGTGTGGCCTTGAGCACTTGTAGGATCCTGACCCTCACCTCCACATCTAGCATGAGTACCTACTCATGCAACTGCTTTTCTGAGCCAGTTTAATAGTAAAAATCAGCTTCTGCAGCTGTCCAAATGCCTGGTACTGTTAAGACTGCACAGAACTTCCAGCAAGTAACCTCTCTGCTTTACTAAGACTATCAAAAACTTCACAAGAAAATTCTGGGTGTGGTTTTGTAGCAGATGGTTCTGCCTAGAGGAATCCACTGTGCCAAGCACCAAAGCAGGAAACTATAGCAGTTTGTTCCTGTGTGACTTGTTGCCTTTTCTGACCCATTATCTCTTTTCATATTTGTACTAACATGTGCATGAGGAAATAGAAAATTTATTGGCCAGAAGTTGTTAAAGAATTGTGCCAGAACAGGTTACCATAGAGAGCACCAGGAAGATTCAGCTCAACAAACACCTCTCAAATAATAAATTACTCTTGTTAATACATGAAAATACTTGAAAGAAGTCTTGGTAGTGGGTTGCCCCTAGGTTCAACTTGCAAGCTAGAACACTGCAATATCCTTCCCAGAAATTCCTCTGGATGCACACTGCCTGGTCAGCTGCGCATTTCCTCAAGCACCAGGGACCAACACAGCCCTGAATTACACCCCTGCCATGGTTCTCATTGCTGGAAGGTGGGGTTCCTTCCAGTGCAGCCCTTTTATCTGGCCCCACTTTTGGAGGGTTGAGAGGGGAGGTGGAGAATTCACCAACTCTCATCACAGCTTGCACTGTGCCATGACATACCCTGGGGTTAGGCTTTGTCATAGTCTCCTCTTCCCAGTGGAATTCAGCTAAGAGGAAAGGGTGAGCAAGTCAAGCAAGAGGGATTTTCAACATCCTGTAGCTTCCTTCCAGTCCAACTAGGTGTCATGATTTTTTTAATGTAACAGGATTCTATGATGCTGTGATTCTTTTTTATTTGTTTTTGTTTGTTTGTTTGTTTGGATATTGTAGCCAATTCAAAGGGCCTTACATCTCTTATTCACTGACTGAAAAGCTTTTGGTTTCTGTCTCTTAGTAAGAGATGTACTCTCTGCCTGGTGTGAGCCAGTCCCTTGGGAATGTCTCTTGAGATCAGAAGTAACAGCAGTGAAGGCACAAGCAGCTGTAGGCAGATCTGGAAATGTTTCCTCACCGCCTTGGCACTTTGGGTGTGGGAGACAGGAGTCAAATCAATTTTGTGGATGCAAAAGTAAGGATAAAATAGTTCCGTTTTCCTTCCACCACAAAACCCCTTAAGTCAGCTCTCTCTGTGTGCAGACACCAGATATGAAAAGGTCCTTGCCTGTGTCAGCCTGAGAAAACTGAGAAGCTTAGTAGGTGCTTTGGGCCTCAAGAGGTGCCAGTAGGAGCCATTGCACCCCTTGGCCCCAGCAAACGTTGTCAAGGGAAAACCCCCTTAAAAGAAGAGGTTTTCAGAGCAGTGGCAGGATGAGGAGCGACTGAAGGGAAAAAAAGACCAGCCACCATTTTTAGAGTCCAAGTAACTTTCTTCTGAGACGAACAGGGAAGATCAGATTTGTCTGGTGGAAGTTGCTTGGAGCACTCTGAGACACACATCACTTCATCCAGTAATGTTTTCTTTACCAGCAGATCAGGAGTTTCTTGGGTCTATTTTTTCATGGCTCAAATTTGTGAAAGGTTTGGAAAAGTACACCTGGCCCCCAAGTCTAAAAGGAGCCAAGGAACTCCTGCATGTGCACATGCAGGAGCAAGGAGTCCGGCTCCTGCTGCCAGGAAGCGGAGAGCCCCACTTGTCTCTTGCCCTTGGTGTTTGGTGCGATGGATCCCCCACACTGCACATGCATGTGCAAGGAGGAAAGAGAGACCAAGTTTGGTGGGGTTTTTTTTGGTACAAAAGCGCTGCTGATCACATTGTGTGTTTCTGCTGGAATCAGCAGCTCAAGTGGCCCTTTTCTGATGCATAGGCGGGACCTTGCGTGCCATGCTCTTGCATAAATTACCATATTATTTCAGCAACTTTCTTTAGGATCCTGCAGCCTTAGCTTGCTCCGAACTCCATAGCTTCCCCCTGTCAGTTCTTGTCCCCACAGCTGATATTTGGGCTCCACAAAGCACAAGGCATCCTGATTTGAAGGTGTGAAATCTTTGCTTTCAGCTTAAAACCAAAGCATTTCTTAGCTTTGATTTTAAAAGCGAGCTCCTTATTCTTCTGTGGGTGGACACAGCCCAGGACACATAAAGCGGCATAAGGAGCAGTTGGGGATGAAAGCAGTTGGAAACGTTTGGAGAGGGTGGGACAGGATGCTGTCCCTGGGGCCTGGCACAAGATGCTCCATCACCTGCAGGTCTTGTGTGGCAGGGTGGAAAGAAAGGGAGGGAAAGCTCCTCCTGTCTGAATTGAGAGAAGCTTTAAGAAACCAGAAGACAAATTACTTCTCATTAAAGCCTGCATGATTTATGGCATGTCATTTGCATGCCAAAACTTTCCCAAACAAAGCTAATTAGGGAGCTGAAAGAGCCTTTCCTGCAGAAACAAGGCTTTGTACTCCAACTGTTAAATAGCTGCAGTCAGATTGGATAGTTTATTACTGCATTAAGAACCTCGTCTTGACACCCGTGTCCCTGTGCCATCCATAGCAGTGTCTGGTACAAAAGATCCACCGACACTCTTGGTGTGTAACAACCAACTTCGGGAGAAAGGCATGGAGAATGGAGTGTTTTCCCAGCCACACACTGCTGCCTTGTCCACCACCGCTGGATGCCACCAGCCTTTTAGCACTCTGGGAATGTGCCTTTCCAGAAGCAGGTTATTGAAAATGTACGGTACCAGTCTAACAAGCCCCAGGGATATCTGTGTAGATCGAACAGCGCTTAGCCAGAAAGAAGCCACATTGCATATTTATGTTCATCTCCCAATTAATGGTTTCTCTGGGGCCATTCCATGGAATTCCTTTACTCCAAACACAGCACTGACCTCTCCTCATTCAGTCACTGGAATAAGGTGTTTCACCAGGAGGAGGGGAAGTTATTCAAGTTATTCCCATCATAGCTGCTGGGAGAACTACTGGGAAGGTAGCGAGGATGCATATAAACCAGACAGGATTTTGGATTGAATCACTAAAACCCAAAATCTTTTTAGAACGCAGAGAGTTTTAAATAGGTTTTTTTAATGTTGTAAGTCTTTCCAGGTAACGTCTGTCCTGTCCTGCAGAAGAAACCAGCCACAGTTTGCATTCACTCACCTATGACACCAGGCAAGCCCTGGGAGGTTCTCCAAAAACTGGCCTGCCAAGAACCTGCAGGCATATAATGACTGGTACAGGAGCCAAATCCAACATGGATAGAGATGATAAGAAGCTATTAAGTCCCACAGAAACATGAGCAAATGCCTACCAAAGCTGAAATGAAACACACACTTGCCATATCACTGAATATGTAGAAAACCATCAGCACAGCATCCTCCTGTTTTTATAAGGCACGAGCCTTATAAAAGAAAATTCTGTAGAAAACATAATTCAGTTTGCTGCTGTGCTCCCAATCCATTCATTCATGAGTCACCCGGTAATTCCTCCTGATATTCTCCAGTTGGTTTTGTACTTGCCAAAGTAAGCTATTGGCTGCCTAAAACGTCCATCTAAATATATCTTTACTTATCTGAAATTTCCAGGGAGGGAAACTAAAACTGCTGAGTAACTTAATCAGAACTACCCACTGCTTTAGGTCAGCTCTTCCCTGCCTTCCAGCAGTCTCTTGGGACACACAGGTACGGGGATTTTAGGTCTCTGAAAGGTCAGAGGAAGAGCTGTCTCCTAAAATCCATGTCCAAAGTAACTCACGAGCCCTTTGCCAGACGGATGAGCCCAATATCTCCTGATGACTCTGCCCAGGTATATGACTTACTCAGTGCTTATTCAGGGAGTTAACTCTAAAAACCACAAATCTGCCCCATTTTCACACCTTAAATGTCAAGAACTCAGTCTCAAACCTTCTCTTCTTTCCAAACAGATTTGGGGAACCTTTGGAGTGTCTTTGCAAACAGTGTTTGTCCTTCCTCTAAAGAGGCACAAATGAGCTTCAGCAGTTGGCAGCTGACTGGGTGCCATCCTTTATTGCAGGAAGAGGGACTGTTTTAATGTCCCGAGAAATATGTTTCAGACCTCTACAGCGCCCTCGCCTCAGAAGCCTGGAGTGAGACATATCTGTCCTACATAGGAAGCCACAGTGTGTGCAGTGATGCAGAAAGATTCAGAGAAGTATTACTTGATCCAGACTTGTCCATTCTGCATCCTTTCTATTCAGAAACCAAAACTACAGGGTGTTTCTTGCTTTGTGGCTTGGAGTTTAGCACATGTGGATACAGAGAACTTAATCACATTTAGAGACGTTCTTTTTTTTTAAAGCAGAATGTGACTCACACACTTTCCCAGTCAAATAATTTCACCTCCAGTGCAAAACCCATTTTTGGAAGCCACATGTTTCCCTGGTTAAATACTGAGCCCATTTTGACCTCTTCACTGTAAATCAAAAGCTGCTTTTTAATACCCTGAACTTCCCCGCAGCCTAAGCTGTTGCAGCACATAAAAATTGATCTCACCTGACTTGAACTGAACTCGGGTGTCCGGTTGACTCATCTCAGTAACCCAGGGCTGAGAGACAGACTTGGAAACAGCATTTCTTCTCTCTTGATTTGAGATGGAATAGATAGAGAGCGATTTGGATGTGCTTATTGTTTCCAAGACATCCTGAATGGTACATCGAGACCTTATATTGGGCATCTGTTTGGAGCTCAACAGGACTCTTCCTGCAGCCTTAGTATGCACCTGGAAGGCAACACGGGAGAGTTAACTTGCTGCAAGTTCACATTTTTATTGCAGCTGACTTCCTTGCATTGACAAATCCTAATATTTAATACTGAAATCCTGCTTAGGCAAAGTTATGCCTGAGATGAGATGCAGACTTGTATCTCTAGTCTTGCATCCAGCAGCTCTCATTTCGGCTAACACCAGAGTTGTATATTTATTATATGTGTTTTTTCTTTCAGACTGTTTCTCTTACACAGCGCTGGAAGTGTTATCAAAAAGGTGTTATGGGAAGCAGAGATGCAAAATCATTGTCACTAGCCGGGATTTTGGAAGTCCATGCCTACCTGGAGTGACAAAATACCTTAATGTCAGCTATGCATGTGGTAAGAGCAAATGCACAATCATTTTCAAGCCCTCATTTCTGCTGGCAAAGACACGCATGTCTACATACGGGCACTGAGCCTTCCTAAATACCCACTTCCCTTTAACATAGGAAGTTTGTAACACAGACACACACAATACACGAACAATCCCCTGGGCACAGCGGCACCTAACAAAGACTCTGGACTTCAGGAGTTTTTTGCTACAAAAAATGCAACCGACAATGAAATATCAAGTACGTAGTTCAATATTTTTGAGAAATACTATCCAGATAAGAGTCAGTTCCACAGAATTCACCTGCAACAGAGCTAGGAAAAATAACCTGGCATTGCCTGGCATCAGGGCAGGTAAAACAGTCCAGCATAATTGAAGCACTGTGTACAAGCCCAGTCCTGAAACCTGATTCATGTGAGCACATCTACAGCTTCTCCCTCACAGAGGGGTTTCCTTTCTCATGGAAAGGGAAGTGAAGGTTTATGAAAAGTAAAGATTTGAGGTTATACATCCCTTGCAGGATTGAAACATACTTCAGCTCATTCCTCAGACAAGAGGGAACAGCTTTCCATATTGTTTCCTATAGACTAACATATTTTCATAAGAGGCAAGCAGAATTCCCTAAAATACTTTGTTAGGAGCAGCTCTACAGCTACATACTGCAAAGTCCCTTGGCTGCATCCCTAGTAAGTAGTGGTCAAAGGGCACAGGTTACCCGAGACATGCTTTTGAGAACAGCAGTGTAGGATTGATGGCCAGATCACCTCTACCTGAAGATCAGAGGAAAATGAGCCCTGAGAGATTTTCAGTCTCCCCCAGCATTGGTTGTCAGCTGTGAAAGGCAGTACAGTAATTCAGCTTCCTATTACTGGAGAGATACAGGAATCTGCCATTGCACCAATACATTAGATTATTGTGCAGCTGCCTTTATGAATGAGTTAATATAATTCTCTCCGATTAGCATAAGCATAACTACAACAAGTCATTCCTCTTTGCACATCTGTGTATCAGAAAAGCAGTGCGAGTTTATTTGCACTGGAGTTATGCATGCTGTTATTTAGGGATGAGGTTTTGCAAAAACACGTGGGTAACAAATAGTGTTCTTTTGTGCTGCTGGCACATTTGGAAGATTTTTTCTTCTGCCAAATCTTACTGGGCTGTGCAATGTGAAGCACTAGCCAATGATTTGCAGATCTGATTATTTTACAGATCATCTAATCAACACGGGAAGAATTTGGAATATTCCAGAATCACAAAGTTTTACATTCTCCTCACTAGAAGATGCCTGCTAGTCTGATGCTTCCCAAGATAATGCAAATAGACCTCCCCCTGTAATGACAGGAACGCAGCAGACCAGAGCACTTTTGTTCTCAGGGCTGTGTCACACTTCAAAGTATTTCTATCGTGGTCAGGAACGTGAAAAAAACCCCATGCTGCCCCACCCAGCGGTCAGCAGCCGTTTAGGGGTAGTGAGTCTGGCTACATTTTTACATTTGCAGTTCATTCCTGACAGTATAAAAACATGGCAGGAGCCGAGAGGCGCTAGTTTCTTGAAGTCTCAGTGGCCCCAGTGATCTGCTCAGAATCATCTCCTGTCTGTGCAAGGTGGGACCTCCTGGCTCTTGCTGAGCCCGCACTTCAGGATCCTGGAATCCTCTCTCAGGAAACACGGCTCCTGTGGTCCCGCGAGGATCCGCACTCCCTGGATGCCAGAGTCCCTTTGTGTGCTGCCTTTGGCAGCCTGCAGGAGGTGACTGACTCCTACTTGCCAAAGCAGTGCTGGCACAAGGTGTAGTATAGATGTTATTATCTTAATAAGAATTCCTCATGCTGGTAGCAGCTGTTCTGTTCAGCAACCTGATGTAGCCTATCCTAGTTAAGGTCCTTGTGTCTGAAAGGCACCGTAATGAAAATGAGCACTGCAAGGAGCCAGGGGCTCTTTCTGTCCATGCAATTTTGAATTAAACATTCCCCTACAATAAATATTTGAATGGTATAGGGGGAAAAAGAACAAGCAAAGCCCTGGGGAGCTCCCCCTGCAGGGGGAGCAGGAGGGACACCAGCACAGGGGAAGGAGTCCCAGGCCATGCAACAGGAGCTCTGGGTCCTGCATCGGTGCTGGAGACTGAGCATCCTCCCAGGACATGGTTCAAAACACAGGCATGTTGTTCAGAATAGCCAGGCCTGCAAATGCAGACCGCAGGCTGGAAACAATCCTGCTCCCTGTCTGCCCCACACACCAAGGAAAGGATTCTGCCGGGGGGAAACAGCTATAAACTACCATGAGGTACAAGACAAAATAGAAATGAGCTTATTTACCCCTGTATCTGTTGGCCTTCCACTGCAAACAGGAGCCAAGAGTCCCAAAAGTATTCCTTCATGAGGAAAGGAAACAGCTCTGACTTTGAGCCCACACAGAAAGAAAAGTTATGCTCACAAAAAAGTGCTATTTTTAGTTGTTTTCCAAAGGAAAACTATGCTAAGCTGCAAACCTCAGCGTCTGTTTAAGCTGCAAACCTCTGTTCCCTTTAATTCTCTCAACACTGTTTCTTGGCAAATATTTCTATGTGGGATAGAGGTGAGTGTCATACTTGAAATTTCTTCTTTTTTTTCCTCTCACAATCAGTCTGAAAATCAATCAATCTGGCTTCACATAGTGCAGGAACAGGTGCCAAGATCTGGCTGTCAGAAGGGCCCATTCATCCAACACAGAATATGTGAACCGTCAATGTCTGTACAATGCACCTGCTTGTAGTTCTTTTATTTGAAGAAGACTGTAAACACTTATCAAGGGAATAAATTAATGAAATGAGAGAGATGCAGCTCATTTATTCCCATCCTCCCCCCTTTCCTCCTCAGCAACTCAGAGGCTTCGCAAATGACATCATGCAAGACTTTAACGTTTATCTTAGAATTACAGTGAATTATCCTCATCCAAACCCAGTATCTAGATGCAACCTAGCATCTGGCTGTAGCCCAATTTATGCTGAAGTTAGAGGCCAATTTTGTCTCCATCCACTGGTTGGCACACCCTTGAGGGGCTGAAAACAAGGGGCAGGTTGCCAGGCTGTATGGAGTTGCACGGATGTTCCTGGAGCAGGCTGGTGTGTGTAAATCCAGTCACAGGCCCAGAGCTGCCCTGACTTTGCAAGAACCATACAATCATTAAGGTCGGAAAAGGTCTCCAAGATCGAGTCCAACCTTCAATACCACTGTCAGAAACCCAGTTAATAAACCCAGGGTTAGCAGAGGGATTTGTAATTAACTGGGGAGAAGGTTCTTAAAACTAACAGAACAAAATTTGTCTTTTGTCTCTGCAGTTCCGAAATTTATCCTCACGGCTGTCAACCCCCTGGTCCCCGATAACAAGTCTTCCATCAAACAGAATGATGGTATGTACCACCACAGAATCAGGGTTTGGGATGAAGTAGTGGAAACCCTGCTGAAAGAGCTGCTTTTCCTGTTGGAGAGCAGGGGGACAGGCTGGGAGTGGGATGTGAGCACAGTCCTGCAGTCCCAGCAACGCTGCAGGAAGGGTGACCTGCCCAGAGCCAGCACGTTGGGAAGAGCAAAAGTGAAATTGTAGTTGTTTCAGGGTGAAGAATCTTTTACAAGTTCTGCCAACACCTGCTCTTTTCAAAGGCCACAAAGTTAAGGATGAGGCTGATGTGTGAACACTATCCCCAGTAACAGGAGCACATGGCATGTTTGGGCTGGGAAGGCCATTGGAGAACCGTGAAGTTTCATGAAGTAAAATTATTTCAGAAAACCCAATGGGAATAGGCACAAGGGGTTTCACTTGGCAATAGGCTCCTTTAAATGAACTTGCCATTTTCTAGATGTTTGATATTTTCAATAATTTGTTAATTATACTGTATTCAACTTAGCAACCATTTTTTGGTCTAGTGTTCTGCAGCTCCTTCAGCACAGCACTGGCCTGCCTGTGTTTTGGGTGGACTCGTTAGCTGGAAAGTTACTGGGTGAATATGAGTTTAGTAGCTTCATTGAATTTACCTTCCCTCCTCGTGTCACAGGTGTCGACCTTGATCCAAGGGAATCAAGACTTCCAAAGAAAGATGGAACTATTGTTAGCTCTAACTACTTGGCTACATTTGCATACATTAGAGGTAGGAAAATGAGGCTGATACTGTTTGGCTCACTAGATCATGGCATTATGGGGAAAAGGGAGGACCAAATCCAAAGGTTACAACTAGTAATCCCACGTTTATGGTAATGATATTATTACAATATAATCAGAGTCTGGTTGATGGGACAATCCCAGCATAATTGATATTTAGGGAATATTTCCTGCCTTGAAGGATTCAAACTCTCTAAGCAACTGCAGCCAAGATATATTTAAATTAATATTTTCAATTGGGACTGTTGGATGTTCAGTAGTTTTGTACACCTGGCCCTGACCTGTGAGAGCATTGGAAACACCTGTCTTTGGAAATGTTGGGCTGCGTACATACACGGATCGTCAAGGAGTAGTAGAAAGAAAGAGAGAGGAAGAGGGAGAGGGAGAGGAAGAGGGAGAGGGAGAGGGAGAGGGAGAGGGAGAGAAAAGCCATCCCAAACTCAGCCGTCTCTGCCGTGAGACAAAGCAGGTTTTGTGACTTAGCAACACTAAGTGCAAAGTAAGAAAAGTGCTACCTACTCAGCCTGGCCTGGAGATGCTGCTAAGGCCCTGCTGAGCCCACAGTCACTCTTCTCATGCCCCCTGTTTGTGAGGGTAAGGCCTGTTTTGGCAGGATGGCTGGAAAAACCAAAAAAGGTGTGCAGAGTTCTGGTAGCTGGTTGACAACAGCAGTGAGCTGCTCGTAAAGGGTTGGGGTCATGTTGTTATTTTACGATGTTACAAGCAGGCTGCATTTTTGCCCAGCAATTTGGAGAGGCAGAGCTGGCAGGGTTGGGCTGTGAGTGTTGGGAGGTTTGGATGCCTTATGGCTATGGAACACTGCGGGAATTGCAGCTGGGGGTTTGTAGCCAGCCTTGGCAGTTTGTAAAGCAATTAAGCCCTGGCTTTCTTGCCTGCAGATCACCCCGAAAGAGCCGCTCTCCTGTTTGTGTCCAGCGTTTGTGTAGGATTATTCTTCACGCTGTGTGCCTTGGTGATCCGCATGTCGTGTGCTAGTGACATCCGGAAATTGCACAGAAAGAGGGATCAGCTGGTGCCAGAGAGTGCCAGAGCCTACGAAAGCAGTGAACAGGAGGAGGAGGAAGAGGAGGGGGAGGATTCCTCCCTTTCCAACACCCAGGGTGAGACAGACGGACTTTACAGACCTTCTTACACAGGTTATAACTCAGCAGAGGCAGCAGAACTGGCCGAAAGGATTGAACGCAGGGAGCAGATCATACAGGAAATTTGGATGAACAGTGGTTTGGATATGACACCTCCTAGAAATATGAATACATTTTATATTAATGAACAATAAATGGCTTATTTTGGATGACACCCTATCCCTTTAAAAAAAAAAAAAAACAACAATGTACCTTCTGTGAAGGAACATTTGTATCAGTGAATATAATATTTGTAAAACAAAAAGAAATATATGCAATAAAAAGAGGGTTTCATATCCTTGACTGTCTATAAATCCTTCTGTGAAAAACACTCTACATTTTTAATTTATGCTACAGATTACTTTTCACTGTAATTTGGGATCAACTGCCAAATCCATGTTTAGGAATATCAAAAAAGGTGGAAAATATTTAAGCAGATGTATTCAACCATCAGAACAGACCCGCCTGAGATGTGCTCCGGCTGCTATCTGTGCTGGCAAATCTGTGAAGGACAAGCTCCAAAATGGCTGCTGCTTTCATAAAAAACTCCTGACTTTGCCACATGCTAAGAACACTTAAGGGAAACATTGGGTTCATTTTTCTGATCCTAAAGCAGGGCTAGAGCCAGCACTTGAACACAGGTCATGTTCTCAGGATTTTTTATCAGTTCGCAATCTTCACTTGAAAATTGTTAGACTAGACAGATTTGGTTTCAGCTGGACAGAAAATGAAATCAGTAATGTATCTAAGCTGAAACCACAACAGCCTTCCTGTCTTAAAAACGTCTCCAATATTTTAGCTGCAGCCCACAGGGAATTTACTGAACAAAAGGAGGAAAAATGTCACTTCCTATTGGTAATACTTCATGGGTTCATTGTGCTTCCCCACTGAGATGCTGTGTGTCCAGGTAGAGTGTAGTATGAAACACTTGGAAAGAAAACAGTGACATGACTTGTCATTTCCTACTGATACAAAGTCGAATTAAGCCTGGAAAAACTTTAAAGGGAGGAAGGGATCTTGCTCAGATGACTAAGGCACAATCCTGTCTGTGCTCAACTGGAAAAATCTCACCACCAATTAGCATCCTATCAGCGGAAGGAAGAGAGGCTAAGGAGATGGACAGAGGGTTGAGGTCATCCAGAGCACTGGGAAACTGCAGGAGAGGCCAGGCACAGTCCAGGAGCCTGGCTGCATTCCCTCTGGGACACTGCTTTCCCCTTTCCAGTAGGAAGTTGTCATAACCTGTGCTATGCATGATATTGATTAATAGGTTTTGGTTTGGAGAAGCCCATGCCTTGGTCCTGAGGGTGGAAGAAGGCAAGTTTGCCTTTGGGGAGGGCTCTGGGCCAGAGCTGGCTCCTTCCTCCTGACTCATGGGGCAGGTGCCACCCATTTCCTGGTCAGATACGAAGGGACTGATGGACATCCCAACAATTCCCTCTGCTGACAGACCATACTAGTGAAAAAAACCTGATCCTCTTCTTTTACTGGAGCAGGCTGGGCTCTGACCTGGAGCAGGCTGAGGGCAGGGGCTCCAGGGCCCCCTGCTCTGCTGGGCTACCCAGAACTCTGAGTCCTGGTGAAACTCCCTCCTGGAGAGCCTGAGGCCCACAGGCCAGTTGACACCCAGCTGGCTCATTTCTGGAAGTTATCTGTCTGACAGTTAATGTTTATAGCCACTAAAATTTGTGCATTTTCTTCCCTCATTTTATTGGAAAGCCTCGGATGTCAGAAGCTGCCATCCTAACAAAAGCTGGGAGTTATCTTTCCTCCCGACTTCACTTTGCCCAAGGCTAGGTAAAGTCAGTGTGCCCTAGGGGTGATCCACTGAAGAGCACCTGGTCCAGCCAAGGACGAGACTCCACAACCTTTCTGGGCAACCTGTGCCAGTGCTCGGCCATCCACACAGTGACAAAGTGTTCCCTGATGTTCAGAGGGACCCTCCTGTGTTTCATTTTGTGCCCAATGCCTTTGCTCCTGCCACTGGGCACACAGGTCCTTTCCCTGTTTTGTTCACTTCATCCACACACCCACCCATCTGATAGCCCTCCTTGGGCTTCCCAGATGAAACCAGGGTCTACATTCCTGGTGACAAAACAACTGCAGTGCAGCAGATCAGCAGAAACCAGTTTGCAAACTCAGAAGTTAGTCCCTTCCTTGGGGCAAAACGTTTCACTTTTCCCAACTCCCATTCCTCTCCTTGATTTTACAGCCTCGGAGGAAAAAGACCTTTCGTATTGAAATAGTGATTTAACAGACCTGATCCCCTCCTGATTTTCCTCCCCGCCTGCCACCACATGCTGTGGGCGGACAGTAAAAAATTCCTGCAGGTGCCAGAGAAGCAGCTGCTTCCCAAGATTTCCCAGCTGCTTCCCATTTCCCAGCCACTGGGAATGTGTTTTGAGGAAAAAGAAGTGCAGTGCTTAATAATGCATACTCGTTTAAATGGATCCTCCAATGTAGTGACAAACCATGTCCAAACCCCAGCTCCACAAGCAAGTCATCAGGGCAGGGGAAACAGCTTTTGCTCCAGGCTGGGAGGTCAAGCTTCACTCAGGATCTGTTCCTCTGACTGAACTATTTATAGTCTGAATTTGGGTTGCTGTTTTATTCTTTTTGCATACACTTTCCAAGTCTAATTGGGGAAAGCTGTCAATTAGCAGTTCACCTCATTCCAAAATATTCACTGTTCACAGCAGTCTGAAAGTCAGAATGAAAAAAAACATGAGAAAACCTGATAAACAGACATTGAATTATTTGGATCTTTCTGAAACAACACCCTCTGCAGAAAAAGTATCCAGTAGAGAAAATAGAAAATTAATGAGGTATGCACTTACCTGTCCCAAGCCCTGAAAAAGCCAGCAGGTGAAGTGCCATAGCTGGAATCTACTCCCCGTCCAGGCTGAGGGCTGATGTATCCACGGGGAGGGTGCCATGGGGCAGCAGCAGTGATGCTATGGGAAGGACACTCAAGGCTGGCAGTGGGATGGAGTTTCAGCAGTAAAATCCCTGCAATTTCCCAGGAGAGCAACCTAAGGAGAAAATACTGCAAAGGAGAGCTTGCAAGTTGTTTGGACTATTTGGTTTGTGCCCCACACAAGGCTGTGGGCATGACACACATCTGGAAATGCTTATGACCCAGCATCAATAGCTGGGTCATAAATAGCTGGAAGGAAACATGCAATGCTAGTGTAGCTGTTTGAACTCCCCACTCCTGCCTTGAAAATAGTCTCGAGTTTGTCACCAGGAATGCTGGGTGAGGTTGCAGGAAGCAACAAATAAGTCCTTTTTATTTATCCAGAATCCTGGGCAAGGCAGAGAACAGAGCAATGCGGGAAAGCAAAACCGTGAAAAGGAGAAAAGGAATGAAACCACGTGTGGAAACCATTTCCACTCATCAGGATGGTGATAAGGCCACAAAACAAAAGGTTTAGCAATATTCTCCTGTGTGTCTCCTTTGGGAGAGAATGGATTTTCCCTCTGGAAGGGCATGGCTACTATTAAACTTCTAGAAATAAGTGGTTTAAAAGAAAGACAAAACACTTGCAAATTTGCAAACCTATGTGTGGTGTTTCTATCTCATTATCTCCTTGCGCAGTTAAATAGCTATAGGCTTTCCTGGGCTCCTGTACTCTTTAATCTTTGTCCAGTGAGTTCATTCAATTTCAGTCACAATAAATGAATCCAGCAGATCAACAAACACTGTTGTGGGAACTCCAAAAAGCATCAATGCTTTGGAAAGTTTGCTCAGCCAAATAAAAATCCAGCACCAATTAGAGCAGAGAACAGCAGTCAAAGGAGTGCAGAATCTCTGTTAAATATTTCCTATGCCTTCTTTTCCCTTGCTTTCAGAGGGGAAATAAGAATATTATAAGCTCCAGGACACTGATTTTCCTCTTAGGAAGTGGTAGAACAAGTGTTTTGTTAGAAAACTTTTTTGCCATGTGAAATAATTCCAAATAAATTTAAAATAAAAAATATTTGAAGTTTTGCAACTCAGAAAAGCTGATTTTTCTTGTAAAAAGCCATATTACTGTAAAGTTGAGATTCAAGAAAAACTACCAGACACAAAACTTCCCTAAAAATAAAAAAAATCATCGATTGAAGTAAATCCACCATTAACAGTTCACTGAATGGCATTACTTATCTTTTCTGCATCCAATCTTCAAGCTGCGAGTTCAGCAAACACTCAACTTTTAACTTGATCTGTGTCTCTTCAACCATACCAACATGGAAAGTGATGATTTTTTTACTTCCATCTTAGAGATCGGGTCCTATTCAACTTGGGTTTATTTATTCAATCTACCTGCAAATGATGCTTACTTTTGTATACAAATTTCTGTCAACCTCTATATACCAGCAATAAAAACTAAACGCAAATAATGAAAATGAAGCAGTCCACAAGGATGTTACTCGTGTTTATACAAAAACACTTCCTTTAAACAATTATTAAGAGGCTACCTCATTTCAAAACGATGGTTTGGAAACAGCTATGTCGAAATGTGAACAAGCACATAAAAAAACCTTCATTCTCCCTGGATTAGTTGGGGGAAGCTCATCTCCTATAAAATAAATTACCTCCTCCAGAGAACACCATCTAACAGTAAGAATGAGAAGAGAGTATAAAGACCACTGAACAACACCAAACATTCCAGTGCATATTTACTAGACCTATTATCTATGAAATAGATTGACACTTCCATATCCAAATTACAAGTTTCTAATAAAATACCAAACTTCAAGAGAATTGGTTGAATTCTTTGCAGAGAGAAGTGCTGCTGCAGTCACGGAGAAATATGAACATTTATTGAACACCTAAGGCCACAGAAGTGAAAATTTCAGCTGCTGTCAGAAGAATCTACCACACACAAAACAGGTCCTTGCTGCAAACAAGAGCATCAACTGAGCAGCTTAAGAAGGGGTTTGCAGAGCTTCATCTTGGACCCCATTTGATGTCTTTCACACCGTGAAATTGCCTTTTCAGAGCATGGTTGTCTGCCCACTCAGCATTTAGAAACGAGTCGTCGTCCTCCTCCTCCAGTTTCTGTGGCAGAGAGGGGAGGGAGGCGGTGAGGGACGCAGCCTGAGCTCTATCGGAGCAGCTCAGCTCTCAGGCTCCAAAAGAACACTTACCTTCAGCTCCTCCTGCTTCCTGTAGTAGTACAGCATCATCTCTTTTTGCTCCTCATGACTGATCACAGGCTCCCGCCCTGGAGCTCCTTGTCCTTTCTGGAAGGGAAATTGTAAATGTTGCCGATGGCATTTGTGATACAAAGGAGAAACTGCTACACAGAGACATCAAAAACCTTTCTTCAGACAACTGGATTGTCAAATTTAATAAGGTCCCTCAGGACAGGAAAATAAATGCTGAGAAACTGCTTCTGCATTCATAGAATCCCAGAATGGTTTGGGTTGGAAGGGACCTTGAAGATATTTTAATTCCAAGCCCCTGCCATGGGCAGGGACGCTTTCCACTACCCCAGGTTGCTCCAAGCCCTGTCCAACCTGGCCTTGGACACTTCCAGGGATCCAGGGGCAGCCACAGCTGCTCTGGGCAACCTGTGCCAGAGCCTCACTATCCTTACAGGGAAGTAAGGGTTATTTTTTCAGGTGAGGTTTATTTTTTCATCTCTGTATCTGAATCATGCTGTGAAATCTGAATCATTTTGTGGGCATCAGTGGAAGATGCCAACAGGATTGAGTCTATTTTACTTAAGTTTCCACTCTAAAAGACATAATACATCTGTTTTAATGTCACTCTAGACATCTCAGGATATGCCCATATCTTTAGCACCCCTGCTAATACAGACCTGTACAGGATGGCTTAGCACTCAGTAAGGCAGGGAAGTAAGGGAGTTACAAACCACTACATATAAAAGGAAATTGCTTATCCAGGCTACTGTACTCCTGGAAGAAATGATGGACCAAGCAGAAAACACCTGCTGTCAGCAACTGCAAACACAGCATCTTGCATGGACATAGTGAATGCTCTCAAGAACGAACAGAGTCTGAGGCAGTTTAGGCAGAGACAAACTCCTATACTGCACCACATTCTTTGAGCAGGTCCTTCAGCTAATTAAACAGACAACATTCCTGGGACCCTAGACTTCAGTGGCTACTGAGATGCCACACCATTTTCCAGTGACCCTGAGAGGAAAGAGAAAGCAATTCTGATCTTCTAAGTGACAAACACATAAATCACCTGACTTACCCCCTTCTCAGGGATGCACTGCAGAACCTGCAGGTGGCAAGATTGGCCATAAAACTTTTCAGTTTGTATTTCATCTATTCTTTAAATACCTCTTTGTACTTGACAAAAACACTATGGAGCAAGAAGTAGCAACCAACTATAGTACATAACTGACAGGCTAAAGAATTACTGAAGAAAAACTCAAGAGTATAATCCATTCAAACCATAAAATAGATATACAGTTTTAAGATGCTCAAGCTGGAACTAATCTAATCCATTTTACACTCCTAGGGATAGTTCTCTCCCACAGAGAACAGATAACCAAGGGTGAGGAACTTGTAGAGCAATCTCCGAGCAATACTCACTTTCTGGATCTTGACAATGATGGTTGTTTTCTCATTTTTGCCTACATAGTCAGAGAGCAACTTTGTTTCTTCCAACTGCTTTCCTGCCCACCACAGCTGTGCTTCCGATTCTTTTATAACTTCGGTTCCAGCCTGTGACAAAATAAATAAGGTGAAGAGTTGAAGAGTGTTGTTTCTTGCTTTTTTTTTCAAAAACCGGAATTTTTTTTTTTTTCTGGGGAAAAAAAAAAAATCTTTCTGGAATTCCTTACATGAAGTGTAATTTTACACTCTACTTCTACGTCTTTCTCCTCATACTCACCTATGGCATTTTTATTTATATTCCATTCAATCTTGATCTAATAGAAACACCTTGGGCAACAAATTCTCCATATTGGAGGTGAAAACAACCTTCACTGATAAGAAGAACAGCATAGCCCATGTTTAACCCAGGGACTACATATAAAGGGAATACATCACTGCATACATGAGTTCCTGACAAGTCTTCTTTATCTTCAAACTCCATCCTAATTGGATCATGTGGAGGCAATCCCATTGGATACACAATCATCACAGCCCCTCGGAGCTGCTCCAACGCATCTTTCACCATCTCCATATTAACACACACATTGGCCTGAACTTGTTTCTGAAATACAGACAAGGATCATTGGCAATACAAACAAACCTGCAGAAAGACTTTGCTTTGTGCCTAGTTCAAAGGTTCAGTGATGGGCTATCTGAGCAGAGCTAACAGGCTGCACAAAGATATTAGGAGTGCAAATTTCCTCATTGGAATACATCTCTCACCTTTGGCGCCTCTGTTTCGCCTGCTTACATGGGATGGGGGAGGAAACAAAAAAAGGAGATCTTCACTAAATTGTGCAGGAGACAACGGCCTGTGGGACACAGGACTCAAACCAGGACACATATGACCACAGATACCAGACAGGAATGCTTTGGCTCCAAGCACTTGTGACTCATGAACATGATTCAAGCCAGCAGAATTAAAGTGAGGGATAGAGAAGGGGCTTAAAACTTGAGAAAAAAGTAAAGCACACATGAGCAGAAGTGTAAAGCTTGGCAAATTGCACAGCTCACGCAGAGACGTGTAAGACCAAGTACTTGAGATCATTCTAAATCCTACTGCAGAGATAAAGAAGAAACATGACATCTGGAAGAGAAGAAATTAAGTTCTTCCCAACAGATTTAAGAGTTTCTTAAGTACTAGGGTAAGGGAATGTTGCCTCCTTGTGGACGTTCTTGATCTGGCTAACTGGCCAGTGCAACCTCAAATACACAGGCACATTTCTTCTCTTTTGTCTTTATCAAGTGGTGAACCAAATAAACCACTTCCCAAACTATCCTTAACTCCATTCACAAATTACTAAATTTGTGTTGCAAAGTCCTACAAAAGCTGAAACACAACACAGAGCACCTACAGATCTGGTAATGTGAATTTGAATACCTGAGAGCACCATGCCATCAGGGCAAACCTTGTGCTTGTCTTTGAACGGACACACTCAGCAGGACTGAGCATGAGTCCAAGTGCTTGCCAAACCAAGGCCTAATCCCTGCCCCAACCCTGGAAGTGTTCAAGGCCAGGCTGGATTGAGCTCTGAGCAACCTGGTCTAGTGGAAGGCATCCCTAACCATGGCAATGGGGTGGGACTGAATGACCTTTCAAGCCCCTTCCAAACCAAATCATCTGTGATTCTGTGATAATCTAAGAGATTAGAACACATTTTTCAATTAATTGCACATAAAAGTCAAAAGACTTCATGAACTCCAAGAACAGCACAGAATGTAGTTAATTTTTCACCAGAAAGCATGACAAGCATTCACCCAAAGAACACATCAATAGCAAATTGCGTGGATGCGTTCTTTGGGTGAACGTGCTTTAATCATTCCACACGGGCTCGGCTGCCAGCATTCCCTTGGAGTTTAGTATCTGATTCCTTAACCTGTTGAACCACTCACCAAAAGCCTCGAAGAAAATCATTAACCAAAATGTCAGATTTTATTATGCTATTCACTTCATGGCATTTTGCAACAACTGTCAGTCCTTGCACTGAAAAGTCTGGTTTCATTTAAGATGCCCAGCTCCACAGCACTTTTTAGGAAAGCCCCACACACCACTTGAGGAAACTTACCTTAGAGATTAATGCCTTGGCTTCCTCTACTGTCTTCTTTATAACTTGCTGCATTTTTTCATTTGGAGCTAAAAGTAAGATACATATTTCATAGTTTACACTTACTGCCAAGAAACCAAGCACACAACCTGTCCAGACCCCAGTGTGAGCAAATGAAACAGTACGAAATCGTAAAGCCGGAGAAACACCACCAAGCTACAGCCTATTTGCCAGTTGGATAGTTCATTCCTGTACTTCTTACTAACTTAAGAAACAAGCAGTATTTTTCACAGGACAAATAAACTCACTTTTCCCCAAAGACATGTGACTGGTATTTGCCCCTGGACCCCTGGAAGTGTCCAAGGCCAGGCTGGACAGGCCTTGGAGCAGTGTGGTCTGGTGGGAAGCATCCTTGCCCATGGCAGCGGACTGGAACAGGATGAGCTTTACGGTCCTTTCCAACCCAAACCATCCTGTGATTCCATGGTTCTATGACCTGGAACTTCATTTGGGACAAAGGTACTAAGTAGAAAGCAACAAACATAATCCCATACCCTCCAAAACATAAACCAAGGCTCCTTCCTTGCTGGCCTGTTGTGGGCTGTACTAGCGGACGTGCTTTAAGTGGGCATAACAGCTTGCAGTTGTGTTTTGTTCTAATTAAAATCTCAATCTAATAGCACAGACAGTTTTGCAAACTCACTGTACATTTCATATCACAGTTACCTGTTTTAGTTGATATAACAAGCCTGTCCTCAAAAACAACAATACTGCTAAAGCATACTCATTCCCAGCTTATGTCCCACTTAAGTGCATCATTTGATAGTACTTGGTTTGGCTTACATATACACACTGTTCAATACTCCAACTTTGTCAATATCATAAGGCTGTCCTCCCACTTACAAACACATGTTCAGTGAATCTGAGTCCCAGGCAATGAGAAAAAAGGAATATTAGAAAAACAACTTGTTAATGTATCTTGGAGTCCCCGGAGAAAACCAGTTCTGAAGTGTACATTTACAAATCGGGAGAGTAAACTAAACTGGAACAGTCAAACTTGCTCCTGGTGATTGTTTATGTGCTGAAGAGAGATACTGCTCTTTAGGCTTGTAAATCAGCATTACCCCAGGCTGTAACCCAAGACAGAATTCCTGTGTGTTTAACCATTAGTTTGGCTATCCTATTCCAGAATTAGGGATTTGTTGTTCCCTATTATATTATGGATTATCTGTGTCTGAAGGGAGAGAAGCAAGCATTTACATTTGACTTACCAAATCCATTTCTTCGCCCCATTTCATCCTTCCTGAAGACACTTCCACCGCTTGGGACACACTTCTCTGCCCACTCATCCTTTAACTTCAGCTCTTCGATCTGCTCATCTGCCAGTCCTTGCATATTGTATGGCAAGGAAATACCATGCTCTGCTAGCTCCTCCATCTCTTTAAGAGTGTTTAGAGAACAAGATTAAAAGTCTCTGTTACTATAGTCCATTTCCAAAAGGCTTTCACATGATGTACATGCAGGTAAGCTGTGCCCCTAGCTTTCAGTTTTTCAACAAGTAAGTACAGGGAATAAATAATGAGGGCTATAAACACATATATATAGATACGGATGCTGTAATAATGTTGAAATTTATACATTTCACATACCCGTAAAACAACATAACAAATGACACTTGCAGGGACGCAAACCTGCATGGTACTTTCTGGCCATAAACCTTTTCTTTTTGGTATTTCCCTAGTCAGATTTTTTAAATTTCAGAGCAGCCTCAGTATGGCCTCAGACACCCCACAAACACTGTGGCTGGTGCACAGCAGGTGTGGGTCAACTGCAGCCCCAGGTCAGGCTCACCTGACAGGAATCTCTGCTCTGACAGCCCTACGGTGGGGCAGGAAAGGTTTTTCAAAGCTGCCTCGGAAGTGAACTCAGCGCTAATTCAGACACATCACAGACTCCATTGCATGTCAGGGGATGCATGTGGTGGCCAATATAACCTCACACACCTGTTGGGGGACTGCTGGTCATAAGGGAGCACTTCACAGTGCCCTGAAGGAGGACTTTGGACAGGGGTCTGGAGTGACAGGACAAGGGGGAACGGCTTCAAACTGACAGAGGGCAGGGTTAGATCGGATATCAGGAAGAAATTCTTCCCTGTGAGGGTGGGGAGGCCCTGGCACAGGTTGCCCAGAAAAGCTGTGGCTGCCCCTGGAACCCTGGAAGCGTCCAAGTTCAGGTTGGATGGGGCCTGGAGCAACCTGGGATAGTGGAAGATGTCCCTGTCCACGGCAGGGGGTGGGACCGCATGAGCTTTCAGGTCCCTCCCAGTCCAAACCATTCCGCGATTCCGTGACTTAAGCAGCCGCTGCCGGCACACACAGCGAGAGAATTTTCAGCGCTGTGCAGTGCCCTCACTAAAATACCAAAGGCGGGAATTCACACGCGGTGGCACTGTGCGATCACGGCCCCATTAAGTGGGGAGGCGGCGCGTTCCCGCTGCCCGGGCGGCGCCTGAGGGCCGTTCCCGCCCCGCGCGGCCCCCAGCGGTACCTGAGCACAGGCGCTGCACCTTCAGCCGCCCGTTGTGGATGCGGGCGGCGAGCGGCGCCAGCTCGGCCAGGCGGGCGCTGCCCGGCGTCTCCAGAAGAAACTGGCTCTCGCCGCCGCGCTTCACATGCAGCCGCACCATGGCCGGGGCGGGGCGGCCCCTCAGCAACGGAGCCGAGTCCCTGGATACCGGAGGCACGGAGGGAGCGCGGGGACCGGCCGCGCCCGGCGCTTCGGGACGCCCTGAGAGCGCGGTGGGGCCGCTGCCGCCCCCGCCGGCAGCACCAGGATCCTTCGGGATCCGCCGGGCCACTCCGGAGACGCCGCCACCGCAACGGCGCCTCCGCCGGTCCCGCGGCCGCTTCCGCTTCCGGCCACCCCGTGAGGGCACGGGAGCCGCTTGAAGGGCTCGCGCGCCGCGCCCGGTGTTGGAAACACTAGAACGTCTCAATAATTGCAGTTAAGGAGTTTAATTGCCTTTTAAATTAATTATTTTAATTAATCGTCACCTATACGTATATAAATTATAAATAGTGGACTATTCTTAAATTGCTCTCAGCCAGCATTTAGAAAAATTGTCATAAGCTATTTTTGTGGGAACAGCTTGGCAAAAGTACTGAAACATTCAGTTTCGAGAAACTAACTCTGATATGCTCCCATGAACAAAGCCCGGGGGAGAAAGAGGGAGTGGTGAGGTTGGACATCTAGAAAGCAGAATTTATGGATCACAAGGACACTGCAGAAACTACCAGATAAAGACTCAGCATTGGAAATTCCCTACTAAAGGGAAATATAGAAGACGACTAAAAATATGGACTAATTAGCATAAGAAGTGAGAAATCAGTAACCATTAAAGGACAGATTACTAATGAATGAAAGATAATTATGTAATTTAGAACCAGTAAACATTAACGTCTTTGTTTACTAAAGCGTATCAGTAAGTGCAAAAGTTCTGTATCAGGGTCTGTGTGGAGGCTGGAATTTTGTCAGCCACACATCCCCTGGCCAAGAGTAAAGTAATGCCTGACTCGCTGACACTAAAAAGATGGTCTTAGAGGGCTTTATTTATCCTGAACATTTTAGAGGATTTGGTAACACAGGGGCACAGAGAGAGAGGAACCACCGGGATCATAAGGGCAGGAATATTTCACGCATACCTGGGTGTCCCAGGGGAAACAGCCATGGACAGGTGAGTGGGACCGGGACAGGGAACACCGGGAACAGAGTCCAGGGACATGTGGGGAGTGGGTCCCACCTCCATCCTCTGTGTTTTCACAGCGTTTACTGTTGCTCGTTGCCCCCGTCAACACACGGCAGCGCCTTACTACAGCTCATATATATATATATGTATGTATATTTATACAGGTGCTGGAATTCTGGAGCATTCCCCGTGGTCCCCACAGTCCTGTGAAGTGCAGAGGTGCCGCACACCAGGTACAGTTCAGACAGATAGTTTTTAATCACTGCAATTAAATATTTGACAACATATTGATCACGTGACTCCCACTAGCAAAAGTTCCCCCCCAAATTTGGTTTGCTAATGTAAGAATATACCAAAACATCAACCACACAGATGTTTGCAGCAACAGCATAAAACAAGGTAACTCACACACTGAAGCACAAGTAGTACCACTGCTGTTCCAAATGTACAACTTGAATGACCTGAACGGAAAAAAGCGCAATAGAAAACTCACTGTCACTCCTCTAGGCGGCTGCAGCTCATGGCTGACCAGGGGCTGTCCGAAGGAATAGTGGATTATTTCACGGATCATACTGTGAGAGCATTTGAGGATGTAAAAAGCGTGCTGCCCTGGGGTGTTTCACTACTCTAAATACAATCCAAGCGTGTTGTTTCACCCCCTGGCTGGCACCCTACATAGGCTGCAACTGGTAAATACTGCTTTGTATCTCAGAAGCCAAGGGGATTTTTTTTCCAGAGGTTGAGGAAAAGCTTGCTGTATCAGCTGTTTCCAATTTGTGGAAAAAAAAAAGAAGTATAGTTAAAATAGTAATGAATAAATGGATGATATGGAACAATTATTCTGAATTAGTGCTAGTGAGTGTATGTCACAATAGGATTTAATAACTGAAATGTACTGACGCAGGAGAGTAATTTAATATATTAATATGCAAAGTTTTGTTTCTATTCTGAAAGTAAACTATTTTTGTTGTGCCTCAAATTCAAATATAAGCTTCACAAATATCCATAGCCTCTGTTATAAATTAAACAGCTTCTAAACAATACTTGTCAACATTCAAATCTCAATAAACTTTGGCAGCTCTTTGGTAAATACTTATAAATATCAACTAACAAAACAGTCAAAAGGGAGGGGGGAGGCTACCAGTAGGGAGCCTCTTCTTGTGAAATTCCACAAAGGGGAACAGAAATGAAAGAGCTCCCTAAGCAAAATCTATGTCCAGGATTGATAGATTTTAGTGAGACAGTAGCTCACCCATCTCTTTTTGTGTATTCAAATACTATTACATCGGGATTTTAATAAACTTCAGACAATTTTTTGTGCTCCACCATATATACACATTCAAAATTTATACACAAGCAGAAGTGGCTTTTTATGAGCAGAGTTAAGTTTCAGTGCATTTTACAATTAATTATTGCACACAGAATAATCTCAAATGCCCAATTATTCTACTGGATAAATGTAGCGACAAATATTACCTCATGTATCTCTGACCATCTATCTTTCTGTAAAATCATGAGTTGGTGACACCTTGGGTGCCGGGGAGGGGAAGGGATCTGCGGGGGACCTGTTGCTGGTTGCTCTGGATGGTACAGGGGGTGCAGGTGGTTTTCTTGCTGGCATTGTACAGAAGCAATCAGTAGAACTTTTATTCCAGTCACCATCAAAGTTAAAGTCCGAACCAAGGAAAGTCTTCTGTTCAGTTCCCAGCAAACTTGGGCATCCAGCTGATTTCCCGGAGCCGAGTCGCTTAAAATCCGGGACACTTGCAGATGGCTTTAGCTTCATGTTGAAGTTCTCATCCTCGTCAAATGTCACCCACCCTTTGGGCTGTATGTTTTCTACCTTGAGAGATTTACTTCGCAAGCAAAATGTGTTTTCAGTTGCATCTACAGGAAATACAGGCTTGCTTGTGTTACAGCTGGGGGGGGGCAGAGAAGGGAATGGGTGGGAAGCAGCAGGTCCTACCAGTACCTGTGAGGTTATCCCAGACTCCCGCGTTTCTGTCCTAAAGGGGTTCCCAGCGTTAGGAGTTCTTTCAGTGAATGGATTTGAGCAGTTCAGCCCAGTAATAAAGGGATTTGGAGAGCTGTGCTGATGCTCCTGGGATGAGTGAAAGGTTGGAATAGGAGGCATTGCTGGCATGCAATTTACAGTTTTCAAATTATCAGCACTTCTTTGTGTTGCTGAAGGCAACTGTATCAACTCCTTCTGGTTTAAGGTTGGAGCAGGTGATGTTTGGACAGACGTCTGCATCTTGGACACGAGCAGCTGTAATGACAGGTCTTCAAAAGGGTCACTGTTGAGCTGGGGTTCAGGGTTAGTGATGCATGTCCCGTTGGGATTCAGCTGCAAAGGAAACAACGTGCTCAGGAATCACAGCTGGTTCTGGGTTATTCCTATCTCCCCCATTCTCACTCGTCAGCTGAAGCTTAAACCCAATTTTGCTTTAACTAGAACAGAAACAACAGCCTGAACCCCCTGCCTAACAAAAAGCCTGTAAGTTGTTAAACACCACTTCCTCCCCTCAGCAGCTGATGCAGCTGGAACCTGCTTCCTGCAGGTCACAATCCTAGCAAAAAACACTAAGTGAAAGTTGGGTAAGAAAATGTTCGGGAAATGCTACTGTAGAGTAAACAAGGGATAGCCCAGCACAACTATGAAATGAAAAGCTCCAGGTTACATTGTTTGGGAATTTATCATACTGATGTTACAAGCAGCATTAAAGCACCACAATGAAAGGAAACATTAGTGTTATTAGAATATGCAGTCAGACATTTCTATGTAGACAGGCATCCGTAGGCATCTCCAGTACTTCTTGGCATGGAAAGGGACAATCACTGGTTTCACATTTAAAATAACAAGTTACCCTTGGAGAAGATCATTTTCTCCACAGAATTTCTCAGCTTTTAAAACCAAAATATTCCTGTTTTTATACATTGCTTCAAACAACAATGCAACTTTTTTACCTCGTATGAACTGTCCAAAAAGGTGGAGTACCTACTTTGTTCAGTATGCACACCGACAGAATAGAGTTTGGAACTTCCCCTTATCAAATGAATTAAGCCGAAGTTAAAACAGCTTCTAAGAATTCAAATGTTACAAGAAGATTTTATGATTTCAACAGATAAACTTAATATACCCAAACAGTTGAACTAGCCGTCTATAGTTGAAGCCTTTTGCAAAATAATATTAAAACAAAGGCATTGAGTAACTTTAAGGGAAAATGTGAAAAATTGAACTGTAGAAGGAATAGAAATCAAATGCAGCCTGGCACCAGCTGGTTAAACTCTGTGGCCATTTAAAAGCACAAGATCCCAAAGAAACTATGAATCCAAATTGCTCCTTATTCTAAGTAAAAATTTGTTCTGAGTAATTCTGGAACCAAATGCTTTTAAAATTGTAACAGTTTATTTTACTTTGGGTCATAGTAAGTTCTCTGTTCCCTGAGAAATGTGAAATATGGGGTTTAGTTTGAAAAATATTTTGACAGTGCAATAGCATCAGGATTTATTTGCTTTAAAGAGGACATTTATTGCCAACGCTGATCTTTTTTTCCCCAAACAGACCGAGACCAGGAGGTTCAGCACTGAGTAAGCAACATAGGTGAGGGTCCAATTGTTTCACAAAAGATGATGATGCAAAATAGCTTCTCTGGCACTAATAAATGCAGTCTCATTTTTAAACCCATTATGAAAGGAAAAAGCAAACTATGGTATGACAGTCAATCCATGAATGCAGACAGGTGGTTTTTAACAGGGATGGGACTGCAGATGTATGAAAACATCATTCATACATCTTTTCTGCTTGAATAGATGGAGACCACATACAAGATTGGTAAATAGTCAGATACCTGTTACCCTGACGGTTGCTCCTGCTTGTGAAAGAGAAACAGACATCAAAGGAAAGAAAGTTAGGAAGAAAATCCAAGAAACAAAGCAACCTCATGTTAAAAATACTTTCAGAAGTTTTCACAAAGCCATGTTTTGAGCTATGAATACAAACCACAAGTATTTACTACACACACTACACTAAATTTTCAATTTCTGTTGCATTCTACTGTAAGCTTGGCCATTAAGGGTCGTAAAGAAAACCAACTCAAGTCCATTCTAATGATATTTCCATACAGACATTCATTGTGCAGCTGATTGTGCTACTTTTTGGAGACGAATTAAAAGGAGCTGAGCAGGCATGGTCTCATTCTAGTAATCTATTAACATGAAAAGGCCCATAGCTCTCATTCTGGGAACTGTGTTGGTATAATCCCTCATCTATAGTAACAGTTTTGCAAGCCGAAAAAGCCATAATGCTTCTCATTCTATGAAAAACTAGAATCTGCTTTCTTTACAATAAAGACAATCTATTTACAATAACTAATTCTCTTTTTCAATGTATGGATGCAAACAGAGTCCTGAATATTCACACTGTACAAGCAATTATTTTTATAAGGAGAGATTTAGGTTCTTCAATATCACAATCAAGATTTGCACAGAAGGATGGGCTTGGAATTCACTACCTCTCAAAAGACCTTGTATTTCTTTAAAGACCTTTCCTCAGAAAACTGCATTTTTTTGTCTAAGTTTCCAAAATGAAAAGCAGTTTACAGGCAAAGAAAGAGGTTCAGGAGAAAGAAAGGAAAAGCATTTAAAGATTTTTTCAATTTGAATTCAAAAATCAGCTCAATAAGGACTGAATTTGGCTGCTTCCCTGTGGTACAAAATAGGCATTAACTGCTGTAGCAAAAAATGGCTACAGACGTGGGCATAAGGAAAAACCCGAGCAGCACTGAAAACCTGCATCTGCATTTTTAAGCAGTAGTAAGAAACTATGGCTTTTCCTAGAAAAAATTGGTGGTTTTTTATTTTAACAGTCTAAATGGTCCCAGAGAACACAATGTTAATGTTGCTGTATGAATTTTTCACATTATTTGGATAGGTTTCTATATTTTAACTGACACTGGGGAATGGGGAGAATTCTATTTCTCTTAAGTATTTATTAATATATTGATTTAATTTATTCATTTATTTATCATACAGTGATAAATAATGAATGATCACCAACATAAAGCACCACATCATGCAGTAACTATTTAAAACCTGTGCTAGCTACTTACTATACAGCTTGTCATGCACATATCATTATAAAATTTAATTTTTTAGATTGAGTGTTTTTCCATTCAAAGTTGCCAAATGACAACATAACTTCATGAATGAGCTGTCCATAAGTTGTAAGCCCATCATAAGAAATCCTTAATTCAATGTTTAGTATTTAAGATGTTATTCATGGACAATACATAAGCAATTAGTACTCTCCTAGGGCCCCACAACCATTGAATCCCATCTTTGGACCCTTGTTTTTGTTTCTGTGTTTGCTTCAGGGGTTCCTCACAAGTCTGCAGCATCCGGTACAAGCTGTGTTAATTTACATAGTGAAAGAATGTATCTATGAGGGGTTTTTTTTTTTTTACTTACTTGCTGCTGGGAAGGAGCAGGTTCAGAAGGCAAACTGTGAGATGAGCGGCTACGGGGCGGCGGCTGGGGGGGCTCCAGACTTTGTGGGGCACTTGCCTGAGACGGATGCGGTGCCACAGGGATCAGGGGCTCCTGCATCCTGAGCACGGGAGCGCTGGGCTGAGCAGGTCCAGCAGCCTGAGGCTTTAGCGGTTCAGGAAGCAATGGTGAGCCTGGAAGTACATTTCCAGTGATTTTCAGGGTAACTAATTGTAACAAATCTGAAGGATGGCAGGGTGGAGAAGCACCAGAGCGAACTGCAGAGGAAGGGGCTGTGAGAACAGCAGGTGTTCATGGCAATGAGACTAGAAACCATCAAAAACTCAGCAGATCTCCATTAAAAATTGTTACTAAAGCTTAAGCTGGCAGAGGGCAGAGTTAGATGGGATATAAGGAAGAAATTCTTCCCTGTGAGGGTGGGGCGGCCCTGGCACAGGTTGCCCAGCAAAGCTGTGGCTGCTCCTGGAACCCTGGAAGTGTCAAAGGCCAGGATGGATGGGGCTTGCTGCAAGCTGGGATAGTGGAAAGTGTCCCTGCCCACAGGCAGGGGCTTGGAATTAAATTATCTTCAAGGTCCCTTCCAACACAAACCATGCTGTGATTTTACACAAAACAGAGAACCAGAAGCCACGTCACTCCTAAATGTACTTCAGTTGTATCGAAAAGTATTTTGGAAGTCACTTTTATAAAATGTGTATTTATGTATTTATAAAGATAAAGGGTTTTTTTAAACTGTAAGTTTAGGAAGCTGCTTTGAGAGTCAGATATAAAAGCTATTCCAAATCTTACGAGTACAGAACAACCAGTGCATAGAGAGTCTGGTCATCAATAGCCACAATGGCACACACCAGCATGCTCAGACCAAAACCATCTTTGCAGAGTTTCTCTGCTACCATGAAATCTGTGGGTCAAGATCTCATGTGATCTTGAGATCAGCATCTAGAAAGGGTCTGCAATACTTCTGGATGCTTAACACAAACTGTGAAATGTTATTACACTCAAGAATCTCAATTTCTAGTGAAAAGTGGAGACATCTGTTGAAAACACAGCATTCAAACCACGGACCGTAGCTCTTGACTGAATAGTGACATTTATATTTAACTTCCAAAGGAAACTTACCCCTGGGTGGTTCGACTGGTTTGGTCTGAGTTTCAGGTGCTGGCCTTGCCCCCGAGGGACGGACATGGCTTTGTGGGGCGCTGATAACTCCAGCTCGAGGAGGAACAGTCTGACAGGAAAGTTGGTTAAAAAAAAGAAGTATTTTAGTTCTACTTTGGATCTGTAGTCATCTACTGCTAAATGATTCAGGATAATCAGGATTCTGTGAAAAATAAATTCTTTGATAACAGCTACTGAACCGATTTTTTTATGCACAGGCAAAAACAAAGAATGTATTTTCAAAACATGATGATGGTTCAATTCAAAGCAAAGGATTTTTACAACCATTTTCAACTTCACAGAAATACTTACCTGTGCAACGATGTTAGAAACAGTTACTATTTTGCTAGTATTAATAAGATAATTTACCTAAGTCTGTGAATTGTTGTAAGCAACAAAACCAACAAGAACAACTACTTTATTTGGAGGTCTCCTGTTTCTCAATAAGCACTATTAATGAAACACACATTCTGCCTCATCTGAAGGCTGAAGTCTCCCTAAAGTTGATGGAAGAAAAGTTAATACGTTCAGAACGTAAATTTAAAAGTCTACATCAGTACTTAAAGAGACACAGGAAGCTATTCCAGATTACAGTTGAAGAAGAGTAAATTACACAGACCACACTGAAAGCTGAATAAAAGGCCCTGGGATAAAAATGCCAGAGTTCAAGGGCAAAAAGACTGTAAGATGAGATAGTTTGTAAGATTTGTTCCCTGTAAAATGCTGTGTACCAGAAGACATTCTAGGAATGGTTTTCAGAGCAAATCCTATTGCACAAATTAATTAGAAACAAGCAAAGAAATGTTACCACTATAAAAAAGGTGTGATTTGTGATCTTAGTTTTACTAGATACGTGTCCCTGACTTTGTATATTGTTCGATTCCTTATGCTTGGCTGAGTCCATTCACCAACGTTCCAAACTCTTTCAGCCACCTGATCTCAGAAATTCCTGTCTGGTCTGAGATTGCCAAGATGCGTTTTGTTATTTCTTTGAATACTCTGATAGTAGGCAGGAAGATGATTGGATTATACACCAAAACGTATTAAAAAAATCGAACAGGAACAGGAAAGAAAGGAAGTGCCAATCAGCCCTCAGGATCCCTCAGTGGGAAGCAGCACCCACTGCAGCTACTGTCCCTGGTCCTGAAATTCTTGAAATGAAACCCAGAAATTACCTGAGACAAAGGAAAGAAACATTCCTAGAATCCACGAGTGGTTAGAGTTGGGAGGGACCTTAAAACCCATCCAGTTCCTGCCACAGGCAGGGACACCTTCCACTAGCCCAGGCTGCTCCAAGCCCCGTCCGACCTGGCCTTGGACACTTCCAGGGATCCAGGGGCAGCCACAGCTTCTCTGGGTACCCTGTGCCAGGCCCTGCCCACCCTCACAGGGAACAATTCCTTCCTTATATCCCATCTAGCCCTGCCCTCTGTCAGTTTGAAACCATTCCCCCTTGTCCTGGCACTCCAGATCCTCAGAAACAGTTCCTCTTTCTCCATCTCTCTTGTAGCTCCCTTCAAGTCCTGGAATGTTAGATAGGAAATCCAAACAAGGGTTGAGCTAAGGCATCTTAGATGTTTTTTCAGGCCTTCTATTATGTTTGGGGTTTTTGGAGCCTTTTTTGGTTTGTTTTGTACTTTCTGTTTTCATAATATGGACAAAAAAATGTTGCTCTTATGCCAGTTCCAAGACACTGGTGAAGACTCTTCTGTACATCCGATTTTCTTCTGATTTAAAAATGGCAAATCCTGTGCTAGCTCCAGATTATGAGGAGAAAAAAAATGGAAGAAAAGGGAAGCACACATGATGAATGAATACATTCTTTCCTATATATATCCACCAGTTCTTCTTCATCCAAATTTTAGAGGTGGCCATTTTACACTTCCGGGAAAATAAAAAAAGAGCCAAGATCATGAATTGTTCAATGTGAGAATCAATCTCTTTAAGACAAATCAATCAGTAAAATTTATTTCAATGGAGACTTTCAACAGTAGTTTCCAGCAGTTCCAATACTGCAATACGCTGCAAAGTCAAAAAATTATCACCAAACAATCCCATTTCTCCGTAATTCTTTAAGAAGACCTGTACCTATTAAAACACTTTCCTCTTCCCTCTCACAAGGCTCCTACTTGCTACTGTTACGAAAAATTAGGCAGATATCTTCCATCTCTTGATTCCCTGCATGGAGTGAAGCATTTGAATGCCCATAAATTCCTTCATTCCCTTGCTTCAGTTCAGTTCCACAAATAAAGGAATGAAATGCAGAACTAATACATGTTGAAACAGTTGAATGTTTCATTTTTACACGAAGACCTTTATGAGAATTAGTCTTTAACACACGGTACAAAATTCCCTAACACACCAAGTAATCATAAGATGTCAAGCACTTACGTAATCTATCTGGCCTGTGAGCAATTAACTACTATCACACATGACGTTCCAGCACAGAAGAGAATGCATTTTATCACACCAGCCAGGAAGAATGTACAATACAAAGAGTAACTTCGCAGTTATTTGAAAGGAGATGTCAAATGTGTATCTGGGAGCCTATTATGTGATTGCAGAGTGCAAAACAATCAAGTTACATCCAGTGTGTGTGTGGATATATATATATATATATATACATACATACACACATATATATGCGCTGCTTTTTTACCCCCGTAGACAGGAATAGACAGGAATTGCTGAGATAATTAACTCATAGAAGCTGTAAACTGACTAGCCAATTTAGCGGATTTCTAATGTCTGTTATGACTTACAGACAACTTGATGTAATAAAGAGCAGACACTTAGCAGGAAAATTACTTGAAAGCAATACTTACCGGTCTGGTTGTACTCGCTGAATGTGGAGGCTGATTACGAGCTGTAACAGACAGTAGAGATTACTGACTTAGCACTTATTTCAAAATCAACTTCTGTCTGTATCATAATTAGTAGAAAGCATGTATCTATTACCTAAGTTATCTTTTCTTTGTGGTCCAGGGCTTTTTTGTGCTTTGAAGCATGGAAAAAAAAGTAGATTATCTGTGTTAGATAAGCCACAAATGGGTATTAGATGGCGATGTCACATTACTACTACTGAGAATGGAAGCAAGGAGATACCAGTCATTTTTTCAAAAGTTATTACATACCCACCAGCTGTCACTAAAACACTCTTATCCCATGGCACACATGAAGTCATCTGACCCTTTTTATTACAAATTATTCAAATCACATCCTATTTGTTGCAAGCTAAAGACACCCATTTGGTACAGGTACCCTGTGCTCTCAGTTATGTTGAAAGTTGTTTTGTTTTGTGGTGTATTCTGTAGATGTTCTACCAGCAGTGGTTAAAACAAAGGGAACTGATGTAACACTTCCTGACCCCACTCTCTGCATTTATGGGATAAATCTGTTAGAGCACCAGCTTCACCCATGGCCATGCTGATGACAACCTCAGATGCAATATTCAAATTGGTAAGTGCAGGAGATGAAAAAATTACCTTTAGCTCAGACAAGTGCACAATTTCTAACAGGCAGAGAGGTTCGGGATTCTGGCTTGTGCCTCTGCTGCTTATTTCCCAGGAAGGCAAAGTCACCACGTCAGTGACAGTACGTTGAAGGAACTCTGTGGTGCATCACACCGTTTATCAAATTGGCTCCCAACTATTAGACTGCCCTGGAATCAGTCAGAATGGGCTTCTGGGTACTGTTCTCAGTGATGCAGCTCTGGTGCCAGTTTACCCTCCTTGGAGCAGGAAGCTGGAGTGGATAACCACCAAAGGTGCCTTCCCACCTCAAATATTCTATGCATAGAGTGATTTTGCCAATTTAGAAAAATGAACCAACAATGCGGCCAAAATTAATTGCAGCATAGAGGAGGAAACCCTGCCAGTGACTCTACTAGGACTTGTATTGCTATTTGCTGTGAAGGATGCATTCCTGAAGGATGAGGAAGAAACCCAAGCCTGTGACTCTGCTGGCATGGCTAAAGCACGACCCATCCAGCAGCAGTCCCATGTACTCCAACCAGAATGGTGCAAGAGAAATGCTCCTCGTAACCGTGTTACACACGGCTGGCTATCAGAATCAAAATACCTACATTGTGCTCTTTAGAAAGAGGCAACATATTAAATTAAAAACCAAATGGTTTAAATGGAAGTTTCTCTCCCCAGAATATGTAGTTCTTTATGAAAAGTCAGGCTCCCTAGATTCCTGATTTAGTTACAGGTATAAGAGTCACTCTGATGACCAGTCAGCTACAGCTTCTTCTGAGAGTCAGCCTTAAAAGCCTTCTGGATTAGGGCACTCTAAGTTTTCACTTAGTTTTTCCATACATGCCTTCTGTAACAATTCCCACCATCATTGAAAACCAGGAAGCAACTTGGCTGTGTGAAAGCTACGCTAAATAAAAGAAGAGCGAGCCTACATGACAAAGACCTTCATGGAACCACCTTTAGTATCAAAAGGGTAATAATATTGCTCAAGTGAAATTAGAAATCCATTTATAGAATACAAAAATCGTTATGTTACCTTCTACTTCTCTCCTAGCTACCCCAGGACTGGGAGGAGCTCCAAGACCTTTTCAGAGAAAGAAGAGAAGCTGTACATTGCATAAGAAAAGCAGTAGATTGAGAAAGAAAAACCAGAAAGAACACTGCCACAAGACAGCTTTACACACTTTAACTCTGGTCTAGATAGATTACAGTCACCTGTAGGAAATAACTGCAGCAGCATGGGGAACCAGACCGGTGGGAATTACAAATCAGCAAGTACAATCGTGTTTAGTAACATCTATTATTTTAATTTTACATTGCAGCTGAAAGAGAATTTAATTTCTTCAAAATGTTCACTCTGCACAAACCTTTAGCTATCCAGTGTGATCTGACATGCCCGTCTTGAACCTCTCATAAAGCAGAGCACAGACCTGTACTCAAACACGAGGGAATAAATGAGCACGGCACTTACACCCTGCAACATTAAGCCTGATCCCTGTCATTCGGAACACTGAGTAGTCTGTTTCTGCCACGGTACATCTGAATAAGCAATGTGATGGAAGCAATGCTTCCCACTTTGTAGAATGTATTGTATCCTGCAGAACTGTATCACTAAATTGCCTCCATGCAGCACTGTGCACCTGGGACAGCTGTATCAATTGGTTTAACAGTTCAGATTGAGAGAAAGATGATTTTCAAACATGCATAACCATGATGAATTATTTTATTTCTGCAATATCATCAAGCATATACTGGGTTCCTAAAACTATACGGCAAAAACATGGCAGGACACAGACATGAGAGAAATACTGAAGGCATCCCTTAGCTATGACACAGCCTCCTGCTTTCTCACCATGTGCCCATGTGTGGGATCTGCCCAGGAGCTGTGATCTGTGAGTTCTGTCACAGAGTGGGCAGAGTGAAGGCTGCACATGAGGTTGAAATGGGACTGTCTCCAGAGATGTCAGAGCTCTGCTTTGGCTGATCATCTGTTTCAAAGATGCTAAATTCTAGCATGTGTTATCTCTTCTGGCTGAGATCCAGGCTCTGCCAATTCCCATCGCAAGTTTCTGACCATGAACGTCTCTCTGAGAGGAGCAGCAGTGAAGCTGCACAGGGGCAGGGCACTGCCCAAGAACATTCCACTGCTCTTGTTTTATGCAGGATGATGACTAAAGCCAGCTCCTTTCAGCGGAAGGGAGACACAGGGACACAGGTTCATACGTTGGGGCACCAGATGGAGAGCAAGATCTCTGGGCATGATGATTTGGGCAAGTTTAAAAATATTCTCTACATGGGAGAGAAATGGCACAGAGGGTAAATACCTGAGATTTTACTCACTCATAATACTCTTCAACAGTAATAAAGCAAAATTATCATGCTGCAATAATGCTATCACAATGGGTAGCAGAAGAATATTTTAATCTTACAGACAATGAAAAATAGTTTAAACCAATGATAAATACCTTTACCACAACAATCAGGAAAACTCTGACTACTAGTATTAAAGGAAAAAAACCCACAAATGTTACTGTCCCAGGTTATTAACTTCAACTGAGAATTAGCAGCCTTTATAGTTTTTAATGTTATCTGAAAATTTAATCTGTAATGTATTAAAAATATCTTGTGCAAACAGAACGCAACATTTTAATTTTTAACTAAATTGTTTACTGGAGCTTATAGAACCCTCAGTAAATTTTTTTTTTACCAGCATACAAAAGGTCTACACTTTGTAAAGCCCTGCAACGAGTGCAGAGCCTTGTTCACCTGAATTCTGAGTTGCTCCTGATACAAAATATGAGCAAATTAAATCACTTAGACACCCAAATCCTCCTCTCATCTTCAAAGCCATTAGGAAAAGTGCCATAGGCATTGAAGGGACTGAAGCACTTGGGGGAAAAAAGGTCAAAAGACGTGAGGGGGAAAAGTAATATTTAAAAGGCAGAACATTTTAAAGACATGATCAATGTCCCTTTGCATGTGCTACGGAAGTCTAAACCCAAAGTCTGATCCACTTACACACTGTACGGGGATATTTCCACAGAGCTTTAGGAGCCCTCCTCCTAGGGAAGAGAAACAGGTGACTTTTCCCCACTAAAGTAACCCATAAGGACATTTATTTTGGTTCCAGCCCTGTGCTACGTTGCTCAGAGCTGAGCTCAGATACCCGTGAGAAGCAAAGTATTCATACTTATACATGTACACCATGAGTGGAAAATGAAGAGCAGAAAAAAAGTGAAGAGCTTTAGGTTGGAATAATACATGAAAAAATACACTCCAGTCTCAAATGATTGCATAAAAAGCAAGTTTTATGCAAGTTACAACTCTATGGAAAGCTATGTTGGGAAAGAAGATAAAAGAAGATGACTAGTCTTTGCACAATTGAGACAAACTAGGCAAACAGGATTGTCAGTGCACAGAAGACTACACAGGACTGAGGAACACTGAATTAAATCTCAACTATACTGAGTGTCGTCTACCAACTGCTTTCTAAAGCTTCTGCATTTTAACTCATTTGAAATATTACACTTTTGGCATGAAAACCTCTTTGTCTCACCAGTATCTAAGAGTCAAGTGCATTTTTGCCTGACACCAAAGTTAGCTGATAGTTACAGACTATGTAAAATTAAAATAGTTTATGTATTTTCTGAGATTGCTCAAAACTTTTGAAGCATTTTGTCAAAAAACCCTCTTTCCTACCAACTGAGGGGCAGTGCCTGGAAGTACTTCAGTGCCACCAACAATTCTCACCCTCTCTCACGTATTGGTGAGCTGAACTAAGTCCAAGCAGGACAGCAAAACGTATGACAGAGAAGGACAAAGACTACTTTGAAGAAGCACTTTAGAAAAGATAGCTAAATGTATTCACCCAGGACGAAGCAATAAAAGCCTGGAACAACTTAGACCTCTGACTTTAAAACACCAACTTCTGGAGAAATACTATTTCACTGAAAAGTCAAACGTAGCTCAGAGGGGGAAGAAAGAAATGATATTGACATTCATGAATTATCCAATTCTGTAACTTGGAGAATTGCCCATTTTTATACCTTTGGAAATCATCACGTTAAGTATTGTCACAACAGATCCCCACAGCAGTCATATTCAAAAACAATTAAAAGCATTACCTCCAAATTCTTTTCTAGCAGGTGCAGGACTCCTACCGCCTGACAGTATTTAAGAAATGAATGCAGCAATAATGAAAAATATCAATATAGTAGGAGGGAAGAAAAAGAATAAGAAAGTTAAAAATCACAAGGGTCAGTTTGTTATTAGCTAAGCTGCTCAAATGCTTCTGAATATCCCGTTTCTCTTAGTGCTCAATTGTTCACATCGTCAGATGATACAAATGAAGACTACATTAAAAACTTGGACATGATAAAACGCATATAGACTGATGCCAAAATTAAAGGAACACCAATGAATCAATGAATGCACAAGTTCATTCCTATTTTAGTTCAAATTAGATGCTATAAAAAGTGAAAATGTTGAGTAAAATCTGCTGTAAAACTTCACATTTTTAAAACTGAAAATAAGTTTTTATAAACTTATCCAACTAACAATATTTAAATGGTAAATATGCCATTATTTCTCATACTGTTATTGCTTTTAAATGTACCAATTAAACACTTCAGTTAAAAAACAGTGAGCCCCAAGTGTAATATGCAGTTTGGGTTTGCACTTTTCAAGTTCATCACACAGACTTGAAAACAAATACTCCTGAGTACCTGAAAAGGTCCCCAAATTACCTGAGGGTGGAGGTGGCCGTTGTGGAGGAGCAGGACGTGCAGGAGGAGCGACGGGGCGAGGAGGTGGAGGACGCTTTGGCTCCAGGCTCTGGGGAGGCTCCTTCTGCTGGGCACCAGTCTGGAATTCAGCTGAAGGATATGACAGACAACAACACAAAAATTAATCTCTTGGACATTCTAATCCCAGCAAAGCTTTTCTAATAGCAAGTTCTTCTCACAGAGAGGACAGGAAGTCCCCAGCCTTGGAAACAACGATCCAGAAGTTTTTGAGAGAGGGAAAACGAGGAATGAACCAATGATGAAAAGAAGCAGATTTCCTAAAAAAGTTTTTGTCTCGTGTGTTTTAATAAATTTATGCTTTTCATGAAATCCTGAACAATCTTACCAACTGCAGCAGCTCAAATTTTGATTCTGACCCCCATCTGTGAACTACGTTCTCTGGAAAAAAGTGCTACAAACGGAATTCTCAAGGCATTTGGGCAGTTAAAATAAACTCAATTAGAAGCTATTCCAAACACCATCATTGTGTTCACAGGTTCACTTCATCATTTAAAAAAAAGGCTGTGTTTAAACAGAAGTTTTCTTATTGTGGTCCCAATTTACAAATGTGCTGATCACAGTTTATACCTTGGAGCTGACAAGAGCAAGGGTTGCAAGGGTCTGTATTCTGGGAGTATGACTGGAGCGAACCAGGATTCTACAGACACTTTGCAACAGAACTTGTGTGTGGCAGTTCCAGAGGCAGTGGAGCCATGCAATACACACCATGTGTGGAAACAGGTGGTCCAGGAGTTTTTCCTGGGGCTCGGCTGGGTCTCACCGGGAGCGTGGGTCCGTCCGACAGCGTTGGGGACTGGCAGGGGCTGGAACGCGGGGAAGAGCTCGGCGAGGTTCCAAGCCCTGTACTTGACGCTGGCTGTAGGTGCTGAGGAAGGATTTCTTCCACTTCAGCACTGTAGTCATCGATGTCTCCTGAAGAACAAGCCCCAGCAAAGAGAAGTACGTAAAAACTGATTCTGGGCGTGGGATTTCATGCAAAAAAAGCCCCAGAGTTCCAAGGAATTAGCTCAGCAACCAAAGTATGATTCTGGCATCCCAAAATTATACATGAAGAATGCATATGTATTCAAACCAGCTGAAAATACTTCAAATGCATAATATATATGATAGATATATAGTAAACGTAATTATAACAGTGTGGCAACTGTGAAATTGATTAATTTAAGAAACAATCAGCTTTACAGGTTATTTCCTTGGTTTGCAATATGGAAAGCTTCACTTGTTCTCCAGAAGGTTGGGCAGGGGATTGCAAGATATCTGCTATTTCTGATAAATTCTGCTTGCAAAAGGTGGAATGGTGTTGAAAAAAAGGCTCAACGTGGATGTGCTTTTGAAGAGTAAGCTGTCAATTAAGAATATATTTAAATGTAGATGAGAGTGAAGCAGATTGTCAAGATACTGTTGGAAATAATGTGATTTCTAATCTGTTTTAGATGGGCATAAACTTGTTAGGTATTTAGATATGCATTAAATTAACCACATTATTTAGGACTGTAAGCATTTCAAAATAAGGAGTGCTTTATCTCAACAAACCTTCCATATCATAGTCTGCAGTAACCTCAGCATCTTCACAAAGTAAAGTGGAGCTTGTTGATGAAGGCAGCCCAATATTAATCTTCTCTAGATTCATTTCATCTTCCAAACTTCTGATCCAATCTGGATTTTTCAAGTTGATGTTTATAATCCTTCCTTGTAGCTGAATTGCCAAAAAAGGTATGCACAAAATAGACGTTTTTAAGAGGAGGAATATTAAGGCTCAGCATTTTAGATTTAAAATGAAAAAAAAAAAATTCCTGAAAATACCACAAATAAGGTTATCAGAATTCCTGCAACTAAACAAAAATCATTCTGCTTTTCACTTCATTTTGGTAAGTAACTACATTTATGTAATTTAAACTGTTCATTACCACCATTTAATATTTGTTTTTGTAGAAAAACTAACAACTCATCTCCTAGGGTTCTCTTTTTCAATTCATCAGGAAGCTTCCGGTTTCTTTACTCTGACAGAAACACTATTCTTCATAATGAAAAACAGACTTGCTCATAAACAACATGAATAAAGTCATTTTTAGAGGATGGCACAGAGCAGGTCTTCATTCTGCAAACTGACATTCTACCCTGAGCCCCCTTCCTTTCTGAGCCTGCCAGTGACACCTCAGCAGATCCAAGGATCCATGTGTAAACATCAGGCATTCCAAGTCTAACAGCCACAGACGAGTAAAAATTTGAACGTCAGAAGTTAAATTTTCACAAAGATGAAATCCTGGCCCCATAGAAGTCCATGCGAGCTGAAATTCTGACATTTTTCAGAGTTCGCAGTAGAGAAGTGCTAAGTTTTTAATAACTGCAGGCTATGAATATGTTAAACTGGTTCATTCTAGAAAATAAACTCTGCTTTTTAAATAATAAAAAGCACCCCAAACCCCTCATTTGATGAAGATGCCCCTCAGTAGGAGATCTTGATTTGTCTAACAGTACTCCTCCTAAAAATAAATTGAGTTTGATACTTCTTTTATGTGGCTTTTGAAACTCAACATACTGGTATGAGGCTATTAAAAAAAAAAAAAAAAAGAAAGAAAAGATGCAACAGTCTAGTACGGAACAGAACAAACAAAAAATCCAATCCACACAAGAAGACTTAAAAAACCTGGATTTTCTCTTGCTATACGAAGGTTCAGTCATGTTTACATTACCTCAATGCCATTCAAATTCATAACACTCAAAGCAGAGCTTCCTTCCAAAAATGTTACCCACATCTTGTCTTCCACAAACCTGCAAAATTAATTGGAAACAATAATCAGCAAAATACCACAACACTTAATAGTGCAATTGCCAGGTTAGTGAAAATGAAACATCCTCATTTTCAGTTCATTTGAAACTACTAACCTAATTCTAGAATACAAAATTTATATGAAATTCTCAAAAATAAGAGTACCTGGGAGAATCATGTCTGAAAACGGAGACACATACAGGTATGTAAAATGAATTCTAGAGACATTTAAGTTCAAATACAAATGTTAAAAACGAAACAGATCATCTAAGGAAGTAACTGTATTCAGGAAATTGGTGGGAACAATGAAGATGCATTTTGGACTTGCTCCAACAGTTCCAAGTCCAGATAGGACAAGGTGGGGGGAAGGGCTTCCCACTGCCAGAGGGTAAGATGGGATACCGGGAAGAAATTCTTTCCTGTGAGGGTGGGGAGGCCCTGGCACAGGCTGCCCAGAGAAGCTGTGGCTGCCCCATCCCTGGAAGCATCCGAGGCCAGGTCACAGCAACCTGGTCTAGTGGAAGGTGTCCCCATGGCAGCAAGTGTGACTGGATGATCCCTTTCAACCCAAAACATTCCATGATTTTCTAAGTAGAGATTAAAAGTAAGAAGTTTTTTTTTAACCTTATAAGTATAACTTCACCATAGCTTGCAAATTTTTGAAGAAGATCATCAATCAAGTTATCATCAAAATAGTTTTCTTCTGCTGAAGAACTTCTGATGGAGACCATCACAGTACCATCAGGTGGTCCTTGCATTGCAATCACCTCCTTATACACTTTTTGTCTCTCTTCTGCTTCAATTTCAAATATGTCGATGTCAATCAGTGCAACCACAGGCCTTGGAAAAAACAGACAAGAAAATCCTGTCAGCAGAGTATCTGAGCAACAAAATACACAGCATGAAGATTAAATCTTAGGAAGTAATGTATAAAATTAAACTGGAACCTGTGATCAGATGTTTTCAGCTCTGCTCTTCCGTAGTGCAACAAAGTGCCAGGATTCCACGTATAAGGGACATTACTGTCACTGTGAAAACTTGCATTCAGGAGATCCAGGTCTTCAGCTACAATCAGCAGTGAAAACAAAAGAGGAAAAATACAGCGATTGAAAGGATGTGCTACTTGTAGAAAGTAAAAACACAGGAAGTAAATCCAAATTGAGTGCCTCCTACAGAACCCCCCTCCCCACCCCAAGTTTCTTTTGCACTCCTCAAATGACAGTAATTGGGATCTGATTCATGGCCCTTTGTTCAGCCTCACTGCATTTACTGAAGGTCTGTTAACAAGTGTTCTGTCTCCTAATGAGCCAGGGACAGGAGCTCAGCATCACCGGCACTGTTAACATCACTAAATGGATCCTCTAAGTCACTTAAAGAGCATTTTAAACAACTGAAGGAAACCCTCAAACCTGATCTGTCAAACGGCCATTTTCTTCTCCTCCAAAGGATCCGATCTGTCCACGCTGGTGTGCGACACTTTTCACTGGTGTCATAGTCATCAGAGAACAGATCATATTTGTATGTAGGGGCAAAATTGATTTTCCCTTCCAGAAATCCCCTAAAAATCTGTAAGCAACAGAAGACAGAAAGAGATGGGAAACAGCTTGAAACGAATCAGAATTCTCTATTCTAACACTGAGAACCTGTATAAACACCTCAAAACAAAACAAAAAAACCTGTTATTTGTTAATATGGATTCTTCTCCACATTTTATCTACCTTAAAACATTTGACACTATGACTAAATAGTGACCCAGACAATCACCAATGAACAGAAGTATGCCAGCAGTTACATCTTTAAGCCCAGGCCCACAAGCAATCTACTGTTCCTTCAATGTCATTACCAACTGGAGGTCACCCAGAACACCCATGCTTTAACATGGCATTTTAATCTGGTGCTTAGATGTTCCTGTGTCAGCAAAAGTTGGGGATTAAGGTTTATATTTTATCTATCTGAACATGTCAAATGTTCTTGCAAATTCACAGACTCACACCCTGGTTTGGGTTGGAAGGGGCCCTAAAGATCATCCAGTTCCAAGCCCTTGCCACGGGGTCACTAGAGCAGGTTGCTCAGGGTGCCACATAACCTGGCCTTGAACACTTCCAGGGAGAAGTTGACACAAGATGCCCCCTCAAATAAGCAGGAGGTTAAAAAAAAAAAAAAAAGGAAAAAAATGGAGTCCTTAATACATTCAATGTATTCAAAGTGAGCTTCTCACTCATTAAGTGTTTAAACTGGACACAAGGTAAAACCCTTCAGCTAACTCAGCCAGCTCCATTCTTGAGTTCAACCTTGTATGAGCAGCTTTCCTTCACTTCAGAGAGCTGTAAAATAGAAATCTAACTTGGATCTTACAGTCGAATCTGCATCAAGTCACAGGCTAACCTGCTTTTCTTGTCAGAAATACAATTTGAAATCCAGTGAATTTAAAAGCCAACGTCAGAAGATCAATGTCAGAATGCTAGAAGTTCCACAACTTCTGAGACAATTAATTTGTTTGCCTTCAGTAATTATTTTCTAGCCTACTTTTACAGAGCAAGTTGCTATGTAAACACCTTCCCTGAGCAGCAGGTATAGGGGTGAACCTGCCACAGCCATGGAGCTCCCCCAGGGAGCTGCTTCTACCCAGCCAGCAGCTTCTAAATCATGGAATATCAACCCAACAGTGCAATGCTATTCCTGCTCCCCAGGCAGGAGTCCTTTTCATATTCTGGTAGCTTCCATAGATTTCTCCAGCTTTATAACTGCTGGAGGTGTCTCCAAAACCTTTACACCTCTTGTTTTGATCCACTGAACAGACAATCAATGCCGTCTGCCCATGTGAACGTACATCTTGCTTTCTCTAGGAAACAGCTGTTACAAAAAAAAAAAAAAAAAAAAAACCCAAACGAAAGAGAATAAAAATATCCAGTGTTTTGCCTCCTGTTCTGGTGCACAAGATACCAGCACAAATGGAAGGGAACTCTAAACCAGCAAAAAGCACTGCTTGTGATCAAAGTGCTGGCGAGCAGAATGAACCAACAGTAGAGGACTGTCACTCATTTTACCATCTCCAGCCTTCCCACACAGAGCTGCAAAGAGAGACCAAGAAACCCTACAAATCTAAAAGCTGTAGCTTTCTTCAGACTTTGTTACTGTGTTTTCTTTGCAAGTAAGAAGGCTGCCATTTGGACTATTCCCAAGAGTAACAGCATTAGACGTATTACAATTGAACTAAAGAGTAACGTTGCCAAACATGACAAATATTCTTTTAAAATAGTTGCATCAGATAAAAAGAAAAATACGGTAATTAGAAAACTCCAGGCTGAGGATAGAGATTTACAGGATCATCATAGAATTACTAAAACCAGTAAGAAGAATGAAGTATTCTCAAGCATGGTGACCTTTGAACATACCTGTCCAGAGTTTTTTTGATTGATAAGCTGGTCTCCTGCTATGAGGGGATCCCAGTTCTGTTGTCGTATTAGGTCCTTCACCTCCTCATTGGGCAAATCTATTCGATAATTGAAGTCCCCACACCAAAAAATATAGTCATGGGAAAAGAGCATCCTTCCCTGTACAACAGCAGCACACACTGGAGTTAAAAACAACCGAGTGACAAATTTACTACTTCCAGGTTCAGAAATTCAGTTTTTAGCTGTGAAGCATGTATAATTCCAGGGTTTAGAGTGAGAACTTTTACGTCCCCCTTTGTTTTGATTTTTTCACTGCCCATAAGTAAAACCAAGCAGATACACTGGCAGCTTGAAATAGCAGCATTTAGGAAACAGCTGGATATGGTACTTGCTAGGAAAACTGAAACACGACAGTGGGGACAAATTTAGGAAGTAAAAAAACCCCTGTAAAATAAGATGTAAGACTCCTGCACAGTGCCACAGAAATTAACAAACGACAGTTTGATGACAAAATTTAAAACAGCTTTAAGTCTCAAGGAAGCATTTTGTTGCACTGATAAAATTTTCACCTTGGTGTTTATGAGAACACAGCATAGAATCACTCCTGTGTACTGAAAACAGGGCTGTTTCCCAGCGATTTTTTTCTCATAGGTGATTGTCTCCTGGGCCTACAAAAGTTCTACTGCATGTCAAGGATCTGCAAGGTCTCTTTCCTATGCGAAGTCCTTGATTTCAAATGCAAGTCAACTCATGTTCCATCATCTCCATCATTACACTGGAAAGGTCTATTCTTTCTGCAGTCTTCTATTTTGCTAAATAAACATTGTGGGAACTCAATTATCTCTGAGATCTCTAACCCAAGGAAATCTGATTTCCACAGGAATCTGGGGAAGGGGGAAAATGCAAATGGAGCTTTGGGATGACACTTCTAGAGCTCCAAGCACTTCACTTCTCATTTGTTATGGAATTTGAACACTGTGCTTACCATTGGAAAACCAAGCTTGCGAGATATTTCTACAAAGTCTTCATTTCTCTCCTTGACTTGGGATTGCCCTGCAGCAAAATGACTACACACAAAGCAAAGGCTGGAGGTATGGAACAGCATCCGAATGGCCACTGCACCTTTGTTCCCAGTGGCTCCTCCCATGCCAGTCTTGACAGTATCAACAGCAACATCCCTGAAATAGTGAAACAACTATTAAACATTCCAGTAACCTGGCACAGACTGCTCCGAGTGTGACACTGGGCTGGGAGGGACACATTGTTCTTCCAGCCACAGGGCTAGTTTTAACGAGTTCCAACAGCCACTGAGCAGTAACAGGATAAAACCTCAGCTTTTCAAGCTCCCTGGGCAACCAAGGAGGCATTTAAAAACTAAGATAAAAGAACTTAAACAACTGCTTCACCAGAAGGTGGAACAGCTCTTTCAGAGCCCCACATGGCTCTGAGGGCATTTGGGTGTTATCCTGCAACAGAAAGCAAGCTGACGGTGCCCCAAGCTGGAGCCAGCTGTGCTCACTGACCTGATAAAGGGAGCATGCTGGGGCCTGATGAACACGAAGAGGCAGACGCCCACCAGCTGCTCTGAAGCCAGCAGCACGTACTTGTAATCTCTGGAGATGGTCTTCTGCAGCTCAGCAGCCCAGAGCTTCTGATTGGTGGTGCTGGCAGTGAGATTAAAAACACCAGGTTCGAAATAAACAAAACTGAGCAGGTTTCTAGCTGGTGATTGAGCTGACTAAACTACATTCAAGAACCTCAAGTAAACCTTGAGGAAGTAAACCAAAGCCAAGTTGCAAATGGTGCTCAAATCCCTCCCCAGCAGACACACAGGTTCTAGACTGTCATGACATAATTGTTTCACATTCAGCCTCTACAAATGCTGCCTCACTTTTCCCAACACCACAGACAACTTTAGGAGCCATGGCTATCTTTCCTGTATTTATGAGCCTAGACTAGAGGAGCAAAACCTAAGAATTGTTTTAGGGAGTTACTTCCTAGCCTAGAGCTCAATCGATAAAACAGGTGTCCACAGTCTCAGATCAAGAAGAAACATCCTTAGAGACCTAACAGACTATGGTTTTCAGAGCCAGCACTGGACAGAAATGAAAAATATCAGGCCTGGAAACAGCATTAACTACACGTATGGTGAAAACAGGGGATGACAGGCTAACACTTGGTACCCAAAAGACAAAAATCCGCACAAAGGCTACAGCATTATAGGCTTCAGGTGCTCTTCCCAATGAGTTAAACCTTCCCTAACACCAGGAAATAATGCAAAACAGGCAGAGAAAACAATGGACAAAGGGAATATGGTGCTAGGACTACACACACATTTATCATTGGTATCACCCACCACTGAGAAAAATGTATTTCCATGACCCAGTCTGCTAGGAGTGAAAAATCCCAACTCCACAATAACATATCCATGCAATATATGGGATGGCAGTGAAAACCAACAGTGTGGAAGGAAGCCTTCCTTTAAACAGATCACAATCTGATACAGAACAGCATACCAACAACACGTGCTTTTGAGAAGATTTTCACGGGATTTGTTGTTCCCAGCAATACAAAACACAGGAACTGCAGAACACTGCGAGCACTGGAGAAACCAAAATTTCAAATAACACGTGACTTAAAAAAGGTGATTATCAGCCAAACTAGTACTGTGTGGATTGGATCACCCACCTGGCATTCACAATGTTTCCTGCATTTAACTCCACCATTTCTTCAAATCCAATGGCAAATATGTCCACAGGTTTGCTTTTGCGATCTCGAGGTAAATATGGAAAGAGTTAATTCTTGTTTCTAATTAACTTAAGAATGAAGACCTCACATACATATTCATTTTAAGAAAGAAATTCCTTATTTGGAAAAAAATTCCTCCCTGTGAGGGTGGGGAGGCCCTAGGCTGCCCAGAAAACCTGTGTCTGTCCCATCCCTGGAAGTGTCCAAGACCAGGTTGGACGGGGCTCAGAACAACTTGGGCTAGTGGAAGGTGTCCTTGCCCGTGGCAGGGGTTGAGACTGGATCATTAAGGTCCCTTCCTACACAATTCTACAATTCTGTGGTATCTGTTTCAATGTTTGTGATCTACTTAGAAAAATCACAGTTTTCAGGAAAAACTCATGACAGAACACAAATCCTACCTTGGAATTCATGGATCCCAGCCAATTTTGGTGCATCCAGAAGCCAGTCAGTGAGGGTTTGATTTCTGAAGGCAATACTTCGAAACTGCTTCCCCCCATTGACGTTCCATGTCCCAACACAGACTCGGATTTTTTTCGGTTTTGCATACTTGTAGAAGTTCTCACACATGCTCTTCAGTACTTTTACAGATGCTGCAAAAACATTTGAAAAGACATTATTTTCGTAGTGAATGATTCTTCAGAAAACTCGGCAGTGAGATCTTTCCAAAGTGCACAAAGTTAAACTGTGAAAGCACATGGAATGCAGCTTTCCCAGGGGAAAATACCCTTAGAGACACATTACTTGTGTGGGTAAGACACTGACTGAAAACCAGCAGTGATTTGTTCAAAATTATATAGAGAAAAAGAATACACGAAGGAAACAATTTCCACGTTTTATAAATATCTGTTGTTCTTTCACCTCATCTGTGACTCTCTAAGGAAACCATAATTTTTCATACATACCAACAAGGGTATCTACCTCATTTTCACAGATTAAATTTATGAAATCCAATCTCTGTTACAGAGCCAACTTGCAGATACATTCGTTTTTGGAAGTGTAAAAGTGGCTGATACACTACAAGTAACAAAATAGAGAAAGGTACATTATTTTATCGTATCACAGTATGCCTATTTAAACCACAAATCTCAATTATTTTTAGGTCAGCTGAATTCCTAAAGAGCTGCTTTAGTGAGGACAGTAGGCTGGGATTCAAAATAATTAAACTCACTTCTCTGTCCCATCAGCCTTTACCTGTGCCTTGTTTTTATCTGCCAGATGGAGAGAGAGGAACAACCCATCTGTACAGGACATTGTGAGAAACACAGAAAGAAAAAAGCTGGTTCAACGGTCAGGTACTTTACCTAAGCAATATTAATTTACCTATTTTGAATGTTCTCATGGTTATCAGACTCCAAAAGAACAACATAAACAATATTAGATGGAATTCTTCCCTTCACTTGTCGCTGCCTAGAAAAATACGCAGTTGCTGGAAACAGTATTTTCATTTAAATCCCCAAAATGAGATCATTAGTGAGCTGCTGTTATCTTTTCAGTTATTCTTTCTAAGTTTATCATCTTGGCTACCTGGTTAAAACAAAAATCAGGTATTCTCTCTCCCTACTGGGTTTGACAAAAACTGGAAGCAAGAGAGGAAAATATATTGTGTTTGTTGGCTGTGAACTCTTTCCCTGCTGAACAAATCACACACCCATAAACGGGCCAATCACACAGAAAAGACAGTGAACTGGTTGGCGTCTCCTTGGGGTGCTCCAAGCAGATCATACTTGGGATCATGCTTTCCTCATGAAAATACAGGGCAATGCAGTCTAGAAGACAGTAAGGAGCCAACAGGGTACTTGAGCCCTCCAGGCAAGAGCCAAATACCACATCTGCTTCTGACCCACACCCCAGGTGACTCCAGCCAGGAACTCGAGCACATGCCCAAAAGGCCACAGAGTGTCAAGGACAGGAGCTACCTCAGCACCCGGCCACTGAAGGGAAAACAATCCCAGAAGTGCTGTCACCACAACACATCCAAGAACCCAAATCAGCCGAAGGGCTGGCTGAACCCCAGGAACCCAAACTGGTGTCGTAGGCAGCTGTGCAGGCCTGCAGAGATGAGCCTTTGCAGCACTCTGAGCAAGCTGAATAGCAGAGTTTGGTGGTTTCTCATCTCTGGTTCCTTCTTTCTCTTTTGAAAATTTAGTAGATTTCAGCTTCCTTTTAGGCACTCCAAATCATTCAGTTGCTATACAGAAGCTTTTAAGAAAAGCTGCAAAACTCAATTATTGCCTATTTGACTCCTGATGTTGTTATGAGACCCTAATGTGAAAAGCCTTACCGGGTTAGACTCTAACTTTAGAACTGAACAGACAACAAGCTTATAGCAAACAAAAAATTGATATCTTTAAACTAGCAGTCTTCCTAAATTGTAGAATGACTCCTTTTATAAATTAGAGTAATTAAAAATAAAAATTTCTACTGCTTTCCAAAATATTGAGTGAACCAAGTGCTTTTCAGGGCTCCTGAGACCATGATTTTTCTACATATTTCTAGTTATTTATCTCTTCAGCTAAATTGTGCCTCACTCTCCAACATCAGAAATCCAATCAGTTACATCTTCTGTTATTTTGCAGCAAAAATACTTCGGCTGCTGCTCTTACTAGGCAAGCAGAAATTTGGAAATCAGTTCTACAAAGGAATCGTTAATTTAAAATTCTCTTTGGGATATTCCATGCAACTGAACTTGATGGAACTGTTTTACTGCTACATCCAAATTCCTGTAGGAATATTTCAATATATGCAATTTGTACCCAGGTGAAACCCTGAAATGCTAAAAACCAGTTGATTTATAACTCCTACAAAAATAGGTATTCTAATAAATAATAAAAATATAAGAATAACAATAATAATTTATAAATGAATAAAAATAGTTGACTCCTCTTTCGGAGTTGGAAGGTAATACCATCAGTGAGAGTGTGACCGGTCATTCCAATAAACACTTGGTTACACTGACTAAATGCCAGTGAATCACTCAATTTCAGACATACATTACTTGTGACTCAGATTTCATTCTTTAGATACTCCCTAAGAGTTAAGTAGGTAGAGTAAAACACATATAGGAAAAGCAAAACTGGCACATGTAAAGGCCATTTAAATTTGCTCAGCATGCAATAAAATGTGAATAGAAGAGATTAGAAATATTTTATTTTAAATAATGTGTTCTGGGAACAAGAACACGAGGTGCTGCACAGCTGACTAGTTTCCTGCACAAATACATGCATGTGGAGCCTTCTAGCAGCAATTAAGATGAAATAACGAATTGTACTGAAGAATTTGACCTCTTATCCTAAACAAAGCAAAAAATACAGAAGCTTCCAAATAAAAAGGGAAATTCCTTTACAGCCAGAACATTTGCAAAAATAAACCCCTGCAAATTGGTTACCTCATTTCCTAACTTGCACCCAAGTTCAACTGCAACATTTTTCAGCTCCTCGATTCTCACTTTTCTTGGATTAAAGGATGTTAGGACACAGGAATGTCAGACCCAAACACCACCAGGAAAATGTGAGCCCACAGCCAAATATTACACAGACAAAAGAAAAGCCAGAGGACAACGACCGCTGGTCAGGTATTTACAGCTTATTTTACTGTACTATACTATACCTGATTGTAATGATTGCTCTGAAACTACGGATGCAGTAAGAGGAAAACAAGAAAAAATTAGTCAAATAAGTCATTGCTTTTCAGGATTTTCCAGCAATGTGTGAGAAAACATGCTGTTAATATACAGTTTATTACACATAACCATTTGCATCAGTTAAAGCACACGTTTTATGCTGCAAAATCTACAAAGTTTCACAACAGGATTAGCAAATTCTCTTTTCCTTCTTCATTAATAAGGGATTCACACAGGTTGAAGTACCCCACTAGTTAACTTGCCACCTAGCAGAGAATGCAGAGACATCTCGGGGAAGAGGGATTAATGCTCCTCAGCTGTCAGGAGCTGCGAACGTGGAAAGGGCAGCTTACATTCGCAGGAAAAGTGAGAAGAAATGAAAACAAATTTTAACTAATTTTGAGGTAAGGTCAATTTAGCAGGTTTCAGATATAAGAAAAGTTACAATAACATGAAACCTTGTGCTAAACAAATGGGACAAAACTACTCGGATTCCACATCAGATGAAGGTGTGGACCCTCGAGATGAAGACTACAACTTGGCAATGATTTTCTTCTAGAGACAGAGATTTTCGCTGACGCTTTGACATACTCTTCCTCATTCTAGGTTGAGATGGGCTGGGGGGAAGGAAAAAAAAATGAAAAGGAAAATTTAACGATGTTATTAATCCCTAAAAATTGCAGTAACCCAGAACATTATTACTCGGGATCTTGGAAACAAGACTCAAATTTAAGTTCCTTCTTTGCCCAAATACGAGCTCCTGTATTTTTTATGTCCCAGGAGAGGACTGAACCCAGCCCTACAACTGAGCCACTGTTTTCTTGTCCACCAGACCTGCAGAAGATGGGATTGACTGCAGTCCGGGGGACCACAGAGGCTACATCTCTTTGGGGATGCAGGATTCTGGTTCAGTACCCTGTTCTCATGAGGGGAACCACCTTCCTGGTACCAAACCCTCAAGACTCATGTGGCTGCTCTGCACAAGCAGAGTTTCTTATCAAAATATCTCTGGTTTTGATGCAGAACTTCACCCACAAATCATACACAGGTAAAGAAATTTCTGCAGCACATTAGTTTGCCACTATTAGTAAAGCAGAAGTAACTTTCGTCTTTTAGTAAGCCAAAAGAACATAAAATAGCATTTATACTTTCCAACAGTGCTTTGAAAACAAACTCTATACAGCTTTTTTACACCAAATAGTTATCAGAGATTAAAATCCTGAAAGACACATACCGCGTAAACTGCTGGTGGTTAAGAGAGCCCGTGCTTTATCTGCTAAATCACTATTTAGGGTATTTCCCAATAACAAAACATCAATGGCCTCCTGCTTGGAGCTATCAAAAAAGTTATTTTGGATCGTTCTGGTCACAGAACGAGCACCATCCTTCAGCTTTCCAGCCTGTTAGAGAGGAACACGTATAAAATATTTTATGTCGGACACTGCTCATAATACATTGGCAATATTCAGTAGCACATATGTAAACTGTGTTAATGATTTTAAGGGCTAAGGCAATTTTCTTCTTTAAGTGTTAAATCAAATTGTCTGAGCCTACTGTGCTACATGTGCTTTCCCCCCACCCCCAAATGGTAAACACAGTAATACCTACAAGGCGTATCTAACAAGCAGATTTAAATTAAACTAAATAAAATAAAATGCTGCAGGGAGGGGAATTTTTTTTTTTTCCTAAACCCATGGTCTTGAAAAATTAATTTGATACAGTGCCATGTTTAGACCACGACAGGGATTTTGGGCTTTTCCCCAAACAGTGAGAGATGAGCAAGTGCTCGAGTCCAAATACCATGATACATGAAGGTATATGTTTATGCACATAGGAATTCAGAAGTCACATTCTGGAATAACCATGTTAAAAAAACGAGAGAGAGCTTCAACTTAAGACCCCTTAACTTGTTGAAAGAACATGCAAAGTCTCATGCAGTATCCCAGAAGGAACACAGACACTAATCCATGGCTACAGACACACCCGGACACCGTCTCCGCACACTCTGGCCTGACTAATTCGCATGGCAGAGGAACAGTGTCCACAGCTGGGCTAAACAAGAGTCTCCAGAAAAATGTGCTGCTGCTGCAGATGGACCCGAAGGTCACACAGACCTAAAGGATAATGTAACTAACATGTAATGCAGTCTCATACTCAATTCCAAACCTCACAGTGCTGACGTGGGCACACAAAACCACCATTCTGATTACACATGCTGTTGCATGTACTTTGCCTGTGAGGTGTCTGTAAACACACACTACTGCAGGTACATGAAATACAGACTGTGATCCATCAGGGATGCTGCATGGGATTGTGTCATTATAAAAAAATACTCCCAAGTTTACAGCTTGCATTGCCCATGAAAGCCTATTAAATGCATGTGAAAAGAAGGTAAAAGCTTAATAAAACTACCCTAGGATTTAGTTCTATGAATTGTGCTAGACAAGACAGAAGCTACTCTTTTGGCAAGGCTAAGTGGAAGTAAATTGACACCATGACTTTTGGCAGACAATGGGGATGAGGTGCAGAGAGCACTCTACTGCAACAGGATTTTGATAGGATATGCTCCCTTCCTGGCAGACAATGTACAACTGATGATCCAAAACCACACTCACCATTCACATATCAGGCAATTAATTGAAAGGAACCCAGAGAAAGCAAAAAAAAAGAGCAAGTAAGGAGTTAGATGTAACGAGCATTGTAATACTTTAAAAAGAACTGGTTTTCAGTATAGAAATGTATATTAACACGTTTAGGGTTAAAATAATTTTCTCCTATGTGAAATTTCTGCAATTTTACTTCTAAGTACCCTTGGGCTTTGAAGAATCAAACTGACAAGTAAGAAATGGAACAATTTCAAGCATCAAACTTTTCATCTGAGAAACGAGAATGCAACTTAAAAACTGCATTTTAAAGTATATACTGAGAGTACTCAAAAACATACTGCGTCATGTGCATTGAAACAAGAGCGAGTATTGCATGGCTTTGCAAGCATTAAAGATCCTCTCTGAATAGACAAGATTTGTGTCAGAGATGCTGGGTATGATTTATGAGATGTGATACTAATTAGAGCTGTCCCGGGGCAGGGATCCAGCATCATTCTAAAGACAGCAGAGTAAATGTACTGTCGTGGTTTAACAGTCTGGAACCAGGACATCTACTCTATGTTTTAAACATTAGAAATGGAAATGTAAATACATTAAATGCATTTTTTAAAGTAAAAAAAAAAAACAAACAAATAGCCAAATGAACTAGATGAAATAGAAAACTATTAATTTAGGAAAAGGAATTAAGAAGGTTGAATGGCAAAGTCAAGACGGAGACACTCCATAAAATACTTACTGCTGTTTTCCTGGCAGTCTGGGTGACATTTTTGTGAGAAAATAAAACTAAACATCTTGAACCAAATTCCACTCTATAGTAAAATACAAGCAATTCCCAAATGAAGAAGTCTTGTATGCATCAGTCAAGGGGCAGAATAAGCAACAAGTTTATCTGAGCTCTTTTCTTCTTATGTGTTTTGCTGTGATACCTCCTACATGAGCAGAGAAGGACCCTGGCACAGTGTGAATGAACAAATGATGGAAAATCCAAAACAGTTGGCTATGGGTACATCGGCTATAACATGGAATGAAAAGCAGCACATTCTTCAGCAGAAAGAACAATGTGAAAAGATGTTTTTGAAGGAACTAAAGGCAAAAATTGCTACAGTTCAACATTTGTCTTGACAGGTATCACTTGGCAAGGGACAGGATTAAGGAAACAAAAAAGCAACATTTTGAGGAAAAAAACCCAAAAGACAGCATTAGAACATGGGAACAACCCAGGCATCAACCAAGACAAAACAAGCTGAAGAGAAACATTACACCGTCATGGAACACAGAACTGTTGTCACAGCGTTAGAAAGCAGGGTAGAAATGAAATTTGTGGTGTTTTCAGTAACTGCAGAACTAAAAAGAAAAAGCTGGACAAACATTCAAACAAAACCCATCAGCTACAACTTGTTTAGCATTAACACTATTAAACACTAAAACCACAAACAACATCATATCAAACACACTTGAAAAGGAGATACAGTGAATGAAATAACAGCAGAGGCACAGAGAGAAACGTGAAAAGAATCAAAAGAAACTAAAGCCAATTTGACTATACACTTTTCCGAACTATGTTCTAAAGAAATTGAAGATTTGAGCCTTATCCTTTACACAGAATGGTGTTATCTGCGAGGCAGGAGCGCGCCTAGGAAGGGATGTACAGGAACGTGACCTGCTTATCAACAGAACCAACCATTTGAAGTTAATTGTTTCAGTTGGTTGCCTTTTGGTTGGGATTGTTTTAGGATTACAAAGAACACATTTTTTTAAGAGAGAATCTTGCCATTGCTATATTAATGGCAGAATTTATTAAAACCCATAGTGAACACTGCTAAAACATTTGAAAAGATGTAGTTTACCTTGGCCTTTCCTTCAAGGGCTCCGGTTCCAGCATAAATTTTACTGACAGAATCACCATTCACAGACCACATGGATCGGAATACTTCCTGAAAGCGAGTAACTAACTGAGGCTTCTCAGCTAATCCTAATACCTCCAGCTGTTTTGTTAGCATCTGCAACAGGTGAAGACAACATTAGCAAAAAAAAAAAAAACTTTAAATATATTTGTTAAAAGGCACATCCTATTTTTCAGCATATATGCATAAAACTCCACAAATCTGGGGTTTAGTTTGCTTGGAACGATGCATATGTCACCGTATCACACTTGAAAGGCTGCATCATACATGTAATTAGCACCAACACTTCATTTTCTTTTGAAGATAGGTAGTAAAAAAGGAAAATAATTATCTAGCAGATTTGTACATATTTTCATCTTAAAGTTCACCAAACTAAACACAGAAGCTATTTTCAAGAGCTTTCAAAAATCTTTAAAACCTTAGGGTGTCTGACAGCAAGAAGGAGGAGCCTAAAATAACAGACACACAAAAGCAAAATTCTGAAGGTTGGACAGGAATCAACAAAAGATACAAAAGGAAACTTGCAAGACAAAATTAGGAAGAAATAAGCAAGAAGTTTTAGAAATTGGGTGCTTGCTCTTATTTCAGGGGGTCATCCAGAGTTCAGTACTGTTATTTTAAGTATCTAACTGTACTAAATAAAGTAAGAATTCATATATCTCATTTAATAGAATTTTAAAATTAAGTAAGTAGTTCTTCAGGATTAACCATTTCCCTTCTTATTAATTAGTTCTATGCTTTTAGCTCTCATACTTCAGCTGAAATCATAATTTAATTCTCATTGCTGAAAAATCTGACACAATGGGTTTAAAAAAACATTATCTTTATCCAGTTCTTAGAAGGGTAAGAAAGGAAAAAACAGACCTTCAAAGCTAAGTTTGACATGTAAGTACTCTACACATCAAGAGTGTAGAAAGATTTATTCTTATGCCATAGAAAACTCGCGTTAATGCAGCAGCCAAGCACTACATATTCCAGAATCAGATATGTCTCTTCTACAACCAATGCCTTGTACAATTCTCGCAGAAATTCCTCTTAAGAAGAGCGTTTTAAATAACTAAAATTCAGAAAAGAAAAAAATCATGACTTTCCTACGTTTGACCTTACAGCACCCATACTTTTCCACTTTCAAACATGCTGAAGGTCTTCTCTCAGAAGTCAGAGCATCTCACACTACAAATCCACCCACGAAAAGTTCATTCACCTTTCCTAGGGAAGGTGACACTACTTTTACAGCCTAAGTACCCCAGAAGCAGCAGCTGGATGTGAGTTTCCTACCTCCAAGCCAAAGAAGGCCTGCACACTGTTTGTTCTATCCAGACAGTCCAAGCAGTTGGTCCTGACGGTGCCGCTCTGGGATCTGTGCCAAGGACAACGGGAGAGGGAAAACAAGTGAAACAACTCATCTAACACACATCTCCTCAACAGAGGCAGGGACAGGGAGATCTGAACCAGAGCAGTAAATCAGGGCATTGTCAGTGCGACATTCCTGCCCCACGAGGATATTTATAAACGTGTCAGCAACAGAGGGTGATCTTCAAGTGCTCACTGAACACAGCTCAGGCATTTTCTGCAAATAACATTAGTCTTTCTGCTTCAGTTTCTCCCAATCCTCCTTGCTTGGTTAGTTAAAGTGTTACGCAGGATTAAGTTTTCTTTTCAAACAATTCAACTAACGCACTTCCAAAGAACCTCAGAGAGAAGTAACTCTTAAGTTACAACAAAAATGGAAAAAAAATTACTGAGACAGTTCTCGAATTTGTTTAACTAAAAGTAACAAGAATTTGTGATATAACTAAAGCCAATTCCAACTCCTCATTACTTGCTCATAAAAATTAAAAACAAGCCTCTCTCCTTGAGCTCAAGTGATGTTTGAGGCCCATAGGCACTCAGAACTGCTCCACTTCCTTTGGGAGAAGCCCAGTTAACTCCTGCTAGAAACCTCTCAAAAGGATCATGTTAATCAGCATCCATGTACTGCTTGCTCAGCTAGGAGTACAAAATTCCAGTGACTCTCCCAAGGACACACACTTACCCCTTACTTTTGTCATTCCCACTGCCCACTTCGTGTGCCAAGGTCAGTATGGTTTCAGCACCTCTACCTGGAGAACTAACCACAAGCTGCAGCAAGTTCTGAAGAACTTTCTTCAAGACTTTTTTTTTTTTCTTTGGCATTACTATCTCTGCATTTGATTTGAAATACAAAGCAAAAAGCCTGACATTTCCCAAAGGAGATGGTCCATGAACTCACAAGCATTTTTACTGTACCTTTCACTAACACAAATCTTTGAGCTGTCACAAGCCACAATTTTTTGTTTTGCTTTCAGCCTGTTGCATTTTGATTTACGATGGCATTATTTGAATCACCCAATAAAAAAACACATGCCACTTTTAAAGCTGTTTGGAGCTCATCCCCTCATCATTCAGCAACTCTTTCTCAGGGAGAACCTCACGCAGCACTTCGCTCCGCACGAGTTAAAAGGAGGAAGGGTGTGGAAGGGAGAAGAGAAGGAATGTTGCCTATTTCTTGCCCTGCTTCTCTTTTCCTGTCGAGATAAGCACAGCCTTTGCTCCAGGAATCAGGAACAAGTACAGAGCAGAGCAGGAAACATGCATCTCAATCCTGCCTTGAGAGAAAGGAATCTCTCAAGCGGGGGATTCAGGTGCAGTCAAAAACACTGCCCTGAACATGAACATTCACAACACACAGAAAATGGTATGTTCCATCACTGAGGGAAATACTCAGCATATTATACAGGAAGATAGAAAAATAGTCATTAATCCCATGTGGCTGCCCGCCAGAAAAAGGACAATCGACCATTTTCACAAAATTGTGAGGTCAAAGGCCTGAAATGAATTCCTGCCCCTTGAATGTCTCACAGAGATCTTCCTTGAAAATTTTTAGAGCATACACAGAATGAAACAAGATCTTACCAGAGTAAAATAAGTGACTCATATTTCAGCTGTTAAGCATCATCCAGGATACACTAAAACCACAATAACAGAAGCAACATTCTTTCTCTTATCTTCTTGCTGAGGGGTGAAACACATCCCAGCACCACAGTTTAATCTGAGGAAACGTACGGAAGTTATACACACAAACCTTTTCACTTCCTTTCCATCAAAATAAAAAAATCCACACTCTAAGAATTTCTGGACTTGAGGTTTAAGCACACTGTGTAGTTTTTCTGCCTTTCCACCTTTAACCATCTGATGATAGTCAAAGTTCACCATTTTGATATCAGCTGAATGTTCAGATGCTTTCAAATGGCTCTGGCATTGTAAACAGAAAAAAAAAGTATAAATATACCAGTACCTCAACATACAGAAGTAGGAGCTAAACAAGAGACTACAAATATTTTTAAAGTTGTTTTATTTGCTTTCTATTAGGTAAAATGAAACCATTCTTACCACCATTGAAACAAATCACTCAGAACTGATTAACATTCCATGTGTATTTTTGTTTCCCTTGTCACAAAGTCAGGTTTTCCCCTTACTACCCCAGGGGTCACCAAGGCAGCCCACAGCCTCTTCTGCTGTCAAATGCTTTCACCTGCACAAGGTCATTTCAGTGAAACCCCTTTTTGCCAACAGTCACTGACATGCCTGTCAGCAATGGGGGTTAAGTGAACACTTCAACAACTACTACTGATAAAAAACCCACCCAAATTATTTAGGTTGCTGTGCAGAGTGGCTTGAGCAAAACTTTCCCTAATATTTCCTGAAAAACCCTTAAGTGCTCAGACAGTGTTGGCAAAGCCCTGGGTATCGCTGCACATCTGGGAACCCTCCTGTATCCTACCAGGAGGGCTGGATACAGGAAATATCCCAGTGAATGCCCCCAGCTATTCAATCACTACAACACAGAGGGAAAAGGGAGAAGGAAAATAACAGATGGCTACTGCCATGTTCTCTGGCTTCAGACAGAGCTCCTCAAATGGTTGGTATTTATGAACTGCAAGGTTCAGGCAGAGAAAGCATAACAAGAGTGTTCCGACGTTGTCTTTTAAACTAACCAGTGGGATTTAATGAAAGCGGCCACTTATAGTTAACATCTTCTGAACAAACATTTCCTGCTAATCACAAAGCAGCTTTAAGGTGATAGATTGTGGTTTTAAAAGAATATTAAGGGATTTACCCATTTATTCCAAAAGAAATATCCTTAAAAGAAATATCACAGCATTAAGTATCATAAAGTATCATGTATTTATTCATCAATTTTATAGGGTAAAGAAGACTTATGTTCTCAATAAGACACTAGTAAGGATGAAATATGAAAATAACTTAAAATCCCTCAACACTGTCTATGTTGCTGTTAATAGTTTTTCAGTACAGTAACCAATCTGAACGGAATCAAAGAGGAATCATGTAGAGAGCTTTTAACAATTCATTTCACATCATGTATCTTAAGCAGTGCTGTTACGATAAATCCAATCTTAGCTCCCAGAGCACAGCATACCTGGGATTTGGTTTCCAAACGCTATGTAAAAGCTTCCTTGCAAACAAGCAAATTCCAAGGATATGCACAGCGAAAGAACTGTCACACTCACCTGGAAAGCTTTGCTGAGCATGTGCTCCCCTTCTTTTGCCCCAAGTAAATTTACAATAATTTGCTTGCCATATAAATTTTTAAGGGTTTGGAAATGCCTGTTAACAGAAGAAAAATTCCACAGTCATCTTCTGGCACGCAGAAAATGAACAGCAACACCTGCAACACTGAGTGAGATGTTGCAAAGTATTCAATATCAATTTTATTCACACTTTCCAACGAAGCATTCAAAGGCATAAGCAATCCCCAGGCAGTTCCCAGCTTTGCTGAATCCCACTTTTGTACAGACAAAGCCTCCCATTTGGAATAACATATCCCATCTCTGTGATGCAGCAGAACTTATCAGAGGTTTGCAGTGCATTAACAAAAGCTTTAGACATTTTTCACCTGTCAAAAGCTGGTGCATTCGCCTCGAAACCCCTTGACATCCTGACACGATGGGATCCCACCTACGACACCGAGATTACATTAAATTGTAATTTTGAGTAAAAGGCATGTAAACGTTTCAGCAGTTCTACTGCAAAATACTGGTATGTCTAAAGAACCTAGAGTCCCCGTAAGGCACAAACTTTTTTTTAACCCTTCCTGTAAAAAACGAGTCATGGTAGTAGCTGCTGAACCAGTCCCTCTTTCAAGAAAATTGTGGTGAAAATCTACTAGAGTAGGTCTTGATCCTTACTGACTTCTTGAAAAGACTTCTTCTCAAGAAGAACTCAGAAGAAAACAGTCTCTTTGGACGCCCTTAGATAACCCATTTAAAAGAGGAAAAAGTCAGAATTTCAAAGAGAAGACATGGAAAAAAGAATGGACATTCTTTTTGCAAAGCAACTTTTGGATTTGAGAAGAGCAGGCTTGGCGAGTCACAATAGCACCAACGTGCTCCCAAAGGATCACCTCACCCTCACAGGCAACTGTGAAGAAGAGCCCAAAGGCTAGTAGATGATGTTTAAAAGGACACGAATAAGAATTATCTGTATAATTATATCTATCTCCTGCTTACCTGCAGCCCTGGCTGTTCCCAGAATAATGGAACAGATCCTCGAATCTGTATGAAAGATGACACAGAGTCATCTAAATATATCACCTGTTAAGGGAAGTAAAGCATAGTATTAGTAATTATCACAGTGTAAGATTTTAGACCTCTTAGCCTTAACTAAACGTGGAGCAAATAAAATATTCATGTATTACACATTCCACACTACCAGCTAAAATACTGCGTTTCTGAGACTTCTCTTCATCCTCTCTGAACAATTCCTACAAAAAGTTCCGTCGCTCTCACGCTCCCTTGCAGAATCACAATTCACAATGTGTAAGGAAATACAGCTTTTATTATTTGGGCTTGAGTAATTTCTGCACTAGGAGTAAGATAAATAACTTGGTAAGACATCTCTGCAGGAACAGTTAAAATAAACACCAATGCACAGAAAATCACCATGCAGCCTACTCAGAACACTTGCACAGATTTCCTGCATCAGAAACCAACATATCACCATCCATGAAGTATCCAGGAAAGGACACCTGAAGTGGAATAACACGCCACAGCCATTCAGTGACATTGGCACGCCAGGAAACTCGGGCAGAGAAAGCGTAACAAGAGCGTTCTGACTAAACTCCTTAAACTGGAGGTGTAGAAGCAGAGCCCTTCCTGGACAAAGCCCTCCTTCAGTCACCTGGGTTCTGGAAGGAGTCAGTGAGTCAGCCAGAGAAACCGAGGAGCATGAACACGGCTGCAGGACCAACCCCTCGGGAATAGGTTATCATGGAAAGTGAGCCAAGGAAAGCCAGCAAAGAAAGATTTAGCAGGTTCTCCCATTTCTGTATAATGAGGGCAGAGCTATGAAATCCAAGGCAGCAGAATTACAGCGGCTTTACAAGCTGCCTTTGAGAGGAGCTGTGCTAAGTGGAATGCTTTCATCTTTCCCGAGCCACCAGACACCAGTGTTTTGGTATTTGCCAAAAAATCCCTTTTGCCCGTTTCTTTACTTTAGATTAGCTCAGGCCAGAAGTGGCACATGCGGCCATGCGGCTCAAGGGGCTCAGAGGAAGCACAGCTACCCACAGGAGTTCAGCACCTTCTTAAGCTACTGCAACTCAGACCCAGGCATGCCCTGACCATAAGCCACACTAAAAACCAAGATGATCAAGTTACGTAACCTACTTAGCTTCCTAATTTAGCACCAAAGAAACTATTCCAATATCTGCTGGTGGCAGGCTTGACTTGAGATTTGTCGATTTAGAGCAAAAATCTAACCACACGTGGGCTTATACTGGCTCGTCAGCCAAGCCATGGGCACTGGAGCATAACATACCTGCTCTGTTTCAACGAAATTGGCAACGTGACCATCATCATTTGTTCCCCGGACGTTAAATCTGGTGCCAGCCCGTTCACAGCTTAGTCGGGAAATGAGACAAGCCTTTGCCTGCTTGTGAGCTGCATAAATTGTCCTGATCTCCACTCCTCCACACATGAGACGTAACAACCAGTCATCACAATTCACACCATAGTGCTTCAGATGTAAATGCAGTGACTGGTTCCTATCAGGGAGAAAACAACCATCAAATAAGTGGAAGGAATTACAATCCAGCTCAAACTGTTAAGCCAACTACTAACTCCTTACAATTTACATCTACTAGCACAAATAAGAACAGGAAAATAGGCATGCGATAGTTTTGTGATGTAACTCTCATTTAAATGTCCCTGAAATAGCAAAGTTTACAAGAGACCTGAGCTTACTTTCTACCTTCATAATTTTGTCTCATACTTGATCAGATTCCTCTACCTGACCAAAATAGTGGCAAAGACTAGAGAAGCATTGGCTCATATGCCAGAGCTGGCTTGGTGTATTTTGCCCAGAAGAGAGGGAAGGATGTAGCTTTTCACCTGTTCTAACAGCGTAAAGCCAAGCCTTCAGCACCATTCCGAGGTTCTTGGACACACAGAGCGTTTTTAACAGATGTTGAAGGGACCAGAATTTCTGACATGACAGTGTGCGTTACTGGCATTATTTAAGCTGCTGATTGGCAGAAACAGCAGGATTCCTTCTACCAAAAACTCTTTATGTGAAAACTTATACTTTATTCGAAAATATCCAGTAAAAGAATAGTGAGTGCAGCAGCCAAGCAAAGTGCACTTTGTAGCACAGCCTACCTGCCATCTCAATAAAATCAGCAATTTTCTGAGTAACAAAACTTCTGAAGTGCTTTCATAAGTTGAAAACCCTCTTGGAACCTACCTATAAACACGACACCATTTTAGAACCCAGAATGTACAAAACAGTAATTTTTTTTCTTTGAAGCTTCATTACCACACCCATTTAAAAAACTGACACAACTGATGAAGAACTAAGAGGCACCAAAACTGAAACACAACACGACAGCAGATGTTCAGATGAAAATACAATATAAGCAGAAAAAAAATCTGTCTGTGTCTTCCGATTAAGAAACTCAAAGCGCTCACAGAAACATCCTGTCATTAGTACCATACTTCTGCCCTTAAGAGTTCAAGTAACGCTACTCTATCTCCTCAAGATTTGTGGGAGAAAGGTGTACGTGTAAGAGCTGGGAAAGACAAGGATAAAAACTTGCCAGGCATTACTTTGTGGAAGGATTCATTACTCTACATAACGCCTGCTGAACCAATTCTGAACTCACCAAAAGAACCTATTGTCAGTACTGTGCTCCTGCATGCTGCGGTGAGCACTGAGACTCAGGTCTAAGCTGACACCAGTTGCAGACCACGCAAAATAAAAGTTCCCGGAGTTCAGCACTTTGCGCACTTCTGAAATACGATCCTCATCTGTTGGGTCAACTCGCAATGACACAAACTCGGTGGAAGTAACTCGGAAAACTTCAGAGTCCTGAATCTTTCCCACAGACATGCATCCTGTTACCAGAACCAGATAATGTAACAGTGTGTCCCCTGCAAAACAAGGAAAGGCACAGGTAAGAGAATGGATCTTAGCATAGTAGGATGTTGATTCATTTATGTGCTAAAGGCATGCAAGCCCACCTCAGTTTGCCTGAAAAAAGTACAAAAAGAGCCAACATCTAGAATACGTTCCCAAGTTCAACAGAAGAAAAGGAGAAACTACACTGCAAAGAGCAGGGATTGCAAAACCGAAAGTTATTTTTGTCCACTACCTCATTTCTGGGAGGGCTCCAAACTTGTAAGTTACTCTACAAAGAAAAAACCAAAACAACAAACCAAAGAGAAAAAAATGAGCCCGGTTCCTGTTGCAAAGATCCAGTTTTACAGGAGCAGCACAGTATTCTTCCCCAAATGAAAAAGTCAAGTTCTACATATTTGACTCACCGAGGTTTAATCTTAACACCCCCAAGAGGCCATACGCATCCATGACTTTGGAGTACGTATTCTTGATCGTGTCTTTTTCTGCAGAAGCTGTGGAGAGAAAACCACAGTAAGATTTGCTGATGTAAAAGCCCTGATACCATGGCACCAAGAACGAGTCACTTCAAACTGAAAACCTGAGGGATTACAAAAGCAGTGTTTACGTGACGCTTCTGGAAAAAAAAAATCTAAACGTATGAGCATATGGCACTTTATAATGGGAAATGAGAATTTGATTCTATGACACAGTATGATCACGCTGTGTCTTTAAGCAAGAAAAAAAGGACCTGCAAAAACTCCAAGTGGTATTGAAGAAGTACACTGGCATTTTTAACAACATCATCTCTTACAAAAAGCATCTACAACACAGACAAGTAAGACGCCTGAGAATGCTCTCCTACAATTAAAATTAGTGCTAAATGTTGCTTTTTTCCTGAAAAGATTACCCTTTTTCTCCAAGAATAAAACCATGATGTGGCAGTATTATCTCTAAAAACGTTATCACGAGCGCATTTTAACTATCTTAGATACATTCCAAGCAAATCCAAACTCTTTCAGGTCCACAAAAACTGATATTTAAAAGCCATGTCATAGATGAATTAGGAAGACACAATTTTCACAGACGGTTTTGGAAAAAAAACCCAAAACAACTCTGTCATATTTTAGAAGAAATTGAAGTGTATCTGCCATTGCTCTCCCGCGAGTAGAGTGTACATTTCAGCCCTTCCATCAGCGCTAGAACAGCCCGGCCCGCAAGCTTGGCTGCAGAGCCAGCTGAGAGACGCTGCAGAGCAGCAGGACCCCAGCCATCCTGAGCTGCTTCTCGTGACCGAGACTGCACCGGAAGGGCAAGACCGACAATTTCAGCTTTGCCACTGGATCTACAGGGATCAAGATGCTGTGGGTACCTAGAATCAGCACCACTTCCCTTTGACACTAAAAACCACAGAATATGACATGAAGAAGAGTAAATCAAAATGCCTGTTGCCCTGGAATTCTGCTGTGCTCTCTCTCTCTCTCTCACACTAGCTATGCCATTTAGAATAAAACCTATATTTGCTTTAGAATAAAAAAAGCACTCTTTTACTTAGAATTCTCTTCCTAACAAGTATTCCCTAATCTCAGTATAGCCCTGCCTGTGCACAAGCCCACCCCTTCTGTTCCGCCAGCTCTTTTACTGAAGTGGATCAGACAATTTAATATAGATCAAACAATTATTTAACCACAGCTTGATAACCCCATTCAATGTTTCAGTAAGTGGATTTTTAAAAAGTTTCTTTACCTTATTGCACTGATACCTATTGCACTAATATTCCTGTAATACAGATGTAATAAAAAGAGTTATAGCAGCAGGAGGATTTATTTCCCAAGTCCTCACTCAGGGTAAGTGTTAAGAACCTGCAGCCAATCTAAAAACATTTCGTCAGCATCACCAAACTGTGTTTTTCTAAACCAGAAAACCACTGGGCTGGAAAGAACTTCTTAACTTCAGACCCTGGTTCTTCCAATCTGTTTTTAGAACGGGTTTAAAGACGCCAGTGTACTCTTCTAAACTCAGCTTTCCATAACCAGAAAGCTGCCGTGATCTTCCTCCATATTTGAAACTATTACGGAAAGATCAGGTTTTGTTTCAAACTTCTTGCAGGATTTTTCTTAAAGGTGCCTGCTGAGATTTAATGACATGTCAGAACAATGCCTTTTCTGTCTTCTATGGATTTATTCTCTTTTTCCATTGCAGAGAATGCTGAATATCCTCATTAAGCCCTACTAAGTAAATGCCCAAAGTAAATGAAGTAACACGGGCTTTGCAAATTCGGACCAACAAGAAAGGCCAACAAAGGCTAATAAAGCAGCAAAGGGTTGCAAAAGCAAGCAACCAAATAAAAATAGAGAAACTTACCGTGACTAATGAATTCTTATTTTCTTAAAGTGCCCAAGAACCAACCAAAAGCATTTTATGCCATGTTTTCAGTTACATTGGACTTAATTCAGTGTGAACTCCAAGCTTTTCCACAGCAACTAAGTGTTTCTCTCTTACACTGCCTGCTCTTTTCCCACCTCGATTTGTTTTTTAAGGCCAAGATTCACAGGGGAAAGTGGCAAATATGGCATCCTTTCCTCCATCCTGCCCTGGTCCTTGTTCACCGACTCCACGCTTTTGCTTTTGGGGCCGTGTACAAAAAGGAGCTTTCCGCGATTGGGAGTGTTACAACACCGAGAACAAGCACTAGAAACTTCTGAAAACCAAGATGAAATCAGGAAGACATAGCTACACCACACTCCTTTCCATTCTCTTCCCAAGGGGCTCTATGCAGTCTCCTCAACAGGCCAAGGTCTGCTCTCCAGAATCTCAAGGCACCAGTCCTACTGACCCCTATCCTTAGTCCTACAAAAATGGAAAAATGTTATGCTTTCATGATGACTATCAAGCAATATTAAGAAACCTAAACCAAGCTAACAAAAAACTCCACAAAACCACAACACCTATGAAGTGATTTTCAAATCAATTTGTAATGTACCTCTGAAAAAAGCCAGAAAGCCCCATTTGCAGTATCAAGAGAAAAACAACAAAATTTCAAGTCAGTATTTATTAAGGATTAACAGATAACAGCATTTAGAAATGTAATCTGTAATAAGCACACCTTATCAATCACAGAGTCATTTAAGAAAGGTGACTGATTCAATTATTTTGAAGGCAATATGTCAACCCTCCCAGTGTGACCCAAATGGAACAATCCTGTTTGCAGGACAATCTGGTTCAACATGTATCCTGCTTCATTCCAGATCCAGAAATCAGTTTCCCAGTTTTAAAAATTAAAAGGCTCAGATCACATTAAAAGTCACCATGCAGGCTTTCTACGGTTGGGTTCTCTTCTTGGTGGGCTCCCAGGGTGCCATGAGACAACACATTTCAAGTTAGTGGCTACAGTTTCCGGGTAGAATATGGGACTCTGAGCTGGGAACAAAATCCCAATCCTGAAATTATGTGCATTTCCTTCAGACCCAAGACTTCTCACTTACATTAGGCGAGAAAAAGTCCACACTACTGTCACTTGAAAAGATGTAGAACCTGAAAAATCTGAAAAAAAATCTGAAAAATTTATTAACACAATCTGGTTTTGAGGCTTTCAAGGATTTTGACAAATTAGGACAGTGAAATTTTTGGTATTTAAATTAAAGCTAACACCTAAATATTACCACAGAGATGACATTAAAATCAGAATGGAGTTGTCACCTTTCATTTATTAAATTAACCAACCAAAGAACTGTTTTATTAGTTTTGATACCTCTTTTATTGACACACCCCTCACACTGGCTCAGATCAGGATGCTGGGGATGAGGGGACACTGCCAGATTGTTTTTCAAGGCCCGGTGAGATCACCTTGGTCTAAATTCATGGAATAACTTTCTTACTAAGGAGTGGTCTGAGTAGCACTGCTAACCATGGCAGTGAATAGCTACCAGGGTGCCTGCTGCACACGGGTTAATACAGCTCTTACTTCAGCTCCAGAGAAGCCAGGTGGGCACTGTGCCTCCTCCTGCTCACACCCACTCTCTCCTCAGCTTTCCTCTGACACTGAAGTCCAAGGATGTGCGTGATGCTCCTGCTCCGTGTGCTCACGGCTCAGTGTTTTCCCAGACAGAATGTTCTCCACGGCAGCCGACAGGAGTAAAGACAGCTTCCCACTCGTTTTGGGATGACTCACCAGCAGGAAGAGGGAGAGAGAACACACTCCTGCCCAGTAAGGGAAATCTTTCCAGGTAAGACATCTCAGAGAGTCCTATTTCAAAGAATAAATATACTGCCTATTTCATATGGAATATAAGAAAAATAGATCTATGACATCCTCCCTCTAAATTCTAAACAAATCAGCAGTGAAGCTGCTGACATTTAAACCCAGGTGCTCTCACCAGGCTTTGAGAAGGATCCCCTCAGACTCCAGCTACCAGGGCCGTGCTGACCAAAGAGGTGTTGAATGTACAAAAGAGAGCAAAGTGTTGCTAAGGTGTTTTGGTCACAGCAACATGAGTCAATCCACACAGAACACTTCCAGCAGAAGCATGGCCTGGGCTGCTTCCACATTCAAACTGAACAGCTACATAACCACCACCTCTGAACTATCCCTTCGACCCTTTTCCCTGCTTCCCTCCAACTTGGCTGACTGCAACAGCACATGGCACGCACACCGAAAATCACCCACCATCTGAGCTGTGCAGCATTTCCTACCGAGGCTGAGCTAAATCCTCTGAATCATCTTGCAGTGCCTCACCGAGGGCACAGGGGAGGAAGGTTAATGCAGTTGTCCTTCCCTCAGCAAAATGACAGATGTGCTTCCTTTAAGATGACGTTTAAAGGATCAGTAAGCTTTCGTTCCTTTCTGTTAGCCCACCTCAAAGCCAAATTTCTGTACGTGGATATTCCAGGGGGTGCAGTTCACTAAGGCTCTCGGAACTGAGCCACATGAATCAGTTTTAATGCTAAAGTGTATTTCACTAGGCTGTGCATACATTATACATTCTACATACAGGTAAGAACTATGATCAGGTATAAACACCTTATTTAATCTCCAGTATTTATTAAAATATTTGGAAAACTGTCTAACAGTTTTGAGGTCAGTATTGTCAATTTTTGTAGTCTAAAAAGCGGTAGCACCATCATCAAAACTCAGAAGTTTTTGACAGTTTAAAGTGCCGCTGTTCTGGATTTAAATTGATATGTACTTGATCTGACCATTTTTCTATCCATCCACACAGATTTTACAAACATGGGGAATCTTTCCCAAGGGACAGTATTTCATTAACTTTGTCTGTTATCTGTACCAATACCTGGAAGTTTATACAGCGACAGACTGGAATCTTCCGGCTGGATTCTGTGACATGACTAGCGAGACAGAGAAGTAGCAATTCACAGATCTTCGCTGGGCACTAATAATTGTACTCCTTTAAATACGCATTGAAAAGAACAGATACCAGATGGGAACAGCAAGCAGAAAAAGAGAAGGAAAAAAACCTGACCTAGGGAACTTCTGGGCATCTTCTGCTGTCAGTTTAAGATTGTGATCTTGCAACCATTAAGAAAAGTATCAGAACCTAAAGAATTTAGGGAATCCAATGGAAAAAAAGGAATTAAAGAAAAATGCCACTGCTGAATATTCATTGGAAAACTATGCCCATGTACCAGACAGAGAAAGAGTAAGCAGTATCCTGATAAAGCTTACTGAAAACAATACTCAGTGACTACTTCCACCTGAGTATGAACATTTGCTATGGCGTAACCTTCCAATTAGAATTCCAGGGACAGTGCTTTGCAGATTAATAACCAGCTATCGCTAAGTACAAAACCCAGGGGGAGAGAGGCTTTCAAACTTCCTTCAGGTCTGGCTTCCTCTGCTTGGTAACAACAAGGCAGAGAAGAAGGCAAGAACTTTAACATGGGTTTTATGTTTAGGGAAGGACATTTGTCCAGGTGCCTGCAGTGTATTCCAGCACAAGAAGTGACTTACTGCCCCTTCTGAGCATAACCTTCAGGAACAAGTAATTTTTCATCTGTTGGCCTTTAAGTAGCTTATGCAAGTTCTGTAATTACTAAACACAGGCTAAAACAACCTTTTCCACAAATCTTCAAAACATTTTATGGCTTGCACTAAACCTGTTCACTACCTTTATGACTGGACACTTATTCCCAACCGACACTACAGTGCCTTACACGGATACTGCTACCAAAGTCAAGGAGATTACTTAAATACACAGTAAGAAGAAACCATGCCAGGAAAAAAAAGAGAATTTCAAAAATAGGAGAAGAGCACCCACTGTTCACCTGGACCAACATACAGCTGCAGCAACCGCATCAGTCAGTGCCAGGCCTCTAACAGGTGCTGGCTAAAGAGAAAACTACTTTCATGGTATGAAAACTTTCTATAAAAGAGCCAAAATCAAGCTCAGAAACGCTGTGCAACAAGGTGCTTTGACTTGGTAAAGAACACAAACATATTTCATCATTTTATGTATTTTAAAAGCCTATGTACAGGCCTTATGGTTCTCTTCTGCACTTCTCATTTTAGTGTCCTCCAACAAAGAAAAAAGGGAGGGCCAAGAATTTAAGGGAAATATCTCACGCATTTTTCACTGAGAACATGTAAAAAATAACTCTGCAGTGCAAGACACCTTGCTCCAAATATTACTCATTTTATTACGAGAAAAATCAATAGAGAGTTTCGAGCTAGGTTAAAAAACACAGGGACAAAATAAAGCTAAAATCAAAAAGCCATCAAAAAATCATACAAAATGACCTAAAACCAAAATATGATATAACATTTAAGAATATAGAATTTATTACTATGAAACGCAACACAGAGTATTAGCTTGTAAATTAATTACCATGTATTCAAAATGTGGTTGATGAGAAACAAAGAAATAAGATGTTGTTGGAAGCCATTACAAGAATTTAGTGGACATGAAAATATACATGCATAATAAAATGCAATTAAATGTGTCAAATTCTCTCTCAACTGATGAAGATAAGAAAATGTCTCTTTTCTTTTTCTCATTTAAATCAGAAGCCTCTCCATTAGCAAATAGGAAAAGAGAACTGCTGCTTCTTTACATTCCACAAATAAATGGCTCACGCAGAGTCAATCTGCCACCTTTCTAACACCGTAGTTATCAAAACAGATCGACTTACAGAGGACAGCCACAGCTCCAGACTCAAACATGAGACATTCTTCTCTGTTTCTGGTTTCCACGATCACACTGAAGGGAAGTGGATCCAGCTTGTGATAGACACGGTATCCTTTACTGAAAGCCATTTTGCCTCGATCGCAGGCAGCCCTGCCCAACACAAGATGATGTTAGTGAAACTTCCCCGTACTTCCAGACACCTCCCGCGAAGCGGGTCTGACTCTCATCCTTTCCTAGGGATTTTGCGTGTTCAACAAAAACAAACAACAAAAACCTCCGCTCCCTCTTTCTACCGCATGAGACTTAGTTTAGCTACGTTCCAAAACAAATACAGGGATTAGCTAAAGACGACGTAACAGTGTTTCAAAACCAGAACTACACAGAGAAACGCCTTCAAAATATGGATTTACTTAAAAGCTTCTTGGAGACAACTAGAATTTTGCAGAATCCCACACTGGTTTGTGTTGGAAGGGACCCTAAAGTTCATCCAGTTCCACCCCCTGCCATGGGCAGGGCCACATTCCAATATCCCAGGTTGCTCCAAGCCCCATCCAACCTGGCCTTGGACGCTGCCAGGGATCCAGGGGCAGCCACAGCTTCTCTGGGCACCCGGTGCCAGGGCCTCACCGCCTTCCCAGGGAACATATCTAAATCTAATCCTACTCTCTTTTAGTTTAAAGCAATTTCTTTCCCAATACTTAATAAATATGATTCCTTCTTAGGGAAACAGAAAAAGAAAAGAAGGTTTTCCAGCTACCAGCAATATGGAAGAGAAGCAACCACCTTCATGGTAAACTAATGCCAAAAGCAGAGGGGCAGCCTTCCATTTTTTTAAGATCTATTTTACTAATTCTGACCTTGTACAAAAGGTCAGTATATTTTTAACACTGAAGCCGTCAAGATGTTTTAAAGGATCGTTCAAAAATGTCAACCTATTTTCGGCGCTTTTTTGCCTTTTTTTTTTTTTCTTTTTTAAACGAAAGCAGGGTTTGGTTTGGATTTAAACCCTGCCCTGCGGCGGCTGAAACATCGCAGTGTCGTACTGGTGACGCTGCCCCATCAGCCACACACGAGCGAGATCTTCATAAAAACCCACAAAACTCGCACACTGCAACAAACCATAAACAAATGCGAGAGCACCCCAATTTTCCGTGCTAAGGCTTGGGAAAACGCAGCGAAGGAGGATTGCTCCGGAGCGCCTGGAGCGGGGCTTTCTGCCCTCCCTTCCCGGCAGCTCCCTGACCTCCAGAGCGGACACGCACTTCCCGCTCCGGCCTCTCCCGACCGCTCCGCGCCCCGGCGGGCTCAGGGCACGGCCAAGCCGCGGGGCTCCCACCGCCGGGCCGGCACTGCCCACACAGCGCAGCGGGACACGCCTGGCAGCGCCCGCTCCATCGCCCCTGGCACCCGAGCCCGTAGGAGCTCCCCCCGCCCCGGCCCCACGATAGCCCCCACTCACCGTCCGTCCGCCCGCCCGCCCGCCCCGCCCGGTGCCGCGGAGCCGGCGGGATCCGCTTCCTCCCGGCCCCGCGTCCTTCCGCACTGCGCCGCCCGCCCCGGAAGGGAGGGGACGAGGGCGGGCACTGGGGCCGCGGTGGGACGGAGCTGTGGTTTAAACAAACCGAGCCGTGCGTTGGGCGCAGCCAACCGTAAGCCCGGCTGCGGGATTATTACGAGGAGCAAAACCTAAGGGACAGGCTCAGGAGCAGCCGTGCAGACTGAGCCGCCACTGAGTCACCGCGCTGGGGAAAGAGCTGCGGTACTCACAGCGCCTCGGGTCGCGTGGGAGCCGGCCAGAGCCGGCGTCTTCCCGACAGCAGTCGTGGAATAGAACCGTGGAATATCCCGAGTTAGAAGGGACCCATAACGATCATCAATCCAGCCCCTGGCCCTGCACAGACACCCCAACAATCCCACCCTATGCATCCCTGGCAGCGATGTCCAAGCGCTCCTGGAGCTCTGGCAGCCTCGGGGCCGTGCCCATTCCCTGGGGAGCCTGGCCAGCGCCCAGCACCCTCTGCGGGAAGAACGTTCTTGTGATATCCAGCCTAACCCTCCCCTGACACAGCTCCAGCCGTTCCCTCGGGTCCTATCACTGGTCACAGAAAGCAGACACCAGAGCTGCGCCTCGGGAGGAAGCTGCAGACCCCGAAAGAGTTCCCAGCTCAATCTCTTCTGCAGCTGAACAAGTCCCGTACCCTCAGCCGCTCGTATGGCTCAACATGGCCTTAGTGAAGAGCGCGGAGTGTTCCACTGCGGAGGCAGACTCCACAGCTGCCCAAGCCAAGGGGATTTTCCCCGTTCCTGGCGCAGCTGCCGCTGGCACAGCGGGAATAGGGCCGCCGAAGAAAAGCGACCCGCGCCTTCCGCGCCACGGGGCGCGCTCGGGCGGACACGGGGGCGGAACCGCAGCCGCCGGTGCAGCGCCCATCGCGGGGCCCCGCCCCTGCGGGTACCGCCTGCAGCTTCCGCTGCATCATCCCCACAGCCCCTGCACTCCTCGCGCCCCGCTGAGATGCCTCGGATTGCCCCGGGGGGGTCCTGTGCAGGAGCCGCGCGGCGCGGCCGGGACAGAGCTGGTCCCGCCGCCCGCCCGCCTCCCACCCGCCCCCGGTGCCACTCACCCCACCACCCGCGTCCCCACACCGGGAAACGGCGCGGAAAATCGCGCTAAAACCGCGGGGTCTGCTGCGTTGGAGTCGGGGTCGGGTTCAGGCAGCCAAATAGACGCTTTTCTGAGGAGTGATGCTCCTCCGCGGTACCATTTTGTCCCTATTCCAAAGGGACGGATGCCGCCATCTGTAGTGTGGTATCACGTGACTTTCGACCGCCCCCGCCATCTTGGGTGCTGGCAGGAGCCACTTTCGGCCCAGCCGCCGTCTTTGGTGCGGTACCACGGAACGAGCCCGCGTCTCAGGCGTGGTTTTGGCTGCCTGAACCCGACTCCGACACGGACTTGGCGCTTTCAGCGCAATTTCCCGCGGCGTTTCCCGGTGCGGGGGCAAGGGTGGTGGGGCCAGCGTCGGCGGGGACGGGCGGGAGGCGGCCCGCAGCGGTCGGGCCGCTGTGTCCCGGCCGCGCCGGCGGCTCCTGGCGAGCAGCACCGAGGCCGCGCGGTGGAGCTGCTGCTCTTGGCTGAACACGTGCCGCTGATACACCTGTAAGGTCCTGGTTTGTTCACTGCTTCTCGCTGCTGGTACAGGAGGTGGAATCCCGGTTGTGCAGTGCCGCACTGGAACTTCTGGGTGGGAAAGATGAATTAGTGAGCTGAATTCTTAGCAATATAATATTGAACATTTATTAGTAGAACAAAGGTATATCACAGCGCTGGAGCGCTTGGCAATATTGCCAGAGGCGCCCTCCATTCATTTTACTGTGGACTTAAGTACTCTCAAGCTGTTGCATATTCATTAAGTCCAGAAAGTAATTTATACTTCACTCACCTTTCCCCCCCTCTCTGGTCTCTGCTCTCTTCCGTCAGCATTGAAAACAGGCACTCTCTCTTTGGTGCCTCCCCAGTCTCCAACCTAATTTGTAGCTGACAGTTTCCTTGGGAAGTGTGACTTTTGATAACAGACTTCCTGGGATGCATGCCGTTTATCTTTGTTTCTCTGAGAGGTCTTGGTTCCTGGCTCCGTAGTTTCTCAACTCAAAAGATATTTACTACCATGTGTTTATTACTACATTTCTTAACATATTACAACTATTTCGAAGTTACAATTTACCTTACTCTCATTTCTACTGAAGTACATTTTACCTTAGAACTATTTCTACATAGTACATTACCACTTAAAAATGTTAAAATCCGATATGCGAAAGACAACATTCATCATTGCACTCCTTTATCACATAGGTTAATGTTAAGTCTTGCCAGATGTTTTTTACAAGGCTAAATTCCAGTGAGTCTGTACCAAAAAAACATTTGTCAAGATAAGATCCTACAGGAATGACCTTGGTAGAAGGAAAATAGCTGTGAGCAGAAGCACCAAGGAATTGCTGCTGGCTCCCAGTGTCCTTTTTTTTTTCCCAGGAAGGTGTTGTATTGAATTGAAAGGTGGTTTTCTTGCCTCTAGGAAGTAGCACCCACATCCTGCTGGAAGGAGAAAGTGGGGAGACAGACAGCCCCAAGTAGGAGGAAGGACCATTTTTAAATCTGCCTTTGGATTCCACTTCCTCACGGTGGCATCTGTGCAGTCCAAAGGAAGTAAATCCTGGAGTACCTGTTTGTTCACCTGTTGAGCTTGGAAGAGACACACACTGGACATGAAATTCTGGGAAAGCTGCACTTGCAGTAGTGGCTGGAGTGAGAAGCAGTGGAAGCTGTTCACTGTCTGCTGGTTCCCTATCTTTGCCTTAGTACTCTGGAGCTCCAAGGTCACCTCATGTCACCTTTGCTTTTCCAGTAGCTTTGCTGAAGGGTTTCTGAATGTGGCCGTGGGCTTTGCTGCAGCTGGAATTTATTTCTGTTTCAGGAAGCATCTCACTGTAGAGTCTGTGATTTAATAGTTCCTGTGCCAGGTTAATTGTACTGGAAGAAGGCAAATGAAGCCAAGAGGGTCAACTAGGATGTCCCAGACCCCTGCCAATCACACGTTACAAAATACCAAACCCCCAGGTTACAAAAATACACACACACACAAAAACACCACTACAAAAAAAAAAAAAAAAAAGCATACAAAAAACTAGCTTCCAAAATACCAGAATAACCTAGTTGCAAAGTAATAGAAAACCAAATTCCAAAATACCCAAGAAAACCAGGTTTCAAAATCTCAGCTTTAAAATACCAGAACACCAAGTTCCATAATACCAAAGTAACCCAGGCTCAAAATACCAGAAAACCAAGTTCCAAAGTACCAGAATGACCCAATTTCAAAAGATCAAATTGCAAAACACTAACTTTTAGATGTCTTACACAGGCAGGATTCCCAAACCCAAAAGAATGAAATACTGTCAAAATGGGATCTGTGATACCAAAATGGATATTTTCTCCTCTGAAAAGCTTTCCCACAATGACCATCAACACAGGTATTTATTTTAATTATAAGCCAGATGCAATAAGAATTTTACTTCAAAAGCAAACTCTTGTAGTAGTTTCCTGCTTAGACTGTGTCCGCAAGGACCGGCATTTGGGCCAGAGAGCTGCGGGTAGGATCAAAGGGCAGAGTAAATCTGCTCCCTGGATGCACAGGGAACGACTGAGTAGCAGGCAGAGGGAGTACTTATAAACGATGTCAATATTTATTTCACTGAAATGCAGGATGGACCAGCAATGGGGGTGCTCAGGTTCAGTCTGGGCCTGCCAGGATCAGCCATAAACAACCCGGCCAAACCCCTGACCCCTCAAGGGGTGCGTCAAACACTTCAATGGAAACGCAAGTCAGTAATGATTATGGAAGAAAAATTACTGGTAATTGCTTGTGATCTGTGGGGAATTTCCTTGGTAGTTACAAACATAGGACATAGGGACGTTTGAGGCAGAATCCCAATTTTGGCCACAGGCACCCAGACGAAAAGGCCGGTCCTTTTCCACAGAAAGGAAAGCCTGGATCCCGGTGTTTCAAGGGTGGACAATGGGCGATGCAGGGGAGGGAACAACCAGCAGGACCTTTCCCCACCTCACCTCCCACCCCAAGGTGCAGCAGCCCCAAGTGCAACCAAGTGAGGATGAGGAGGGAGCAGATCCTGCCAGAGGCTGCTTTCCGGTGGTTTCCTGGGCATAGCTATGCGGGGAGCTGCTAGTTGAGAGGGGCCAGTGGAGGCATCCCAAGTGTCCCTCTAGGAACAATGGTTGGAGCATCCAGCAGGGGCTGGGGAGCAGCCAAATGCACCTGGGCACAGACCATCGCTTCAGTAAAAAGCCCAGGGAAAAGCCCTTTTGCCAAGGGGCAGCACCTGAGCAGGTGGGGCAGCATGTAGGGTCCCGGGGAAAACCTTCAACTTTTCCACTTTCAGCTTGTCAGTCCCTCCCCAGAGCCCCCAGAAAAGAAAGGGGTTACTAGGAAAAAAGGGGTTTAAATTGAGGGGAAACACTTCCTTTTCCATAATTATCACTGTTCAGCTTGAGGGGGAATCCATGTCCCCAGCAATTTTAATAATATCGGTTGAAGGAAACCCCGCCTTTTCTATACTGCTAGGGATATCAGTTGACAGGGAATCCCTACTTTCCAGTTTAAATGGAAGGGGAAAACCTTGATAATACTATTTTATAGGTTTGAATTAAGGGTAACTCCCATACTTTCATCATCCTAAGGCTTAAACCGAGGGGGAAGCCCAATTGCCCCTCCTTTTTAAGGATTTGAATTGAGGGGGAAATCCCTCTTTTTCCAGCATTTGAGAGACTTAAAGTAAAGCAAACCCTTCGTTGGGGTTTTAGGAGCTCTCCTGTTGTTTTTTTTGTTTTGGTTTGGTTTTTTTTGTTAAAGGAATCTTCCCCATTCGTGTTGCTAGGGGGACAAATTGCAGGGCATTTAAGACAAAGGACCGAGCCTCTGGGGGAGGGGTGCATCTGGCTACTCTTTTGTTTCACCTGGGTGTGCAGACAGTCAGTTCCTGGAGTTTGGACGGAGAGGGAAGGTGTGTCCGTCGGCTGCTTTTCCTTCTGCCAGAGAAACCCCGGGATCCCAAGCCGGCCTTCGGAGCCGGGTCGCGGCCGCCCTGTCCCCGCCGTTGGTTCGAGCCTTCGCTGCTCTGTAGCCCTGCACGCCCTGCCTGCCCAGGCCTCCGGGGGGTTCCCAGCGCAGCTCCGC